>NC_088647.1:31713810-31946310 GCF_964019385.1 Sycon ciliatum
CTGAGGAGAGGACGTTGTTTGCCTGGTTGGCATTGCTGGTGTCAAAACTGTCCGCGGCAAAACGCCAGGGCCTAACCGTGTGCGAAAGAGCATCCGGCCAGAACCCTTTGTCACCGACTGTGTTCTCATCAGCTGCCTCGACGGTCACCCGTGCGTAGGCAGTTCTGAAGTGCTTGGATGCAAATATGACACCTTCCTGAATCTGCACTCCTCGGGCAGAGCACCATTCAGCAATTGATGATGCGGAGCAGTGTGGCTGCACGTTGCCAACGTAAAACACTTTGCGTTTGGCCCGGGGTGATGCCGTGAGGTCTACTGCCGGCTTTATGTCTCGGTACCTGCTTTTTACCCGTTTTTTCGTTGTTGCACGCGGAGGAGTGTACGTGCGCGGGCAGTACGTGTGTGTACAGTGAGTGTGTGTGTTTGTGTGTACAGTAAGTGTGTGTGTACAGTGAGTTTGCCTCCAGTAAGTGTGTGTGTGTACGGTGAGTGTGCGTAAGGGTGCATGTGTGTTCAGTACTAGTATAAGGGTGCGGACGTGTGCATTCGATACAGCATTCCTTCTCTTGCAGGAACTGAACGGACGTCCAGCCCAATCACGGAAGTACAGCACCTCACATTAAATTTACTGGCAGTACTACTCCATGATGTAGCACTCGCAACCTAGCAGGGGAACTTTCGGGCATTTCGCAGAGATTTTGTCTGCTCTCATTGCACTGCTGATCATGTGATCCTGGCTGATGTGTGCTCGCCCAGTTGCCGCCGGACCCAACCTGGCCAGCTGGTGATCATCCCAGGGCAGGTCTGGCCGGGTCTCCATAATGTTCATAGTAACTACACACTTGACCACAGATGGTGGTCACAGTGCCCCAGACTTTGGCACACTGGCGCCATGCGCCACACTGCTCGTCTTTCCTTGTCCAAGTCTTTGTGTGCTGCTCTCCTATCGGCCTCACTACCCTTTACATCGGGAGTGTGATTGCTCTGGTAGACCACTACCCCATGTACTGAACAGTTGCTTTGTGAGTGAAAAGTTTTGTGTTTTCACGGCTGGGCGTAGCGAAAGAGTGCAAAAACGTATTTTTCACTCGCAAATATTTTCATGCGTTTGCTCTTGTTCTGCGCAACTCCGTTGAACCTGCCTTCGTGGTCTTTGTTTTTCCTCGTGGTAGTTGAAGTTGCCCGCCCACCCACCCTGGTTTAATGGGGGTCTTCCCCTGTTCTTCTTGATATTCTATGCCAATGTGTGTGTGGCTTATGATTATGACATACACTGGTTACTACATACCATTTCTTGCTGTCTCTATTCTTGGGTCCGACTGGCAGCGGGGCAGGAATTAATGAAATAGAAAGGTTTTTTGGCCGAAAGGCGTGTTTTTCCTCTAGCCCGGTTGAGCGGTCGCGGCTAGGAATGTAGGGAGTCATTGTTTTCAGGCGCTCTCCTGCTGCCCAGTCACCCATGCTCACCACTGGCCATGCTGTTTCACTTGATTTTACGGCCTTTTCTCCCGCTTGCTGGCGGTTCTTTAATGGATTTAGACTATGATGGCTATTTATCTATTATGTGGCTGCGAGTGTGGTTTTTTGCTTCTACTCATTTCTGGAAAACCACCACGGTGGTGAGTGTGATTGCTCTGGTAGACCCCTACCCCATGTACTGAACAGTTGCTTTGTGAGTGAAAAGCACCACTCCCTGCTCAATACACAGTGTTTCGGAGAATAAATTCACCCCTCATCAGTTGAGCTTGAGTAGGCTGATGAAGATGGTGCCTGAAGAGCACCACTTACATAGTGCTCTCCTGGATCAAACATCACTGGGGGTACAAACTTATAACAAACTTGTCCGTTTCCAGCGCGACAAACACCTCGTGAACACCAGAGTATATATGTAGTCGGTGTGGAACTGTCGGTGCATGAAAAACGGTCGTTAAAGGGGAAGTATACCCTAAAATCAAATTTTCACCAGTTGTAGTCTTCTGGGTGCTGAGTCGAATGGTCTTGGTCCGAGGAAGCTGCGACGCTCCCTTCCTTCTTTTTTCCCAATCGAACCCACGCACTTCCCCTGAAACTGGGTGACTGCGCCCTACTAGATGGGGATTTGTATGCAAAATCTCACCAAAAGTGCTACCGGTATGTCGTTCTTATAAAAGCACGGATGACCGCGATTGGCCCATATGTTGTAGTCTTTTGGACGCTGAGTCGACTGGTTTTGGTCCGAAAAGGCTGCGATGCAGCGTTCCTCCTTTATTCCCAATCGAACATGGTTGAAGAAACGGTCACGTGCTCCTGGGTGCCCAAATCACCTGGTCACCATGCCAGCAGGCGACAACTTTCACACCAAGGTTCAACTCGAGTTCAACTCGAGTGACAGGACTGCACCCAAAAAAGGTCAAACAGGCTAGTTGTACCCTGCATGCAGGCACGGTGACCAGGTGACCGGTGTACGCAGGAGCCGTGACCGCTTGTTCAACCATGTTCGATTGGGAATAAAGGAGGAACGCTGCATCGCAGCCTTTTCGGACCAAAACCAGTCGACTCAGCATCCAAAAGACTACAACATATGGGCCAATCGCGGTCATCCGTGCTTTTATAAGAACGAAATGGCGCTTTTAGTGACATTTTACATACAAATCCCCATCTAGTACTTAGTAGTAGGGCGCAGTCACCCAGTTTCGGTGGAAGTACGCGAGTTCGATTGGGAATAAAGGAGGAAGGGAGCGTCTCAGCTTCCTCGGACCAAGACCATTCGACTCAGCACCCCGTGGTGAAAATTTGATTTTAGGGTATACTTCCCCTTTAAGGGGGGGACTATGGTTTCGTGGGGTCAAAAATGAAGTTTCGAAATTCTAACTTTTTGTGCTTGCTAACGGTTCCACCCGCTTTCAAGGGCTGGAGAAAAAAATTTGAGCAAGTTCCGATGATACATTGCACAGATATACGCATCTAAAGTTGCACGAAATAATTAATTGCAACAGAAATGTACTGAAGTAGGTTTGCAATGGGCAAACCATAGTTATCATGCCACAGAAGCACTCGCGGCCAGCGCCTCACAGGCAGTCCGCAACGCCGGCTGTCATCGTATTTGGCTGCAGACAGATGGAATAGTGCTCCATCTGATATCCGCACTGCTGCATCGCCATCCCTATTTCGCCATGCATTACTTTCATTCTTAGGGTACCCGTACCCCGTAAGAAGACCTTGAGTCTGTGGGGATTGCCCTATCAAAATAGGAATAAATAATAATAATAATAATAATAATAATCGTACATCGTCCCCAAGCGTGGGAAAATGGCACATGCGCAAGCGTGGGACTTGCAGCCTTGCTGGCAACGAACAGCAGCGAGACCTTTCTATGCAAACAAATTTGTTTGAGCACCTTGGCTTGCAATATCAGCAGTGTTGTGCGAATTTTCTGCAGCGTTGTGCGACTAGTGTCTACCGCTAGCCTATCATGAGTCGTTTTCAAACAGCAGCAACAGGAGATCCGCGAGCTAATCTGCTCCTCCATCCGAGAAGCCATTTCCGGAGACGACTCTGGTGAGCCGGATGCTGAGATCGCCTGCGCAACAAGACCTGAACTCGGCAGGTACTACAACAACTTTGTAGGTCGGCTTTGACTCTGACGTGCCTGTACATGCACCTCCACCACATGCCCACACCCGTCCCCTGTGTGTTGCACATGTGGCCGAGAGAGTGATGGAGAAAGTGCTGCGGGGAGTTCGTAGATTTAGCACTCCTCCTCAGGCTCCTGCGCCCCTCAGCAGTGCCCGCTGAACCCTCAGCCAAACGTTTCAGGCTCGAGAGCGACTCGGATGGGTCAGTAGTGCTGGCCCCAGCCTAGCAGAAAAAGCGGAGAGTCGAGTCTATAATGGCCTGGGCCGAAGCGTGGGCAGTGTTGTCCATCATTGTAGGCTTGCAACGCACACACTGCCTGAACGAACTGCTGGTATACCAGCATCACGTCCTAAGGGCGTTATGCATTCTACCCTCAGCAAGAATCTTAGATCAGCTTTTGACTACCCTGATGTTGTGGATGCTCACCTGGGGCAAGAGAGCATGTCTTGATGTCTTGCCAAATAAATCGCGCGGGCATCGCTTGATCATGCATCTTTCAGCCCCGGAAGCTGGTCCGGCCGTGCGCATGCGCTAGTCATGTCTCTTGCATTGCCATTGCTGTTTTGACTCTCGAGCGTGCAACTTGCGGAACATTAATTTTGTTCCCACACTTTCCTTCCCCCCTCCCCTCCCACCCGCTACCTCAACTCACGTTGCTGGCGCACACATGACATTGTATTTCTCGCTCAACATGTGTCGGTTGCATAATTATGGCATCGGGCGCGTTCTTTATCTCTTGCCAATATGTGCTTGCCATGCCTACATGATGCCAAATCGCCATTGGGGTTATACACCCGGTTTTTTCCCTCACTACTGCGTCCGTCGGCGCGAGGGTTTTTTCTCTGACGGTCCCAAGTGGTTCTGCATCATGGCCTATTTCTGTTATCCGCATGCACATCTTTCCCATTTGACACACACTCTGGTCTCAGTGCTTGCTTTCATGCCTCACTCGTGATTCGGTTCACATCTGGCTGCGGCCAGCTACCCTTCAATTTGTGTGCTGTCGCTATTGCTGTCTATAATCTGTGTGTACCAGTATATATATGGCGCGAGAAGGTATTCTTACAATCCATGAGAATATTATGCCCTCAACTGTCATGCATACCTCTATATTTAGCATTAGATGGCTCTACTCAGAGTCATTGGCGGCTCCATGCGGAGTCATTTGCCGACTCCATGTGGAATCATTTGCCGGCTCCATGCGGAGTCATTTGCCCGCTCCATGCGGAGTCATTTGCCGGCTCCATGCGGAGTCATTTGCCGGCTCCATGCGGAGTCATTTGCCGGCTCCATGTGGAGTCATTTGCCGGCTCCATGCGGAGTCATTTGCCGGCTCCGCTGTGAGCCATCTAGCGGCCCCTAGCAGAGCTATCACACGAGTTGCTCGAATCGGCGCTCCCATGGAATGGCATTGCCCTATTCAGAGACATCAGTTGGTCCAAGTCCCCCAGCCTTCAGCTCTTCACTGACACGCCTGGCGTCGGTTTCGGCAGGCTTTACAACACAGCGCGGTTCTACGGCACATGGTCAGCACACCAGTCGGATGGCCCATTTCGCAGCATTATCTGGCGGGAACTCTACCCAACTGCAATTGCGCTCTCTTTATGGGGAGAACAATGGGCGCATCATGCTGCCCAACGCCAACAGACTACTTCAATAGCGCACATCATCTCCGTCAGACGATACTGATCAAGGCCGGCGACCTAATTAGGGACTCAGTAGCCCCAAGTTCTGTCCGCACATACCTGCCAGGGACTAGGGCGTACTTGAAGCTGTGTACACAACTGGGATGCCAGTCGAGTAGGCCGTCGGTAAATGACTTGCTGGCATTCATCACCCACTGCGCATCCGGCTACCCAGTGAACCAGCTACTGCTACAGAAGATGTGGTAGCCACAGGCTCGGCTGAGAGCTCGGTTCGACGGTCGGCTCGACCAAGCCACCCGCCTGTTCGTTTTGGAGATGAGTATTCGTAGATGTTTTTTGCATTTGCTGTGTTAGGATGGTATGGGCTGACTATCAGTACATGTGTGTGTTCTGTTTGAGCAACAACAGATATCATTCCTTTTTTCTCTGTGCTGTAGTTTATTGCTTACGGCTGCCATAGCGCTGTTCACTCTTTCGTAAAACGGGGGAGATGTAATGGTGCAGGATTTGTCCTTTGCTGTCTTGTCCATTCCATATTTGCTTTATTGTACACCACCGTTGTACAGTAGGATTTTGCACCCTTGCACCATTTGCAGCACTCAGGAGCACCTTTTGTAGCACACATGAACTCTTGCGGCAGCTGTGATCACTTGACAGCATCCGTGCACTTTTATGGCACCTTTGTACATGCATTGTACCTTTGCACTGATCACTGTACTATGCACTTTGCATACTGTAGCCTTTTCCGTCACCCCAAGTCCACTTTCGGGACTTGGTGTGAGATTCTTCCGTGTCTGCATTTTCATTCTTTTCGATTTTGACAGCATGTTACAAGGCGAGGACGCGTAGTGCTCCTGACTACAACCATAAACCGGTTGGCAGAGTCCCGGTCTTGCGACCATTTGAACCGTATTGGGAAAACCCAGGTTCGGACCCTAAATGGTCGCAAGACCGGGACTCTGCCAACCGGTTTATGGTTGTAGTCAGGAGCACTACGCGTCCTCGCCTTGTAACATGCTGTCAAAATCGAAAAACATGTTAACTACCAAGCAAGGCTTCTGTATATTTTCATTCTCGTAGATGCATTCTGTATATAATAATAATAATATATAATAATAATAATACTCAATCTGCGGACAGCATGCTGTTTCGTTCTTTTTGAACTCATCAGCGCAGCACAGAGAAAATGAGGTCGAACCTGATAGCAATGGAAATAAAAATTTCCAATCAGGCCCGAACGTACCTTGCCAGAGTGCTCAAACTGACAAGTCAGTGAGCTCTGCATAACGCAAACAGCAAAGGCACTACCCCACGCAAGAGTGCTCAACTGCTACAAGAGCAGGAGCGAAATACTCAATCTGCGGACAGCATGCTGTTTCGTTCTTTTTGAACTCATCAGCGCAGCACAGAGAAAATGAGGTCGAACCTGATAGCAATGGAAATAAAAATTTCCAATCAGGCCCGAACGTACCTTGCCAGAGTGCTCAAACTGACAAGTCAGTGAGCTCTGCATAACGCAAACAGCAAAGGCACTACCCCACGCAAGAGTGCTCAACTGCTACAAGAGCAGGAGCGAAATACTCAATCTGCGGACAGCATGCTGTTTCGTTCTTTTTGAACTCATCAGCGCAGCACAGAGAAAATGAGGTCGAACCTGATAGCAATAATAATATATAATAATCTTTATTTCAGGATTACCCAAAGGCTGACGCCTATCTGGGGGATCTCCTAGTATTATTCGTGGTTCTTTCTTGCATGATGATCTCGAGTAAGATTGCCTTTCGTTGCCCCTACGTGCAGTCTTATAATGAACCTGACATGATAGAAACCTCACACAAGTACATTGTTGATTCAAATGGCGTAGTCCGGCGACCCGGAGTTAGGCCCCTTTGGCCTAAACGTCATAAGATGTGTTACTGAGTCTAACGCCCTGGTCTGCTCTGCTGTTAATCCCCGGGGGCGGATCCCGTGCTGAGGGCCTGGGGGTCTCTTTAGTTGACCGGCATCACTACCACGTGTGCCGGTCAGTGGAAGTTTCCCTGGCGGTTTCCCCTGTTTGAGGGTGCATTTCTCCAAACCCGGTTACCGTATTTTTCCGGTTGTAAGTCGACCTTTTATGACTAAAAATAGAAGTAGAAAGGGTGGGGCCATGGGGTCGACTTACAACCGGGATTCGACTTATCACCGGGAACTATCAGTATCTTACAAAAATTGATCTGCACTGCATACACAAGTGAACCATGTGTACACATTTTTGCCAGTTTATTGGCCTTTTTCAAGGATTGGGACGTTATACCCTCCAATAAGGAATGTTTACATGATTTTTTGATGTGTTAGTGGCAAGGAGTGGTTAGTAGTGCTTCGTTGGGTGAAAACGTTAAAATGCAGAATTGAGACCTCCGGATACGGGGGTCGGTCTATAACCGCCCTTTGAAATGAAGTCTTGCAATACGTCTTCTGCATTTAACGCCCATCTTTCCTGCCTTCTTAAGGGGGCAGCCTACCCATAAATTTCATATGGCATTCAATTGACCGTAACTTTGGTGTTTCTCAATGGATTTGAGTGAATTTTGACCACGCACTCCTGCCACTATGCTGGCCCTCAGGACATGATTTACAAGTTCTTGCGCCTCACTGACAGGCTTTCCAAGCCGGAAAAACTCAAATTTCCGGCATAGTGCCACGGTGTGCGAGCCACCCAGGAGCCAAACAAATGCATTTACAATTTTTTAACATTTTCGTGCTCATTCTGTTCGTGCGCCGGACTCAAACCTAGAACAAGTCCAGAAGCAGCCATGGGTGATGGGGTAGGGCCCCTCAACGAGGCCCTGGAATATGTCACAAAGGAACGAGTGGGCGTTCTCTCACAGACTCCCACAGACCCAAGTCAATTTTTGAATTTTTTTAGGTTTAGCACGTGCTACGAGGTCGTACCTTTGATACAACATCCAGTGCTGGCACCTCCACAGCAAGCCATTTCCACAGCGCTGCACACCAAATCCAGGATGCCTTCAGAAACCGGCAAAGACTGCCACTCACGTTTCACTACTGCCTAGTACTGAATCCTACCTGACTTCTTGACACGACTCAAACTTGCCAAAGTCACTAAATCAACGTCAACTACAATAATCAAGCCACATATCTGCAACGTCACGAGGGTGCTGGCAAAAGCCGTGCAGCCCAATACGTGGTTTTTTAACGTGATTTTTTGGACTTTTTTGGACTTGGGGCAAAATTCTGCACACTTTCGCGTGTTTCCATGATACGACAAGTTGCGCACGGTCTGCTCACATTCAAATACAGTGCTGCCAACAAATGACAGCATGCAACAAAAAATCTTTCCTTGCAAGGGCACATTTTCGGCCATAACTCTTGAACGGCTGGTCAGATAGGGACACAATTTTCAGAGAATTTGCAGCTATTCATGCTCTTTGAACTGACGTAGCACTCAATATGAATTTACAAATTCGATTTTTCAGCGAATTTTTGGGTAGTCTGCCACCTTAATGACGGGCCACAATGTACCCGGTTAAAACAGCTCCTTTTTGAAAATGTTTTCAATGAGTGATGTGCGCTTTGTTTTGCTCTAATTGGTGCTTTTCTCCAATGTCATGCAGTCGTATTTATTCAGCTTTTATTTCTTGTGTACTTGCATACTGGTATTAGTTTAGTCCCACAACCTGTGATAAAATGATCAGCTGTAGCACCAACTCCACTTTTATGTTTATGTATCTATGTCATTCGGATCTTCCCAAGTTGTACAATGTACTGTTGAGATACCGAGTTCAAATAAATCAATACCATACCATATCAACCGGGGTCGACTTACAACCGGTAAAATACGGTACTTCCCCCCGGCCCCTCACGGTCATTTCTAACAAATGGTGGTACAGAAGGCACGTTCGGTCTGACATCTAACAATTTATCAAGTTTCTCTGCCATCAGTTTCATTTCCGATTCCATATCGGTCAGTCTACGCTGCACAGATGGCGAACAGGGGGACACAGGCGCACTGGCCGCAGCTACTAACTGCATGTTTACAGTTTCATGTGGTTCTTGATGGACAGCGGTCAAGTCCGTACCGTCCCATACCCTCTCTAGATGCAAACCATATTCCAGGGCCTCATCCACATTAAACGTTGGGTTCTCCAATACCCGTAGTCGCAAATTGTAGGGAGAAAGCCCATCGATAAATTGATCCCTCAACAACTCCCCTTGATTGTCTGGAGTCATAGTTGGGTAAGCTCGCATCACTAACCTTCTTAAGTCATCACAATAACGGGCTAGTGGTTCCCCAGTCTGGCGGCGTCTGCTTTTAAATTGAGCTTTGAGCTGACGTTCATTCGCAATGGGGGCAAATCGGCGACCCATTTCTTCAAGTAGCCGCGGCCAGTCCCTCCTATGTTCTAAGGGAAGGGTGGTATAAAATCGTTGAGCCGCCCCCCCTTAGTCTGACCATTCGAAACTGTGCCCGTACTGCCTCAGTCCACCCATTTATGTTTGCACATTCCTCGAAATACAGGTTATATTCTTCCCAATCACCCTCACCGTTAAAAGCCTCTGGCATGATGAGCGGCCGATTGGGTTGGGCATCCCCTCCATACCCGCCGAAGTAGGAGGCAGGGTGCCCTGGGAGCATCGGCATCGGAGCAGGTTGAGCCGCGACACCTGGGAGAGGACCTGGAGGAGCGAGAGCAGCAGCAGCAGCAAGAGGAGTAGCAGCAGCAGCAGCAGCAAGAGGAGCAGCAGCCGGAGGAGCAGGAGCAGGGGCAGCAGCAGGAGGATCAGCAGGAGGAGCAGGAGCAGCAGGAGCAGGAGCAGGAGCAAGAGCAGGAGCAGCAGGAGGAGCAGCAGCAGCAGGAGCCGGAGCTCTGCCAGCGACGGGACCACCGGCAACAGCAGGTTGCGGGGAAGCCGATGCAGCAGCCAATTGGGCACGGGTTCCTCTCTGTGCCATTCTAGAAGCAAAGGGAACAAGGAAAAATAGCAAAAAGAAGAAAACGGACGGAGAGCCAACACCAAAGAACAGAAAACACTACCACTCGATGGAAGCGAAACTGGCAACTGAGGACGATTGCCAGCTCGCCCCACCGTTTTACTAAATTGCAAACCCGATACATTGCATTACCGTACGAACATACATCACAACAATCCCTTATCAAATACCAGGTACGATGCAATCGATTGCACCCGGCGGCACCCTCAGGATCGTTGCACAGCATGCAGCGGTGCGTACTCCCATGATGGGAATGCCGCAACCATTCCACGTGTCGTACAGGACTTGCCGTCCTACTAGCTCATCATAGGAATGCCATACCCAACCAAAATAATCAAGAAGCAAAAACGAAAAACAAGTCACCAATGATCAAAACAAACAACAACCAGCCACGCGGGCATGTGTACTCACCGACCTGGCTGAGGTTCGTGACGGTCAATCCTGATCTTCGAACCTCAGCCAGTTTCCCGTCTTGTAGTTCTTCTAAACCCGAGTCGACGGCCGAGGTGTCGACGGACCGAGGGGTGACCACCATTTGTTCGTTGGTTTGCTGTTGTTGCCTCTGCTGCTTCCTTTTCTGGCGGAGTTTGAGTACCTGCTCCCAGTTACGTCGCTGGCGGGACAGCGAGGCATGTTTCCGGAGCTTGGTTCGGGCGGCGGTTTCCCGAACCGCCCGAGACCGTGGCGACTTGTTTGCGTTTCGCCGTTTCTTGAAGTGTTGG
This sequence comes from Sycon ciliatum, assembly GCF_964019385.1. Classification (NCBI taxonomy): domain Eukaryota; kingdom Metazoa; phylum Porifera; class Calcarea; order Leucosolenida; family Sycettidae; genus Sycon; species Sycon ciliatum. Next base: position 31,724,790 of record NC_088647.1, read on the forward strand.
AACTTCTGAGGTCCCTTCGGCTATCACCGTCGCGATGCGGGGTGGCGGCGTTCCGTGGCGCCCGTTGTCGTGCGGGATGACCTGACGTAAGTTGCACCGTCAGGGTGTGACGGGACCCTACAGTACTGAGGACAACACACACACAGCACACAATAGTATGGGATCCTGTTCACTGCGCCAAACCGCGGCTTGAACATGGTCACGTTCAACAACATGTACGCCCTCAACAAGGAACCAACTCACTGCCTGGCCGAGGCTATTACCAAGTATCTGGCAAAAGACTCCGTCACCGAAATCTTTACCCGGAACTATGGCATCTACTTTGGCCCGGACGTCTATGACCTTCAGCAGCACACGCTCCGCAAGGGCTTCTTTTCACAGCAGCTGGCAACAGTGTGCATGCCAGAAAGTTTGGATATCTGCGTGACCAACAGGAGCACGTGTCCAATAACCACCATCTGCGGAACTCCAACATTGACCTCGCACACGTGCATCAGCTCGTCGGCCCGGGTCAACGTGACGACGAGCTTCAACGGTAAGGCCAGGCCCACCGACGTACGGTATGAGTACGCTGATTTCAGCTTCATCCACTTGCAGCATGGCTCCAGTGCTGGATGCAAGTTGTATGTCTATACCTACAACGAGGGTGCGTTCCGCATACCCCTGTACAACACGCACAAGAAAGTCCGAGCCATGGTGAACACGCTGCTGAAGACGGCCGGAACGCCCAAAGTGACTGTCTACACGCGCAACCCAGACCACGGGCACCGGGAATACCGCACGTTCACCTACCACGCGAGCAGCGACAGCTGGACCAACGTCGCCGACCCGACCGCAACCTCCGGCGTGGCCATCTGCTCTAGAGAGTACCATTTCCAGCCCAGACATGATTTCGATTTCAACTGCAACGGCGTAAGGTACAACGTCTCCACCCACAAGCGCCAGCAGGGTTCCGCCGCGCACTACTGCAGCGCCGCGGGCATGTCGGTGATCACCTTCCAGCAGTTGGCCAAGCTGAAGCATGACAGCTGCTTCAACGACGACGTTCGCGGCACCCTGAACGGCGGAGAACTCCGGGTCGCCGGACTACGACACAAACACCTTGTTCCAACAACTACACTGATCCTGAGGCTATGGTTGGAGGTACTGAGAGATAAACAAGGCACTCCATAATAATAAAATGTTACACATCTTTTGACGAGTATGAATGAGATCCAGTCGAACCTCTCTAGGACGAACGCCAAGGGACCGATGTTACTTGTTCCGTGAGTTTGTCTTAACCCTATTTAACAACCAATGAATACAGTTATTTCTCCAATAGAAATATGAATAGATTTCTTCTACAGCGAAAGATTCTAAGCCAGACCGACCCATTGACTCGTCTCGTATGAAACAAATGAGTCACTGAACCCTTCTATAGAAACATGACGAAATCCTTTGTGAATTCTTCGGGAAGCAATGCACCGCAAATTCCCAAAAACAGCAACCAAGTCGTTGTCCGTCATCCAGCACCATTGATGACCAAGAGCCATTTTCGTTCACAAAAATCAAATCCATAGATGTCTATGAAGCTGCAAGAACATTGTCTGTGCACAAATCATCTGCTGACAGTTACCTATCAAATGCCGTCCTCAGCCGCTGTGCGAACATCCTGTGTGTACCTCTGTCAAAACTATTCAACTACAGTCTTGAACAAGGCGAGTTCCCTTCCGCTTGGAAGATGGCCACGATTATCCCAGTGTACAAGGAGAAAGGTTGCCCAACTCACCCTACGAACTACCGCCCAATATCCCCCTCCTCTGTATAGCAAAACCCCTTTGAAAAATAGTAGCGAAACAACTCTAGGCTTACCTAACTGTTAGGTACCTCCTCCCGTACCTTTTCTAGCTGGCCTGCATGCACTTGCGTACTCACCTTTTGTCTCCTTTTAATAATTTTGTTCCGTTGGCCTGGGTAGCTACTTGCGCGCCCATATTTGCCATAGCTACCCAGGCCCTTTATCTTGCCGTTCAGACTTGCTCTCTTTTCTCACTCGTCAATAATCTCCATGTAGTCGTTTCGTTCGTCTTGGTCTCTTGTCTCGTCGTCTATAATAAATGTCGTTCCCCCAACCTACCTGTTCCCGTTGTAATGTCTGGATAATATATCGTCAGTCGTCCTTTTCGAACTCAACATAACAATAAAACAGAAGATATGCAGTCAACAATACGCGTACGTGAAGGAGAAATCTGCGACAGATCAGCTTAATATAATTATCCAGCAAATGGCCGAGTACAATGATGAGCGTCTGAACTTCGACCTGGTCTCCATAGATTTCTGCAAGGCATTTGACAGAGTAAGCTACTCAACTCTCCTCCGTCAAGTCAGCCAATTCTCGGACCATAAAGTCACTGCCTGGACTAAGAGTTATTTGCAGGATCGACGCATAGCTGTGAAGATTGAGTCATGCATGTCAGTGCCCAAAGTCACCAACTGTGGTGTACGCCAGGGATCATATCTGTCACTTGTACTGTTCGTGATCTACATTAATGACCTACCAGAAGCCATACTTCACTCGCACAGCTTCTTGTTTGCGTATGATGTCACTCTAATTTTGTCCTACAAAGGCTCTCTATCTAGTCCTGGAATCCAAGCAGACATTCATGCATGCCAAAACTTGGCCAGGGAAAGAGGCGGAGAGTTTTCGCCCTCAAAATCTTCTGTTTTAACAGCGGCAGCATCGTCACCAGCACCAACATCTTCCACCTACACTTTGGAGGGTCTACCTCTTCCCAGTATTGACATCCTCAAACATCTGGGTGTTCGCTTCAGTGCAGACCTAAACTTCCGTCAACACTACCTTGACATCAGCCGCAAATTCAAGCAAAGAGTAAGCCTACTTTGTCACATGGCACATCGTCTTACACCGCAGGCCATGATGCTCCTCTACAAGTGCTATGTTAGACCTGTGATTGAGTGTATGGCGTCGTAGCGTGGTCCTTTCGTCTTCGTTCAAGCGACTTGACTGAGCTGGATAGAGTCCAGGCCAGGTTTGCAAGATCCTACATTAGGAAACGCAAAATCCGAATCGACTTTTATACACCCAAGCAGGATCTTAATAAAAAAGCTAACATTGAATCCCTTCTTTACCGCAGGCAGTTTATAAGCTTAGTTACCATGCACAAATTTATTTTCAAGTATCAAGGTTGCCTGGCTTCATTCCATTTCAATATCACGCAGAGTGCGAGACGCCCAAACAAAACTATTCTCCCTAAAGCAAAGACCACATCAAAATCGTTGTTTCTCTTCCAAACCTCCCTCTTACGGAACTGCCTCCCACCATGCAAGACTAACTGCAGAACCATCCATTATTGTTTTCAAGAATGAGCTTCGCAAACTCACGTGCAACCATAGTGCTTCGCTCTCCGGTATGCCCACGCCCTGTACATAACCCCCCTTGTGCTACCCAATGCGTTCACGCTGCACAACTTTTCACTACTTTCACTTTAGCTCATACATGTACATGTACACCCGGTACCCTTCAAAGCGGTGAACCCCATAATAGGCGACAAGCCTCTGGGTCATCCTAATAAAGATATTATTATTATTATTATTATTATTATTATTTAAATAGGCGTCGAGGCGACAATAGTTTTAGAATTGCGATCAACAGAACGAGCTGAACCGACATTTCACAAAGGCTTTTATTGTTTTCAAAAAACGAGTGGATACGAAGGCAGTGAAGAACGTGGAAGAAAGAAAAAATGTGATATGGAAAAAAATGTGATGAACAAAAAATTTGTACTTCGAACTAGTTTTCGCACAACACTCCTCAGGAAGCTACGTTGTACTAATGAAAAACAATCCAGAAAGATACTAATAAAGAGAAATGGAGTGAGAAGAAACAACACCTATGAAAATGATAATCCTAGCACTAAGGTAATAACAGGAAAAACTGCGAAAGCAATTAACGAACTTGTAAGGACTACTAGTATACTGTGACACAAGATATGACACCATGGCCAACCAGAGCCAAACCGACAGAACAAGCTGCCACTAAAACAATTTCAAACGAATAATGCTGTCCTTCTGGACACACAGATCAGGCTTATGAATACGTTGACAAACAGCTTCTAACACACTCAACTGCAACTTATAACCATGACGAGCACGGCACAAAACAGAAAAAGAAGAATCAGAATACACCTTGCAACAATCAGGACGAGATGCAAGATGCTTATACACTGATGACTTCCTACTAGAAAACACACGCTCGCACCCACTCTTACTCACACAATCATTCTCGCTCTCACACTCACCGGAATCACTGGACTCACTGGCCGAATCCTCCTCAACGACGTCCTGCCTCGGAGCAATCAGGTCCCGTCTCCTCCCATCCCTCGTCTCACGTTCCTGTTGTGTATTACGTTGGCTCGGTACTTCCGTACTGAAATAGGTCATGGTGTAATTAGCAGTTGTTCTTCTGGGTCTCGTTGATATTGAGGTAGGTATTTTTGTCGTCTCTGCCGGTGATGCAGCAAGCGATGCTGATGCAAACGTGTCTGCATGCAACACACGTGGCGTCGCCGAAGCCACATCCACCTCCGCTGGTGGAGGGAGTGACTTGGTCATGGCCACGGGAGCCAATGGTGGACTTGCCGAGTGGGACGCTAGGTCCTGTGTTGGCGGAGGTAGTGGTTGTTTACGGGGTCTTCCCCGCGTGGGACGCTCCAGTTGTGCGCTACGTGGGATAATGTGTAAAGGAGTGTGTTGCTTGATGCGTTCGCTCAGACGTTCTTCACTGCCTTCGTATCCACTCGTTTTTTGAAAACAATAAAAGCCTTTGTGAAATGTCGGTTCAGCTCGTTCTGTTGATCGCAATTCTAAAACTATTATTATTATTATTATTATTAAGTAGTGGTTGCGACTTCGGCGATGATTTGTAAGAAAGGGTTTGCTCCCCACACCGAATAGCGCGAGCTCCGGTGTGGGGAGCAAACCCTTTATCATTATTATTATTATTATTTTCACTAGTCTGAGGGAAGAGACAAACGGGAAAAGTCCGAAGAAAAAATTGACTGTCACCACCAGTTATTATTATTATGACAGGAACTGAAACAGGAACAGAGAAAATACGATACATGTACAGCACATTCTTAAAGCGGGATTCACAGAAGCTTTTTTGCGATGCGACGCGATCTGCGATGGACGCGTGCGATGCGAACTCGCAGAATACCATTCACAGAAGAAGTCAGCGATGCGACAAAGTCTTGCTGATTTGGGTACGTCACCATGGTATTCGCGCGGTTTGGTACAACTTCTACAAATTGATAGGCAACTCTTGAACCTTTGTACAACTTTGCTGTAGAAAAGGCCAACATCGTACGCTTGTCGCATCGCAAAAGTTGAGCCAAGCTCAACTTCCGCGATGCCCTATGGTCGGGGTACATCATTCCAGAAGCAATACCAGTACCTTACCTGTAACATGCTACATGTACAATGACGTCACTGATGCATAAATCACTAAAATAAACTTTACTGGTTCGCGTGAGACTCGGCTGGAAGCCGAGCTTTCCGCATTCGCCGTAGGAACGCCACCACCCTCTAAGATCAAGGATCAAGGCGCAGATGCAGCGCCCAAACGGTGGGAGGTGAGTAGATCAGACCCACCACCAAGTGGTCAAAGACCAAAATCCCATTAGCTGCATCCATGTTACCCTCGTGCCTTCCAAGCAGGACTTGAACCTGGTACCCTCTGTTTCTCAATCATGGTCTTAGACCATCCCACTATGCCTGCCTGACACTGATGCATATCCACTCCGATATAATTATCAGCAATTTAGCAATGTTGATATACGAAAATACGATAGCGAATGCGTCAATGGCACTGAACGTAGGTATTTCGACAACACATCTAAGCCTCAGCAGCAACACTGTAAGCCTTACCGTCAAGAAGATGAACTCGCGTTCTTCGCACACTGTGGGCAAGGGCAAAGAGATACGAATGGATCTAAATCCGAATAAAATCAGCACACGTTTCCGTGAATGAAAGGGTGAGCATAAGCAAATGAATCGAAGGAAACTGGTCAACTCAGAGATTACCTGTCATTGAGTACAGTCCGTAAAAGGAGGTCTCTGCAGCGGAAAGGCTAAGAAAAAGAGATCATGTCAGCTTTTCCATTATATATTTTCGTATTGCATTCCACCTAAATCAGCACACTTTTCGTATTTTCGTAAATAAAAGAGTCAACACAAGCAAATGATTCAAAGGGAACTGGTCAACTCACCTGTCATTGAGTAATATTCCGTGAAAGGAGGTCTCAGCAGCGCCGAAGCGAAATATGCAAGGAGACGAAATATCCGAAACAGCTCTTGCAAGAAGCAGTTCCAAAGAAGGAAGTTCCTCGTGCATGCCTATCCGAAAAGGACTGCAACAATGTCTGCCGTGCTCATGCAATTATAGAAAAGCTGACAAGATCGCTTTTCTAAATGCCTTTGCCATTGCACCGACAAAATGGGCCACCGCGCGTGGCTGGCATGTCCGTCATGTGTCGCGATCGTGCAAGATCACTGTTCAATAAAACAAGAGCTCGAAAAAAATCCTACCATCGGACCATCTCCGAAACCTCATTCCACTACGGACTCTCCCGCTTTGTGGGCTCCTTGAAAGGGACCGTTGTTGTACGCTTGCGTCCGCAAGCGGAATGCATAAGTTCCGTTCCCCTTCTTGGTGTTTACATTCGACGCCATCAAACGACATTTTGAGCATCCCAAAGGCTAACGGTGACAACTCCGCAGTATAGGAATCTCTCTAAAAGATGCACGTGTTCCAAGTATTGCAGTGGACACCCATTCGGCCTCCATCCCACATGAATTAGCTCAGCCTGACTCCCTTTTGGTGAAGTGATCGTACACCATCGTGCACCATATAGACGAGGCACAGAGCCAGAACTGGCACAAGTGCGCTTTTCCGAGAATAGGGCCTGCGACAGCGAGAGGAAAGCTGGTGTACATGTATGTAAATAGCTGGGCCACGTCGGCATTGCATTCATTTCCTTGCAAGACGCGGAGAAGGAGGAAGAAGAAAAGAGCTTGTAAGTGCTGTTGCCTGTTTTGACTCCCACTATAAGCAATGTACTAAAGACTTCGTGTTTGTGTTTCTGTTGCAACCTGCTGTAGAAGCCATCCTATCACATTTTGGTAACGAGGAAACGGCCGTGGATCAGAATCTAAGGCGTAAAAGCTAGCCACCAGAAATGGCCAAGGTATGTATTGTACCCGTAGCCGTACTTCAGGATTTACAATCACCCAGCAAAGTTGTCATAGGCAGCCCCAGCCGTGTATTATTTGGCAAAAAGGTCACACAATGCTCAAGAGGCGACTTGCAATAGAGTGAAATAGCGTGCATTGTTCAGACTACCGAGAACCCCGTCAAACCTTGAATGACGATAAGCCGTGATGGAACAACATTCGCTCTTCTGGTAAACAGGTTGAACAAGATTTATTTTAGTCGGAATGCCTTGCATGTTTAGCCTTTCCTTCGAAGCACATCGATTTTGTTCTCAACCTTTGTAGGCTTTGACTACAGGCCATCCCATGTTCTTCCCTTGACCGTTGAGCGTGTATCTGTCAGCCATCAAGCTTTGCTTCTCCGTGCTCATCAAGGTTTTGCCGGATGATCCACAAAGACTTCGACACACAGGCGCATGGTTTGCTTCTCGTTACTCTATCTAACAGTCTCTACTTCAGGATTACCCAAAGGCTAACGCCTACATAATTATATCTGGGGGGATCAATAGAAGTACATGCAATAAGAACTCGGATGGTGAGCCAAGGAAAAAAACTCGATTGCATTACGTAAGGTGTACCAGTCCTCTGGTCACCTTATGACTCCTTCATCGTGAAATAGTCACAGGAGAAAGAAAAAAAGATAACGAATAACTTTGGTGAGTCACACACGAATCAGGAATTGAGACAAGCATGTGGTCCATTTTTTTACTGCCAGAATTCTTTTTCCTCCACACCGGCTACAGCAAGAAGACGTGTTCGTCTACAAGGCGAATGCAACGTCACTTGATCAAATCACCTTGGAAACTTTCCCATTCCATCACATTTTATCAATAGTCTGAACGTGCCCTATAAGGGAGATAGTCCGGACGTTGTTAGGCAGGCACCGGCCTAACTGGTGAACATAGTGGGCACAGCAAAGTGCAGAGAAATGGGAGTCATCATACACATTTTACAGTCAGTTGAAAGTCCTTGAAGCTGTTTGTATTCGTGTGCATAAGCCGGATTTGTGCAAAAAGAAAAGAACATGAAGCACTTCAGTATGTTGACAGTGCAGAGGAGGCTGTTTACAGCCAGGGAAGCCTGGCTTGGTGGCACTTAACACATAAATTTCTGAGTGCAATAAATAATTCACGCATTTTGACAAACTGCATATATATCAGGAATGGGTTTGCTCACACCCTGGAGCTCGCGCTATTCCGCCGACTTGACTTGACACTTGACTGACTCACGACTGCCATCCAGAGCACACGACAAGTCCATCTAGCCTTCGACTTGGCAAACCTGCTCAATACAGAGTGTTTCCGGGAATTCACCCCTCATCAGCATATATTATAGCGTGAGCTCCAATGTGGGAGCAAACCCATTCCTAAAAAATCATCGCCGAAGTCGCAATCACGATTTCGTACTGCACATACATGTACATTGTACTAGTGGGGTCACAGGAGTCAACTTTGGATGAGAAGTACTTCGGATACAACTTACTCTTTTCAACTCCCCGAAGGCCAAGGGGTACATCTTATCCGAGTTCCACTGTAATATTACCATTATTACTTGTAGAGAGAAGCTGTTCTAGTACAACCGTATTTTCCTGGTTGTAAGTGAGCTTTCCTAAGGCTGTGCAGAAAGCTAAAATATAATATAATATGCTCAAATCTGTGGACAGCAACTGTTTCGCTCTGTTAGAGCTCCTCAGCACAGCTCAGAGGACCGAAGCGCAGCTCTTCGCAATGAAATTATGTTTCCGTGAAGCAAAGCATTTTTATAAAGAGCTGAAAACCCCGCCAAGAGTGCTCGAAATGCTCCAAGAGCTGTGAGCGTTGCACAAGGCGAGCGGCAAGGGTTCGCGCTAAGATAAGAGTGCTCAACCTAACGACAGTGCTGACTGCTAGGGAGCATAATATAATTATAGTATATATTTGAAACTCCGGTATTGAGCCAATAATAAATGTAGAAAGGAAAACTGACATATGGAAACGAGTTAAGAGTAATGAGACATTCGACGTCCTGATATCTAGCTTCAACAATTCCGCCACCTTGCAGTTGATTTTCCCCATTTCTCTCCTCATCAATCCCTACTTGTCTTTGTACATACATGTACATATACATGTACTAGTAGTAATACTGTTCTTTCAATCAAATGAACCCCTCGATAGGCACATTGCCTTTGGGTCATTTCATAATAATAATAATAATAATTTATACAAAAGAGAAAGACGAAGGAACTATAAGTTACGCTATACTGTCCACTAACACCACCAGTTACTAAACAATCAGCTCATGCGATTACATTGCACGACACTGAGCATGAGCTGATCGCATGAGCTGATTGTTTAGTAACTGGTGGTGTGAGTGGACAGTATAGCGTAACTTGTAGTTCCTTGGTCTTTCCCTTTTGTATAAATTAGGCTCTTCATCTGAGTCCAATAATAATAATAATAATAATAATAATTTGAAACTCGGATGTTGAGCCATAAATAAATGTAAAAGAGAAAAGTAAGAAAAGTAAAAGTAAGAGTATATAGTATCATGTTACAGTGATGGAGAGTTACTCTAAACTCGTATCCATATGTCCTTTTCTCTTTTACAATAATAATAATAATAATAATACATCTCCGTAGCACTCACCGACAGCCTTCCGACTCGGAAAGTTCAAGGTTACGGAGAGACCAAAGAGGGGAAGGTAAGCGCAACGAAAAGGAGCACAAGCTACAGTCCCAACGGAACAAAGAATGTCGATTGCTACTGGACGATGACGAGACCAGTAGGATACTTGACAAAGCGGTCTAACTACAATTCGAAGCAGCAAAGCAGCACACCACCCAACTTGGTTGCTCAGAAATATTAAAGATAAGACTATATTAGTACAGAAGGGGGAAGCTTTGCAAAACGAATTGTACAAGCCGAACGCCAAACTCCTACAGTACTCCTCATGCATGACATTGTAGAATTGTAGTATAAGAGTGCACTTGCACGAGACTCAGAGTAGCAACACTGCAAAACTTGGAAATCCTTTGTGTCTAAGTGTATTACCCCGCTTTGCCTTAGGACATTGAGCACTTTTTGCCGACGCAAGAAATACTTCTATTGTTCTATATACCTAATATATATATACTCAATGATGCAGACAGCCAGACTGTTTCGGCCAATGAGGCCTCATCAGTGCAACTCCGAGCTTAAAGTAGGATTGAACTGTCAGCCATGGCTACGAGAACCACAGACATTACTCATTAGGACAGCTCGATGTACTAGCGCTGAGAGTGTTAGCAGCGGGCAAAGCATAATTAATATGTATATATAATATTATGTCACACTGGATTATAAGTCGCAGCCCCATTTCCAGACCTGAACCCTGTTTTAAATACATTCACTTCAGCAGTAAACCACGCTTGATTGTACGCCGAACCCCTTTGTTGGCCCTCATAACAGAATAGTGTAAAATGTGCGACTTATTAACCTTTTATCCTCCCATTCTTCCCATGTGAGGAAGAGCGTCGTACAACTTGAGGCCACTGGCATGATCGCACTACAACATTCTCAGCAGAGGCAATACAAGAAAGTTAACAATAGAGAATACCGAGAAGTTTTACTGCGTATTGTATGTGACGTGTACATGACTGTTACGTTTGTCTCTTGCTTGGTTTGTGCAAGAATTGATAATGCATGTGTTTGGCTGCGGGATTGTATGGCATGCCGCGTGTCCTGTTTCCAGGTTTTGTTCTGTATTTTGCTCGTGGGGAGCGCATGGGTGCTCTTTACTGACGCCGCCCGTAATCACAAGTGGACCTCTCCAAAGCCAGGTGAGTGTGTATTGGAGGGGAGACACTCCAGGTGTCTAGACCGTCAGGCAAAGACTACTGCTTCTTTGTGTTCTGTTTGCGCTGGTACTTCCAGCCTCTGTCCGGTCATTTGAGAGTAGCCTATGTTGCTGTTGTACCCAGGTGCAATGGAGATACGCTGTACCAAAGTTGATTTTGTCAAGATTGCAAGCCACACAATATGTTTTGAATCAACATACCTGTGACAAGGGGAGAAGCAAATTTGAGGCAATTTCTATTTTATAACAGCCGTTCTTGTCAGTATGTGTCTACATCTTTTCAGTATGTGTCTGCATCTTGTCGGTATATTCTCAACAACTACTGCATTCATCTCACCCTTCCTGCTTGTTTTGTAGTGCTATGTTGAGCGATTTTGGCTGCAATGCTGATACTTTCAAACCTCTTCAAAGTGAAAAGCCATCAATACCCTCTCCTCTTCTTTGCCTAATTCCTCCTGCTAGGATATTATAGGCATGAATCTTATCTGTCTAGAAATGTACTCCGTTGTCCAGTGGGCATTTACCTCGCGGTTCCCTCGGTGCTTAGCCTTTCACCAGAAACCAAAACAAACCTTTCTCAAGCAATGGACATTTGCGAAGCGCAAAATTTAACTTTACCCCCAAAGAGTGCTGCTCACTGCTTGTGGGACTTTGCCTACCACAGCCCTACTGGAAATGGTAATGGCTATGATGCTGTATGGACAGATGCGTATGAAACCACGACAACTGATGACTTCAAACTAAAGTCCAGGGATGGATCTGACGTCGATGGTCAACTTGGAAATGTAATCTGCTATGGTGAGGATGTCCTGCTTTTGTTGTTGTTGTTGTTGTTGTTGTTGTTGTTGTTGTTGTTGTTGTTGTTGTTGTTGTTGTTGTTGTTGTTGTTGTTGTTGTTGTTGTTGTTGTTGTTGTTGTTGTTGTTGTTGTTGTTGTTGTTGTTGTTGTTGTTGTTGTTGTTGTTGTTGTTGTTGTTGCTGTTGCTGTTGCTGTTGCTGTTGCTGTTGTTGTTGTTGTTGTTGTTGTTGTTGTTGTTGTTGTTGTTGTTGTTGTTGTTGTTGTTGTTGTTGTTGTTGTTGTTGTTGTTGTTGTTGTTGTTGTTGTTGTTGTTGTTGTTGTTGTTGTTGTTTTTGTTGTTGTTGTTGTTGTTGTTGTTGTTGTTGTTGTTGTTGTTGTTGTTGTTGTTGTTGTTGTTGTTGTTGTTGTCGTCGTTGTCGTTGTCGTTGTGGTGGTTGTCATTGTCGTTGTCGTTGTGGTGGTTGTCGTTGTCGTTGTCATTGTGGTGGTTGTCGTTGTCGTTGTCATTGTGGTGGTTTTAGTGGTGGTTATTGTGGTGGTTGTTGTGGTGGTTGTTGTGGTTGTTGTGTTTTTTTTAATTCTTTATTCTCACGAGGGCACCATCGCCAATAAGAAATAAATTTATGAGAAGGTGAGATTGTGGGTTATGCAGATGGAAAGTGATTTACATCACTTTGAATTTTACAAGTATGGGAGAGCGCTGCAGTAGCTGTTGTTGTTGTTGTTGTTGTTGTTGTTGTTGTTGTTGTTGTTGAATTCTTTATTCTCACGATGGCACCATCGCCAATAAGAGATAAATTGATGAGAAGGTGAGATTGTGGGTTAAACAGTTGGAAAGTGATTTACATCACTTTGAACTTTACAAGTATGGGAGAGGGTGAGCGCTGTTGTTGTTGTTGTTGTTGTTGTTGTTGTTGTTGTTGTTGTTGTTGTTGTTTTTGTTGTTGTTGTTGTTGTTGTTGTTGTTGTTGTGGTGGTTGTTGTGGTTGTTGTGGTTGTTGGCTTGTTGCTGTTGTTCATGGTGTTGTTGTCGTGGTTGTTGTCGTGGTTGGTGTGGTGGATGTTTTGGTTGTTGTGGTTGTTGTTGGCATTGTTGTTGAGGTTGTTGTTGGCATTGCTGGCATTGTTGCTGTTTTTTTGTGGTATTGTTGTTGTTGGCGTTGTTGCCGTCCTGTGAACGGCAGCGGTGGTGGAGGTGGTCATTAGGTTTGCGGTGCTGGCACCCTTAGTGGCGGTAGGAGCAACTTTGGTTGTGATTGTGTTGATGTGGCTGCTGTTGTTGCTGCTCCTACTTTGGATTTAGCAGTTGCTGCCACATCCTTTCCATTTTCCGATTGGTCCTTTGAGTCTTTCTTACTTTATTTAAAACTCTTATTCCTGTTTCTTCTATCGGCTATTCTGTCCTCATTTTTCAGCTAAACCTTGCAAGCTGTGCTCGGTTAACAGCGAATGTGTTGCCAATAAATGCCTTTGCAAATGTGGCTATTCTGGAGTGACGTGCCAAGCCAATACCAAAGGTGAGTATGGCGTGCAGCCGTGACGGCATCTGGTAGTGTATGGGAGGGGGGGGGGGCTGTGTGTGACACGGCCAGGCCAGGACTGTGCTACTGTATTGATGCTGAGCGTCCTATGTGTGCGTGGGTTGCAAGGTATTGTTCGCACTTGGAACCAGCTTAGCTCGGGTATGGCTCACCTGGTCGGGTGCTTCATACTTGGGCACAAAAGCAAAGCGGTCGTTCCAAGCTTTGGTTAAAGAATTTCAGTCTGTGCATGTTATGTGCCTTCCGATCTCCGCAAAGATCTCATGGCAAGTTCATCCTTATGGAAACGTCCGAAGAGACCTTTGGAAGACTTTTGATCTTCCGCATAAAAAGTATACCGTTTTTGTTTGTATTATAAGCTGCACACCTCCCACTGCTTAGGAGCTGCATCTGCGCCTTGATCCAAGAGGGTGGTGGCGTTCCTGCGGATGCGGAAAACTGGGCCTTTGGCCGAGTCTCACGCGAACCGTGAATTTTTTTTTATTTTTTTATAAGCTGCACTTTATTCCCCCCCCCCCCTCCAAAAATGCGGGTGCGGCTTAGACTATGATGGTGAAATTAGCAGTGGTAACATCGGCTACATGTCTATATTGCGTGATCTAGGTTCAGAAAGCGGTGGACATCACGCCGCTGCATTGTAAATAAAAGGGGGTTTGTCAACTGACAACCGCTCAATTCAGTTGCTATTCACTCTTGGTGCATGCGCTAGATGAATATTCTTTTATTAGTAGTGATGTCGAAAAGGTTATTGACGGTTTGGGTGACTGGCCCGAAATGTCAATAATTTGTTTCGACATAATCTAATGAAAGAATTTTCATACGGAGAATGCGCCAAGAGTGAATAGCAACTAAATAGAGCTGCTGTCAGTTGGCAAACTCCCTTTCATTAAAAACCTAGGTGCGGCTTATTAGGGGGTGATTATATGTGCAGCTCCAGTCCGGGCTGGTCGACAGGCGGGCCAGCCCGCCTGCAACGGGATCTCGGGGTTGTACACAAATCCACACAAAACCTGTGGTGCGTTTACATGGCAAGCGGGCTGGCCCCGCGAGGCGGGATCCCGCCTGGAGGCACCTGGGATCCCGGCTAGGCGGGCCAGAAAAAGCACATATAAACAGACCAGCCCGGGCCAGAGTTGTATTATTATTGTGTCGACGCTGCGTTCATACTACAAAATAGGTACTTTTACCTTTTGAGGGAAGTTATAAAGAGGATTCCCGATATTGTCTTGAAAATCTATGACGCTTTTGTTCAGCAACAAGAAGGACGTGCAGTGAGCACTGTTTATTTGCCGACATGCATGATTTACAATGGAAAGGGAACTACTTGCAAAATACTTTGATATGGACAGCTAAAAATGTGAAAAACAGGAAAAAGATACAACACACCAAGCATGTGCCACACAGCGCGAAAAGAAATCAGCAGAAGAATACATTGTGTGAGAAAAAAGGTTTTTAGGTTTATAACCTGAGTATACTTGCAGCCCTGCGTTTCAGCCCGGGGCAGCACACTACAGTCGTAGTGTGTTCGCTGCATACTCACAACGGGCTGGCGTGTGCTCAGCGCATAAAACTCCCTGCGGGCTGGCGACCAGCCCGGCCTTGCACATGTAAACACCCTTGGCGGGCTGGCCAACTTGCTCCAGCGCGGGCTGGAGTTGCACATATAATAGGCCCCTTATACTCCAGTGCTTCTCCAACCAACCTGGCTCAATCTATTCATCAACAGCGGAGCAGAAATGCATCTCCTCTTCTGCATAGTAGTATTCTTCCGGTAGTACTTGCTGATACCCGGCTGATACCCGGCTGATACCCGGCTGATACCCCGACCAACACAATCACTGGTTTCTTCACCAGGCCTCCAAACCCGTTTGACCTCGCAACGGTTCCCAGCCGACGTCCATCTCATCTCGCCGTCGTCAACCCTCAGGATTATTATTATTATTCTTTTATTCCACGATGGCGTGACGCCAATAAGGATGATTGTTAAGTGCGATAGAACTGGCACTAGCCAGAAACAGCTAGATGGAAATTAACCGGGGAGACCAGAAGCAATGGATCATGAAAAACAAGCGGGGGCAATAGCGTTAGCAGGATGACATCGCTGCCGGCAGTCTCTACTTGGACATGACGAGACAACTTGGAAGGCAGGTGCTTCGGAGCTGCAGGTGTGGGCGAGACATGGGCGACCGTCTGGAGAACTTCATCCTTTTCCGCACTTGGGGCCATAGGAGGCGCTACAGCTGCTGATGCAACTGCCACTGGCTGGCAGCCATCAGCAAGGACTGGACTGGGCCCAATTACAGCTTTGTTCGCTCTACTGCCTAGTGAGAAAAAACAGTATTGTAAACCATAACTAACCATTTGCTACGGTGTAATATTTTAAGTGATTCACGGGCTGGTTTCTGCAACAGTAGGTCATAACTCGTAACATTTGCTCCTGCCTATATTTATTCATGATGATACTGGCTCAAAATCCAAGTTCCTTGATAATTGTAGAAGGGAAAAGGAAATATAGATACGAGTTGAGAGTAACTCTCCATCACTAAAACCAGATACTATATACAGTCAGAAAGTGCAACAACTAGGCACAAATCTGACAGAGTACTCAGACATTCGACGTCCTGACACCTAGCTTCCACACATCTCCGTAGGGCTAACCGACAGCCTTCCAACATTGAAGGTTCAAGGTTATGGAAAGACCAAAGAGGGGAAGGCAAGCGCAACGAAAATGAGCACAAGCTACAGTCCCAATGGAACAAAGCATGTCGATTGTTACTGGACTATGAGAGACCAGTAAGATGTTTGACAAAGCGGTCTAACTAGAATTCGAAGCAGCAAAGCAGCACACCACCCAACTTGGGTGGGTCATAAATATCAAAGATAAGTAAAGAAGGTGAAGCTTTGCGAAAACGAATTGTACAAGCCGAAAGCCAAACTCCTACAGTACTCCTCGTGCATGACATTGTGACGGACTAGTTGACTACAAAACAAGTTGTTTCACACGACGTGCGTTTCGCCGTATGGTTCGTGACGGCTCATCAGGTGTGTAATTTGAAACTCGGATGTTGAGCCAATAATAAATGTAGAAAGGAAAAGGAAATATAGATACGAGTTGAGAGTAACTCTCCATCACTGTAACCAGATACTATAACAGTCAGAAAGTGCAACAACTAGGCACAAAACTGGCAGAGTACTCAGACATTCGACGTCCTGACACCTAGCTTCAACATATCTCCGTAGCGCTAACCGACAGCCTTCCAACTTGGAAGGTTCAAGGTTATGGAAAGACCAAATAGGGCAAGGCAAGCGCAACGAAAATGAGCACAAGCTACAGTCCCAACGGAACAAAAAATGTCGATTGTTACTGGACTATAACGAGACCAGTAGGATGTTTGACAAAGCGGTCCAACTACAATTTGAAGCAGCAAAGCAGCACTCCACCCAACTTGGGTGGGTCATAAATATCAAAGATAAGTAAAGAAATGGGAAGCTTTGTGAAAACGAATTGTACAAACCGAAAGCCAAACTCCTACAGTACTCCTCATGCATGACATGGTGATGGACTAGTTGACTACAAAACAAGTTGTTTCACACGACGTACGTTTCGCCGTATGGTTCGTGACGGCTCATCAGGTGTGCAATTTGAAACTCGGATGTTGAGCCAATAATAAATGTGGAAAGGAAAAGGAAATATAGATAGGAGTTGAGAGTAACTCTCCATCACTGTAACCAGATACTATATGCAGTCAGAAAGTGCAACAACTAGGCACAAAACTGACAGAGTACTCAGACATTCGACGTCCTGACACCTAGCTTCACCACATCTCCGTACCGTAGCGCTAACCGACAGCCTTCCAACTTGGAAGGTTCAAGGTTATGGAAAGACCAAAGAGGGGAAGAGTTTGAGTTTGGCTTTCGGCTTGTACAATTCGTTTTCTCAAAGCTTCCCCTTCTTTACTTATCTTTGATATTTATTCCCAACCCAAGATGGGTGATGTGCTGCTTTGCTGCTTCAAATTGTAGTTAGACCGCTTTGTCAAACATCCTACTGGTCTCGTCATAGTCCAGTAACAATCGACATTCTTTGTTCCGTTGGGACTGTAGCTTGTGCTCATTTTCGTTGCCCTTGCCTTCCCCTATTTGGTCTTTCCATAACCTTGAGAACCTTCCAAGTTTGGCCATGTCTCGTAACATGGCCAAACGACATCAACTTAAATTTCTTGACTTCGTTCGCTAACCGCATCCTTGCTCCGATGATGTCATTGATTTATTCCAGGATAGATTGGTTGGTACGCCGGTCGCGGTATGTTACTCCTAAGAGTCGGCGGAAGCATTTCATCTCGAAGGATGAAATTCTTCTCATTGATGAGGCAGATAATGTCCAAGATTGGCATCCGTATAAAACAGTCGCTAGCACAATAGACCTAACAAAACGAAATTTAGTTGGCAAAGAAAGTGATGGCGATTTCCAAATGAATTGACGCTCAATGACCTTTTGCTTCCCTAGTGCTAAGCGTATTCTTATCTCCACATCGGACTTGCCATCCGACGTGATTACGGCACCTAAGTATTTAAACTGGGATACATATTCTATTCTATTATACTCATTGCCTACTTGAATGCACCCCAGATCACCACCGCCTTCCGGCGCTGCCATTGACTTGGTCTTGGAAGCATTGATCTGCATGCCTAGTCTTATTGCACTCGTATCCACGCGCAAGGTCAGGTCCATCAGCTCTTCCACAGACGATGCGATTAGATCTATATCATCCGCAAAACGTAGGTTGGTCACGCACATGCCGCCGATACATACTGACCCATCAAACTCCTCCAAAGCGTCAGACATGATGTACTCCAGGATTACGTTGAACAGACAAGGCGAGAGTAAACAGCCCTGCCTGACACCCACTGACGTGGTGAACCAGTCGGTGATAGTGGATCCAACAACGATGGCAGCTTCAGTAGTAGCGTAAAGCGCTTCAATCAGGTCCACAATTCTTGCTTCGATGCCATGCGCTCTCATAATCTTGAATAGCGCTTTGTGCCAAACCCTATCAAAGGCCTTACGGAAATCGATGAAGCAATGATACACAGCCTGCTGATGGTCACGGTACTTTTCAATTAACATTCTGAGGTTGAAGATTTGCTCCACTGTGCTTGTTCCCTTCCGGAACCCTGCTTGCTCGTCCGCCAGCAAACCCTCCACTTGCGGCTGCAGGCGCTTCAGCAAGATCCTCAGTAGCACTTTGCTCGGATGACTGATGAGGCTCACTGTCCTGTAGTTTTGGCACTGCCGAAGGGCTCCAGACTGAGGGATGGGAACAAGAATGGACCTTGTCCATGATGTTGGCCATCTACCAGTCGTCCATGCGAGGTCACAAATCCTGTGCATAACAGCCA
The DNA here is from genome assembly GCF_964019385.1 of Sycon ciliatum. Lineage (NCBI taxonomy): Eukaryota > Metazoa > Porifera > Calcarea > Leucosolenida > Sycettidae > Sycon > Sycon ciliatum. Next base: position 31,743,612 of record NC_088647.1, read on the forward strand.
CCAACGTATCTCCACCATGTCGCAAAAGCTCGCCAGGAATGTTATTGAACCACGCTGATTTGTTGTTCTTGAGGGAGTTGATAGCGTATTCGACTTCGGTCCTCAGAATGGGATTGTTGTTGGCATTATCTGACATGGCTGGAGTAACGATTGCGTCAAGGACTTTATCATCTACGTTCAGGTCCACGTTGTACAAAGATGCACCGTACTCACACCACCGCTGAGCTACTTCTTCCTTTTTCGTTAAAGTGGATCCGTCTGCTGCTTTGATCACCTGCATTGCTGATCCTGATTTCTTGCTCCATAGACTCTTCAGAGTTTGGTATGCTCCGTGGGGGTTGTGGTTGGCGATGTCATCTTGAATTGACTTGCATTTATTTTGTAGCCAATTCTCTTTGTCTCGTCGGATTAACCGCTCGGTCTCCCGATTCGCCACACCATACTCTTCCTGTGCTGCAGCAGAACCAAAGCGGCTCCCTCTCAATTGTCGGCGCGTATCACACTGCCTTAGGCATTCATCTGAGATCCATGGCTTTCTGGGCTTCTGGGTGGTTCCTAGGATGGAAGTTGCCGCCTCCGTCAAGATGTTATTAAACTTATTGACAATATCATCTGCATTCTCCATCTCCAGCAATGGTGGATAAGAGGGAGAAATAGAGAGATCGACTGAATATGTGTGTGTGTGTGTGTGTTGCTTTTCATCTCGCTAGATTTTTATTCAAGTGATGACATACAGCCGCACACAAGCGGACTGCGAGCGTGTCCAATTGGTGGGTATATGGTCCTTCCGCCGGCTACCTGTGATTCTAAAACTTTGGTGTCATTAGAGCAAGCCAAGACCACCTGTCAAAATATGGAAACCACAGTCCCACCAGCACGGGCGCGAGAGTGTGCCTACAAATTTGCTTCCAATTATCTCATGCGCACTGCTAGTTTCAGTTTGCTAAACATATGGACCACTTTTAACGATATAGACTACCAAGGAAGAAATCCAAGCGAAGGACATGTAGTATGTTACGGTAAGCGATTGTTTCTGGTTGCTAATGTACAGTGTGAACTCGTTTGACAAATACATGCACTCATCTTCCGGCCCAGGTTTCAGCGGGTTTCGAAGCACTGTAAGACTGGAGAGTTAGACAAGTTAAATATGCATGATCGTTTTCGATTTTTTCCACTTAGTGGGCACAAAGTTTCCCTACCCTGCCACAATACACCTGTATTTTGTACTTGTATTTCTCTAGAACAGAGGAGAGGATGAATAGCATACGAGTAGCGTTTCTCGAGTTTTAACGATGGATTTAATCTCGTTTCAATATAAGCCTTTGTGCCTCATTAGATAGAGAACTCTTGCAGTATGCAACATTAGGATATCATGCACAAATTGAGCACCAGCATTCGTGTTCTGTTCACCTAACTGCCAAGGTGAAACGTGTTCACACCCAATGCTAGGCAGCTCCTAGTTGAGTGATCAAAAAATATTAAAAAGATTCCCGCAAAAATAAAATTGCTACCATGCCAATTCACTGCTTTTTCCCAACCCAACATACAGAAACGAATTTTTTCTCCATATGCTGCTCCTTTGCTTCTCCACACAGCACAACTTGATGATATAATCAACATTGCCGGTGTTGATTATCATATTGTCGTGCACCCAAAACATGTTGCTAATCCGGATGAAGCTTCCAAAAAATGCCGCGCTGGAGCTCACCTCTATTCTAGTGTCCACAACAACACGGATGTCAGCAGTTTCCTGCGGAATGTTTCTCGCATTGTGGGTATCGAGCCTACATACTGGTTTAAAAATAACAGCACCAGACATTCATGGATTGATCTACGAGCAGACTCCTCCGTTGCAACCAAGGCCCACCTCACGGCGTGTTTCCGTGAGTGCTCTTCTAGCTTTTAGCCTTTGATGATGACTATGTATATGATGTACTTTATGCTATGTGAAGCAGGTGATGTGTTGGTTGCTTTCTGTAGCAAGTTACAGTTCAAAATCGGCTGTACTGAGGGTGTGGGGCTCTTTGAAGCGTGCTTTTTCACCAAGAAAAACTTAGCCTGCATCAGGTTTCTAGACAGGATAAAAATCGTGGGGAGGGGGGGGGGAGGAAGGAAACAAACAGTTCATCCATTTTCCATGTTGCACTATTGCAGTGTAACACAAAATGCAACGTACGAGCCCCTCAAGCACGTGTTATGCTCTATATTTGGCAGCATTTTCGCTGCTGTCATAATGATAGGCTCCGAGTGGCCAGTGAAATGAAAACAGAACTTGCCAGTGGTCACTGGATATTCACTTGGTCTGTCTGAGGAAAGCTTCACGAAGATAGAATCTTCACACTGATAGTACCTTCAAAGAGATACAAGTAACTTAAGCACCTTCGCAGAGATAAGTGTAACATCTTCCCAGAGATAGTAGCTGCACAGGACTGGCAATGCAATCATTGAATGGAGTAAGGAACTGACTCAATGACAACTCTACCTGCATGAACAATGACGAATCAATGCAGCGGTTTTATTGACAATAGGGGCGTGGGAACTGGTTATGAAATATGAAACTATAACTACCTCACAGTGATTTGGGTAAATAGATCCGTCGCAGTGAGGCCCAGGATAGCCTTCTCTAGCTAATGTTGACCGTCGCAGTGAGGCCCAGGGTAGCCTTCTCTAGCTAATGTCGACCGTCGCAGTGAGGCCCAGGGGAGCCTTCTCTAGCTAATGTCGACATCCTCATGAGGAGATCAGCAAAACTACATACCTGAAATATGACACAATCGCAATATTGTCCACTTTTGCTCAGGCCCACGGGTGCACACCCAGGCCTGCGGGCACACCTCCGCATACGGAAACGTGCAGGCACACGTACGTGCACGTGCACCAACACACACACACACACACACACACACACACACACACTCACACTCACACACACACACACAAACACACACACACATACACACACACACATACACGCACACACACACACACACACATACACACACACATACACACACATACACACGCACACACACACACAAACTCATACCCACACACAAACTCATACACACATACACACGCGCATACACACACACACACTCACACACACGCACTCACACACACACAAACACATTCATGTACACAAATATAAATGCAGACACGCACACACACACACGCAACCCTTTTGTCCCCTCGAAACCTTACACTCCCGTCTGTCTACAGAAAGCATGAGCAGGAGAAGCGGAGGAAATATGAGCGGCGAGTTCTGGAGGTAGAGCACTCCTCCTTTGTGCCCATTGTCTTCTCCACCATTGGTGGACAGGGAAAGGCCTCATCTGCTCTGTTTGCCAGGATTGCCAGCAAACTGAGCGACAAGCGCAACGAGCCTTTTCCCGTCACCATGGCTTTCGTCCGGACCAAACTGTCCTTCAGCCCAGTGAGAGCCATGGTTGCTAGTCTGCGCGGCTACCGGCGCTCTTCAGTGCCACTTTCTGTTCACTCGGCTGTTCTGGCGGCTGCTGAGTGTTCATTGTAAGCGTATGACACAAGTACGGTTGATGTACATGGAGTTGCTTACCTCTCTTCCTTTCTTATCTTTTCTTTTCCTTCTTCTCTCTCTTTGGTTACCACGGCGACCCCGTGTGCTGTACTACGTTTTCTTTTTCTTTTTTTCTCTTTTACGTAATTACTTTATACCAGGCGTGGGCCATCCCCTGTACATAGGTGCCATCATTTTTCTTTGTTTCAATAAAATTACTTTCATAAGACACGCACGCACACACCTGTGCGGACTACGACGTACACATGCATAGTGCGTACACTCAAGCAATTGACACATAGGGTTAGTAGTACCGGTACATGTAGTAGTATTCTTGTATTTTCCATCGGAAGCCTCAACAGTGATGAACACAACTCTTAAGAGGGCCGATAACAGAGTAGAGGGGTGTGGGGTGAGAAAAAACAATAAGTATAGGATATTGACCAAGACGAGGTCTATATGGGAAATATAGGCCGAGTAAAAGACCAAGGTCCGCCGAGGTCTTTTACGAGGCCTATATTTCCCATATAGACCAAAGTCGAGGTCAATATCCTATTTATCACGATTCCTTTGCCATAACCCCAGAATTTGAACCTTTAGGAGCTATTTTAACCTTTTTAGTATAGCATTTGTACTATAGTGTACATAGGATGTTGCCTATTTTGGGTACAAGACTGTAAGAACAACAGGGGTCAGCATCTGCAGCACAGTGGCTGGGTACTATAAGGGGTTGCTTGAGATTCATACTGTTGTGGGTTCAAATCCTGCTTGTTCTCTTCCTTTGTCTTCTTTCTTCCAAATTTTCTTTTTGAAGTGGAGAGGAATTTTCTAAGTCCCTCCAAAGTCGAAAGATTACAATGCCTAAGTGGTCGATACAAGCGGTCGATACAAGCGGTCGATATTATGGCGATATGGGTAATATAGGACCAGTCAAGGATCACGAGAATTACTGGAGGTCGATATAGAAGAGTGATAATAAGAGATATTTAAACTAAACTAAACTGATATTTGGAACAATAAAGCAGCAGTAAGCAGTAAACACAGGTATACAATACAAGCGATGCAGATCAATGAGGCCGTTTGCTGAAAAGAAGATCAAAATACTTCTGAAAAGACGCAGCGTCTTTAAGCATGGTCATAATGGGATAAGGCAAGAATTAAAGAGATGTTTTTAAAAACGAATTTAAACTAGGAACGCAGTAAACACAGTTATACAATACAGGCGATGCAGATCAATGAGGGCGTTTGCTGAAAAGAAGATCAAAATACTTCTGAAAAGACACTGCGTCTTTTAGCATGGTCTGAAGGTGCTTAGCAAATGTAGTGCGGTGCTGGGTGCGCCACTCCACAGGCAAAGAATTAAAGAACAGTGCAGCACGATTTGAAAAGGAATTGACACCGTCAGTCGTCCGGAATTTAGTTATTGCAATAGCAGCATTAAAAGAGCTTCTTGTTGTCCTAGGGCCGGTTGAAACTTGAGGGAAAAGGTCCGTCAGATTAGGGGGAGGGAAAACGACATGATTAACATGGATAAATTTAGCAATGCTACGAATAAGGTAATGTTCAAACGGATCAATCGACAATCTAGCTAACAGCGGCATGACGTCATCTTGTAGTTTCGAGCCACAAGCAGCGCGTACAGAACGACGATAAACGGACGAGAGTCGCTGTCGGTCCTTGGTGGATAGCTTCATTGCCAAGCAAGAGCAGCAGTATAATAAGTCAGGCAGGATAACAGAGAGGATAAACTGCCGTGTTGCCTTCAAACTTAGTTGCCGAAAACACCGTCGAAGAGCGCCAACTTTTGTGCGAGTCTTCCTAACGATAAAGTCTATGGGACCAGACCAAGAAACATCACTGTCTACAATGACTCCCAGGATTCTCGTGCTAGACACTTGAGTCAGAGGCTGTTGGTTAAAAACGATTGGAGTTGAGAGGGGTTGAGAAGACTTAGAAATCATCAAAGTTACAGTCTTTGTTGTGTTAATGCGCAGCCCAAGCTCGTCTAGATCCACAGAAATTGCAGATAACGAATCAGTAACGGTAGCGACGGCCTCAGCTTGGGTACGTCTGCTGGCATACAACGTCATGTCGTCAGCGAACATCGGGAGCTTGCAAGAAAAGGCATCTGCTGTCAATAGGAGCTTCCGTACATAGGTGTTAAATAGAACTGGACCCAGAATGGTGCCCTGTGGCACGCCACTAGTGATTGCCACCAACGGAGATGTTCCAGTGCGGGTAACCACCCGCTGTTGTCTGGCACAAAGGTATGATCGGAACCAGGCCAGGGCCGCTCCCGAAATACCGACAGCTGCGAGAGCAAGAAGAAGCTGCTGATGCTTCACCATACCGAACGCTTTTTTTCAAATCAATACAGACAACCGCCGTATGCAGTCCAGCGTCGCGCGAGACAAGCCAGTCGTTCGTAACCTTGGTGAGAAGCTGTCCGGTAGAACGGTGCTTTCGAAAGCCAAACTGGTCCACATGGAATGGGCAACGATCATTAAAAAAAAGATGTATACGAGAAAACACAAGCCCCTCCAGGAGCTTGGCTAGGATAGATGGGTTGGACGTTGTCATGACCTATTTTTGAATAAAGGTGTTAAAAGAGTATGCTGAATGCATCTATACTGCCCTTGACATGGAGATCCGGTGAAGTGACAAGGGCTGGCACCCGCAGTGCACATGATTGTACTAACCACGGCTACATGGCCAACGCCCTGGGGCCGCTTCACCTCCCACCGCGTACCGGGTTTCCATCTCCACGACAGAAGTATTGTTGCAAAAGAAGGATCCACGACCGGGATTCGAACCCAGCACCCCTGTCTTTCCGGGACAGTCCCCCACCGATTAGGCTACCGGGGACCACACACACTCATGGGTCCTTCTTGCTACACTACTCCCCCGCTCCAACAGGCTGTGTCCTCACGTCGTACCTACTCGCGGGGGGGGGGGGGTACGATGGGTCATGGGTTCGAATCCCGCTCGTGGATCCTTCTTTTGCAACATTGGCGCCCAACGTGGGGCTCGAACCCACGACCCTGAGATTAAGACTGAGTGGGTCCTTCTTGCTACACTGCTCCCCAGTCGCCTAATCTGTAGGGCACTGTCCCGGAAAGACAGGGGTGTTGGGTTCGAATCCCGCTCGTGGATCCTTCTTTTGCAACAGTATGTGATGGTAGACCGCCAACCCACGGAGGGCTAGGTAAGCTGTCCGCCTTGGCCCGCTAGCATACTGCCCACCAAGGGCGCACAAATGGCAACCTGCCAGCTGAGGGCGCATGAACGGCCGCCGAGACCAACAACTTGCCGATCAGGGGTTAAAGCATTCAGCCCTACTGATGGCGCATGAAAAAGCACAAAGCGCAACCCAAGGTGCACGGATAATCATGCAGCCAAACCAAGGGCGCGCGGATAAGCCTACAGCCCAACTGAGGGCGCTCGAATAAGCATATAGCCCAACCGAGGGCTGTATGGTATATTTTATTTCATGTGCAGATTTGGCCATCATTTTTTAGATTGGTTCTAGCCAGATTATGAATGTGAAGTTGCCTTTAGTATACCTATTGATCACACTGAATTCCAAATCCCTATTTCTCAACTTTGCCGATTGTTGTGCTTAGCATCCAAACTCAAAAGAGTAACTGTCCACCACTGAGACTAGATACTAAATGCAGTCAGAAAAGTGAAATAACCAGGCACATAACTGTGTGTATTGAGAGAAAGAATGTCGGTTGTTACTGGATAATGATGATACGATACTTGAATAAGCGGTCTAACTGCAATTTGAAGCAGCAAAGCAGCACAGCCAGGATCCAACCAAGTTAGGTCCAGTTGCCCTTCTCCGTTTTAAAAATGTGTAACTTCTGTTGCAGCTTGCTGTTGATCATCTTGGTCTGACAATTGCTGCATTGCATAGTCGGTTTGTTGTTGTTGTTGTAGGTTGCGTTGTCGGTGGTGGTGTTACTAACACTACAATCACCAAACTGCCCTACCTATGTGCCACCAGCCTCAGTGTTTTTGTAGGTGTTTTTGAGTGGCCTACTACGGGTATGCTTCACTGCCGCAGACCCGATGTTGCGTGATAACAGTGTCGATTGTGTGTGTGTGTGTGTGTGTGCGTGTGTGTGCGTGTGTGTGTGGGGGGGGGGAGCTGGGCGTGGGTGTGCATGCACGCGTGTGTGTGTGTGCATGTGTATTCATTTGCTTCACCACTGCAGTTCCTCTAACACATAGCTGTGGTGAATACAACGCAACCCTTCTGACCGACGAGAATGGTGTTGTTGTAACTAAGGACTGGGCAGAAGCAAGTAGGAAGTGCGCAGAACGGGGTGGCTTTATGCTTGAAAACAATAAGATGAAAAATGACCGTTGCGTGGCATCCGCACTTCTCAACTTCACAAGATATGCTGGTTCGGGTGACGTTTGGGCTAACACGGAGGGTCATGCTGCGGCGTATAATTACCGAGATAATACCATGGTTGTCTATCCGGTTTATCCTCACCGTCGCATCTATGTGTATCGCCCGGTTGTATGCTTTGGTGAGTATTATCAAGAGTAGATATACAAGACTGTGCAACTCGCGAATGGGTAGGCCCACGGCGGAATTTTTTGTTGACGTAATCTTTTCGACGACGCACGCGCTGCGAGTCTTTCGGAAAGTTTTCCCTCGTGCTCTTGGCCGGGTTTATACTGCAAGGTCGGTGCCCAGCACGTGCGCTCACACTGCTCTGCGGCAAAATGCGCATTCTTCTGCAAAATGTGACGTCAACAAGAAATTCCGCCGAGGGCGGGGTATCTGCAGAGTGTGCAGGAGAGATCCGGAGTTGCACACTCTTGTTTATCCACTCTTGGTATTATCATTTCACCTAGGGTATGGCGTGTGATGTGTAATCATTTGAGAGGCTCCGCACAACGTACTTACATTGAAAACGAAATCCATTACTAGAGCAGGCAAGACATGTACAGAAGAGGCAAGTACGTGGTATTCATAAAAATTCCTTATTTTATTTGTTAAGGGACATTTTCAAAATGGAGGAGATATTGAAAGTCGACAAATTTTCGGCCCATTCAAATTTCGGCCTCCCAGGGCTAAAACCCATTTCGGCTGCATCAAGTTTTCGGCCTGTACTGCTGCCTAGGCATTGGCGGATAATGCTCGAAAAGGTGGCAGATTCGGCTCGAAAAGCAGTGAACTTGGCAGAACCATACAAACCTTATGGCAGGCAATTCCTCGAATTCTGCTCCATTTCTTTATCCACATACCAAACATGCATGAAACTTACCAGAAAAATTACCGAATTCTGCCAATTTTTCTGCCGGCATTATCCGCATATGCCTACTTGTATACACTGTCACACTGAACTTTGCAAAACAAAATTGCGGCCCCAACAATTTTCGGCCAAACATGACCATGCCGAAAATAGCCGAAAATGAATATGCGCCCAATATTTGTTGACTTTAATAAGTATAGGGATACAGCCAATTTGTCGTCGCTCAAAGGTTCTGTGGAAAAATGATCTTATGTCTTCAATCTGCTTCAAGTGAGCAGGGAGGGCAGACAAGGGATGCTCTGGAAGGAAAAGAATTGTACCCTACCATGGGTTTCAACAAGCAAATTTGAAAAGAATTGTTTGCTGTAGTTCCACACGTTGATCGCCTAGAGGTTAGCAAAGGGAAAAGACTGCGTAAGCATGATGCAGTTTGAACAACATGACACATAATTGTAAACATAAGAAATTGATAGGTGTATCGACAATTCAAGATGTTTTATTTGAAGGGCGAGAACGGATGGGACAGCAGCATTGTATGAAGCCCGACAGGTTACTCGTACAGCTCTACGGAACAGAGCAAAGAACTTTGGGTTGAGCAGGGAGTGTTACTTTCACGCAGGTTTGCCTAGTGGAAAGTTGGCAGTGCTTGCAGGGTGCTTGACACTCAGCAGTCGCTCTAATGTCAGTCTGACCACATGTTTGTGTATTTATTCTGTTTGCTTGTTTGCTTGTTTTTTTCTCGTTTGCTCTGGATGGCAGACGGGAGTGCATCAGGTGACACGTTCGGCGCGAGCTCCGGTGTGGGGAGCATACCTTTGCCCAGTTTGTTTGTTTGTTCGTTTGTTTGTTTGTTTGTTTCTGTTGTGTTGGAGTCTGTCCAGAATTGAAAATTCTGCGAAAGAGATTCTTTCTCTGAAATTCATATTGTGCATTCATCTAGTGTTTGTACGGTTCTGAAGCATTGACTGCGTTACTGCTGACATAGTATCTTCTAGAATACCTCAATACAACTAAGTGAACACAATCTGGATCAAAGATCAGACTTCAATATCTGCAAACCATTGCTATTTTTGTATTTCTATATTATTATTTAGGGACTCCCCAGAGTCTTTTTGCCTATCAAGGGGGTTTCAATAATGCATGAACGAAGTGCCAAAGTTAAATCTTTGCTTGTTTACGTCTACTTTGTAATGCCTATCTACTGTTTGCATCTACTTTGTAATGCCTATCGACTTTGCTGTATCCGTAAATACGTTTGCCATTCTCTGAGAGTTGCTGGGCCTCTTCTTGTTGTGTGACGCCGAAGGGAGTGATGGGGTGTTTTTTTGGTGGTCGGGGGGGGGGGGGGGTAGGAGGTGGTGGTGCGTGAATACATGCGTTTGTATTGGCGTGTGTGAGTAGTTATAGGGTTGCAAGGAATATTCGAATATTCGATAGATATTCGTTTTAGAAGCCAATGGAAGGAATATTTTCCCCTTTAGAATATTCGTTCGTTTTGACACGTACGCACACTCTGCTCTTGTGTCGATCTATCGTAGTAATTCTTGAACGGATGGAGTGATTGTTATGTGTTGAGAAAGGGGAGTTTGACTAACAAGAGTAATGGGCATGACTCCACTAGACATCTACTTGGTCTAGAACAACCGGGGACTAGCCAAACTCTTTCTAAGATTCTTTTGGTATAGAATATTTGAATCGTTTACCAAAAAATCGATTTCGTTCCTATCTTTAAAATATTTGTTTCACATTTTAAAATAGAAATAATTCAGCATTTTGAGAGAATATTCGTTATTCGTTCGTTATGGGTGAGTATTCGTTCGTTTGTGAAATATAATATTCGTTGCAGCCCTAGAACTCGTATAATTATGAGGAGTGCAGCACCATTACAGGGGTGGTCCAGTATCGTCGAATCTCAAACCACCCTGTAAGGCGTCCCTCGATCGACTCCCCTCCCCCAGTACAACTATAGGATATTTTGTTATTTTTTTATTTTTTACTATTATTCACGAACCCAACTCGTAAAATAAATAATTATGAGGACAAAAACAAACAGCTACTGAGCAGGGGCTGCACTGGGCAGCAGTGATGGTGAGGTACCAGGGGCTCCACCGACCAAAGGTCTCGGCTTCAATGCCACAAGCACGCACCAGGAAAAAGAAACAGAAATGTAAAGGAAAGCTAGATCTAGCTATGGGGAAGTAGAATGCGTAAAAGTACCGGCAGGTGTTTAGAAAACTAAAAACAAGATGAAAAGAGATTGTAAATTATCAGTGTTTGGACTGATGTACAATGTACATGTAAACTTCATCAACCAAAACTTATAAACTTGTTTAATAGATCTGATACGAAACTCGCACAAGGAAGTGTAAAGAAAACAAGCTAAAAAACAGAAAAATAATAAGGCACCCATTTTGATTATCCAGGGGATGGCCCACGCCTGGTAAAAGAATAAACAGAGAAAAGAAAAGAATCATAACAAGTTTTTTGCATGTATGCAAAACACAGCTGAGCACTCTGAGCAAGGCCAGGTCCGCGGATTAGCGGGTCCGGCAAGCGACGAGCTCGACGAAAATTACAGGGAATCTGTTGCCCAGTATCAGTTACTGTCTCTCAAGTGTCGGTAGACCTTTGTCTTGAATGACTGAAAGCGTGTTTTGTGTGGGCGCTGCAACAGCAGCCTGTCAGGAAGGGAGTTCCATGCGCCAATACAGCAGTACGGGAACGACCGCTTCACGACGGATGGAGCTGAGACAGGGAGCGTGTCTGATAGTTGATAGGCGTGGCTAGTGGCATTATTGTGCTGGGTCCTGGTTCTGGGGTTGGCTGGAGAAACGCGATGCGGTGGCAATACAGCAAGTAGCTGAGGAGGACCAGTGATGAAATGCAATTTGTACATGCACGAGAGAGCAGCAACAGTCCGGCGGACAGCCAAACTGGGGAGAATTGCACCAGGGCCAATGATGCGCAGTGCGCGGCGTTGAACATTATCAAGACGTTGGATGTGGCTGGCTGGCGCGCCCATCCACACAAGTGGGGCATACTCCATCAGGGGCCTCACGAATGCCTTGTAGACACTCGTTCGGCCAGCTGGCGTTAAAATGTGGGCCGCTCGTCGGAGAAAGCCGAGGCGCTGCTGGGCGCGGATGGTCACGGTCCTGAGGTGACTAGCGAAGGACAATTTGGAGTCAAATCGAACACCAAGCAGTGATATGCTGGTTTCCTCCGGCACAGGGGTACCACCAAACAGGATTTGGGGCAGGTCTAGGTCAGTGCGTCGGAGGGTAGCAGTCATAGCCTGTGACTTGGTGGGCTCGAAAGACACTTTCCACCGGCAACCCCACTCATGCAGGCGGTTTGTAGATACCTGCAAGGTGTGTGCAGCGTCCCGAGGGCACTGAGCTGAGGATACTAGACTGTATAGTGTCGTATCGTCCGTGTTGGGAAGGCCGTCGTGGCCATGTGTTTTTTTATGAAGTATTTACTATTTATTCAATATTTCTCTCAGGATGTGAAATATGAAATGTCTCAGAAATTCAGTTTATTTTGGAACGCAATTTCGCGTACATGTAGTGATTTAGCCTACAGTTAGTTCACGAGTTATTTCGTAGGTGTGTTTGTTTCTTGCGTTGCACAGTGCAAGACAAGAATTTGCACAACTGCACAAGAGTATTGACGTTGACTCTCAAAATGATTCTTGGTCGCATTTTGTTTGTTTCTTCTAAGTTTTGACAAAGGGACATGTATTTTCGTTTTGTCTTTTCTCGCAGTGTTTCCTTTCATTTCTAAGCCGCGACGCCGTCGCGTACTGCGGTACGACGGGTCACGTGCTGCCAACCTACTGCATTCTTTATTCACCAGTTTTCACGGCTACACTGCATGCATTGTATAATTATAGCAATAAAAACTGCTTTATGGCAGTTTTCTAAAAAAAGTTATTGTGTTCTAGTCCATGGACCCCGTCTAAAAAGTAAGAAATTAACGAAATGTGATAGCCGAAAATTAAAATTTCACACAAAACCTCACAATAATCACAGCACTTGAAATGCTGCTTTCAACCCTAAACTTGTACTGCACCAACAATTTTTGGCAACATGCATGTCATGCATGCATAGGAAAGAGGATCACGAGGGGAAAAGGTCTTCTACATGTAGCTTTTCATTCTGTGTGTGATTATTGTGAGGTTTTGTGTGAAATTTTAATTTTCGGCTATCACATTTCGTTAATTTCTTACTTTTTAGACGGGGTCCATGGACTAGAACACAATAACTTTTTTTAGAAAACTGCCATAAAGCAGTTTTTATTGCTATAATTTCTTTTGTTTTTTTCTGTCACCAATCAATGGAATGCCCTATCTCAATATGTAAGTTTAAACTAAATGATGGCCTTCACATCATATCAAGGGATCAATACCGTATTATACGCATTGATGTGGAAGCCTTTTCTTGCAGAAAATGGCCAAATGCATGTTCTTTGTGCGGGGAAACATGTGAGTACGTAGTGGTACGTGGACCGTGGTGATACTTTTTTCTATACGGAGGTCATTCTGTGCATGTTGCTGTAGCAGAATTTCATGACTCTGTCATAAAATTGGCTTGCCTTTCAGATATTTCAGATCTCCCCACCCTCGATGTGATTTATTTGAGAAATGTAACCAGGTGCGTGTCGCAGATGTTTTTGTTGATTCTGTGTTTATAATGGTTTATAATGATGGGTTTTCGTGATAAGGTCATCCTGCATCATATTGCACTGAAATCGTAATCATGGGTTATCGTGATAAGGTCATCCACCATCATATTGCACTGAAATCGTAATCCTGTTGATGTCGATACAACTTTTGGAAGTAGTTCAATGACTTCAAACTGTTAGTCCACGATTTTCTAAAACAACACAGCAAAAGAGGAACAATAAACATGTATTTAAAATGTAAACAAATACATTGCTGAGTCCGACACCTCCTTCCAACAACTACACTGATGTTGAGGATAAAAGGGGCAAGGCTATGGTTGGAGGTACTGAGAGATAAACAAGGCACTCCATAATAATAAAATCTTACACATCTTTTGGTGAGTATGAATGATATCCAGTCGAACCTCTTTAGGACGAACACCAAGGAACCGATGGTATTTATTCTGTGAGTTTGTCTTAACCTATTTTATAACCAGTGAATACAATTATTTCTCCAATAGACATACGAATAGATTTCTTCTACAGCGAAAGATGATTCTAAGCCACACCAACTCATTGGCTCGTCTCATATGAAACAAATGAGTCACTAGAGAGGTTCTGCAAAACGAAAATGCGTACAAACTTTCGTTCTACGTCATGAAGTGCGAAACTTCGCACGAACTTTCGCAACTTTGGACGCGAAACTTGCAGGGAACGCGAAATGAAGTGTCGTAGGAAAATTCGTGAGATCGGGTCATGGCGTATGTGCACTTGGCCCGCGCAAACTACGAAAATGTGCAGAACGCAAAATTCGTGCAAAAATTCGTACACACTTTCGCAAGGACTGTCGCGAAACTTCGTTCGAATTTTCGTTTTGCAGAACCTCTCTACTGAACCTTTCTTTAGAAACATGACGGCAACTGAAACAGCAACAGAGAAAGTACGATACATGTACAGCACATTCTTGCAGGTACATGTACTACAAACAGTTTGCAGATCGTAATTCTTGCTTTGGCGGCACGAAACTTTATTTGGGGCAGTGCAATCTCGGCGGTACTCACAAATAATAAATCAAACAGCCCAGACTCCAGTAAACAAATCCAATCATACAAGTACAAGATCTTCACGAGACGAGACTGCACCCATTGGCTTGTTTCGTATGAAGCAAACAAGTTACTGATCCTCTCCACAATGGAGATTTTCCCTGATATGCGAATATATTTTGCAAACTCGGTCAATGGGTCCTTGAACCTTTCCCTCCAGATTGGGAACTGCCAACGATAGTATGTCACTGACCACTGCCTTACTTGTAACGTACCAATGTACAATGAATATGAGTATTTCGACAACACATCTAACATAAGCCTTACCGTCAAGAAGGTGAACTCGCGTTCTTCGCACACTGTAGCCAAGGGCAAAGAGATAAAAATGGATCTAAATCCGAATAAAATCAGCACACGTTTCCGTAAATGAAAGGGTGAGTATAAGCAAATGAATCGAAGGAAAAAAAGAGATCCTGTCAGCTTTTCCATTATTAATTTTATTGCATTCCGCCCAAAATCAGCACACTTTTCGTAAATGAAAGAGTCAACACAAGCAAATAAATCAAAGGGAACTGGTCAACTCACCTGTCATTGAGTAATATTCCGCGAAAGGAGGTCTCAGCAGCGCCGAAACGAAATAAGCCAGGCCAGGAGACGAAATATCCGAAACAGCTCATACAAGAAGCAGTTCCAAAGAAGGAAGTTCCTCGCGCATGCACATCCGAACGTTCGAACACGGACTGCACTGCATGCATGCAACACAATGTCTGCCATGCACGTGCACCGCACGCGGCTACCACCCGTTGGTAGATCTAATACCGAGCACCTTACGTAGAGACTTACGTAGCCTAAGTGAAATACCGAGCACCTTACGTAGAAACTTACGTAGCATAGCGGTGTCGTTTTTCTTGCCATGTGAACACAATAATAGAAAAGCTGACAGGATCGCTTTTCTAAATGACTCATGATCATTTTTTGCTCTGCGCTGAATCCCGTACTAGTGTAGTGTAGGGCTTTTTCAGAGTTTCGTTTGGTTTTTCGATGAGGCTCGGCAAGTAATTAGCTCGGTTCTTCGAAAGGAAGAGAAAGAGTTGTCTTTTTGTTGTTTGCGAAATATCTATTTTACTACCACGAAGTGTTCCCGTTGCGTGTGAGAACCTGCATGACAAATTGGTAGCAGAGGATGGTTGTCAAGTAGTGGTTCCTTCACCAAGCGCAGTGTGGTAGTGAGTAGCATTTCGGGTTTTCGCTGGACAACATGGATCTTGAGGAGTGCAAGAAAGCGAAGGCCAAGGCCAAGTTCCATGTCACACGAAATCGAAACTTGTTGCTCAGCAGGATCTACGAAGAGGATGCGACCTCGAAAGAGATCAAGAGGTTGTTGGATGACGTGACTGAGAGTGTTCACAACGCTGTGGATGTGTGTCTAAAACTGGTAACTCGGTACGCAGAATTAGGACTACCCACAGAAAAAGTGCACGAGGAGATAGAGGTCATCAACGTCGACTACAGCGATGCTGTCAGCAAGACCAGCGACGTGCTGGCAGAAATAAGCAAGAGGCCAAGTCGAGCCAGAACTGGTGAAAGTTCGCCAGCTTCCATCACCAGAGCCAAGAACATAAGATTAGTAAAGGCAATGTTGACGCAGAGCTTGGAGAATCCCAGAGCAAGTGGGAGGATGTTGACACCGCCACACTCTCCTAGCAAGGCCCTTGAGGAAAAACAGAACATGTGTGCTGAGAAGAGTCTCAGTCGTTTTGGGAATGTGTCTGCATCCAGTGTCAGCCAGAGTGCGACTGTTGAGAGGACTACCCAGCCGCCTGCCGTTTCCTCGGGAGCACCTCTGAGAGCAAATGCATCGGCACTCCCCCTGGGAACTCCAAGTGGTGACCATCGTGATAGACAGGACGAACCGCCTGGGGCTGACATGGCAAGCGTCAGTGACAGCCAGCCAATTGTGTCGTCGTCAAGTGCAACCATGGCAACCAATGTGAGTACAGACAAGTCACGCACAATCAAGGTGTCCTTTCCGGTCTCTTTGTCGTCTGTACCTACGTTACCGTTTACGGCGGAGCTCTTGTCAAAAGTTCACCCGGTTGCCATGGCAACCGCCGAAACCATGGCAACACCGCTGAACATTGGTCATCAGTCTGCAGGGAGTAACCAGGCAAGTGGCATTGCTCAGTCTGGCGCGCAGCAGGCACCGGTATCTACGTCGGCAGCTTCGGCAAGAAACGTAATCACTGCCCCTAACCGTAGTTCAAGTGGGGTCAGTGTACCACCCAGAGCATTGTCGGCCACGACCATACTCGTGCAGTCAGCCCAGACGCAACCAACTCCTGCAGTGCAGCCTCCTCGTGGGACGCAACCAACTCCAGCTGTGCAGCCTCGTGCAGTTGCAAGTCATACTCTCTCGGCTTCTACACCTGCATTTGTGCCGGGATCAGGAAATGTGTACGTTCCACCGCCGACCCATTCTGGACATCCATTCTCATTTGGAACACCACCGGGTTTCTTGTCGGCACCCGACTTCCCGACGCACGTCTTGCCAAATCAGTCTGGAATAATGTCTACCCCACCAGCGACCCAACCGGCCATGCAACAAATACCAGTTGGTCAGCCAGGTCACGCGTCACACCGTGAAGATTATGGTCTTGTGCAGCCGAGCAGTCTTCCAGTTGCCATGACTTCGCCGAGTGGTCTACCAGTGCAAGCGAGTAGTTCTGGTAGAATCGAATTGTACCGACATTTAGAGAAAGTGTCAATTCCAACGTTCAAGGGCGACAAGCGGCAATATGAGACGTGGAAGGCGGCGTTTGAGATGTGCATTGGCTGCGCTAACATTCCGGATGGGCTGAAGTTATTGCAGCTCCGAAAATACCTCGCGGGCGATGCACTACGGTCTATCGACACTCTTGGCTACTCGGCGGAGGCGTATGAGGCAGCACGACGTAGGCTGGAACGCAAGTTCGGTGGTCAGCGACGTCTAGTTGCAGTGCATCTAGAAGCCCTTGAGAAGTTCCCAGCGATGAGATCTGCAAACGCCCAGGAGTAGGAGCGTTTTGCGGAGCTACTCGATGTCGCTGTGGTGAATTTGAAGGCGAGTGGTCAGACACAGGAGTTGGCTAACGGGACATTTTATGTCCGGCTAACACAGAAGCTGGGGGTGTCTCTTCTGCTGAGCTACCAGAAGTGGATACATCAGACAAGCACCTCTGAATCTGTCGAAGCGCTTCTGCAATGGGTGGAGCTGGAAAGCGAGTTCCAAGTACGAGCCCAGGAGACGATCCAAGGTATCTCCACGGCAACTCCAGTAGGGTCCACTCAAACAGCAAAGAGTCACCCCCTGAAGGGCCAGGCCAGTCATGGTGGAGTGAAGCATCAGGCATTCTTCGCTGACAAGCCCAAGAAGGCCCAGAGCAGCAGCAGTTGCCCGATCTGCACGAAGATCCATCCCGTTTGGAAATGCCTAGAGTATCGGAAGCTGTCAATTGCAGAGCGTTGGCAGAAGGCCCGGACGCTCAAGCTTTGCTACCGTTGCCTAAACTCTGGTCATTTGGGAAATAACTGTCCCAGGTCGCAGCCCTGTGGTGCAGACGGTTGTACAGAGACCCACAACGCGTTGCTGCTCGGAAAGTCTAGTACTACTACAGACTCGAATGGAGCCTCACAGAAGCCAGTGCTCCAGGGTAGCGCCTCCACGGAGGGGGGTGACACCAGTTCCATGGCCACTCATATGAGTAGTGTCGGCGTTAGAGCTGTCGCACTGCGAACCGTTCCCGTCATACTTCGCCACGGCGACAAGAATGTCACGGTCAACGCGCTGCTGGACGACGGCAGCACGCAGTCTTACCTTAATTGCGACGTTGCGGCACAGCTAGAGCTTAGCGCTCCCACACAAGAAGTGTCAGTGAGCACGCTGAACGGCCGCATCGAGACCCTAGAGACCATGCCAGTCGACTGCCACATCGAGAGTCTGGATGGCAGATTTATCACACAGTTCTCTGCTCTGACTGCCAAGAATGTCACCGGTAAACTTACACCTCATGATTGGTCGGTAGATCAGACACGGTATCCGCACCTCAACGGCATTGAGTTTCCGCAATGCCAGAAGAAGCGAGTAGAGGCGCTGATCGGCCTTGACCACGCTAGTCTCCACAGGTGCATGGAGGAAGTCTATGGTGAGGCTCATGAGCCATTCGCACGCAGAACGCCACTCGGGTGGACATGTGTTGGCAGGAGCACCAGACCGCAACAGACGACAAATTTCACCCGCACGTACTTCGGAAAGGACGTCGACCTGAATGCACTGGTGAGAAGGATGTGGGAGATGGAGGAACTTCCCCAGTCGTACGAATTCTGTGCAGATGATCAAGCCGTTTTTGATCAGACGGTCCAGTCGATGACCTACAAGAACGGAAGATGCCAGGTTATGGAGCCGTGGATCAAGAGACCACCTCCGGACAACTACAGTCGAGAAACTGCAATGAAGCGGCTCATCGCAGCAGAGAGACGCCTGGCGAAGGAGCCAGACGTCGCTGAGGAATACCGAACCGTGATTCGCCGTCACTTAGAACAAGGGTATATCAGCAAGATCAGCAACGCAAGTGATGGCGACGGCTGGTATCTGCCGCACTTTGCTGTTGTACGACCTGGGGCTACATCCACAAAGGTGCGTGTGGTCTTTGATGCAGCAGCAAAGACGAAAGGCAAGTGTCTGAATGACTACATCAGCACTGGGCCCAAACTACAACGGGACCTCACCGACGTTCTCCTGCGGTTTCGGCGACACCCAAACGCACTGGTAGCCGACGTGGCAGAGATGTATCTACAAATCGAGTTGGAAGAGGATGACCGGCAGTTCCATCGATTTCTTTGGCGAGAAGATACGGAGGACCAACCGGCCGTTTACCAGTACAATAGAGTAGTGTTCGGGATCAATGCATCTCCATTCTTAGCTCAACTGGTCTCGCAAGAGCATGCGCGGCGGAACCAGGAGGAGTTTCCTATGGCAGCAGAAACCGTGTTGAAGTCCACGTACATGGACGATTCAATGGACTCGACAAAGTCAACAGAGCTAGCGATTCAGCTGTACCACGAGCTTACGGCGCTGTGGGGTCTCGCTGGAATGCATGTGCGAAAATGGATTTCCAACAATGTTGAGGTGCTCGCCGAAGTCCCCGAGGAGGACCGAGCCAAGGAAGTGGAACTCGCTAATGGAATCCTGCCGACGACCAAGACTCTCGGAGTTAAGTGGCGAGCAGAGGAAGACGAGTTCCTGATTCATGTCAAGCCGCCATCAGACATTGTCACCAAGAGAGCGTTCTTGAAGAACCTAGCCACATTGTTTGATCCGATCGGATTCGTACTGCCATTCACCATAGTTGGTCGGATGTTGTTCCAGAAGATGTGGCTAGCAGGTGCTGACTGGGACGACTCTCTGCCTCCAGAGCTAGGCGCAGAGGCGCAAAAGTGGTGTGCCGACATGGATGCACTCCAGGATGTCCGAGTTCACCGGTGTCTTCAACGCGATGAAGAGGTGGTGGAGACTCAGCTACATGTATTCTGCGATGCCTCGCAAGATGCATATGGAGCAGTCGCTTATCTCTGTCATGTGTACCAGGATGGTACGAGGTCCAGTCGATTCGTCATGGCTCGAGCCAAAGTGGCGCCGTTATCAGCTGTTAGCATCCCCCGACTCGAGCTAATGGGAGCAGTCATCGGATGTCGTCTTGGTGTGTCCGTAGCCAAGACACTCGCCATCGCAATGGAGAATGTCGTGTTCTGGAGTGACAGCATGGATGTCCTGTGGTGGATAAGGAACAGCAGCCGGGTCTTCAAGCCATTCGTGGCCAACCGCGTCGGTGAGATCCAGGCTTCTTCCTCGCCTAGTCAGTGGTTCTACGTTCCGACGGCGGTGAATCCAGCTGACATCCTGTCACGAGGAACATCAAGCGCTACTATCGCGATGAATGTGCTGTGGTGGAACGGTCCGTCATATCTCGTTCAGAGCATCGAAGAACGGCCACAGCAGCCCGAGGGATTCAAAGTTCCAGCTGCACCAGAGGTCCGCACGAAAGCCAAACCACCCGAAGAAGGTCAGCAACACCACCAAGTGACATGTGTGTCTTTCCTCTCGACGAGCGAGTGGGTTCTGGCGCCTGAACGATTCTCTTCGCTTCAGCGGCTGGTCCGCTTGACGGCGTGGGTGCTGCGCTTTTCCTCAAACTGCCGAATCCCAGCCACGCAGAGACAGTATGGTCAGCTGACGGTCGAGGAAGTCGAAGACAGCCTCCAGGCCGTTATTCGGTCAAGCCAGAAGGACGCCTTTGCTGAATATTCGTCACTGCAGAAGGGCAAACCATTACCGGCAACCAGTCCACTGAGCAGCCTGACCCCGTTCTTGGATGAAGTTGGTGTGATGAGAATGACAGGACGGCTCCAAGAGGCACAGTATCTCAGTCAAGACGCCAAGCATCCGATCATCTTGCCGCGGTCTTGCTGGATAACACAGCTAGTGATCAGAGACCAGCATGAGGCAGACCATCACGTCGCAGGTACAGCTCACACTATGGCAGTCCTCATGAGGAAATATTGGATCGTGGCGATTCGAGAAGCCATCCGGGAGTACGAACGTTCCTGTGTGAAGTGTCAATTTCGGAAAGCACAACCAGCCACGCAGATCATGGCACCATTGCCCAAGATCCGGTTGAAGGAGCCTCTCCACGCTTTCAGTCGCGTGGCCGTCGACTTTGCTGGACCATTCGCAACGGTACAGGGTCGAGGGCAACGACGAGCTAAGCGGTATTTGTGCGTCTTCACCTGCTGTCTTTGTCGTGCTGTGCATCTGGAAATGGCCACAGGTTTGGATACCGACAGCTTTCTCAACGCCTTTCAACGAATGTGCAACCGCCGAGGTGTTCCTGCTGAAGTGCTCTCGGACAATGGTACGAACTTCGTCGGGGCTAATCGTGAGCTATCGGAGATTTTCACCGAGCAGGAGCAACACGTCCTGGAGCACAGCGCTACCATGAAGAGGATCAAGTGGCATTTCATCCCTGCCCAGACACCACACTTTGGAGGCGTTCACGAAAGTATGGTAAAAGCAGCAAAGAAGGCTATTTACCATGTTCTACAGCAGGCATCAATCACCGATGAGGAGCTGCGAACAGCATTCTGCAGCGCAGAGGCGCTACTCAACTCTCGTCCAATTGTTCCTCCCTCTAGTGACAGCCGCGATGACTTGCCACTCACACCGAATCACTTCCTGGTTGGACGCATTGAGCACTATCATCTTGCCCTCGAGTCACCGTGTCTTCGGCGCCGCTGGCAACACGTCCAAATGCTTGTATCCCATGTCTGGCGAAGGTGGATGCAGGAGTGGATACCAGCCCTGAATCGTCGCTCCAAGTGGTGGAAAGAGTACCCGGATCTCAGTGTCGGTGACATCGTCCTCGTTGTGTCAGCTGATACCCCCCGTGGCAGGTGGCCTCTTGGACGGGTGTTGGAGGTCTACCCTGGTTCTGACGGCAGAGTGCGTGTCGCTAAGCTCCAGGTCGGAGGCAAGCAGGTAACCAGGTCAGTTGTACGGCTATGTCCGGTTGTGAAAGGCTGACAGTCCGTACGCACGTTTTAGATGGACTTATCGCCATCTTTAGTCAGTTCGATCTCTTTTCTCATTTTACTCATTCTTTGATACGGATGTATCAAGGAGGGGGGTATGTTGGGAAGGCCGTCGTGGCCATGTGTTTTTTTATGAAGTATTTACTATTTATTCAATATTTCTCTCAGGATGTGAAATATGAAATGTCTCAGAAATTCAGTTTATTTTGGAACGCAATTTCGCGTACATGTAGTGATTTAGCCTACAGTTAGTTCACGAGTTATTTCGTAGGTGTGTTTGTTTCTTGCGTTGCACAGTGCAAGACAAGAATTTGCACAACTGCACAAGAGTATTGACGTTGACTCTCAAAATGATTCTTGGTCGCATTTTGTTTGTTTCTTCTAAGTTTTGACAAAGGGACATGTATTTTCGTTTTGTCTTTTCTCGCAGTGTTTCCTTTCATTTCTAAGCCGCGACGCCGTCGCGTACTGCGGTACGACGGGTCACGTGCTGCCAACCTACTGCATTCTTTATTCACCAGTTTTCACGGCTACACTGCATGCATTGTATAATGACTCATGATCATTTTTTGCTCTGCGCTGAATCCCGTACTAGTGTAGTGTAGGGCTTTTTCAGAGTTTCGTTTGGTTTTTCGATGAGGCTCGGCAAGTAATTAGCTCGGTTCTTCGAAAGGAAGAGAAAGAGTTGTCTTTTTGTTGTTTGCGAAATATCTATTTTACTACCACGAAGTGTTCCCGTTGCGTGTGAGAACCTGCATGACAGTCCGCGTAGGCCTCAAGCTGAGCATTGCCATCAAGAACATCGGCAGCGTCATTCACGTATATTAGAAACAGCGTAGGGCCCAATATACTGCCTTGGGGCACCCCTGCAGAGATTGGGTAGAGAGAGGAAATCTGACCGCCGACTAAGCACTGGAGTGAACGGCCGTCAAGATAAGACGATAGCCAGCAATAGAGAGTGCCAGTAATGCCGAGCTGCCGGACCTTGTAGAGGAGGCCCACGTGGGAGACCCGGTCAAAGGCCCCGGCTATATCGACTGCGAGAATTCGTGCCGCGCCACCTTGGCCAACGATGCCCACCCAGGCGTTATGAAGCGCCTGTAGTGCGTCTGCCGTGCCGAGACCTCTACGGAACCCAAACTGGTGGGGAGTGAGGAGCTGCTGGCGCTCAAGATGGTTCATCAGTTGGCGATTGACAATAGTTTCCATTACTTTGGACATTATGCATAATAACGAGACTGGGCGGTAGTTATTCAGAACAGAGCGCGAGGACCGTTTGTGGATCGGTACCACGTTAGCTGTCTTCCAAGATTCTGGTTGAACTCCGCACCTGAAACAGAGAGCGAATAGCTGGGACAAAGGCTTCGCAAGTTCTTTGGCACACTCTTTCAGGACCCGGGCTGAAATGCCGTCAGGACCAGTCGCCTTTGGTACGTCGAGTCGCGCTAGCAGACGGTAGACAGTGGTGGGGCGAAAATGAACGGCTGCGAGTGCCGGTGCTCCGGTTGCAACAAGGTCAGGTAAGTCGTCAGAAGTAAGATCCTGGCCAGTGACACTGCACTTCCTGGAGAAGAAGGTGGCGAAGGCCTCCGATTTCTCATGGCTTGTTGCCAACTCTCGTCCGCCCGCATCAACAATGAGAGGAATGTCCGTGTTACGTCCGTCCCCACTAGCATACTTTAACTTGGTCCACCATTCTTTGTCCTTGAGTGAGCCCGTGGAAAGGCTGTGACGGATACTGGCCTCTTTAGCTTCCTGGGATCGCCTTAGGATGTTGACGGCTGTGGTAACGGAGCAGAGGAAAGCTTGTTTGAGTGAAAGATCGCTCGGGTGTTTTCTCCAGGAACGCCAACGTTTGTCCTTTTCCCTCATAGCAGCTGTACATTCCGGTGTCCACCATTTTGGATCGCTCGGCCTCGTGGTAAGTTCCTTAGATGGGACAAACCTGGCTATTGCTCCTCTGATAGTGGTGGTTACCCGCTCACAGGAGGTGTCTGGGTCATCGGTTATGATGTCGTGCCATGGAGAGTTGCGAAGGAAAGCTCGGAGGCGATGCCAGTCTGCGCTCTTGTACCGCCAGACAGTTCGCTTTGCTGCAGGTTTGTGGCAAGGTAATATGCCTACGAAGTCGGATAGAACGATAACGTGGTCAGACCGCCCAAGAGGGGGTGTGGCGGTTGTCAATACTGGGGAGTTGAAGGTAGACATCACGAGGTCAAGGGTATTGTCGCCACGAGTAGGAGTCTGAACATATGTGTGATAATGAGTCATACCCGGATTTGTATTTTGTATTTTATTATATTTATGGATTTCCCAAAGGCTTTGGGCCTGTCGAGGGGATCTCCTGCAAGAGGAATGAAATGACAACTTTATGTAGAGGGAGCAGTTAATCGAGGATAGGCTAAGGAAATAGATCGAGACATACAAAATCTGCCGACAGTGTAATGAATATATCGGCGAAAATTCTGATAGAGAGAATGCTTGAATTGGGGGAGGCTGGATAACGGTTTTTCATGGAGCTCCCCCTCCATACCGTAAGGTTTTAACACATTCATACACATCTTATCCTCAATCTGCGGACAGAACTGTTTCGTCCTTGGTGGACTCGCCAGCGCAGCACAGAGAAAATGAGGCCGAACCTGATAGCAATGCAAAATAAAATTGTCCAAAGCAAGATTTAGACCAGGCCCAAACGTTCCTTCCCAGAGTACACAAGAGAAGAGAAAGAAAGAAAGGTATCTATCCCCAAAGTCCCGAATCACTCGATCGTTTTCCTGTATCGGCAGGAGTCACGACGGCCAGTCGCGCGCGATCCCTCATTCATAATATTGGTTGACACCATGTCATCCATGAATTGAGAATAATAATAATAATTAATAGGCGTCGAGGAGACAATAGTTTTAGAATTGCGATCAACAGAACGAGCTGAACCGACATTTCACAAAGGCTTTTATTGTTTTCAAAAAACGAGTGGATACGAAGGCAGTGAAGAACATGGAAGAAAGAAAAAATGTGATATGGAAAAAAATGATGAACAAAAAATTTGTACTTCGAACTAGTTTTCGCACAACACTCCTCAGGAAGCTACGTTGTACTAATGAAAAACAATCCAGAAAGATACTAATAAAGAGAAATGGAGTGAGAAGAAACAACACCTATGAAAATGATAATCCTAGCACTAAGGTAATAACAGGAAAAACTGCGAAAGCACTTAACGAACTTGTAAGGACTACTAGTATACTGTGACACAAGATATGACACCATGGCCAACCAAAAAGCTGTTTGTCAACGTATTCATAAGCCTAATCTGTGTGTCCAGAAGGACAGCATTATTCGTTTGAAATTGTTTTAGTGGCAGCTTGTTCTGTCTGTTTGGCTCTGGTTGGCCATGGTGTCATATCTTGTGTCACAGTATACTAGTAGTCCTTACAAGTTCGTTAAGTGCTTTCGCAGTTTTTCCTGTTATTACCTTAGTGCTAGGATTATCATTTTCATAGGTGTTGTTTCTTTTCACTCCATTTCTCTTTATTAGTATCTTTCTGGATTGTTTTTCATTAGTACAACGTAGCTTCCTGAGGAGTGTTGTGCGAAAACTAGTTCGAAGTACAAATTTTTTGTTCATCATTTTTTTCCATATCACATTTTTTCTTTCTTCCATGTTCTTCACTGCCTTCGTATCCACTCGTTTTTTGAAAACAATAAAAGCCTTTGTGAAATGTCGGTTCAGCTCGTTCTGTTGATCGCAATTCTAAAATAATAATAATAATAATAATATTGACTGGTTTGAGGGAAAGAGACAATAATAATAATAATAATAATAATAATGGATCAGTTGGGGAAGTGAACTGCCTGAAAAGAGAAAAAATCGCCAGACCCACCAGGACTCGAACCCGGGACCTTGCTTGTCATGAGCAAAGCTCTAACCACTGAGCTATGGGACCGGGCTGAACCTAGAAGGCGCTGACAAGATTTTCACTCCAAAGGCAGCTCACAACACGTGCCACACATACTGATGGCACTTGGGTCTTTCTCCCTCCCCCAGGGGACCAACCACGGTCAGTTTCTGGACCCTACCAGAAGTGAAAGAGAGTGATAAATTTTGAACGGATTGGGAGAACTTCAAATTCAATGGATCTGTTGGCGATTTTTTCTCTTTTCAGGCAGTTCACTTCCCCAACTGATCCATTGAATTTGAAGTTCTCCCAATCCGTCCAAAATTTATCACTCTCTTTCACTTCTGGTAGGGTCCAGAAACTGACCGTGGTTGGTCCCCTGGGGGAGGGAGAAAGACCCAAGTGCCATCAGTATGTGTGGCACGTGTTGTGAGCTGCCTTTGGAGTGAAAATCTTGTCAGCGCCTTCTAGGTTCAGCCCGGTCCCATAGCTCAGTGGTTAGAGCTTTGCTCATGACAAGCAAGGTCCCGGGTTCGAGTCCTGGTGGGTCTGGCGATTTTTTCTCTTTTCAGGCAGTTCACTTCCCCAACTGATCCATTGAATTTGAAGTTCTCCCAATCCGTCCAAAATAATAATAATAATAATAATAATAATCACGATGTCGCGTCGGTACCAGGGTCGAGTACCCGTACGGTATTGTTTTTCCACGCACCCGAAGCGAGATTTGCGCATGTCGAGAAATAGGGAAGCAGACTATGACTCCTGTTGAAGGTAGTGGAATCAGATTTTACAAATCGCCTGATAAGTTAGTAGAAAGACTGGGATTACTTTGCGCTTCTCGAGAGGCAGGAAATACATTACAGCAAGTTACTAGTTGAGATCGTGTGCCGTTTTTTGAATGAAAATGTGATAAAATATGTGAATATAAGAAGTAAATAAAAGGGCGGTTGTCAACTGACAACCGCTCTATTTAGTTGCTATTCACTCTGTAGATGAAAATCCTTTTATTAATGATGTTCAAAAATTATTGACGTTTCGGGCCAGTCACCCATCGTCAGATCGAATTTTCATTTAAAGAGTGAATAGCAACTAAATAGAGCGGTTGTCAGTTGACAAACTCCCTTTTTACTTACAATGCAGTTGCGTGCTGTCCACCACTTTATGAACGAAGAAGATTTATGAAACTTATGTATAGATAGAGCCATGGAAACCACCCCATTTTTTGATAGTCACAGTTCACAAATCACAGGGACACGTCACAACTTCCAAGCATCGTTCGACCCACCACTTTTACTTCATGAAAAGAAGACCTTTGGTTGTCTCTTGTTGTCGCACTACATGTCGCGCTTATTGAGTTTTCTCGCATTTGCACCTTTGTGTCATTATTGCAATTTTCGCTGTTTACTTTAGCCATCTTCTTTCTTTCTTTCTTTCTTTTTGCGCTGTTTTACCACCTTCTTACTGTATTTAATCCACTGTTCCTGTTCCTTTTCCCTTGCCTGTATTTCACCTGATGAGAAGGCTTGAAAGTATACTTGTGAAGACAAAAACTTTCAAGATGTTTGTAATGAGCCTGAAGTGTGTCCTTTTTATGAGTATTATCGCATTTTTGTCTCAGAGGAAACTGTTTACCTATGAGATTACTCGGATCAATTCCAACATCTGGTACAGTTGGTTCAACATCAATAGCACAAAAACCAAATACGGATTTTTGATGGAAAACCTGGAAAACCCATGTCATTCCAAGAGGTGCTTACAACTTGACTGGCATACAATGTTGTTGTTGTAGAAGTATATTTAACGTCGCACCACAAACAGGCGATTTCGCCTCCTTTGATACATGTGGACGACAGAAGGAAGGAGAGAGAGGGGGGGGGGTGGACAGAAGTACGGAGAGAGGAAGGGTAGAAATAAATAAGCAAATCAACCTCAGGGCATGAAGGAGGATGTTGTGAGTAGAACGCACACATTGACTCCTACCTGACGTTGTCGCAAACCCATTCCAGACAGCACAGCATAGTAAAGCCCAACCACAATGCCCAACATCCAAGTCTAAGCAGGCTTCTCTCCCAGCAGCTGACAAGAGCGACTCTAGCTCCTCTGAGTCTGATGAGTTTCCTTTTTCTGCTGATGCTGAATTGACAACGAAAGCTTATCCGAGCCGGAGAACCAGCAGCCATCAAACTTGCCTTGCGACTCACCGCACTACACTCCAATGGTTTGCAGACTACCTCGAAGGACGCACCCAACAAGTGCAAATCACTGGATCCATTGGTGTCAGTGGCACATGCTCATGTGTCGTCCAGCAGGGTTCAGCTCTCGGACCCGTGCTTTTCAACATCTACACCAGGCATGTGCCCACCATTGCCAGTCCATCCCTCTCAGTGCAGTTTGCTGACGATATTGCTCTCACGTTCAGCCACCCTGATTGCCAGGAAGTATCGCGAGTTCTCATAACGTCTACAGGCGAGATTGCTAACCACCTCCAGGAACGGAATCTAATCCTGAACACTAGCAAAAGTCATGCATTGCGAATTTCCGGCCAAGACATTACTGTCGAATGCCGTGGAAATCCGTTACCAGCAGTTCCCCATGCGAAGTACCTGGGCATCACGATAGACGAGCCCGTTCGATTTGACGAACACGTTAACAATGCTGTGAAGAAGGCCTCGCAGAAGGTGGGAGCACTCTGGATAGCCCGCCGTTGCCTTACAAGAAAGTCCAGAGAGCAGTATGTGAAATCCGTTGTGATGCCAGATTCGCTCTACCGGTCCGTGGCGTTCTCTGGGTGCCTTCGACAAGACCAGCGGTCCCGCCTTCAGGTCCAGCAAAACCGTGCGGCACGCGACGTATTAGGCCTGCCACCTCGCACAAGCGCCCAACGTCTGCAGCTGTATGGCATCGAAGAGCTCCACAAGCAAAAGACCCTTATTATGATCTGGCGTTGCTCGAATGGTCGGGCAAGCAATGCACTGCAAGCCCTTCTGGAGCGTGCCAGTACTCGAACAAGCCTGCCTCCCGTTCTGTCTTGCTAGCAGTAGTAGCACCCACTACTGAACACTACAGGAACCTTTGAACGTTTGCGGTACTCCACAGTACCAGTCATGTGCTGTTTTCCGCCTCCCGGTGTTGTATTCTGAGCGTTCTTTGCTTTGTACTACACCCTGCTATCATGTTAGGCTATTTCCTACAATATTTTACTGTTTCCATTCGCTTCCATGTAATTTGGCCACACCGCCCGTTTGGTTCTGCGAATTCAAATAAAAATGTACCTACCTACCTATAGCCTGCTATCCCCAGGATCACGGGGCCTCCTAACCACCATCAGTGTCGAACTACCACAGACGTGCAGCCACCACTCTCCCCTCCTCCATCACCAAACACTTGTAAGTTACCCCACACTAGCCTTAACGATAGCACCAGACCCACCTACGGCAAGCTACCACACCATTGCTCATATCAACATATGTAGTCTTCGCCATAAAGTACACCACATCCATCGCCTCTTGTGTGCTCATAAAATTCACATCTTATCTATTAACGAAACTCATCTTGATAGCAGTATACCCGACTCCAGCGTGCCTATTCCAGGCTATAATCTGTACCGCAGAGACCGCGATTTACATGGTGGTGGAGTTTGCCTTTACGTCCATTCTGACATTCACTCAGTGAGAGTACCAGTGGCTGACTCAGGAGTGGAGTGCCTGTTTGTCCGTGTACGTATTAGCGCTACACCAAAGGCCACGGAATTGGTTGTGTGCAGTGTGTACCGTTCACCCAGTACTGCTGTTAACTTTTGGGACATGTACAGCCAGCATCTTGACGCCGTAACCCGCAGCGACTGTAGACTTATTGTGCTTGGAGATTTTAACATTGATGTGCTACACCCCACACCCACTAGTAACCATAATTATAAGCACCTGCTCAACTTGTGTGCAGAGTTTCACCTACACAATGTTGTGACCACGCCAACTCGACTGGCCAAGACATGCCTCGACTTGGCATTAGTATATGCCACTGCACCACATCGTGACACAACTGTGGTATGTGTCGATGGTATCAGTGACCATGACCTTGTCCTCAACCAGTTCGCATACACGGTGCCACTGCATGCTAAGTCAGCTTCTCCGATCTACAAGGTTATCAGCAATCCTCGTGTCCGCGAGGTAGACCAGGATACCTTGCGAGTAGACCTGGAAGGGCAACTGCTGTCTTCCCACTGTGCAACTGATGTCAACGAGATGGCAAATAGTCTATCAACCGCACTGACCACAACCTATGATAAACTCTGCCCCATACGCCGTGTTCGCCTGCCGTCCTTCACGAAGCCCAAGCCTCAACCCTGGTTAACCCCTCACCTGCGATACCTTCTGCAGCAGCGCAAGCATTTCCACAGAAAGGTCCGGTTACATCCCTCGGATCAACAGCTAGTGCAACAGCATCGAGCCGTGAGAAGGGCAGGGACACTCCTCAACAGGCGCCTGCAGTCAGAGTACCTCAAGCAGCAATTTAGAAATATGAAGCGTGATCCCCGTGGACAGTGGTCCCTGCTAAACAAGTTATCTGGCCGAGCCATTGTAAAGTCTACTCCCGCCGCACCACTTCCAGAACTCACAGATACGTTTGCAGCAGTTGTTCATGACCCAACCCGCCCACAACCACTGCAGATACCTGCTTCGACAGATGCTACCACAACGAGCACCCTGACTGATTTCACCTTAGTAAATGCGGAGACAGTTATGGACATACTGACCAATCTTAACTCCTACAAGTCTGCTGGTTCGGATGGCATTCCTCCATGCATGTTTAAGTCATGTAAGGCGTCCATTGCCGCCCCGCTAGCGTCAATTATCAACCAGTCTCTCCTCTCGGGTGTGTTTCCTACAGCGTACAAGCACGCACATGTCTGTCCTCTATTCAAATCCGGAGACAAACTGTCAGCTACAAACTACCGTCCCATATCTCTGTTGCCACTTGCCTCCAGGGTATTGGAGAAAATCGTTCATCGACAGGTTGTGGAGTTCTTTAGTGATCACAATGGGCTTTCTGCCTTTCCACCGGAACAGTTTGCATATCGCTCCAACCACAGCTGTGAGGATGCCCTTGCTCTCTGCATTGATAGATGGAACCGAGCATTGGACGATGGTCAACGATGCGCAATAGTGTTTGCAGACATGAGTAAGGCATTTGACCGCGTTCAACATCAGCAGTTAGTCCATGAGCTGGCTGATGTTGGGTTACGGGGCACTGTATTGCAGTGGTTTGCAGATTATCTGTCACGCCGCAGTCAACAAGTAATAGTCAATGGCGAGCATGGTGAGACTGTGCCTTGTACCAGGGGCGTCCCGCAAGGGTCGGTCCTGGGTCCCCTGCTCTTTTGCATTTATATTCGCAAGGTGCCGGAAATTCTCAAGCACAGCATATCACAACTCTATGCTGATGACATTGCCTTCTTCATCATCGGACTGGACCTTCCTGCTATGTTACAGGATCTCCAGGACGATCTAACTGCCCTGGAGGTCCATTTAGATCTGAAGGGGCTCATCATGAACCCCGACAAGACGCAATTTCTAATCCTGCAGCGGTCACGCCTACCAGCAGCGCAGTTGCCACAGCCCTTGACCTGTAAAGGAAAGGCTATTACCCCTACGAGCACTGCCAAATACCTTGGTTTATTGATAGACGAGCATCTCACCTTCCAGCCACAGGTCCATAAATTGTGTAACTCGGTTTTTGCTAAAGTTGCTGCTTTCCGACATGGCCGTAGAACTTTAACAAATGATGCAAAGCGAACATTCTACTTGTCTATTATTCAGTCTACCCTAGACTATGCCAGTAATGCTTACCTACATTGTTTAAGCACAACTCTGTACAATAGGATTGTGACCGTTAGTCACATAGCAATGAAGAGAGTGTTTGGACTCGATCGTACCACGCCCACTGAACTAGTTCTTCGCTTATATCACCTCTATTCTTTGGAACAGCGTATTAGCCTCAAGCTCTATGTTTTTGTGTACCGCTGCTTGGCCCAGCATCTTGCTAGTCCTCTTCTTCAGTCTTTGTACCAGCTTCGGGCAACTGCACCTGGTCACCAGGCATGCACCCGGGGCAAGGCACAAAGAGCCTTGGTTCTCCCACTCGTTTATACGCAGTATGGCATGCGCTCTATTTCTTTTCTGGCGGCAGGCAGGTGGAACTCTCTTCCAGCTGACTGTCGACAGGCCCACACTCTTGCTCTGTTCATTAATATGGTTAAACTTCACCTAGGGTTCCCAGTAAAAAGGCAGTAGCCTGTTGGGACTCCCCTAGTAAAATAATAAAAACTACTACTACTACTACTACTACTACTACTACTACTACTACTACTACTACTACTACTACCCTCCACACATCCCCAGCCGACGCTGCATTGAACTTCCAGACTTCTGTTGATCTCTTGCATCAGTGGGGCCGCAGATGGCGCATCTTTTTCGAACTGTCGAAGTCCCAAGCCATGCTGGGACTCTCTTAATTCTGATCTCTCTCATTGTGACTGGTCATTTCTACGCCCAGGTAACTCCCCAACTGTTGACGACGCAGTCGATCGATTTTCAATCATCTTCGAACAAACCTTCCAGCACCACCTTGCTGATTTTTCCACCCATTCGTGTCGTGTCGGTCATACGCACAGACATCGTCTGTACCATCCAATCCACCTTGGGTGTCGACTGTCTTCGTATCTGCGGTGAAACTTAAACGAGACCTCTTCAATGTCAGATGAAAATTTCAAACACCTGCGAATCTGGAGGCCTACGGAGTGCAACGCAACTTTGTCAAATACCTATCCCGTAAAACCTACCGCTCTTACATCAGCTCCCCCTCTGCAACAATCTCATCACCCAATCGTCCTTCTCTCTATCAGTCCATTCGCACCCAGCGTCCCAGTGTCTCTCGCGCCCCCATCCAGTGCTTGATTGATCATGATGGCAACCGTCAGTCTTAGGCAAAGTCCATTGCGGACACTCTCAACAAACAGTTTTTCTCCTCAGGCCTTCCCGACGATCCGAACTGGGTTATCCCGCACCCAACTTCTCATAAATATTGGCAGTCTTACGACGCGCCAGGAGATGTTGAATAAATAAACAAAATGAATAAATTATCGCCACTCTCCGCAGAGCCCCCATCAATTTGCCTCGCATTGTCTTCGGCGGCACTCCTGTCCTTGAAGAAGGCTCTCTCTCTTCACTTGGAGTGACCTGTGACTCGAAGCTGTCATTCAGCACTCATCTCCGGAAGGTTGCAGCTCGAGCCAAACAACGCCTGGGCTTCCTGCGCCGTGCAGCGCACATTCTCTCCAGCCGGACGCACCTCAGTATACAAGGCATTTGTTCGACCGGTTATGGAGTATGCCCCTCTCATCTGGATAGGTGCTTCTCCCAGCTACCTGCAACGCCTGGATCATATCCAACGCTGTGCTCGGCGAATCATCGGTCCAGGTGCACTATTATAATTACCTAGCCCGGCCATCCGCCGTACTGTTGCCTCGCTTGCCTGCCTATACAGGTGGAATCCTGATAATTCGAATATGGCTTAATTCGAACATCCCGCTTTTAAATTAGAAGTTTTTCCAGGACCAATTTCTGTCAATACGATTCCCAAATAATTTTTTTCTGATAATTTGAACCTCGAACCAGACATGTCCGGTTAATTTGAAGTTCCACGGATTCCACTTACATAGAAAATGTGTGGGATTTGTGCTGATAATTCGAAATTAGCAAAATGTAATTCGAAGTTCACTGTACACTGTACTGGTCAGTTCAGTTTGCATGAGCAGGCTGTGCCGGTCAGTTCAATATCCGTGAAATCTGTGTCTAAGGTCCATAGCGCAACTCTGTGTGACCATGAGAGCATTTTGATATACATATGGCGTTGTGGGTTCATGTTTGGATAATTAGAATGTCCGGCTAATTAGAAGTTTTTTCCTAGCATTTCGAGGTTCGAATTATCGGGATTCCAGCTGTACACGCTGCTTTACCTGGCTGGCCCTCCGCAGCTACTCTCTGTTTTGCCACCGCGCCATTTCCCTTCATCCAGCCCCAGAACTCGCAGCGAGCATGGTAGTGTCATTGGCCATGACCACCAGCTCCAACCCCAGCTGCTTGCATCTGTCCCGCTGGCATTGAAGCGCTCGTTTCCACACTGCAGTATTAGTGACTGGAACTCCCTCCCCGCCGATCTTCTGTCCCAGCCTCCCCAAAGCAAAGGAATGCAAGCATTCAAAAGGAACGTTTATCGCCGTCTGCGAAGTACAAGCTGCCTCTGGGCAGTCGACTCGCTAACGTTATGACGCGGCTCTTGTCTATCCGTATCTACGCAACACAACTGGCTCGGGCAATCGACTCGCCATGATGATACTCCTCTCAGTCAGAACCCCTGTAATTGTTCATAGTCTCACAGTTTCTCCCGCACACTCGTTGGTGTTAACCCTTCCTTTCTTTTCACTTTGCTGACTCGTACAGTTCTATCTTTTAATTTTTGGTGCGTGTTTTTGGCCGTGATGCCGAGACCTCAGGTCGGCAGAGCCATCAATGCCCCACCATCACTGCTACAAGAAACTGAAACAGCTCACTCCCACCTCGAAAGCCCAACAGGCTGTGTGCAGTGCCAACCTCAGGGTGCTTGCCGAAGAACATGCCTCGAGACCTCCTGACCGGAGCGGGTTCTATTTATCCCGAGAATATCTCAAAGCACGACGTGAACTTAGTAAAACCATGATATCATCATTATCAGACCAGATAAAGGCCGTGCTACAGTCATCATGAGTAGAGTAGAATACAAATCCAAATGGCAGTCATCTTGAACGATGATTCCAAGTTCTTAAAACTCGGTCCAGTCTCAACCCATGATAAAACTGTAAAAGTCGAGAAAGCTCTGATTCAATATCTAAAGAAATTAAAATCTGATAATGAAATCACCAATTCGGAGTTCCTGAGAATAAAACCAATAGGCTCCGCCCGTCCGCGTCTATATGGACTCCCTAAAAAACATAACGCCAATTGTCCTCTGCGCCCCATATTGTCGGTGGTGGCGTCACCGCAATACAAAGTATCGAAGTGGCTCTGTGTTATCTTGGGAGCCGTACAAGATCATTCTTGTAAGAACAGTGTAAAAGACAGCTTCGAGTTCGTAGATCTCCTACGCACCCACAAAGTTCCTTCCAATGCGCACTTTGGTTCCTTCGATGTAGTGAGTTTGTTCACAAATGTGCCTTTAAAAGAGACTATTGACTATGACTCAAGAAAAGAAACTTGACTCGTTCCACCGCCAGCAGTTACGAGCAGTCATAGGGGTCAAATATCCCCGTATAATACGCAATGAAGCACTGCACAAGCGCACTGGCTCCAAGCCACTCAGCAGAATCATCCAGTCTGCTAGGTGGAGAATGTTTGGCCACATGCTTCGACTAGACACCTCATCCCCGGTCCAGCAGGCTATGTCAGCATACTTTCAGCCAGGAAGCTCAGGGTTCCGAGGCCGCCCGAGAACAACACTCCCGCGATCCATCAACAACGACCTGAAAAATTCCAGATCCACAAACTCCCTCACATCACACGAGGATCTAGTTGCACTGAGGCAGCTCGCCCAGGATCGTCGAAAGTGGAAGGAACTAATGTGTGCTGTGTGTAATGGCTGAAGTTATACAATTACACTAGATACCCTTAACAATAATAACGGATACAATTACACTAGATACTCTAGATACTAGATACTCGGTACTCTAGATACTAGATACTCTAACAATTTTATCAAACATTATGATAATTACCACATCAAATGCTGCGGAGACCTATCCAGAATCGGCAATATGCTGGCCCTGGCCTGGAGATCTGCAACTATAATCAGCTTCTACTTTGCAACACTAACGGATTAGTCCCCTTTGTCGATTGATGGATCAATCGGTAGATTCGGCTCTGTTTTTCTTTCCTTTCTTTCTTGTTTTGAATTGTACGTTGAACTCATTAGATTTCTTTGTATTCTGTATCTCGTTATCGTTATATTTCCCTCTAGCCCTCTCGCTTAGGATGAGCTTTCTTTTTTATGGCAGCTTAAGCGAAGGCTATATACCTGCTTTATGCGGGTTGATGCCAACGCGAACAAGCAAAATAATAATAATAATAATTGACATATGTTCAGATGTACTGTATCGTAATAGCGACGTTGACACATCATGGTTGCCTGAACCTTCCTTTCGTAAACTCATTTCCCTCGTCACGAAGGGCGTAGAGTTTTCGTTTGATGATGTTATCTATCGACAGGTGGATGGAGTATGTAGCCATGGGCTCTCCACATGGTCCAGTGCCCGCAAACATTTTTGTTGGTTACTGTGAGTCGTTGATTGATTGTCACACACCACGGTCTAGGGCCTCTTTTACGGGCAAACAGAATACAATTGACAGTGGCATGGCGAATGATTAGAACACAACACCAAAAATTGAAAACAATTGTATGTAATTTGAAACTCGGATGTTGAGCCATAAATAAATGTAGAAGAGAAAAGGACATATGGATACGAGTTAAGAGTAACTCTCCATCACTGTAACATGATACTATATACAGTCAGAAAGTGCAATAACTAGGCACAAAACTGACAGAGTACTGAGACATTCGACGTCCTGACACTTAACTTCAACACATCTCCGTAGCGCTAACCGACAGCCTTCCAACTTGGAAGGTTCAAGGTTATGGAAAGACCAAAGATAAGAGGGGAAGGCAAGCGCAACGAAAACGAGCAAAAGCTACAGTCCCAACGGAACAAAGAATGTCGATTGTTACTGGACGATGACAAGACCAGTACGATATTTGACAAAGCGGTCTAACTACAATTCGAAGCAGCAAAGCAGCACACCACCCAACTTGGGTGGGTCATAAATATCAAAGATAAGTAAAGAAAGGGAAGCTTCGCGAAGCTTGCCTTCCCCTCTTTGGTCTTTCCATAACCTTGAACCTTCCAAGTTGGAAGGCTGTCGGTTAGCGCCACGGAGATGTGCTGAAGCTAGGTGTCAGGACGTTGAATGTCTCAGTGCTCTGTCAGTTTTGTGCCTAGTTATTGTTTACAGTGATGGAGAGTTACTCTTAACTCGTATCCATATGTCCTTTTCTCTTCTACAATTGTATGTGTGAAAAGAAACGCAAAAAAACGAGAGAGAAAAAAGAAAAAACCCAGGAAAATACAAGGGCACTGTCCAGCCCACCATCATCTCCAAAGTCGTTGATTGATGCATCGCTGTGACCTGAGCTGTATGTCAGGTTCGTTAACGACTCGTTTACGTATTTTGATCCCATGGAACATTGCGACGACTTCCTTCATCATCTGAATAGCTTACATCCGTCTCTAAAATACACACGCAAGCACGAGCACGGCAACAAACTCTCGTTTCTTGACGTATTGGTTGAGAAATCGAATGATGATATCATTACCTCCGTATACAGAAAGCCCACGTTCACTGGGCAGTATATTGTGCATGATTCGTACTGCTCCTACCAGTACAAAGTGAATTTGGTGCGGAACCTAGTTGACAGGGCACGGAGCATTTGCTCGCCAAGTAAACTCAGCGAGGAGTTCCAATTCTAAAAAAGTCTGTGTTTCTAAAGAACGGATACCCTGAAGATGCACTCAATAAAATAATGAAAACAGCATTCAAATAGAAGGAAGTGAGCGCTGGTCCTGCTCATTTCCCAATTTATCTTTGTTTGCGTTGGAAAGGTAACACATCGCTGACCATGTGCCGCGCAGTCAAGACGCTAGTAATGAAAATATACTTCGCAGCACACTTCATTCCTGTATTCACGACGATCCGTGCGTTCATGGTGAGGAAGGACGTCCTGCCATCCCATCTTTTGAGCCATTTGGTTCACCAATTTGAGTGCCGGAATTGTGGTAGCCGGTACGTTGGTAGGACCCTTCAACACCTGATCGCACGTACCAAACAGCATGTACCGCTGCATATTCTGCCGGATGTAGCTAAATTTATTATTTTTATTATTTGAAACTCGGATGTTGAGCCATAAATAAATGTAGAAAGGAACTCGTAACTCGTATCCATATGTCCCTTTCCTTTCTACATTTTTATTTTTATTTATTCTTGTTTTACTAGGGAATTCCCAACAGGCATCGATGCCTTTTTACAGGGAACCCTAGGAACATTTTGATAGACGCGCGAAATTCAGCTGGTGACCTACGCGTACGGCAAGCCAGTGGCAGTACATTCCACCTATCAGCACCTAAGTAAGAAATTGCACTGAAACCGAATCGGGTGTTAGGACGGGCAAGAACAAGAGCAGCAGAAACTTGTCCACGAGTGGTGGCTGCAGTGTGGGGACCATTTGTAAATCCAAGCGGCCGAAGCGTGGCCGACCGCGCAAGAACTCACCCGCTGTGCCAGTGGTACTGACTGAGCCAACACAAAATGCAGTGCCGTGTGGGAGACCTAGGCCGCCCAAGAAAAAATACTAATATACACTGTAATTGCCAACTCCAGCAGCACCACCATCTTTGTCCGTCGTTGTCTGTTCTCCCGAGCTAGCTCCCTCTTCACCAGCTTCTTCGTGAGAGTTACTGGTGACCGCACTCGGGGAGCAGCACATCACCTCGTTCGAGTACCATTTTGGCCCGGTCCTGCGGGTCGAGCGACCATGCAGTTCATCGGCGCAGTCCTGTGGAACCAGCTCCCGCCTGATCTCCGTTCCGAGCCCAGCCACCTTCAGTTCTGTGCCCTGATAAAAGCGCATCATGGCTCCGTTTAAATGCTTTTCGGCTAGTGTGTTTCTGTGGTATAGCGGACTGAAGAATAGTAAACGTGTTTTGCAATATATGTATGAAGCTATTTTGTATTATAGTATGTTCCCATTCCGTTTTTGCTTTGGTGTAGCCCTGAGGTTGATTGCTTATTTATTTCTACCCTTCCTCTCTCCATACTTCTGTCCCCCCCCCCTCTCTCTCATTCCTTCTGTCGTCCACATGTATCAAAGGAGGCGAAATCGCCTGTTTGTGGTGCGACGTTAAATAAACTTCTACAACAACAACAACACCACCGTTGCCCTTGCCACCACCAGAACCGCCACCGGCTCTTCTTGTGGCGGGGGCTGGGGTGGACCCACTTACACCCGCGCTGGCATAGAGAGTTTATGCCACAAACGGCCAAGGACCGCGTTGCGGACAGTACCAACAGGAGGAGGGTCGATCAGTATCATGAGTCAGTGAGTGAAGCGGATCTGGAGGAACAACTCCGGTCACGGGACGAGCAGCTAGCAAATGGGAGACAAGTGGTCTGTACAGAAACGGAGGATGAGACGGATGATCAGAGGATGGAAGAGGAATTGGATGACGAACCGGTTGGTGAAAAGACAGAATACGAGGCAGATGATGTTTTTTTGTTTGTTTTTATTCTTTATTTAGAGTGGGAAGTCCAAAACAGGCCCTAGCCTAATAACAATGGTCCCACTAGTGAGGGAATGCTGTATATCTGTGCATAAGGATCAGTGAGTGTAACAGCAACTAGCAGGGAAAGAAAAAGAGAGAAGAAAAACAACTCAAAACAGGAGTGGCAGTGATGATGATCGTGAGGATGACGAGCGGAACGAGGAAGAGGACGATGAGATGGACGATTTGGAGTCGGATGGGAAAGAGCGAGATGAGGCGGATGAATGTGTTGATCGTAATTCGGCTGTGTATCTACACTTGTTATCTCTTCCTGACTGTCTTGGCGTGTATGGTGACTCTCATTTGTCTGTACTGTGTCGTGCGCGTTACGTCCAACAGTTGAAAGTCCTTGAGGCAGTTTGTATACGTATTCATAAGCCTGTTTTGTGTAAGCAGAAAGAGCACGTTGTTGCACTGAGGTTGTATTCGTAGGTTGACACTTCCTTCAGTGCCTTCTCATCTTTGGTTACGCACTCTTGTTACCTTTTTTGCGTTTCCTCTAGTAGTTTTATTGCGCTTGTATCATGATGTTATTTCTAACACCTTTCTATTACAGTACTTAACTTCAGTTTCTTTGGTTGTATCCTTTAGTTCCGTATTTTTCCCCACTGATGATAGGAACGAGAAAATCGATTCTGGGTTTCAATAATATTATTTTTTTGTTATAAAATACACAGTCATACATGGCGAACAAGTAACATAGTTGCGTGATGTCTGCGGCCTTCATCCTATTCATAGCTATAATAATAATTAACGCAATAAATAGAGTAAGCTGCGCACTCAGTACAAACACCATTAGCAAACCTTGTTTCCATGTATAAAAGCTTGTTCCTTAAACGTTTTCGTGGCCATCTCATCAGAAGGATTACTGGCAATTCAAAACTAATTCAAAACTCAAAATATATCTGCACAATGCAAGCAATAATTTAGACCCTATCTTGCGCGAGAAATGAGAGCTGAAAGAAAATTACACCAATCAACGATATCAGGTGACAACAGATGAGATAAGTTCACCACTAGAAAGTAACCATGCAACGAAAACGAGAACTACTGTTTCTGCTGATCTAAATTCACAAACAATTTCAATTTAAACAAATTCTTTTTCTGCCTACACAAGATCGGTTTGGTGGTAAAAATGTAGATAGACTCCAATACACGCAGATACCTTTGACTACGTGAACGAGACCAAACGGAAAAACAATCATCAGTATACCTGGAACGACAATCACTATTCTGAACAAGATGGTTAGCAACAGAAGATTCATACACCCTAACAACACTACTTCAACCAGTACATACTTTGGAGTTACGTGACAATGAAACCGACCTGTCAGTCCTTGCCGCTCCTGCCGCTCCAGAAGAGGCTGCCTGCTGCGATGATGTTCTCTTTGACGTTCCAATGGCTGTTGATGTTGATGAGGATGAGGAGGAGGATGAGGAGGAGGATGCTGACGACGACGATGACGACAACGACGGAGACGATAGTGACTCTGCCACGTTCGTCCTGCAGACACAACATCTGGCGGTTTCTTAGGTGGTCGGCCACGCTTTCTGCCACCGGAGGTGGACACAACCGATGACGGTAACGAGGAAGTCAATGAAGACGAAACCGAGGATACCAACAAGGATGACGTGATAGAAGGAAGAGGCGGTAAAGACGAAGGCAATGACGAAAATCCCGATGACGACGAAAGAAGACAACAGCAACCCAGTTGGTTCCGTCCCCACCGAGGGTGCAATTCCAATCTCAGTACCATTCTTTGGGTGATGTCCACGTCTAGGCCTCGCTGACCTTGCCTAAACAGGCATAGCATGAAGAGGCACGTGCTGGTGGATCCGTGCCTCCAGGTGCTGAAGAGTCCTACCCACATACCAGCTCTCCCTTTGCCGGCACTCGAAGTTGCAAATAGGATGTGATAATTTAAGAGTGGGTAGGACATACTTCTTCACCATGAAGGCACGAGCTGTTGTGTAGACGAACCGGACACTAACATTACGAAAGTTCGATTCTACAGTTGACTTAACTCGACGTTGCATGGTACGGCAAACAGCTTCACCCTTCCAAGGCAAACGAAGATACACCGGAGTGGCGTCGGAATTCCTTCGCTCCAACTCGTGTACTAACTACGACATATTTAGATATCACATATTCCGGGTACCCATTCAAACGAAACAAAGTGCATAGCCGCTCCAGTTCCTCATCCAACTTTGAAGGCGAACATAATGGACGAGCACGATCCAATAGATTACGAACGAGATAGATTTTGTACGACTTCGCAGTAAACGAATCCCAAACAATGCACAAGCCGGTGAATGTTGGTATACGGTACATCGATGTCATTACACCACCCAGGTGTCGATCAAGGTAGCTCTCTTGCTACTGTGCTGCTGTGTAATTGACTACAGACAGCTAATGTCTCTGCTTCATTCAGGGAATTCAGAATAGGAAGACTGCTGTACCACCCGCTCTTAAATTTGTTCCTTGGCTCACGAGCTGAGTTCTTAAAGCTGTTATTCATTTTCTGCTGCCCCGGTTACTTCTTTAATTATTATTATTCCCGTAGCTATGCAGAAGACGTTACTTCAGTAACGTCTGGCGCTAGCCAGGGTCCACACAGCTTTAATTTGGTATTAAATTTTGTGTGTTTGTGTGTTTGTTTGTGTCACGCCTGGCGCTATCCCGTATCTGACGGCAAAAAATCATAAGTAAATTAAAGTAAATTATCGTATCCGTTCCCGAAGGGAACTCACGACGGCCGCTAACACCCGATAAACCCAAAAAATCATAGGGATGTTATTAATTTTTCAATTCTCCTATTTTTTTTTCAGGCATATCCTGGGATTCGAACCCGCACTATCGCCCTACATGCATTCCCCCATACACTTCGCATTCATACCCATTCTTCCAAGTTGCTTCACGTTTAACACCAGTAAATGCGTCCACCTACCCTTTCAAAAATATGCATTAGCCCCCAGCCCGTCACCCCCCTTGACAATGAACGGTGTGCCTATTCAGAAAGGTGATAGCCACTGTCATCTCGGCGTGACTATCACTCCTTCACTAAATTTTTCTGACCATATAAAATCTATCACCCATAAGTTTCGCAGTCGTGTTTTTCTGTTGCGCCATATGGCCCATTTCCTTTCTGCTTCAACCGTGAATTTGCTCTACAAGTGTTACGTACGACCACTGTTAGAATACGCAGTCCCTGTCTGGTCATTCGCAGTATCCCATTCAGATTCGCTTACGTTAGACCGACTGCAAGCCGTTGCTGCTCGTTCATATCTGCTTTGTAAGACCCGGCACCCTCCTGAGTGGGAAACCCCGAAGCAGATTCTTAATCGTACTTGTGACTGGTCATCCCTGAAGTGGCGTCGTCAGATTCTGTCC
This sequence comes from Sycon ciliatum, assembly GCF_964019385.1. NCBI lineage: Eukaryota > Metazoa > Porifera > Calcarea > Leucosolenida > Sycettidae > Sycon > Sycon ciliatum. The sequence continues at coordinate 31,786,494 of NC_088647.1, forward strand.
TTACTGTATTTTCATCATGTCTTTTACCAGTTTCCGTCTTTGCTAATTCGTTTCAAATTCAATGTATCCCTTAGTTGTCGGCACCCGTCCTCTATAGTTTTACCTCGTTCTGGCGCCCATTTCCTTAAATCCCCTCTGTTGGGAAGACCGTCGTGGCCAAGTGTTTTTTTATGATGTATTTACTATTTATTCAATATTTCCCTCAGGATGTGAAATATGAAATGTCTCAGAAATTCAGTTTATTTTGGAACGCAATTTCGCGTACATGTAGTGATTTAGCCTACAGTTAGTTCACGAGTTATTTCGTAGGTTGTTTGTTTCTTGCGTTGCACAGTGCAAGACAAGAATTTGCACAACTGCACAAGAGTATTGACGTTGACTCTCAAAATGATTCTTGGTCGCATTTTGTTTGTTTCTTCTAAGTTTTGACAAAGGGACATGTATTTTCGTTTTGTCTTTTCTCGTAGTGTTTCCTTTCATTTCTAAGCCGCGACGCGGTCGCGTACTGCGGTACGACGGGTCACGTGCTGCCAACCTACTGCATTCTTTATTCACCAGTTTTCACGGCTACACTGCATGCATTGTATAATGACTCATGATTATTTTTTGCTCTGCGCTGAATCCCGTACTAGTGTAGTGTAGGGCTTTTTCAGAGTTTGTTTTTCGATGAGGCTCGGCAAGTTCGGTTCTTCGAAAGGAAGAGAAAGAGTTGTCTTTTTGTTGTTTGCGAAATATCTATTTTACTACCACGAAGTGTTCCCGTTGCGTGTGAGAACCTGCATGACAAATTGGTAGCAGAGGATGGTTGTCAAGTAGTGGTTCCTTCACCAAGCGCAGTGTGGTAGTGAGTAGCATTTCGGGTTTTCGCTGGACAACATGGATCTTGAGGAGTGCAAGAAAGCGAAGGCCAAGGCCAAGTTCCATGTCACACGAAATCGAAACTTGTTGCTCAGCAGGATCTACGAAGAGGATGCGACCTCGAAAGAGATCAAGAGGTTGTTGGATGACGTGACTGAGAGTGTTCACAACGCTGTGCATGTGTGTCTAAAACTGGTAACTCGGTACGCAGAATTAGGACTACCCACAGAAAAAGTGCACGAGGAGATAGAGGTCATCAACGTCGACTACAGCGATGCTGTCAGCAAGACCAGCGACGTGCTGGCAGAAATCAGCAAGAGGCCAAGTCGAGCCAGAACAGGTGAAAGTTCGCCAGCTTCCATCACCAGAGCCAAGAACATAAGATTAGTAAAGGCAATGTTGACGCAGAGCTTGGAGAATCCCAGAGCAAGTGGGAGGATGTTGACACCGCCACACTCTCCTAGTAAGGCCCTTGAGGAAAAACAGAACATGTGTGCTGAGAAGAGTCTCAGTCGTTTTGGGAATGTGTCTGCATCCAGTGTCAGCCAGAGTGCGACTGTTGAGGGGACTACCCAGCCGCCTGCCGTTTCCTCGGGAGCACCTCTGAGAGCAAATGCATCGGCACTCCCCCTGGGAACTCCAAGTGGTGACCATCGTGATAGACAGGACGAACCGCCTGGGGCTGACACAGAAAGCGTCAGTGACAGCCAGCTAATTGTGTCGTCGTCAAGTGCAACCATGGCAACCAATGTGAGTACAGACAAGTCACGCACGATTAAGGTGTCCTTTCCGGTCTCTTTGTCGTCTGTACCTACATTACCGTTTACGGCGGAGCTCTTGTCAAAAGTTCACCCGGTTGCCATGGCAACCGCCGAAACCATGGCAACACCGCTGAACATTGGTCATCAGTCTGCAGGGAGTAACCAGGCAAGTGGCATTGCTCAGTCTGGCGTGCAGCAGGCACCGGTATCTACGTCGGCAGCTTCGGCAAGAAACGTAATCACTGCCCCTAACCATAGTTCAAGTGGGGTCAGTGTACCACCCAGAGCATTGTCGGCCACGACCATACTCGTGCAGTCAGCCCAGACGCAACCAACTCCTGCAGTGCAGCCTCCTCATGGGACGCAACCAACTCCAGCTGTGCAGCCTCGTGCAGTTGCAAGTCATACTCTCTCGGCTTCTACACCTGCATTTGTGCCGGGATCAGGAAATTTGTATGTTCCGCCGCCGACCCATTCTGGACATCCATTCTCATTTGGAACACCACCGGGTTTCTTGTCGGCACCCGACTTCCCGACGCACATCTTGCCGAATCAGTCTGGAATAATGTCTACCCCACCAGCGACCCAACCGGTCATGCAACAAATACCAGTTGGTCAGCCAGGTCACGCGTCACACCGTGAAGATTATGGTCTTGTGCAGCCGAGCAGTCTTCCAGTTGCCATGACTTCGCCGAGTGGTCTACCAGTGCAAGCGTGTAGTTCTGATAGAATCGAGTTGTACCGACATTTAGAGAAAGTGTCAATTCCAACGTTCAAGGGCGACAAGCGGCAATATGAGACGTGGAAGGCGGCGTTTGAGATGTGCATTGGCTGCGCTAACATTCCGGATGGGCTGAAGTTATTGCAGCTCCGAAAATACCTCGCGGGCGATGCACTACGGTCTATCGACACTCTTGGCTACTCGGCCGAGGCGTATGAGGCAGCACGACGTAGGCTGGAACGCAAGTTCGGTGGTCAGCGACGTCTAGTTGCAGTGCATCTAGAAGCCCTTGAGAAGTTCCCAGCGATGAGATCTGCAAACGCCCAGGAGTTGGAGCGTTTTGCGGAGCTACTCGATGTCGCTGTGGTGAATTTGAAGGCGAGTGGTCAGACACAGGAGTTGGCTAACGGGACATTTTATGTCCGGCTAACACAGAAGCTGGGGGTGTCTCTTCTGCTGAGCTACCAGAAGTGGATACACCAGACAAGCACCTCTGAATCTGTCGAAGCGCTTCTGCAATGGGTGGAGCTGGAAAGCGAGTTCCAAGTACGAGCCCAGGAGACGATCCAAGGTATCTCCACGGCAACTCCAGTAGGGTCCACTCAAACAGCAAAGAGTCACCCGCTGAAGGGCCAGGCCAGTCATGGTGGAGTGAAGCATCAGGCATTCTTCGCTGACAAGCCCAAGAAGGCCCAGAGCAGCAGCAGTTGCCCGATCTGCACGAAGATCCATCCCGTTTGGAAATGCCTAGAGTATCGGAAGCTGTCAATTGCAGAGCGTTGGCAGAAGGCCCGGACGCTCAAGCTTTGCTACCGTTGCCTTAACTCTGGTCATTTGGGAAATAACTGTCCCAGGTCGCAGCCCTGTGGTGCAGACGGTTGTACAGAGACCCACAACGCGTTGCTGCACGGAAAGTCTAGTACTACTACAGACTCGAATGGAGCCTCACAGAAGCCAGTGCTCCAGTCTAGCGCCTCCATGGAGGGGGGTGACACCAGTTCCATGGCCACACATATGAGTAGTGTCGGCGTTAGAGCTGTCGCACTGCGAACCGTTCCCGTCATACTTCGCCACGGCGACAAGAATGTCAAGGTCAACGCGCTGCTGGACGACGGCAGCACGCAATCTTACCTTAATTGCGACGTTGCGGCACAGCTAGAGCTTAGCGCTCCCACACAAGAAGTGTCAGTGAGCACGCTGAACGGCCGCATCGAGACCCTAGAGACTATGCCAGTCGACTGCCACATCGAGAGTCTGGATGGCAGATTTATCACACAGTTCTCTGCTCTGACTGCCAAGAATGTCACCGGTGACCTTACACCTCATGATTGGTCGGTAGATCAGACACAGTATCCGCACCTCAACGGCATCGAGTTTCCGCAATGCCAGAAGAAGCGAGTAGAGGCGCTGATCGGCCTTGACCACGCTAGTCTCCACAGGTGCATGGAGGAAGTCTATGGTGAGGCTCATGAGCCATTCGCACGCAGAACGCCACTCGGGTGGACATGCGTTGGCAGGAGCACCAGACCGCAACAGACGACAAATTTCACCCGCACGTACTTCGGAAAGGACGTCGACCTGAATGCACTAGTGAGAAGGATGTGGGAGGTGGAGGAACTTTCCCAGTCGTACGAATTCTGTGCAGATGATCAAGCCGTTTTTGATCAGACGGTCCAGTCGATGACCTACAAGAACGGAAGATACCAGGTTTCGGAGCCGTGGATCAAGAGACCACCTCCGGACAACTACAGTCGAGAAACTGCAATGAAGCGGCTCATCGCAGCAGAGAGACGCCTGGCGAAGGAGCCAGACGTCGCTGAGGAATACCGAACCGTGATTCGCCGTCACTTAGAACAAGGGTATATCAGCAAGATCAGCAACGCAAGTGATGGCGACGGCTGGTATCTGCCGCACTTTGCTGTTGTACGGCCTGGGGCTACATCCACAAAGGTGCGTGTGGTCTTTGATGCAGCAGCAAAGACGAAAGGCAAGTGTCTGAATGACTACATCAGCACTGGGCCCAAACTACAACGGGACCTCACCGACGTTCTCCTGCGGTTTCGGCGACACCCAAACGCACTGGTAGCCGACGTGGCAGAGATGTATCTACAAATCGAGTTGGAAGAGGATGACCGACAGTTCCATCGATTTCTTTGGCGAGAAGATACGGAGGCCCAACCGGCCGTTTACCAGTACAATAGAGTGGTGTTCGGGATCAATGCATCTCCATTCTTAGCTCAACTGGTTTCGCAAGAGCATGCGCGGCGGAACCAGGAGGAGTTTCCTATGGCAGCAGAAACTGTGTTGAAGTCCACGTACATGGACGATTCAATGGACTCGACAAAGTCAACAGAGCTAGCGATTCAGCTGTACCACGAGCTTACGGCGCTGTGGGGTCTCGCTGGAATGCATGTGCGAAAATGGATTTCCAACAATGTTGAGGTGCTCGCCGAAGTCCCCGAGGAGGACCGAGCCAAGGAAGTGGACCTCGCTAATGGAATCCTGCCGACGACCAAGACTCTCGGAGTTAAGTGGCGAGCAGAGGAAGACGAGTTCCTGATTCATGTCAAGCCGCCATCAGACATTGTCACCAAGAGAGCTTTCTTGAAGAACCTAGCCACATTGTTTGATCCGATCGGATTCGTACTGCCATTCACCATAGTTGGTCAGATGTTGTTCCAGAAGATGTGGCTAGCAGGTGCTGACTGGGACGACTCGCTGCCGCCAGAGCTAGGCGCAGAGGCGCAAAAGTGGTGTGCCGACATGGATGCACTCCAGGATGTCCGAGTTCACCGGTGTCTTCAACGCGATGAAGAGGTGGTGGAGACTAAGCTACATGTATTCTGCGATGCCTCGCAAGATGCATATGGAGCAGTCGCTTATCTCTGTCATGTGTACCAGGATGGTACGAGGTCCAGTCGATTCGTCATGGCTCGAGCCAAAGTGGCACCGTTATCAGCTGTTAGCATCCCCCGACTCGAGCTAATGGGAGCAGTCATCGGATGTCGTCTTGGTGTGTCCGTAGCCAAGACACTCGCCATCGCAATGGAGAATGTCGTGTTCTGGAGTGACAGCATGGATGTCCTGTGGTGGATAAGGAACAGCAGCCGGGTCTTCAAGCCATTCGTGGCCAACCGCGTCGGTGAGATCCAGGCTTCTTCCTCGCCTAGTCAGTGGTTCTACGTTCCGACGGCGGTGAATCCAGCTGACATCCTGTCACGAGGAACATCAAGCGCTACTATCGCGATGAATGTGCTGTGGTGGAACGGTCCGTCATATCTCGTTCAGAGCATCGAAGAACGGCCACAGCAGCCCGAGGGATTCAACGTTCCAGCTGCACCAGAGGTCCGCACGAAAGCCAAACCACCCGAAGAAGGTCAGCAACACCACCAAGTGACATGTGTGTCTTTCCTCTCGATGAGCGAGTGGGTTCTGGCGCCTGAACGATTCTCTTCGCTTCAGCGGCTGGTCCGCTTGACGGCGTGGGTGCTGCGCTTTTCTTCAAACTGCCGAATCCCAGCCACGCAGAGACAGTATGGTCAGCTGACGGTTGAGGAAGTCGAAGACAGCCTCCAGGCCATTATTCGGTCAAGCCAGAAGGACGCCTTTGCTGAATATTCGTCACTGCAGAAGGGCAAACCATTACCGGCAGCCAGTCCACTGAGCAGCCTGACCCCGTTCTTGGATGAAGTTGGTGTGATGAGAATGACAGGACGGCTCCAAGAGGCACAGTATCTCAGTCAAGACGCCAAGCACCCGATCATCTTGCCGCGGTCTTGCTGGATAACACAGCTAGTGATCAGAGACCAGCATGAGGCAGACCATCACGTCGCAGGTACAGCTCACACTATGGCAGTCCTCATGAGGAAATATTGGATCGTGGCGATTCGAGAAGCCATCCGGGAGTACGAACGTTCCTGTGTGAAATGTCAATTTCGTAAAGCACAACCAGCCACGCAGATCATGGCACCATTGCCCAAGATCCGGTTGAAGGAGCCTCTCCACGCTTTCAGTCGCGTGGCCGTCGACTTTGCTGGACCATTCGCAACAGTACAGGGTCGAGGGCAACGACGAGCTAAGCGGTACTTGTGCGTCTTCACCTGCTGTCTTTGTCGTGCTGTGCATCTGGAAATGGCCACAGGTTTGGATACCGACAGCTTTCTGAACGCCTTTCAACGAATGTGCAACCGCCGTGGTGTTCCTGCTGAAGTGCTCTCGGACAATGGTACGAACTTCGTCGGGGCTAATCGTGAGCTATCGGAGATTTTCACCGAGCAGGAGCAACACGTCCTGGAGCACAGCGCTACCATGAAGAGGATCAAGTGGCATTTCATTCCTGCCCAGACACCACACTTTGGAGGCGTTCACGAAAGTATGGTAAAAGCAGCAAAGAAGGCTATTTACCATGTTCTACAGCAGGCATCAATCACCGATGAGGAGCTGCGAACAGCATTCTGCAGCGCAGAGGCGCTACTCAACTCTCGTCCAATTGTTCCTCCCTCTAGTGACAGCCGCGACGACTTGCCACTCACACCGAATCACTTCCTGGTTGGACGCATTGAGCACTATCATCTTGCCGTCGAGTCACCGTGTCTTCGGCGCCGCTGGCAACACGTCCAAATGCTTGTATCCCATGTCTGGCGAAGGTGGATGCAGGAGTGGATACCAGCCCTGAATCGTCGCTCCAAGTGGTGGAAAGAGTACCCGGATCTCAGTGTCGGTGACATCGTCCTCGTTGTGTCAGCTGATACCCCCCGTGGCAGGTGGCCTCTTGGACGGGTGTTGGAGGTCTACCCTGGTTCTGACGGCAGAGTGCGTGTCGCTAAGCTCCAGGTCGGAGGCAAGCAGGTAACCAGGTCAGTTGTGCGGCTATGTCCGGTTGTGAAAGGCTGACAGTCCGTACGCACGTTTTAGATGGACTTATCGCCATCTTTAGTCAGTTCGATCTCTTTTCTCATTTTACTCATTCTTTGATACGGATGTATCAAGGAGGGGGGTATGTTGGGAAGGCCGTCGTGGCCAAGTGTTTTTTTATGATGTATTTACTATTTATTCAATATTTCCCTCAGGATGTGAAATATGAAATGTCTCAGAAATTCAGTTTATTTTGGAACGCAATTTCGCGTACATGTAGTGATTTAGCCTACAGTTAGTTCACGAGTTATTTCGTAGGTTGTTTGTTTCTTGCGCTGCACAGTGCAAGACAAGAATTTGCACAACTGCACAAGAGTATTGACGTTGACTCTCAAAATGATTCTTGGTCGCATTTTGTTTGTTTCTTCTAAGTTTTGACAAAGGGACATGTATTTTCGTTTTGTCTTTTCTCGTAGTGTTTCCTTTCATTTCTAAGCCGCGACGCGGTCGCGTACTGCGGTACGACGGGTCACGTGCTGCCAACCTACTGCATTCTTTATTCACCAGTTTTCACGGCTACACTGCATGCATTGTATAATGACTCATGATTATTTTTTGCTCTGCGCTGAATCCCGTACTAGTGTAGTGTAGGGCTTTTCAGAGTTTGTTTTTCGATGAGGCTCGGCAAGTTCGGTTCTTCGAAAGGAAGAGAAAGAGTTGTCTTTTTGTTGTTTGCGAAATATCTATTTTACTACCACGAAGTGTTCCCGTTGCGTGTGAGAACCTGCATGACACCCTCTCTTCAGTTTATCTGTGGAATGGAACAAACTTCCAGAACACATCCGCTGCGTTCAGTCCTCTGTCAATTTTCGCATTGCTCTAAAGGCTCATTACTCTCAGCATAGATATTCTCTGACTGGAATTCCGAACTTTTCCGTTTGAGAATTTTTTTTCCTTGAAATTAATCCTTGCTGGGTTTTTTTCATCTAAATGTCCCGCTATTATCTGCAGAGGTGATTTCTTCCCTCGTCGATTTCTTTCCTGCTTTTATACCTCGATATTTAGGTACTTGTTTCCCTTCTTCCCATGCTTCATCTTCCACTCTCCTCTCCCCCATTTCCCCATTTTTCTTGCGATATTTATGTGGGAGACTTCCGTGATAAGCATCCATTTGCTTTTGGAGAATCCTTTTAAATAAATACAATACAACACAATACAATACGTTATGATCTTGCGTTTGAAAGCCCTATTTGAATATTGCGGGCAGCTGTATGTGGCCAGCAGACACAACTGCTCACACTTGCTGTAAATGATTGGAAACTGGCCCAGGACCGCGGAGAGACTACCAGTGTAGCCTTTGTCGACCTCAGCAAGGCGTTTGATCGCGTCCAGCATCAACAGTTACTCATTGCGCTCCATGGCATGGGTGTTCATGCAAGCGCCCTGCGTTGGTTTGCATCGTACCTCGCCGGGAGATCTCAGCGTGTCGTCACGCAAGCCAGCCAGTCTTCAAGTCTTGCAATGTCTCGAGGAGTTCCTCAGGGAAGTATTTTAGGCCCTACCCTCTTTAATGTCTACCTGAGGGACCTTCCCCGGCTTGCTGAGACAGCGGGTTCAAAAATTACTGATGTTCGCAGATGACAAGACAGTCTACTCTAGTGATCCGTCGAAGGCGCGTTCCGAAGCCAAGTTGTCATCGGCACTGGAGATACTAAACAACCACCTTGACTCCATTGGTATGCAGATAAATACCGACAAAACCGTTGTCATGCAAATCCATCCCAAACGTGCCACAGGGAGTCAGCAACAACAACAAAGGCAACAACTGCAAATCACCTTGTCAAATGTTACGCTAGGGGAAGTGGAAAGCACCAGATGCTTAGGAGTCGTTGTTGACAATAAGCTGTCCTTTGAGGCTTTGACCAACACATTAACAAAGTCGTCCGGAAAGCCTCACGGAAGATCGGTGTACTGCGTCGATCTTTCCGCCAGATGAACCTGTTTGCCCGCCGTACTTTCGTTGTCGGTGTTATTCAGCCTGATCTAGAATATGCTCTCCCTGTATACCTTTCGTTTATATCCGCTAAAAATAGAAACAAGCTAGCCTCACTCCACCGGCGTGCTGTACGAGTTGCTTGTGGCGCATCACCCCAAGCTAATATCACGCCACTTCTTCACCACCTCAATGTTTCTTCTTTCCAATATCGATCAGTATTTTTGTTCCTTGTATTCATTTTCCACTGTTACTGTATTAAGCCGGCTGTTTGCTTGCAGTCCCTCTTTCCCATCTGTACGTTTACCCGAACTACTCGCGGCTCTACAACTCATAACATGAGTATCAATCGCTATAGATCTATGTCTGGCTTTCTGTCCTTTTCAAGTAAATCGGCTCTTGTTTGGAATTATTTACCAGACGACCTGAAGTCCTGCACTGTTACGTTTAGTTCACTGTTCCGCTCATGTCACTGGCACCTTTCATGCATTGCTTGCATGCGTGTTTTACATGCCCGCGCCTGTGTGGCTGCACGTGTCGCGTGACCGATGCAAATCACTCCAGATTCCCGCGCTGCGCACGTGGAGGCTTGTGGTACTGTGTGTTTCGGTTTTATTGGTCTGGCTTTGTCGACCAGTAGGGTCTTTTTGCTTTGCAGTTCGCTTGGTGTGTGTTTCTCTTGGAAGTGTATTCCATTCTTGTGTTCTTGCTTGGTACGTTGTAGTGGTGAGAGTTGAAGTTGGTTTTCTGTCAACACTGAACGTGTCCATCTGTGCGTGGTGAAGATTCTTGCGTAGTTTGTTTGTGAGAGTGTGTTCTGAGCATTCTACAACGAACCCTAATTGAAAGTCACATTTCTGGCACCTCCGACGGGATACGCAGTTTCCTCGGCCATGGATGGATTAGAGCAGGACCGCTCTACCCAAGATGGGACTAGTGAAGACAACCTGGACGCCTCGGATGGCTCAGCCTTTGGCGACGAGGCAATCATTACGCAGCGCAAGCAGCTGAGGCGAAGGCTGACGCTCTGCCTAAAAGGATTGTCGAGTGAATTTGGCAAGTCGAGTCCAAGCCGCAGGTACCTTGGAAAGGACCTACGCAAGGCTGAGGAGCTCGTGCACGCCATTGAAGAACTGCTCCACGGACATAGGGAGCTACTGGAGCAGCAACAGGATTCTGCACGCTTGGACGTGTTGGACAAGTGGGAGGAAAAATTCCGAAACGATATTAGCTTGCTGGCTGATGTGAGCGCACTTCTGGAAGAAACGCCGGATGGAGGTGACGAGTCGCAGCAACACGATGAAAACGCCAGAACCGAAGAGGAGCACGCTTTGGAGAGCAGCTCAGGTGCGGGGCGTTTGGATTCTATGCTGGATCTCACCTCATCCGTTGGACAGTCTGGTGCAGTCTCAGTTAGTGCCAGCAGATCACAGTCAGTTGGACCAGCAGAGACCTGCAGAACTGGCAGAAGCGGCATTGGAACTGACGCTCCACTGGCCAGGACTACATCTTGTATACAAGGACGCATCTCAGCGCCTCTGCTTGGTGTCCTTTCATCAGCCTCTCACAGCCAGGAGCAGGGGGGAAGTCCTTTGCAGCCTAGTCAGCCACAGCCTATTCAAGCAGTAAGTGGTCTTCATGCACCCATGACATCTGCAGTGCAAAGTGCTTTTCAGCCACTAGGACTTGCTATATCTACACACACTGTGCCCAATGCATCTAGTGCAGCCAGTGTACAGATAGCACCCAGTGTTCCCTCATCAATGCCAGTGTTGGCATCAACAGGAACTCTGCCACGATCAGTGCAACCTCAACAGCTGCCTATGAGGGCAGCACCCCCAGTCATTGGGTTTGGATCTGCGCCACCACAGCCAATGCCGCCCATGCCAATGATGACGTCACTGCCAACGTTTGGACATGCGCCAACAGTTGTGAGTAGTACGATGCACCAAGCCAATCAGCCGCCCAGGATTTCCACCATGCCCATGGTCTCAGGGCATTCAACCCTGAACGTATATGCACCGCAGTACGTGCCGAAGACCAGCAGCACCGTGCCTCCGCAAAATTATCAATTGGCGCATTCTGGCTACATGCCACAACAACCGTTCGTGAAGCCTCTAAAACTGCCGACGTTCAGTGGCAAGGCGCATGATTATCACCGTGGGAGGAATTCCTTCCTCCAATACATGGATCCACGCCTGCCAGACGAATACAAGATGGCCCGACTGAGGGAGGCCATTGAGCACAGCACAGCCAAGGATCTTGTCGTGGACCTTCTTGACGGGCCAGGCACTTACTCCATTGCCTGGAGTGAGTTGGAGTCCTGGTTTGGAGGAGTAGACAGGCATCTAGAGCAGCAGATACGAGAGGTCATGACGCAGGCAAGAATTGCCAACGAGCGAGATCTGGAAGGCCTGCAAAAGTATGCCGTCAAGCTCCGCAGCACGATTGCTAACATTCGCACCAGTGGCAGCACGCCGAGTCAAGAGCTGTGCATAATTGCGACGGAAAAGATTCCCAAGTCCATGCTGATCAAGTTCTTCGATAAGCATGGAACTGGCAGCACTGACATCGATGCGTTCGCCACGTGGCTGTTAAGTTACGTCAAGAACTTGAAGCATGCCACGGACCGGCTTGGGTTGCTCGAGAAGCAGGAGACGCGATCCCAGAGCACTTCGCAACCTAAACCGAAGATGAAGCATCAGACATTGGCAGCGGCCAGTGTCCGCCGGCAGGACAAAAAGTCGGCAGCCACCAAATCTCCAGCACGGCAACAAAAGTGCCGAAAGTGTAACGGGCCGCATCAGTTGCGTCACTGCAACGAATTCAAGGCGCTAGGTGTCAACAAGCGCAATGAGTTGGCTAGGCTGCTGAATCTATGTTTGAACTGCCTGGGTGATGGCCATTGGGCGCGAGAGTGTGAGTCAGCTGCCTGCACGGAATGTAGTGGCAAGCATCACTTGTTGCTCCACACCGAGCGCAAGCCTGCTTCTGACAAGGCGGAGAGGGCGCCACAATCCACAGAAGAGACCACACATCATGGAACCGACTCGGCTGGAGGGTTGCCAATGACCGAAGACGGCGCAAGCGGGTCAACATCATTCATGACAGTTCCTGTGCAGGTCATGAACGGGGCACATTCCGCCATGGCGAATGTGCTACTGGACTCTGGCTCGAGCTGCAGCTATGTGTCAGAGCAGCTCGCAAGGCGACTACATCTTCAAGGTAACGACAAGGACGTGAGTGTGACCGTACTCGGCGGCAAGGTTCTGCGCGGCCGACGGCGCGCCGTGAAGCTGCACCTTCGCCACCATGATAGCAAGGCCACTACTCAACTGGAGGCCTATGTGATGCCCAAGATCACGAGCGAGCTCCCTGTCACCAATTGGAATGCCGTGCGGAGCCAGTGGCCACACCTATCCGACATTGAGTTTGCAACTGTAGCTCACACCAAGGTTGACATACTCGTCGGCTTGAATGCCGCTGTACTTCACGTCGCGCAAGAGGAGCGAGTTGGCAACGATGGCGATCCCATCGCCAGACGAACGCTTCTCGGCTGGATGTGCTTTGGTCCCAGCATATGCTCCGAAGGCCCCAGCAGTCACAGCACTTTCCATGTCGCAGAGGCAACGCGCTCAGGACTGGACACACTGGTGAAGAAGTTCTGGGAACTTGAATCAGTCGGGATGGAGACATCATCAGATGAGTACTTGACACCGGATGAGCGCCAAGCTGAGAGTAACACCCGCCAGTACATCCGTCACGTGAATGGGCGCTTCGAGGTCGCCATCCCGTGGAAGACAGAGGAGCCGCCTGGGGTCAAGAGCAATCGAGTTCAAGCTGAGTGTCGACTCAGATCCTTGGTACGTTCCCTGCAGCGGCGGCCTGACGTACAAGTCCGCTACGCCAGGGAGGACTACCTTCACAAGTCGTACATCAGGATGCTGACAGCACAGGAAGAATGCAGCGGTGCTACAGACGAGTGGCTTCTTCCTCACTTCCCTGTCGTGCGAGAGGACAAGGCCACCACCAAAGTCCGTGTCGTCTTCGACGCTGCTGCTCAGTTCAATGGAAGCAGCATTAATGACCGCATGCTGGCAGGGCCCAAGCTCCAGAACGACCTTGTGAAGGTCCTCATCCGTTTCTGTGAGCACCCCATCGCACTGATCGCCGACATTTCGGAGATGTTTCTGCAGGTCGGCCTGAGACCTGAGGACCGGCGCTACCACCGCTTCCTATGGTTCGTGGATGACGATATACGTGTGTTCGAGTTCACTCGCCTCGCCTTCAGCATTAAGGAGGCTCCAACCTTCTGCGCTGCGCAGCCGGTCTGGCGCTCTGTTTTTTGCAGGCAAAAGTCTTGTTTTTGCCGATAAGTGCGAAAAGTTGGGAAATTCCCATCTCAACTTACTAAAATTTGAACTCCGCGATCGACAGTCGGGAATATTGTTTCATTCTTCACCTGTAGTCTTCCCTGGGCCCCATCGAGGTTCCTGTTGTTTTTTCTTCCATTGTGTCAGTGGGTATCAGGGCATGTTTTCAAAAGCATCGCTGGTGTGAGCAAGAAGTTGACTTCACAGCTCGATTTCTCGAGATCCTGAACAATTTTGCTTGACGAAAAAATGACCAAGGAGAACGGAGCCAAGCGTCTCGATGGCTGTGTAACACCAGGGACCAAAACCTACTGTAAGCGCGTTTTGGAGAGAGAGATTGAAGTGGGTGCACAGACTCTGGTAAGTGGATCCACTTCTAATTCTCAAGTGGCGAAATATATTGCTACGCTGAAAACATTGCAGTCTTGAGTGAGTGGTAAATCGTTGGTGAGCTACTGCTCAGTGACTTGGGCTATATTCGAAAGCTGTGACCTGTCAGCTGCCAACGTCGCCAGCAGTAAGTCATCACCTGCGTCCACTTGAATAAAATGCAGCACTGAAAATTGAGTATGTTGTTTTGCAGTGTACTATTCTCTATTGTCAGAGTGTGAAGTATTTTGTAAATGTTGTGTTGTACAGCACCAGTGATTTGAAAATATTCCTACACTACTCGCACCAGTTCTATTATGATGAATGCATGCACCTGTACCCATAAGCACTATGTGCATGCACATACGCAGGCACGCGTGTGAGCCTACATGTTGTGTGTGTGCGCGCGCAGTGCATGTTGTGTGTGTGTGTGCGCGCGCGCGCGCACGTGTGCACAAGTGCATGGACAGCAGAATATGGTAACTAAGCTCAAGAGCATGCATTTTGCATGTGGGTGTATGCTATTGCGGGTGCGCGTATATGACGTACATGTATTTGTGTGTGCAAGGGGTACTTGTTTGTGAGCATGTGCATGGAAGCGTACATGTATGTATCAATGTGTGCAATGCGCATGCACCCACATACACTTGTGGTTGTTCCATGTCATTGGGAATAGTGTTATGATTATACCTAATGGGTGCTACAATTACTAGCAGTCGTTCATTGCCAATATTGAGTTGAACCTGCATCTACATTGTACATGTACTACAAACATGAAACTGCCCCCCCCCCCCCCAGAATATAATAATTGTTATCCTCCTCAAGCTCTTTGCCTGTTGCTTTATGAGAAATACTAGGAGTGAAATATTGCAAGAGTTGTGATGCAAAGCTGGTCTGAACTGCGCTCAGGGTCAGTAGGCCTCGGCCTGGATCATGAATAACGTTGTGCATTGATCATGCCGATATCCAGATCAAGGGCTAAAAAGCCCAGGAACCATGGCCTCATCTAGTCTCCATGTATACTATAACAATCTGGGGGACCATTCAATGCTTTTGACACAAAAATTGGAGTAATACCACAAGGAATGCATAGAATGATCACCTTACCTGAAAAATAACAATTCCAAGAATGGTGGAAAATCGGCCAATTTTCTGTCCTATTTTTATTTGTGGAGGTCTAAAATGCACGGTAACCCCCCTAAAATTATATATTTCTAGTTTCTATGAAGTATGAGGATCCCAAAAATAAAATAAAAAGGGCATGTCCATGAGGAAAATATGAAGCTGTGCACCCAATTGTACTTTGCGGACGGGCATTTCTGCGAATTTCATTTTTGTACCAAAATTACTATTTTTCTGAGTAGTCAATGCTGATTGCCAGATTTTCTTGCTCAAATGCTTCACTGTGATGTGTGAAAGGACTTGCAATCACAAAGAGAAGCCAGACAACTGGTAAATCTGAAATATGACCCCAAAACAAGCAAATTTAGGCCGAAATCGATAAATACACCCACCCCTAGAAATACACCTCAAACAGCCTTATCTCCGCGGAAACACCCCCTGAATTTTTTTGTGGAGTAACATGGGATGATATAGAGCACACTCATCCACAAAAAGGAGAGGGTTTATGAAGAAAAAAATCACCCCCAAAGGGTTGGAGCCTCCTTAAGGCGTCGCCATACCTGGCCGGACGGGCTCTTCTAGAGACGGCTGAGAAGTTTGGCGATCAGTTCGACACGGAGACGTGTAGCACCATCCGCCAGTCCTTCTACGTAGACGACATGCTGAAGTCGCTACCAACTGAGCAACAGGCGACCCGGGTACAGGACCAGCTCCAACGTCTGCTACGTATGGGCGGCTTTCACCTACGCAAGTGGATGTCGAATAGCCCGGTGGTCATGCAGTCCATTCCTGAAGAAGACCGAGCATTGGACATCGCGAAGACCTTCACTGAGCAGGATGGGTCCGGCAAGGCAATGCAGAAGGCTCTGGGAGTCTCGTGGATGATCGCTGATGACTACTTCACTTTCCACTGCCGGAATCCAGCCCCTGTCACGCTTACCAAACGTGGCGTTCTCAGCTGCATGGCCTCACTATTTGATCCCAGAGGCCAGATTGCACCGTTTACGATTCGCAGCAAGATCATGTTCCAGGAGCTGTGCCTTGCCGGAAACGGATGGGACGACACACTGACCGTTCACCAACGTGAGTCATGGCTCAAATGGTTCGGTGAGTTTGAGCAGTTGTCCGCGCTAAGGATCAGACGGTGTTTCAGGGAAGCTGGAGCAACCAATGATGTCACAATCCATGTGTTCACCGACGCATCAGAGCTGGCATACGCAACAGCAGTGTATGTACGGGTCAGCAACGCCGACGGAACCGCAACTGTGACTCTTGCAATCGCCAAGGCCAGACCTGCGCCGATCAAGCGCCGTACCACCCCGCTACTAGAACTGCAAGGAGCTGTCCTGGGCTCGCGGCTGGGTGAGTTTGTTCGCAAGACCCTCGGCATTGCGACATCTGATGTCTACTACTGGACGGACTCGATGAACGTGCTGTATTGGGTCAGGTCGCCCAGCCGTAGGTTCAAGATAGAGGTCGGGAATCGCGTTTCCGAAATTCAGCAGCTGACCATGACCGGCAACTGGCACCACATCCCCGGCAAGCTCAACCCTGCGGACTTTCCTACACGCGGACTAACGGCAGAGCAGCTAGTCGACGAGTCGAGGTGGTGGGAAGGTGCACCATTTCTGCGGGAGCCACCTTCGCAGTGGCCGCAGAGGCAGATTATCGTGCCACAGGTGCTACCAAGTCAACTGAAACGAGCTGACGTCACGCTTGCAGCTACTCCGGCCGCGACAACAGACAATCGGCTCCACCCCGAGCACTATTCGTCATGGACGAGGCTCGTTCGTGTCACCGCGTGGTGTCATCGTTTCGTTTCCAGGGCTCGCCGCACCAAGGAATCTGATGCCCTACTAACTGAGGCCAAGGTCCCTGTGGCCACCGCCGAGTCCCGTACCGTGCTGGTGCCCGAACTGTCGGCAGAAGAGTTACGGGGCGCGGAGCGCCACTGGATTCGTGTCAGTCAACGAGAAGTCTATCCTGTTGTTGTTGCGACCCTGGAGGAGGGTAACGAGCTGCCACCTAGTGCGCCGCTTCTGAAGCTTCGGCCGTTCCTAGATGACGAGAATGGAGATCGGCTGTTGCGCGTCGGAGGTCGACTCCGAACCGCGCATCATTTGTCATCGGAGTTCCGTTCACCGGTCATCCTTCCACCGCGTCATCGCGTGACGGAACTCATCATCCAGCATGAAGACCGGCGCTGTCGACACAGCGTGGGTACTAATCACCTCCTGGCCAACCTCGCAGATCGCTACTGGTTGATAAAGGGAAAGCAGATGGTCAAGATGCACAGGCATAGCTGCGTAGGATGCCAGAAGGTGTGGCGGAAGCCTGTAGTGCCACCGATGGGTCAACTACCAGATTACCGTACCCAGGGCACTCTACCAGCATTCGCTCGGACGGCGGTCGACTATGCAGGACCCTTCTATGTCAAGAGAGGGCGTGGAAAGAGCCAGGAGAAGCGCTATGTGGCGGTCTTCACATGCCTGCAGTCTAGAGCATGCCATTTTGAGATGGTAACATCCCTGGACACTGAGGGCTTCAAGATGGCTCTCACTCGGTTTTGCTGTCGTCGCGGAACGCCTCAGTTCATCCTCACCGACAATGGCGGCAACTTTGTCGCCACGGAGCGCGAACTGAGGGAGGCAGTGTCGCAGATCGATCATGCCACGCTAACCGCTGACTTAGCCAGCCAAGGAGTGGAATGGCGGTTCAACCCTCCACGTTCCCCGCATTTCGGAGGGGTGTTTGAACGGATGGTGCGCGCCATGAAACAGGTTCTTCAGACGGTCCTCTATAAGGCAGACTTGACGGAGGAGGAGCTGTTAACTGCTCTCGTTCAGGCAGAAGCCCTAGTGAACTCGCGTCCCTTGACAGTCGTTTCCGACGACATAGATGATCCCGAGCCGCTAACACCCGCGCACTTCCTGATTGGCCATGCATCAATGACAACGCCCCTGGAACACGTGGAGTCTGACAACCGTATCAACCCCCGACATCGGTGGAAAGTTCTACAGAACCTCATGCAGCAGATCTGGAAGAGGTGGATGAGGGAGGTTGTTGCACGTGCCAACCTCGCCACGAAGTGGCTTAAAGATGCCGTCGATCTCGACGTCGGCACAGTACTGATCGTTGCTGACTCCTCGCTACCCCGCGCACGTTGGTCATTGGGCCGAGTAGTAGCCACATACCCCGGCAGAGATGGACGTGTCCGTGTGGTCGACATCAAGGTGAGCGGCAAAGTCTACAAGAGAAGCGTTCACCAGCTTGTGCCGCTAGATGTGGCTCCGACCGGTTAGAAGATAGCAGGTACAGCTGCAGTGGATCTGCCTGAGTTTGAATAACAGTACCATTCATAGTATCCTGTCAAGCGTACTGGTTGCATGACTTCAATAGCACTGTTTTCTCGCTGTCGTTAGTTTAGCCTCTCAATAATTATGTCATGTGTCGTACTTCACAGTTATCATATCTAACCAGTGTCCATGGTTCTACTTTACTTATTCGCTCATAGTCCTAGGTTCGCTCATGAGGGAGGTATGTTACGTTTAGTTCACTGTTCCGCTCATGTCACTGGCACCTTTCATGCATTGCTTGCATGCGTGTTTTACATGCCCGCGCCTGTGTGGCTGCACGTGTCGCGTGACCGATGCAAATCACTCCAGATTCCCGCGCTGCGCACGTGGAGGCTTGTGGTACTGTGTGTTTCGGTTTTATTGGTCTGGCTTTGTCGACCAGTAGGGTCTTTTTGCTTTGCAGTTTGCTTGGTGTGTGTTTCTCTTGGAAGTGTATTCCATTCTTGTGTTCTTGCTTGGTACGTTGTAGTGGTGAGAGTTGAAGTTGGTTTTCTGTCAACACTGAACGTGTCCATCTGTGCGTGGTGAAGATTCTTGCGTAGTTTGTTTGTGAGAGTGTGTTCTGAGCATTCTACAACGAACCCTAATTGAAAGTAACATGCACTACTATCGCAGATTTCCGCGTCAAATTGGCTATTTGGCTAAAAGACAGCTTAACTCTTAATCATTGTTGTGATTTGCTTTCAAGCAATGTGCATAATCAGCAACTTGATGTTGCTGTTTTTGTTTGTTTTTTTTTGTTTTTTGGTTTCCCGTTCTCGGGGCCTTCTATTCGGTACTCTTTGTAGTTGTACTTCTGTACTGTTGAGCTATCCGAATTCAAATAAACATTAAAAAAAAAAAAAAAAAAAGCTGTGTTTGATGGTACGGTACGGGAGACGGTGTCGTATTATATGCGAAGTGTATCGGGGGATGCATGCAGGGCGCGATAGTGTGGGTTCGAATCCCAGGTTATGTCTTAAAAAAAGGAATTTTTTAAAGAATTTATAACATCGCTATGCTTTCTTTTGTCTAGGTCATCAAGGCAAAAAAGCATAGCGTAGGGCCCTGAGCTTCCAAGCTCTCTCGTTATTTTCTTGGCCTTCGATTTCTTGTTATGGGCAACTTGCCCCTTAGAATCTGCGAAGTAAAATAAACAACAACAACACTTGACTGACTCACGACTGCCATCCGGAGCGCACGAGGAGCACGTCGCACCTGCCTCTTGGCAAACCTGCAAGAAAGCACCACTCCCTGCTCAATACATACTGGCTCTCAACGTCTGTTTAGCACAACTCCATGAGCGACTCTGACTTACGCTGCTACCTGGGGCTTCACGAGGTGTTTGCCGCCCTGGAAACAAAGCGTCTCTCTAAGTTTGTATTCCTGGTGATGGTTTGACCGGGAGAGCAATATAAGTGGTGCTTTTCAGGCACAATCTTCCTCAGCCTACTCAGGTTCAACTGATGATGGGTGAATTTCCCGAAACACTGTGTATTGAGCAGGGAGTGGTGCTTTCTTGCAGGTTTGCCGAGAGGAAGGTGCCACGTGCTCCTTGTGTGCTCCGGATGGCAGTCGTGAGTCAGTCAAGTGTCAAGTTCAGCAAGAAGCGTGTGTTCCTAGTTGGAACAATCGACTTCATGACTGGTACCGCCGAAGTCGCAACTTCTAAGTTCGTATTGTTACAATTTGTTAGAGCAGTATATAAGTGGTGCTTTTCAGGCACAATCTTCCCCAGCCTACTCAAGCTCAACTGATTGTTATATTTATTATTTAAAGGATTTCCCAAAGGCATAGCCTATCGGGGGATCTCCTAACAGTGAAAATGATCATTGATTTATATACTAGTGAAGCGACTTGTGCAGGCAAATATATGCTGTTTATAATGAGCGCGAAATTGTGTCCGAAATTCTGAAACAGAATCTATAGTGGTAATCTTGGGTGGAAGGCGATTCCATAATTTGCCGATGTTATATAAGAAAAGGGAAGATGAAAATTTCCCGTCAGAGTTGAAAACAAGCTTGTTCGGTCTGCGTTCACTACGAGAAATATTGATATCAAAAAGGGATAAGATATGAAGTTGAAAGTGGATGTATTTGAAAAGAATTGTAATAGCGATGAGGGTACGTCTGAAATGGAGGGATTCTAAGTTACACATACTATTTAAACTATCTTTTAATTCATATCTGTCAAATTCTATCTTGGCTGATCTTAGTAACTGTCTACACACCTAAGCCTGTTGAGGGGTGAATTCCCCGAAACACTGTGTATTGAGCAGGGAGTGGTGCTTTCTTGCAGGTTTGCCGAGAGGAAGGTGCGACGTGCTCCTTGTATGCTCCGGGTGGCAGTCGTGAGTCAGTCAAGTGTCAGGTTCGGCAAGAAGCGTGTGTTCCTAGTTGGAACAATCAACTTCATGACTATTACCGCCGAAGTCGCAACTTCTAAGTTCATAATATGTTGGGCTGCTATTATTATTTTGATTTTTTGTATGGTTAAAAGGTTCGGAAGTTAAGGCTCATTGTCTAAGCCAAGTTTTTTGACAAATGAGTAGTGATAGCCTGAAGCCTGGGCTTGTTTTTCACCGGAGACATGAAAGAGCTGGAGCGCCGTCGTGCCGTGTTGGCACGTTCAACGTTCGTTCGCTGCGGACTAAAATAAAAAAACAACAGATTATTCAGGACTTTGATACCTACCGCCTGGACGTCCTCGGCCTGACTGAGACATGGATGGAAGGCAACGGTATCGATGTGTTGGACAATGGCCACACATTGTATCGTTCTGGAGGCGCTTCGTCCAGAGCTGGAGTAGGAATTCTCGTCAATAAAAATATTGTAAGAAATATCGATTCGTACCAATTCTATTCGAACCGAGTAGTTTCGCTGCGGATACTGCTAACTGGAAGTCGTAACAGTAGAGGGGTATCAATCATCTGCTGCTACGCTCCTACCCTACAACGGTCCACAGCTAACCCTGTTGAGGCTGATGAATTTTATTCTTTGCTGAGCAAAGCTGTTGGAAATGTTAATCGTCGTGACGTCTTGTGGGTACTGGGTGACATGAATGCCAAGGTAGGCAGTTCGCCAGCTGGCTCATCGAACCCAGTAGGAATGTACTCAAAACACAGAATGAGAAATGACAATGGAAGCCGTCTAATTGAATTTTGTGAGATACACCACCTGCTACTAGCTAACAGAATGTTCAAGCACCGCATGCAGCATCGTGCAACGTGGTTTGCTGATGGCTTGTGTCATAACGATGGGAATCAAGTCAGGAACATGATAGATTTTATCATGGTACGGAAATCGGACGTGTCAATTGTCACTAACGCGCGGTCATATGGAGGCTTCATAACCCGATCGGATCATCATCCAGTAATCGCGGATGTTCGACTTTCTTTCAAGAAGTCGAACAATGCTCCAAAAGCCAACCACCGATGCTTTGTAACATATAACCCGCCTTCTACCGACACGCAGAAACAATATCAACGTATTCTGTCTGAGTCACTACCCGTCGTAGCGTCACCACCACCGTCATCGCAGGGAGAAATTGATACTCTATGGAACAGTTTTGTGTCGACTGTACATGGTGCCGCATGTACGTCTTTTGGTATTCAGCCTCGGCGTGCTAAGCCAACTCGGAGCACAAATCCAACTATAAAACAATTATCCCAAGACCAAAAAGATCTCCACATACGCATCCATGCTGAGCCAGATCCTGCCAGAAGAAAAGTTCTAAAAGAAGAGCGCAACAGTATTCAGCACAAAATCAGAAAAATACTGAGGCAGGATGGAGACGACTTCTGGCAAAGGCAGGCAGAAGCTACTGATGCTTTACGACCTGACCCACGCTCCTATTACAATGCAATCCGGAATCTGCGCCAAATGAAGTCGAACACCAACACTCCTCCTGTTCGCCTGGCAGACGATGATGGCAATATCATGACAAGCATTCAATGGAATCTCGACACATTTAGTAAATTTCTCAGTCAATATTTCATCGCCCTGACCTACCCTGTGATTTCCGTGGCTCGCAAGATATCAATGATGAGGAATTGCCGTTTACCACCCAAGAAGTCACTTCAGCAATCAGTAAACAAAAAAAGGAGGCGCCGTGGGACCCGATGGAGTCAGTGCGGAAATGCTACGAGCTGCTAAGGACCTCCTCAGTCCTTGGCTAGCCTCTTTCTTCAATGCAATACAGAGTGTTGGTTATTGCCCTGACGATATGCGCAGTGGATTGGTAGTACCTGTATACAAACCAGGCAAGCCACTCGGAAAACCGAAAAGTCATCGCCCCATCATGTTACTCTCTGTAGTGAGAAAGGTGCTGACGTCAGTTATTACTAAACGTAGCACGGATGACATCACAGTTATGTCTCTGAAACCCAGGCTGGATTTCGTCCAGGTCGCTCAACCGCTGATGGTGTATTTTTCACAAGGTCGCTGTGTGAGCGGGCTTTGCTTGGCAACTGGACATATTCCGTCACCCTTCTAGATTTCTCTGGTGCTTTTGACACTATAATTCGCACCACAGCACTTGACAGGTTAGAGGAAGCAGATATCAGCACAACAACCATTAAGTCTCTACTTTCCAACACGACAGCCAGGATCAAGCTGAGTGGCTCCCTGAGTCCCCCTTTCCCAACTAACATCGGAGTGGTCCAGGGAGACCCGATGTCCCCTATTATGTTCATAACATATGCAGAAGGCACAATGCGCAAGATCAGGGAAAGATGCACAATTCGCTCACCAATGCCTGCTCCAACAACGCAGTACGCTGACGATACTACTCTGCATAACCGAAATGACGATGAGGCGAAGGCTCTTGTTGCTGAGTGTGAACCTATATTTAACGAAGACAACCTCAAGCTCAATACACAGAAAACTGAATATGTTGATGTTACAAGAAACAGCAACGAATGGAGATCAATAAAACTCCTGGATTCTCTATTGGGCTCTGCAGAAGACGTGGACATGAGAATCTCAAAAGCAAACAGGGCGTTTGGTTCGATTTCTTGGAGACGGCATTCCTTTCAATCCCGACTGTGTATGTTTAACTGCCTCATAATGCCGATCCTTCTATACAATTGCGGATTGTGGACTCTGTCCAAATTGCTGAACGACAAACTGGACAAATGGCAACGGAGGAAGCTACGCGTACTGCTGCAGATTGTCTACCCGCAACGCATCACCAATAACAACTTATACACAGAAACAAAACAATCTCCAGTTAGTGCCACATGTCGGCGACGCAGGCTGCTGTGGTTTGGCCATGTGGTGCGAGAGGGTCCGGAATCCGCCTCGTTCCAAGCACTGGAGCTATCAATCAACACAAACGACATAAAAAAACCCGTGGCCGTCCGCCATTGCGGTGGATAGATACGATTCGGCACGACCTGAAGGCAGCGGATCTCTCCGTGGAGAGCGCTCTCCAAGCTGCAGGAGATAGACTAACTTGGCTTGACACTGTTTACAGATGCGTCGACTCTGCTCCTGTCTAACAGGTTCAGGGAAGATGCGAGCTGTGTTTATTATTATTAATAGCTATGCAAAGTATGAATGCCGCAGACATCACCACGAAACATGACAATGAGTTCAGGATTTGAGATCGCGTGTTTCCAGAATCGATTTTCAAGCTCCGATCATCAGTGGAAATACGGAACTAAAGTGATCAAGGGAAAAACAAAGGTTAAAAATACAAAGAAGTGTGACACATGACGCGTAAGTATTACAAAAGGTGAGGGCTAAGGATAATGAGTAAGTGTGACAAATGGGCATGAACAGTGCAGAAACAACTCATGAACACGGGGTGCAAACTCACCAAAATAACCAAAGTGCTACAACATGTTCTTTTTGCTTACACAAAATTATGCGTACGAATACAAACAGAAAATGTCACAAAACTGAGACTCTTCACCTAGCATTCACACACGTATTCATTCGCATACACCTACACCTCACAGTTCCTCACTCTATCACATTCACCTGCTTCCACGCCTTCATTTCACTCACCTTTTGTAGTAGCTCACACCGTCGGAACACTCTCACATCTTTTCTTCTAATTTCTTTCGTCTTCTCTCCCACTTTAGTTTGTTTGTTTTTTTCACACCTCACCTTGTATACTTCCCACTATCCGATAACCTATAAGTAGTTTGTTTCTCCGTATAGCCTCTATTGTGAGACGAATTTTTCCCTGATGATAGTCTCAAGAAAATCGATTAGGAACAACCATTTTAGATACATGTATTCTCATTCATCATTTTGTAATGTCCGCTCACTTATACTATTAATCGCATTAATAAAGAATACAAACAGCTTCAAGGACCTTCAACTACTGGACATACCGGGCACGACACAGTACAGAGAAGTGGGAATCATCATACACACTCAAACAATCGGGACGAGATAACCTTGAAATGCAAGTACACAGCTGACTTCTTACGAATTTCACCCTCATCAGCTCCATCACCTTCCCTGCCACCTGACTCCTCCTCGTCCGTTTTATCACCATCACCACCAGCCGTCGTCATCCGCCTCGTCATCATCTGCCTCGTCGTCATCTGTATCTTCGTCATCCGCCGCATCATCACCCAACTCATATTCACCACCAGTCAGTCGTCTGATACCATCCGTGTTCTCCTTCCTACGTTTGTCCCGTGCCACTGTCCTTAGCTCATCCACGTCTCGAGATTGTGTTCCGTATAGCTTCTGGCTTCTGTTCTCCTTCCATGCTCCGCGTGGGCCTTGGCCATTCCTAGCATAAGAATTATACATTTCGGTTGAATAATTGGCGGTCGACCTCCGTGGTCTCTGGACGCACGGATCAAGCGCCAGAGGGTGCTGCGGTAACATGTTGTAGCACTTAGGTTATTTTGGTGAGTTTGCACCCCGTGTTCATGAGTTGTTTCTGCACTGTTCATGCCCATTTGTCACACTTACTCTTTATCCTTAGCCCTCACTTTTTGTAATACTTACGCGTCATGTGTCACACTTCTTTGGATTTTTAACCTTTGTTTTTCCCTTGATCACTTTAGTTCCGTATTTCCACTGATGATCGGAGCTTGAAAATCGATTCTGGAAACACACGATCTCAAACCCTGAACAAATTGTCATGTTGCGTGGTGATGTCTGCGGCATTTATACTTTTAATAGTACTTGAGTATAATCGATGCAGACATGGCCAGACAACAACGAGTTCATGGAATTTTTAAGGATTTTTATGTTATTCAAAATCGATTTTCGTGTTCCGCTCATCAGTGAATAGTATCGGAACTGAGGGTACTGTGTACAAAAATAGAACATTTTATAACAGCATAATTAATTAAAAGTGTGAACAACAAAGGAAGTGCTACAGCATTACATAATATGTGTCAAACATAGTGCTAACGTATATAACTGAGTGCAGCCACAAAGCAAGAGGTGATACAGTGCAACATGACACAACATTTACATCTGATAACCAGCTACGAGAACAACTTTAGCGCGACTACGTGCTTCTTTTGTTTACAAAGAACAGGATTATGCACACGAATACATACAGCTTCCAGAACCTTCAATTGCTTAACATAACTTGCACGGCACAAAACAGAAAAGTGAGAATCATCGTACACACTAAGACAATCTGGACGTGATAACAAGTGACAAAATACAGCTGACTTTTTGCTCACGTCGCTCTCTTCCGTCTCATCCCGCTCCTTTCCTTCGACCTCCTCCGCCCTATCCTCGTCCTCCGTCTCATCTTCATCATCATCGTCCTCATCACCACCATCATCATCATCAGTCACTTCCTCATCATCCGTTTGATGCTCAGTCTCACTGCACTCCTTATCAGCCTCCAACATGGCTCCATCATCTCCACCAGCATCACAAGTCGTTTGACCGCTGCTCCGCGTCACCGTTGCTGGGTTCTCTGCTACTGCACACCCATTTCCATTGTCCATTTTGCGTGGGCCAAGTCCATTCCGTACTTATGCCTGCCTTGGAAAGGCAACGCGTCTGTCAGCATGTCCAGGGCTCACGGCTGTTTTTTTTCGCGATTTTCGCTCACCTAAAATGGCGTCGCTGAAGGGGAAAAATATCTTGATTTTCGTGATTTGACTTGAGGAAATTGGATGCGTATCTCAATGGATTCGCTTAGAACATGCTCCATTCACTCCGGTTTCGACTGAAGTCTCGATTTTTGGCTTTTGTATCGTCCCAGCTGCGCGTACATGCCTCACACGGTCCACTTCGTTTCATTTTCCTTGCCGATCGAGGACATTTCCCACTCGCTCTCCTGTACGTTGTGTTCCATATTTCCTCAACAGTTCTGGCGTTCCTAGCTCTGTTCCCGGTTACTGATCAACTAGTTCAGTTGAATTTCTCGTTGGTAAGTATCTACGAAGTACATGGAGAAAATCTCATGAGAATCCGTGCACACAGTCCGAAAACCGTGCGTCAAAACAAATTGTAATTTTTCTTTCTTCTCACTGTAGTCACTGTGCACACATGGACGAACACACGCAGCACCTGCAAGAGGTGTGCCGCTTAGGCGGCAGGAAATTCTCTTCCTGTAAGCAGCCAACCCGCTACAGTGTGCAGAAACACGCTGACACTCTCCTGTCTGTCCTAAATGTCAATGTGTCACAGGACAAACAAAACATACATCCTCCGTATATATGCAGTCTGTGTGACAAAACACTGAAAAGAGCAAGTGGCACATCCAAATTCTGTGGTGGTGGTTGTGGTCCTGCCGTGAAATGGCAGCCCCACCACCGCACACACTGTGATTTTTGTTTGAATCACACTGCCAAGACCAGGGGCAAGCATCAGAAGAAGAAAACAGATTTACGAGGTGCGGCAGCGCCAGACGCAGCAGACGCACACAGTGGGCACGCGTGCGCAACACACAAGACAACAAGTGCAACAGATGTCCCAGGAGCATCATCTAGAAATGGCTTGGATACATCAGTGGACAGTGTGCGAGCCATAGCCAGCTGCATGCACAAAGCAAGCGCCGAGCTAACGAAGGAGAGATTTATTGATGAACATGCTATAGAAAAGTGCACTGTATGCAACAATGTTATCGACAATGTAGTCGAAGCAGCATGCTGTCAAGAGCTATTCTGCGTAGACTGCATATGCACATGGCTAGCCAGCAGCAGCCAGTGTCCAGTGTGCGCTGCACCTATGAGAGCGTCAGAGCTCAAGCAGCCAGGCAGAGTTCTTGCAAGGATAATCGGCAACTGGTCCGTGCGGTGTGACTTTCACATGCAATCACTGCAAGGTTGCCCAGCAGTTGTACCCCTCCGGAGTCTCAAGGAGCACGTAGCAACTTGCTCCTTCAACCCAGCAACAGATACGCCGCCAATCCGCACAGTACGACCGCTCTCAACAGTTGAGGATGTGCTGTCTGCCTCGCCTTCTAAACTGTGCGGTAATGTTGCCGAGCGTCTCACGAATCACTTAGTAGCATCGAAAGTACACGACGGCAGGCTGACGGTGCGAACAGGCACACATGGGAGACCGCAAGTTTATCAGCGCACTGTGGTGAGTAGTGTGCCTTCGGATCAGGCAGCTCCTAGCACACTGCGACGCCGCTCGTCTGAACTGGTGAGGCACGCAGACACTGTTTGTGGAGGAGCAACTGGAGCCAGAGCGCAGGAAGTTGCTGGACTTAGAACGCTCAGTAAACAAGAGCAGGATCAGCTGCTGCAAGATGCCGGCATACGCCACAGCACACCGGCCAAGGGCTCACTGCTTGCCTTGAAAGCAGATATGAACCTGCCATGGAACAGAGTGCGGCACCTGAAGCGCTGGCTGACTGGATTCGGCATCCAGCTGGAGTCCGAGAAGACAGCCCGAACATTCATTGCGCAGCAGGTTCCACAATACACAGCAAAGGAAGTGCCAATAAATAAGAAAGACGGCAGCATAGTGATGGCATGCATGGTGTACATGCCAAATCTCATTGACATCGTGATGCACTATCTGGACTTGTACGACACGTATGGGTGGCTGACCTGGCACGGAAATGTCATTCCGGAGTCCGAGATTTGGCTAAAGCTTGGCGGTGACCACGGCGGCCATTCCTTCAAGTTTGTATTCCAGGTAGCAAACCTGAAGCATCCGAACTCGCTGAACAACACCATTCCTCTGTGCGTGTTTGACTGCCCAGACAGCCCTGCCAACCTCCAGATCGCACTTGGAGTGTATGCAGACCAGGTGAAGGAGCTGCAAAGTACTATCAAGTGGAAAGGCAAGTCATTTGTGCTATTCTTCTTTGGTGACTATGATTACCAGACTAAGTGCTATGGTTTGTCTGGCTCGAGTGGCTATCGCCCATGTCTCCATTGCCTTTGTCCGAAGAAGCAGATGGAGCACCCGGCAGACAAGCGTGATGCAGGAGATCATCAGGGCAGAACACTGGAGACAATAGCAGTGGATCATGCCAACTTTATCGCCTCTGGAGCAAATCTTTCGCAAGCCAAGCACCACAACAATGCCATCCGCCCAGTTATCTTGCCAATTCCCGTCAGCAACGTTGTTATTCCGTCTTTACATCTGGATCTCGGCATTTTCGCATGGCTGTATGACATCTACCTAGCTGAAGTCAAACAACTGGACGTGAAACTGGCAGCAGCAACTCTCCAGCCGTGTGCAGATGATCAGCTCCAGTTTCAAGAGCTAACAGTTCTCAGCGACAAAGTTCGGTCCGCCAGGCAAGCTATGGAGGATGCCCAGGCGAAGAGCGATGAACTACAGCAGCAGCTCCAATACGCAGTGCTCTTGCAGCAACACGCACCGACCAGCTTTCCCAACGTCAACATGGACACTGTAGCTGCAGCAATACAGCAACTGTGGAAAGCCGCCAGCGACGCCTTCACTGCTGCAAGTGCTGAGCACAGCAAACTCGTACAAGACTTAGACGAGATGAGAAAGAACAAGAAAGTCACAGGACCATGCGCGTCAAGTCTCGAGTCTGTGCTCCAAGCACACAATGTTGATCGGCAAGCCTACCATGGCGGTGCCTTCGTGGGCAACCATGTACATCGCACACTGCAGCCTGCCGTACTAAGAGCACTGATGTCTGCTCCAGTTGAGGTGGTTTCCACTCGTTGCCAGCAGCTTGTTGCTGATGCAGAAATTTTGCAGCAGCGGTACCATGGATTGTTTTCGGGATATGCCGACTGCAGCCACCGTTTCAGCCATTGCAACAGCATGTCAGAGGCCGACATCTCAAAGCTGGCTGACTGCATCCAGCTGTTTCTTCACAAATGCAGAGAATCCATTATCACCCGGCAGCTCGGCAACATAACTCCGAAACTACATCTCTTGGAGGAGCACACAGTCCCGTTCACCAGGAAATTTGGAGTCGGTCTGGGTCTACTCGCCGAGCAGGGCAGCGAGTCAATTCACGCCAGATTCAACAGGCTGAGTTTCGATTATAACGCCATTCCTGGGACTCTGCAGCGCCTCACAGCAATGTGCCAGCAACATCTCGTCGGGACATTGCCACAACATGACGCTGTTCGTCCCGCCACGGCATCAAGAAAACGCAAGGCGTCCGAGCTCGAGCAGTGATGCTTAGGCCCTGGACGCAGCAGCAGCTTGGCCATTTCAGCCCTGATCCAGGTAAGAAAAATAACAACGGTACTGCTGACTCCTATTTGAGCTCTGTAGTGACAACAGGAAGAGACGTCGTCCAGCAAAAACCTGCTGTGCATGACTGTCTACCTTCTCCTTCCTTTTCTTTCCTTGTTTGTTGTTGTCGAAGTTGAACACTTTTTGTTGTGCGACTTCAAAAGTTTGAATCCTTGTCCCGATCGCGGTGTTTGTTACCTTGACAAAGCACAGTTTTCGCGTGAATCCCACAGGATCTTGAAATCTTTTTCAGTTTTCAGAATATTTTTGAATTTCACCGTAAACCTGGGCGAAGGCCGCCATATTGTTAAGTGGTGGCCGCGAAACAGCCGTGGGCTATCAAGACCCTAGTCAATAAAACATACTTTGCTGCCCACTTCATCCCCGTGTTCACCACGGTACGTGCGTTCATGGTGAGGAAGGATGTCCTACCTCCCCAGCTTTCAAGCCATTTGGTTTATCTCTTTGAGTGCCGGAATTGTGCTGCCCGGTACGTTGGTAGGACTCTTCAACACCTGAACGCACGTATCAGACAACATGTGCCGTTGCACTTATTACCACCAGCAGCCAGAGCAAAGCGGCCAAAGCGTGGTAGGCCGTGTAATAACCCAGTTAGCTCAGTAGACAAACACGCTGTGCCGACAGCGCCGCCTGTTCCCGTGCCACCACCGGCCCCACCACCTGGGGTGCCGTGGGTGGCTGGGGCTGGGGTGGGTTTGCCATCATTGACCTGGCCACCACTTCTCGACCCACTGCAAACGGCAGCGGAGCCTACTCTAGCACAACATCATCGTCCTGGAATGGAGGAGGGGCCACCGAGAGACACTGAACCTTCACCTCGGCAGTTGCCCTTGCCTCCACCTGAGCCACCCCCTTTACCTTTGGTGACTACCGAGACGGTGGTCCCCCCGGTGCTGGGATCCACGGTGCCGACTGTGTCTGGACAGAGAGGGAGATCATCGACAAACCAAAATGAAACCAATATCCTCACCCATAGACCCAGAAGAAGCACAGCAAACTATTCACTTGAAATTTATGCACGGAATGGACTTGGCCCACGCAAAATGGACAATGGAAATGGGTGTGCAGTAGCAGAGAACCCAGCAACGGTGACGCGGAGCAGCGGTCAAACGACTTGTGATGCTGGTGGAGATGATGGAGCCATGTTGGAGGCTGATAAGGAGTGCAGTGAGACTGAGCATCAAACGGATGATGAGGAAGTGACTGATGATGATGATGGTGGTGATGAGGACGATGATGATGAAGATGAGACGGAGGACGAGGATAGGGCGGAGGAGGTCGAAGGAAAGGAGCGGGATGAGACGGAAGAGAGCGACGTGAGCAAAAAGTCAGCTGTATTTTGTCACTTGTTATCACGTCCAGATTGTCTTAGTGTATACGATGATTCTCACTTTTCTGTTTTGTGCCGTGCAAGTTATGTTAAAGGGGAGGTTAAGGCAAAAATTAAAATTTCACCAGTTGTAGTCTTCGGGGTGCTGAGTCGAATGGTCTTGGTCCGAGAAAGCTGAGACGCTCCCTTCCTACTTGAATCCCAATCGAACTCGCGCACTTCCACCGAAACTGGGTGACTGCGCCCTACGAGATGGTGAATTGTATGCAAAATGTCACTAAAAGCGCCATTTCGTTCATATAAAAGCACGGATGACCGCGATTGGCCCATATGGTGTAGTCTTTTGGACGCTGAGTCGACTGGTTTTGGTCCGAAAAAGCTGCGATGCAGCGTTCGCCCCTAATTCCCAATCGAACATGGTTGAACAAGCGGTCACGTGCTCCTGCGTACACCAGTCAGCTGGTCACCGTGCCTGCAGGGTACAACTTACAGCCTGTTTTGACCTTTTTTGGGTGCAGTCCTGTCACTCGAGTTGAACCTTGGTGTGAAAGTTGTCGCCTGCTGGCGTGGTGACCAGGTGATTTTGGCACCCAGGAGCACGTGACCGCTTCTTCAACCATGTTCGATTGGGAATAAAGGAGGAACGCTGCATCGCAGCCTTTTCGGACCAAAACCAGTCGACTCAGCGTCCAAAAGACTACAACATATGGGCCAATCGCGGTCATCCGTGCTTTTATAAGAACGAAATGGCGCTTTTAATGACATTTTGCATACAAATCCCCATCTAGTAGGGCGCAGTCATCCAGTTTCGGTGGAAGTGCGCGAGTTCGATTGGGATTCAAGTAGGAAGGGAGCGTCTCAGCTTTCTCGGACCAAGACCATTCGACTCAGCACCCCGAAGACTACAACTGGTGAAATTTTAATTTTTGCCTTAACTTCCCCTTTAAGCAATTGAAGGTTCTGGAAGCTGTATGTATTCGTGTGCATAATCCTGTTCTTTGTAAACAAAAGAAGCACGTAGTCGCGCTAAAGTTGTTCTCGTAGCTGGTTATCAGATGTAAATGTTGTGTCATGTTGCACTGTATCACCTCTTGCTTTGTGGCTGCACTCAGTTATATACGTTAGCACTATGTTTGACACATATTATGTAATGCTGTAGCACTTCCTTTGTTGTTCACACTTTTAATTAATTATGCTGTTATAAAATGTTCTATTTTTGTACACAGTACCCTCAGTTCCGATACTATTCACTGATGAGCGGAACACGAAAATCGATTTTGAATAACATAAAAATCCTTAAAAATTCCATGAACTCGTTGTTGTCTGGCCATGTCTGCATCGATTATACTCCTAATTGCACTAATAAAATTGCTTTCTCCACGCCGACTCTTTAAATAGTACTTGAAGTAATATTTATCACTTGCCAATAACAAACACAACAATAATACCATCAGCCCCCATTCACCGGCTTTGACGGTGCTTCCCTGATGTTAAATGAGAAGAATTATATCGCTGCCTTCAGTGCTATTTTGTCGCTGAAGGGCTCGATTTCAGGTTTGATGACGGTTACTTTTCAACGGATTTTGTTTTCTGGTTTAGCTGTCTTGCTATTTCTGTACCTGCTTGTGTTTAAAAGTCTCTTTCTAGCAGATTAGTTGTATATACGTGCTTCATTGTGGATTTGTTGTTCACAGTGCTTCTCTCTTTTTTCTTTCTTTTTTTCTCAGTCTCCTTTATTCTATTATTTTCTTCACATTACAACAGCAGTACTCCCCATGGTCTTAAGGCAGCAGCCTACCCATATATTTCATATGGCATTCAAATTTATGATTCAATTGACCGTAACTTTGGTGTCTCTCAATGGATTTGAGTGAACTTTTCACCACACACTCCTGCCACTATGCTGGCCCTCTGGACATGATTTTAAAGTTCTTGCGCCTCACTGACAGGCTTTCCAGGTAGGCATGGCCCCGTAGGGTCCAGCGGATAATGCTCCGAAAATGTTCATATAATGCTAACCATAATGCTCCAAAACTGCCTTATATTGCTGATTATATTGCTTCAGCAAGGGATATAATGCTCTTGGTTTGGGACAAAAATGGAAGAAAGTCTGCACATTGTCAAACTTCCCGGAAATTATGCATATCGTCGATCTGCATCTGAAGCTGCCACCTTATCTCTCACGAGCTCCACCACTTCTTAGCACTATAAGACATGATCGCTTCTCCATTGATTGTTCTCCATTCCAACTTTGATGCAGGGTTGTGGAAGAATAGTCGGTGTATCAAATCTTTCCCTAAATATCCATGTAGTGAGAGATGAAACCATTATTGCAGGTAGTCATTCATTGTTGGGATGAAGTTAATCTTGGCAAATAGTATTCCTGCCTGCAGACAAGCTGTCACTGCGTCCACTCTGTGAATAACGTTTTCATCTGAAACACCAGACGTGAGGCCAGCTCCTGAGATCCGAATCTCACATGGAGAGCCCTCGAATTTGCGGAAATCCTGAAAACACGTGGTCAGAAGTTAATTTGCCACTCTACATCCTTTGCTTGTGCTCCCATCTTCTCCTTGAGATGGTGTGTACCGTGTAGACGTGCATGTATGGCTTGCCACAATGCTCTTCCTTTGTCTGATAGCATTTGACTGTAGGCCTGGCATTTATACTACCGTCCACAACGAACTGTACGTGCTTCATCAGGAAAGTAAGACAGGCGCTGCTGAGCAATCGACTTGGTACTAGTTCATGGGAAATTCTAGTTCTTTTCGAGCCTCCTGAGCTGGACTAGGCAAAGGCAGTTCTTTTGGAACGAGGTATTTCTGTTTGTAGCCGCTCCTTCATCCTGGTCCAAATTTAGCAATGCATCAGTGTCTGCTTCAGTATCGCTAGAGATGCTATCGCCAGAGCCTCTGGCACAACTAGAAAACTCTGCTTCGTCTGTTTGGTATTCACTTCGCGTATGTCTCCTCCATAGCTTCCCATTATTCTAAAAGTAAAAGAAACCTCATAAATAATTTCTCCGGATTTGTGTCACTTGACTGCCTCGGCCTCGGTTGCGCATGTTTCACCAACGGCTTGTATGCATTTACCTGACCACATCGCTATGACGTTTTTATGTAGCAATAGTTATGTAGCGTTAGTGCTAAAGGTGTTACGTATCTACCGTGACAATCACAAAGTCATGTGCCGGTACAACGCATAGTGCTCAAATACCCGGAATGGGCGGAGCGTAGTACGCAAGAGGTGCACAAAAGGAGTAAAATAGGGCTGTTTCGTTGTTACTCAGAGTTTCATGGCAAAAACCAATCATCAGACAATTATTATTATTATTATTATTATCATGAAATGACCCAAAGGCAATGTGCCTATCGAGGGGTTCATTTGATTGAAAGAACAGTAGATGCAGATGTATGTACAAAGAGAAGTAGGGATTGATGAGGAGAGAAATGGGGAAAATCAACTGCAAGGTGGCGGAATTCCGTTGATTGCATAAGCATAGTCAGCTGTAAATTTCCTGAGGGCAGCTTTGAACTTATAGAGCGAGGCTTCCGATGTTAGACTGAGGGATAAACAGTTCCATAGAATAGCAGTTCGGAACATGAAGAGAGACTTTGCCGAATATATTGCCGGCATTATTAGGCACCGGCGGATTATGCCGGCATAATTATTGGCATAATTTGGCGGTTGAAAATTTGGAGCATAATTTAGCATCCTCTCGGAGGTAGGAGCATAAGGGGGGAATGACCCTTCGCGCACGCCATACTGGACCGCACATGTCCGAACGACCACAACTTCCGTTTCCTTCAATATTTCTTGAAGACATTTTCACCATGTCTTGATGGAATAACATACAACAGATCAATGGCACTCTGAATGAAAATAAACTAAAGAAAGTTGGAAGATTTGACAACAAAAGGATAATTATCGCACAACGGACAAAAGCTAAACGGTGCGCAATTTTATCAGAATGTAGTTCATCAGAATCATCTCTTTCAGCCATAGATATTTAGATTACAGGTACACGCAGTGCGTTTGCCAAATATCACACAGTCCTAAACATCAGTGGCAGTGGTACAGCTCTCACATGCTGCACTACCGCACATGCGCAGTTACCTCACGGATGGAATGGGCAGAATATGCACACAGGATTGAAGAAATCTCCTGCCAATAGGCAAACGCACAAGCTGACATCACACAGATTTCAAAAATGTATACTTTGCATGTCCATTCTGTATAAATGAGCCAGGAAACTGCGCGGAGTGTAAACAAACCACTAAAAATGGCGAAAATTCAGGGTATATTTAGGTCTATATTCAGGGTATGTTCAGCACTTTTCATACAGCACCATCACGATGCAGGCAGATAGCTGCACTAAAACTTGCCCGGTCCATAAGTATCTCCTTCCTCTTCAATAGTGGTCTCCTCCCAGCCCTTCTTTCGCCTTCTTCTCTTCTTTCTCTTCTCCTTCTCTTCTGCTGAACCTTTGCGATCGGCTTTGCTGATGCGGGCGAAATCCTCATCTTGGCATGCTTTGTGGGTCAGCACGCCAGGTACACAGTCTGCTTCCAGAAGCACACTCTCCACAGCCAGTGCACCATCATTGAAGTGGGCAACTGCAAGGCTGGCAGCGAACCGGACAACATCAGCGCCACAGAAGCTTTCCTTCTGGCACATACCCCAGATGACGCCGTTGAAGCTTTCATTCGCATTCTGCGTGGCTCCGAGGAGGCATCTCTCGAGAAGCTTGCGCTCTGGAGAGTGTCAATGGCTTTGTCGGTGAGCCGGCCTTTCCCAGACAACGCCTTGCCGTCTGACAATTTCGTACCCTTCATCATCTTCTTCAGCTCCCGCAAGCCCGTGTCGATGCGTTTCTGTACATGTCCAATGCACTCCTCCTTTTCAATGGCTACACCATTGTACGGGTCAGCTTCAACGACAGAATTGAATGCCTTACTGTCGCCATCTCCGATGTACGTTGTATACCGGAGACCACGGTCAGCAACAGAGCGACTCCATATGATGACAGCTGCCTCGCTCTCCATGGCTGGTGCGGATCGCGCTGTATTCACTCCACAGGTGTGGGTACCTTTCCAGGCAGTGAAATCAGCTGCACTAATTCTCCCGGACTCCTTCCGGTCGTTCCACACGACACATTCCTGGCAGTACTTGCTGCTCACGTGTATGTCCAGTACACGGCCTGTTCTCCACGATATACAGGCAAAGACACCGTAGAGAGACGTATAGCCGCGCCTCATCCAGGTGCCATCGCAAGTTACCGCCACGGTGTCGCAACCATTCAGCACCTTCACCTGGTCAGCAGCATTGACCATGCTCTTATGAGCCACAGTGGCTGCAGCGATCACGAGCGCTTCCTGGTGACGGGTGTAGGCATGTGTGTTCACAGGGCTGGGCATGTCCATGGTTCCGCAGAACTTATTCAGAGCGGCACGTCCCTTGCCAATTCTCCGCATGGCCAACACTGATCGCCGGTTGACGTCAAAGAACCGCTTCTCCTTCAGGCATAGGTTAAATCTCCAACTGTGACTGCATAAGACATTGTCGCACTGCACGTGCACCACCGATGCGAGGCCAACGGCGCAGCAGTCAACAATATTTATTTTTCCAGATTTGCACTCGCTACACATAGTGGCCACGTCCAGAAGCTCCTGAAGACACTTCAGGTACACAATTCTGTTGCTCCGCAAGCAATCCTCTTCTATCTCTTCTCCAGATCCCTCAGACGCCTCAGTATCGTCGTCCTCAGAACTGTCTGGGTTCGAGTTCACATCTGAGCCGTCGCTGCTGTCAAAGCTTTCATCAGCTAAATAGGCCGGCTTCCTGCTCAACTTTCGCGTGGACGCGCTCTTCTCAGTCACTTCAACATCACTGGCGACCTCAGGAACCTCAACGACATCGTCGACTTCAGCAGCAGCTGGCTTTGGACCAAAATGTTTCCTTTTCTGTCGTCTAGAACGTCCACTCGAGCTCGTTCTTCGGTTCCCCATTGTTCAAATAATTATTTCAAATAATTATTTTGTTCTCAAGGCAGGAAGCTGTTCAGCGCTTCTCCTTGTACGCCATAGTATCCAGTAGCAACGATTTCAAGTCAAAAACTCGCTAGTAGTACGCGGTTTCAGTGAAAATCACCGACTGCATGGAGTGCAAAATTGTACAAATTTTTCAAGATGTTTGTAATGAGCCTGAAGTGTGTCCTTTTTATGAGTATTATCGCATTTTGTCTCAGAGGAAACTGTTTACCTATTTGAAATCGAGACATAGTAGTAAAGAGGTAGAGTCCCTTAACCAGGTATTGTCTGTTCGTGGTCGTCTCAACAATGTCAGATATAACTTATCATTCCTGTTGGACTGTCTTCATGGTGGTGTCGTCCCGAGAAGGATCCAGAAGCGGGTTCAGCGCTGTAAGCCGCACGATGTTGCAAAGATTGAGAAGGTATTGTTGCGTGATGAGATAGCAATGGCGATGATGGATCGGGACAGGTTGTTGTCAAGTTACCGTTCTGTTATATCTCGTGTCCGTGGGTTTCTTAGCCCATTTGACTATATTCGTTTCTCGCGTCTTATTGGTGAATGTGACAGCAAACAGCGGGAGCAAGTTAGTTGCCAGGTACTCACGACAGTTAGAACTTTTGCGTAAAGATCGCTTTGGCTCATTCAAGTGCCGTGATGAGTTCATTGTTAATTTAGCAGGAATTGAACTGTCGGATGCACAAAGAGAGTTGTTGTGCCGGGGTATGGACTATGGTTTACCTTGCAAGCCTGGCCGCGAGGAGGTCTATGCACAATTTGAGTTGTTTCACGATCGGTTGTCTGGTTCCCTCCCTAAGTCATCTGAGTCATATGACGTTGCCGCGACCAAGCTCTCTGCTGTGGCGGTTGACTACCTTGATGCGCGGAGTGATACGGCACAATACCCTATATCTCCTCAACATTACAAAGCTCGTAAAGAGTTACGCAATAATCCAGATATAGTCATCACAAGGCCTGACAAGGGTCGAGCCGTAGTAATTTTGAAGAAAGCCGAATATATTGCTAAGACCCTTCACATTCTTTGCGATGCCTCTAAGTTTGTTAAGTTAGGTCCCGTCGAGTCACATGATCGTACCTCTATAATTGAAGATAAATTATGCGCCTTTCTTGATAGGTTGGTTGAGTCGAAGGAACTGATTGACTATGAGGCTAAGCTGCTTAAGCCTTTGGGTTCAGCTCGCCCTAGAATGTATGGTTTACCGAAGATTCATAAGAGGGATTGTCCTGTCCGGCCCATCCTTTCTATGTTAGGTTCTCCCCAGTATAAGATTTCTCGCTGGCTGTGTAGAATGTTGCAACCCGTTTTAGAATTATACAGTCGGTATGTAGTTGGCGATAGTTTTCAATTTGTCGATATTCTGCGCGACCACTCCTTCCCCGATACCTATGTTATGTGCTCTTACGATGTTGTTAGTCTGTTCACAAATGTCCCTTTGGATAAAGTCATTGATATTTGCTGCGAAACGCGATATCATCGCTCACTATGTCCGCCTGACTAACCTATAGGCCGCCTCTAAACGTTCCCTCAAACGGATAACATAGGAGGTGGGCTGAAAGTGACAGGTGCAGGGTCTGGGGTGGGGCATAACAAATCTAGGGGCAGACGGGCCTCCCTTCCGAACAGTAAGAAGAATGGGGTATAGTGAGTGGAATTATGCACACTCGTATTGTAGGCCAGTTGTGCCAGCGGCAACCGTTCATCCCAAGAATCACAATCAGCTGAATCAATGAAAGCTCGGAGCATGACTTGAATCGTGCGGTTATCGCGTTCAATCATGCCATCACACATTGGGTGGTACGGGGTTGTCCGAGTCTTTTTCACATCAAACCGTTTGCACAATTCTAGAAACAGCTGTGAGCAAAATTGTGATCCTTGGTCGGAATGGATTTTCTCAGGAGCACCGAAACGTACAAAAAATCGCTCAACTAAGGCCACGGCAACGGTTTGGGCAGTAATATTGGGTAATGGAATGATCTCAAGCCATTTGGTAAAGTAATCCCCAATGACGAGAATATACTTATTATTATTGGAAGTGGAAGGTAAGGGTCCCATAATGTCCAGTGCAATGGTTTCGAACGGCTCGCCAGCTTTTACGTGAGACATGCCCGCTCGAGGCAGTGGCCGAGGGTTCTTACACACTGCACAGACATTACAGTTGCGGCAATACAAAGCCACGCTGGTTGACATATTGGGCCAGTAGCACGTTAAACGTAAGCGGGCTAGGGTCCTATCGACTCCAAAATGACCAGAGGAGGGGTGGTCATGGGCTAAGGCAAGTACCCGGTCACGTAAGGAGGTAGGGACAACCAGTTGTTTGTAAGACTCCCTATCCAGAGTTGCATCAATAGTACGGTAAAGAATGTTATTGGAATTAGTAAGTTTGCTTTGTTGGGTTAACAAAGTACGGACAGTATTTGAATCCCCCTGGAGAATAACTGCACAAGGTTCATCATTTTCGGTACTTCGGGCATCTTGTAAGCGTTTGACGACTAGACTGATGTCGGGGTCATCTGCTACGGCTTTCTGCCAGAGATCGGAGTCACTGTCATCTAGATCTACAGTTACGGCACGCACGTGGGCATCCGAAAGAACCTCATCGGCGGTGGATAAAATCACACCTGCCGGTTGATCGAAGTCTATTCGGGAAAGGGCATCAGCGTTTGCGTGCCGGGCACCAGGACGATGTTCAATTTGAAAATCATACTCCGCCAAATGCTCATTCCATCGCGCTACTTGACCTTCGGGAGATGTAAAAGTTTTAAGCCAGGTTAAAGCAGAGTGGTCTGTACGCAACAGAAAGTGGCTGCTCAGGAGGTAAGTACGGAAATGGTGGGTGGCCCAGACAATTGCTAACAATTCACGGCGGGTAACAGAGTAGTTGCACTCCGTCTTGGAAAGGGACCTACTAGCAAATGCAATGGGGCGTTCCAAACCAGCACTGTCAATTTGTGAAAGGACAGCACCGAGGCCAAAATTGGAAGCATCAGTGTCCAGAATGAAAGGTTGAGTAAAATTGGGAAATGCCAATACAGGTCAATACAATCTCCGAGTCGTTTTGGGCAATGACATCCGCAAACTCGTTCAAGACATGTTTTAGTTGGGTCAACTGGTGCTCAGAGGCGGAGCAGCCAGAAAAATCAAATAATGTTGAAACGTCTACCGATTTTACGTTTTTGGTACTTTTGAGTTCTCCAATACAGCTGATAATTCAATTACCCCTGTTCACATACGCCGTATTCTAATTGATACGGGTGCCGCTGTTTCCCTAGTTAGCGAACGTGTCCTTAAGCAGTCTGATGTTTTTCCGGATTACCACAGCGTTGAAGATTTATTAGGTGTAAGGCGTCTATATTCTGCAGAGGGCCGCCCCATGGAATTTTCGGGAGCCGTTACCTTTTCATTGCAGCTAGACCAGACCAGCACCCCCTTGGAATTTTTAGCCATCGTAGTCCCTCATTTACATGAAGACTTCTTATTAGGTGCAGACGTACTAAATATGGCATAATTTTGAACATGAGTAATTGTACGTTGAGCTGGATCTGGAGTGGAAGTTCGACTCCTCTAGTACCGTACATCCCCCGTAGAACTGTAGAGCCGCAGTCTCCAGTTCAGGACACTGCTGACACTTTGCATGAGCAGTCCTTTCCCAAACGACCAATCCCGATATAACAGATTTCGAGGGTTTTTTTGCCGGGAAACGTTCTGAAGCTTGAGAAATTTCGAATTTGTCTAGTTTTGGAGTATGTATGAAATAGGGTTATCGGCCTGGTCGAGCAGTGAAGGCTTCTTCCACATCCCTTGAATTATTTCATATGAAAGGCTATCAGTTTGGCAATGCCCTGCCGCCAGGAGAATGCAAACAACGCGATAGAATGCGTCCCGGGTGGTAGGGATCATTTTTCTAAGTGCTAGAAAATAGCCGACATCGATGCGAAAGTCGACCTCAAAGTCGACATGGACATCTTGAACAGGTGAGATCTTTCAATATATCAATGGAGAACACCCTAAAGAATATATGTATAGTGTTTCTAAGCTTCTAACCCTTGTGTGCTCAAGTGAAAATTGAACATATTTGGACGTGAATATATCACCACACAAAACCTGATACTGTAGTACATTTATCATTCAATGGGTATACAGTATACAACCACCATACAAACACGAGCAGGAGAATGAATGGACAGGAGAAGAGTTGGTTACCCATTGCTGTTCAACAAAGAGAAGCACATAATAAGTTAAATAACAGTTGAATTGGATTAAAAGTATTTACAATTCACAATTACATGTATCACTTTCTGCGATGTAACACTTGCGGCGAGGAAATGCCTGTCGCGCACTGTCGCAAGCAGTTGTAGGGCCACTGTCCCAGAAGTTGGCAAAAGCATAACTCTTGCCAAGTGCGTTGTACACAAATGGAGTGCAGTTCACTAGGCTGGGTGCACGTGAGGGTACTACGCACTGCACTTAGATAACGCAGAAACAAAACAGATTGTGAATCGTCTGTCGCGATTGCAGCTCATCGCAGGTGTTGCATGTTGCGCATTGTGGAAAGCAGTTCATGTATTGGGAATTGAGCTTCAGTAATAACAGAAAGAGGATCCCAGAGAATGACCGACACCGCTGACAAACACTCTTCTGTGCAAAGTTTTGATGACGATGCTTGATTGAGACGTTAACCTGCAATGGAAAATAAACAGCAGATGATACTGATTATATATTAGGTACGGAATACCATGAGTATGAGGGGTATACGGCGAATATTTTCGAGAGTGCGTAAGGACGAGGGAAACTTGGGGGATTCGGTATACACAGAGTGCGAATGGTATAATCCATTTGCATGGTACTTTCCTAAATACAGAGCGTGACCAACACGAAAGCTTAGCTCACATTCGACGGGGCGCAACGGGACGCGACGTAAGGATTGACGGGAACCGACGGAACGGTTATGACACCGACAGACAGCGTCCAATGTGAACACCAGGAACGGGAACGCAACCGTTCTACCCTACAGATTGGGAAGCGAGGGGAAGAGTTGGATCAGTTCAACTTTTCAGACCGTAGACGGGGACGCAAGCGTACAAAACAACTGCATTCGAGTGTGAACAGGGGATGTGTCGTGCGCTGACCCCTCCCGATGCGCACAACAGCACACTTAGGTTTTTAAACATTTCAAACACGGTCAACACTACGCTTCCCATGATAACTCGCCGAATGGCTAGCACAACTGATTCAAATTTTAGGAAGATAAGATTTCGTGTCACTTCTTGAAAATTGCAATAGCTGCTACATGTTGTGTCTTACGAATCGTACAAGATTTTACAGCTCACCCCGGCCGTCCCAACAGGCCCTTACGCCCCATACCGTCAGCGTTACGTCGAATGTGAACTAGGCTTAAAGTTTCCTTATTCTCGAAGTGACCCATGTGAAGCGAGCGGGATATATCGCTGAATATATCCCGCTTAGAATGGCCGCTGATTGGCAAATGGTGTTATATTTGAGACGAGGTCTATCACTCAACTTCATATCACAAATGCTGGCGCACTTACATGAGGAAGGGACGGATCCATACACGTGCACGCATCAAATACTCTGCCAACAGCCAGTCAGCGATGATTACAAATATACAGTGCAGCAACCCTGGACAGCAAGAGAGAATGTACACACCAGAGAGCCTGAAAATGAAGTTATACTCTGATGAACGATTCGCATACAAGAATATTGGTGGCCAAAGTGAGAACAAGTCTAGATCACTCAATTAGACAGAACAATCTTGAGTGTACACTTACATGAGAAAAGGACGAATCCATAGGCGTGCATACAATGGATACATGTCATGTTGAATACGCCGCCAGCATCAAGGCGGTGGGAACTACAACTGCATGCATACAGTGCAGCAGCCCCAGGCAACATCTCACTAAATGTAGAAGATATGGCGGGCAGATGATTACGGTTATAGAACAGATGTCATTTTATGGTGCATGCCATTACAAGAACCAGCATTTTTATGGAACGGATGGTACCAATACGGCGAAATGTCTACAGATTCAAGATAAATCACAACAGACTTAAGCAAGAACATGGTAAAACTGAGCAATGGACTGGCACATTAAAGACTGATTCATACTTCATTTCATGAACGCAATGCGCACAGGCGAAGGTCGCGCGATGGACCAAACAAGTAACTCAACTCAAGATCGAGTCAACTTTCTCGCCGCAAACGGCCGTTGTGACGTGTTTCCCTTACGCAAAGCGAAGTGTAAATGAGGCTTTACTCTACAG
Source organism: Sycon ciliatum (assembly GCF_964019385.1). NCBI lineage: Eukaryota > Metazoa > Porifera > Calcarea > Leucosolenida > Sycettidae > Sycon > Sycon ciliatum. The sequence goes on from NC_088647.1 coordinate 31,830,183, forward strand.
ATCCAAAACTGTAAACCAGTGAAGACTACAGCTTAGAAGACGGTATTATAATGTTGTGCATTGTACTTGCCAAATGTGTGTGATACTCTATGTAACATACATGTAGATAGGGCCAAGCAAGCACAGCAAGTTCTGAATTTTAGGTATTTGGAGCTCGTGAACAGATCAGATTTGTCTTGTAAGTGATAGGTATTGCTTACCTCTATATGTTGCCGCCTTCGTGCTGGCCGAAAACGCTGCGTGCTCTGGCGATAATTCGGCTTGAAATTAGGTGCATAAAAATGCCCATTTCAGCTTCGTTCACAACATTTTCGATATACGTCTCCTCTACGAAACTTCACTAAAAATATATCTGCCGAAAGAGCGTCCCGTCAAGAATACATGGTGTGAAATAAAACGAGGTGGTGCAAAGTAAAACGACGTAGGCCATGTAAAACGGCTTCCATCTCTCAGAACCAATTTAGGACAGTTCTCAAATTTGTGAACATTTTTTCGCTTTCGCGGCAAAAATCAGTCAAGAATCTGTTATATCGGGATTAGTGGGAGAGGTCTTTTTTTGCGCGTCTGGGGAAGGACTGGAGCTGGTGCATTTTCCCCGCCGAACTGTGGAGCCACAGTCTCCAGTTCAAGGTAGCGATGTAATTTTGAATGAGCTTGTGAGCATCCCAGCTCGTTCAGAAGTAATTGCCATAGGCAGAATTGCATGTTCTTACTCGACTGGCTTGGTTGAGAGAATGCCCTCCCCTAATTGCAGTTCTGTACTAGTAGGTTCTACATTGGTCAAGTCGAGTGTTGCCGGCGAAGTTCCTGTTCGTTTACTAAATCCGTCAGATTCCCCGATAGTTTTGCGTGAGCATCATCCCATCGCCACTTGGCATGGAATGGAATCTTTTTCATTCGCTGAGTTGGACGATTTTTCGCCCACAGGTTCTCCTGTGGAAGGAGCGGCAAACCCATCAACATCTGCCACTGTATCCTCCGAAGAGAGAACATTTTCTCCCCGTAATGAGACCCCGGATAGTGTAATTAGTAACTCTGGAGTTCACTTCCATGGTACTAGACCCCCAGAATTTGTTAATTACCACCCTTCCACTCCGATTGCTACTGGGGATAGTGCTGGGGACGACTTCTTCCAGAGCCCTCGTCCACCTGAACACCATTTTTGTAATAACGTACATACTTCCCCACAACAATCGGTAGACGTTTCAACATTATTTGATTTTTCTGGCTGCTCCGCCTCTGAGCACCAGTTGACCCAAATAAAACATGTCTTGAACGAGTTTGCGGATGTCATTGCCCAAAACGACTTGGAGATTGGTTGCACTATTGCAACAGCTCACACGATTGATGTTGGTGATTCCCGTCCCATCAATCAAGCCCCGAGACGTTTGGCCCCTACCAAGGCAAATGAAGAACGGAAACACGTGCAAGACATGTTGGATAATGATGTGGTAGAGCCCAGTACCTCCCCTTGGTCTAGTCCAGTGGTTTTAGTAGCCAAGTCTGATGGTTCTACCCGATTTTGCGTAGACTATCGGAAGCTGAATGCAGTGACACTGAAGGATGCCCATCCTCTCCCAAGGATAGATGATACCCTAGATCATCTTTGGGGTGCCCACTTTTTCAGTACTTTAGATCTCCAGGCTGGGTATTGGCAAGTACCAATGGCCGAAGATTCTAAAGAGAAGACTGCTTTCAGCACACCCGATGGTTTATTCCAATTCACGCGAATGCCCTTTGGCCTGACCAATGCTCCTGCCACTTTTCAGCGACTCATGAATGCAACCCTCCGCGGCTTGACCTTTGACGCCTGTCTGATTTATCTAGATGATGTCATCATTTTTTCTAGTACCTTTGACGAACACCTTGACCGTCTCCGTAAAGTCTTGTCCGCTTTACGTCGAGCTGGGTTGAAGTTGAAGCCCCGTAAATGCAAGCTTTTGAGACAGACCGTACCCTATCTTGGTTTTCTAGTCTCATCACAGGGCATTGCTGCTAACCCTGAGAAGTTTGTCCCTGTTGTTTCTTGGAAGCCCCCCACCACAGTTAAAGGCATTCGTGTTTTTCTTTGCTTCACTGGCTATTATCGCCGTTTCATTGAGAACTATGCTGAAAAAGCTGCCCCACTTGTTGCTTTGACCAAGAAAAGTGCTAAGTTCGTGTGGAATACCGAACCACAGGAGGTTTTTGAGGCGTTGAGACAGAACGTTATTCAAGCCCTTTCCCGAATACACTTCGATCAACCAGCAGGTGCGATTTTATCCACGGCCGATGAGGTTCTTTCGGATGCCCACGTGCGTGCCGTAACTGTAGATCTAGCTGACAGTGACTCCGATCTCTGGCAGAAAGCCGTAGCAGATGACCCCGACATCAGTCTAGTCGTCAAACGCTTACAAGATGCCCGAAGTACCGAAAATGATGAACCTTGTGCAGTTATTCTCCAGGGGGATTCAAATACTGTCCGTACTTTGTTAACCCAACAAAGCAAACTTACTAATTCCAATAAAATTCTTTACCGTACTTCCTCCGTATACAAAAACTTCGTGACTTTTTTTGAAAGCTGCGCACAGCTCTGAAATGGTTCCGTTTGACTTCGAATAACGCTCGTGGCATTGTCTAACCTGTTTACAAGCTATATACAAAGACAAAAGCAACTCAGACGAATGAAATTGAGTTTTTTCAGAGTCTTCGTCGCTCATGTCATTGTCACCTGACGAAGCTGACTCCGCATCGCCAACAGTCGCTGCTTCCGCTCGCATTTCGTTCAGATTCTTGTCACCTGCAGTGATGATCCGACTCTGGACTTTTGGCTACGTCCTCTTCATCTCTAGAGCTGTGTACGAATCTGTGTCGACTATATTCAGTTGTTCCAACCCGCGACCTCCATTCTGCCGTGAAACGAGTCGTACAAGCACATCCAACCGCTTCGCATTTTCTCGCCAGGATAATCCTCCCAAGCATTCTACAATGGCTTCGAGGAGGTCCCTGCGATTCCCCTTGGCGACAAAGGAGACGTCTGACTGGAGAGAGGCGAAGAACGCCAGGCCATCGACATTCTAATCCTGAGTCTGCGCTGGTTGCACGACGACTGAAATGTTTCATCTTGCCGTGCGAGCGAAACAAATCTATGTTCTCACGCTGCGTAGATCTATGGGGCCGCGCACCGCAAGTACGAGCCTGGCCAGTTTCAGGGCAGCGAGTGCTGCGTGACTCCGTGTTCTAACCACGAGCTACACTTCGTCACTGTGTCAGTTTCGAGCAAGTAAGTGTTAGTTATTTTGACTCTTGAGTTTCTGTCGGCAACGTCCTCACACGCATGGCGTCCGTGGAGAATCTGTTCGGGATCAACCAAACTAACCTCCACATGGACGTGGGTTGTCGATGACAGCCTTTGGCGCCGTTCGTCGAGCAGGTTCTTGCTCAAAAACACCGTTCAAAAAAAGTCACGAAGTTTTTGTATACGGAGGAAGTACTATTGATGCAACTCTGGATAGGGAGTCTTACAAACAACTGGTTGTCCCCACCTCCTTACGTGACCGGGTACTTGCCTTAGCCCATGACCACCCCTCCTCTGGTCATTTTGGAGTCGATAGGACCCTAGCCCGCTTACGTTTAACGTGCTACTGGCCCAATATGTCAACCAGCGTGGCTTTGTATTGCCGCAACTGTAATGTCTGTGCAGTGTGTAAGAACCCTCGGCCACTGCCTCGAGCGGGCATGTCTCACGTAAAAGCTGGCGAGCCGTTCGAAACCATTGCACTGGACATTATGGGACCCTTACCTTCCACTTCCAATAATAATAAGTATATTCTCGTCATTGGGGATTACTTTACCAAATGGCTTGAGATCATTCCATTACCCAATATTACTGCCCAAACCGTTGCCGTGGCCTTAGTTGAGCGAATTTTTGTACGTTTCGGTGCTCCTGAGAAAATCCATTCCGACCAAGGATCACAATTTTGCTCACAGCTGTTTCTAGAATTGTGCAAACGGTTTGATGTGAAAAAGACTCGGACAACCCCGTACCACCCAATGTGTGATGGCATGATTGAACGCGATAACCGCACGATTCAAGTCATGCTCCGAGCTTTCATTGATTCAGCTGATTGTGATTCTTGGGATGAACGGTTGCCGCTGGCACAACTGGCCTACAATACGAGTGTGCATAATTCCACTCACTCTACCCCATTCTTCTTACTGTTCGGAAGGGAGGCCCGTCTGCCCCTAGATTTGTTATGCCCCACCCCAGACCCTACACCTGTCACTTTCAGCCCCACCTCCTATGTTATCCGTTTGAGGGAACGTTTAGAGGCGGCCTATAGGTTAGTCAGAGAATATTTGGATGTTGGCCACCGTCGTGCTAAGACCAACTATGATCTGAAGGCCAATGCCGATACCTTGAAGGTGGGACAGTTTGTTTGGCTTTACCGACACCCCCAGGCTGGTGACAGTCCTAAGTTGTTCCGGTATTGGGATGGTCCATGGCAAGTTTCTGTAGTTCATTCCCCCCTGGTTTATACCATTAAGCGGCTGGGCGTCCATTCAGCCCGCCGCACCACCGTTATGACCGTCCACAGGAATAGATTAAAGCGTATTTTGGACCCGTAAACCTTCCCCCTGTGGACGCCCCGGTTAACCCACCTCCAGCCCCCATAATGGCGGGAGTCACCATTCCCCGCCTGCCCTCTTTGTTCACACCCTTATTCTGAGACCTCCAGCTGAGTGTTCGTCCTCGCTGTCTCAGTTTGACCTGTGGATGTTGGTGTGTCTGCTGTGGTGTCCGGTGTTGCGTGTTTGTTTTTCTCTCTGTTGGTTTCGGTTGCGCGCGGTGTGCAGGACCATCACCCTGCAACTCCAACGACCCCCTCCTTCACCGCCTCATCCGCAACGACATCACCACCAGCAACACCACCAGCAACACCACCAACATCACCCCCGACAACACCACCAACATCACCCCCGACATCACCACCAACCAAATCTTCAACAACACCTTCAACAACAAATCTAACATCAACTGCAACCACAACACCCTTCCCAGCACACAACACCACCACGCCCACTAATGCCACCGGAGGATGCTCGACGGACGATTGAGCGACGCCGCAATACACGCCAGACCCGCCGTCGTCGAACCCCCGCCTTCATCGCCAGGTCTCGGCGACGGGCCGCAGCTCGCCTCCAACAGCGGGCCCGACCCCGGGCGATTCCTCCCCCACCGACCACACCTCCACCACCACCGCCACCGTCGAACCCGTCTGGCCGGTTCGATCGTTTCAGCCAGGATCCAGAACTGGTTTCGGAGGCCGACTGGTCCGATGCAGAGTAGGATCCACTGTAGAGTAGTATATTTAGAATAATTAATTGCACATGTGGGTATCTGCGGAATGAGTGCATGTCTGACTTGTATGTGCGTAGCGCTGTACGTGTACGTATATGTGTGCTTGTTAATTAAAATGCATAGTATTATCAACTTCTTTTTTTTCCTAGATCGTGGGGACACGATTTTTGTTCCCCACGGGGGAGGTAATGTTATACGCATCCCATATTTGGATCCCGACCCCGGCATGATTCCATTACCCCCTACCCTAGCCCTGCATGCAGTAATTCGTACACATTCCATTACCCCCTACCCCTAGCCCTGAATGCAGTAATTCGTACACATTCCATTACCCCCTACCCCTAGCCCTGCATGCAGTAATTCGTACACATTCCATTACCCCCTAGTAGTAGGGCCCCTACCCCTACCCCTGCATGCAGTAATTCGTACACATTCCATTACCCCCTGGGCCCCTACCCCTATAGCCCTGCATGCAGTAATTCGTACACATTCCATTACCCCCTACCCCTACCCCTGCATGCAGTAATTCGTACACACTCCATTACCCCCTACCCCTCGCCTTGCATGCAGTAGTTCGTACGTACTATGAAGAGCGTGTTAGGGAAGTAGAGAAGGCATCGTTCGTCCCCTTGGTGTTTTGTGCCTCCGGTGGTCAAGGCAAGGCTGCCTCTGCTTTCCTCAAGCGCATTGCATCAATGCTGGCCGAGAAGCGGAAGGAACCGTTCTCCATGGTGATGGCTCACCTCCGTTGCCGCCTAGGGTTTGCCCTCATCAGATCGGCGATTGCAAGCTTTTAAAAGAGGTCATCGATCCAGGCGAGCACCTTTGGATCAGCAGCTGGAGTGCCCCTCAGCTCTAGTGAATGCTGAGTGTCGTCTGGGTTAACCCTCAACTCTTGTTATATGGCTGTATTGTTTTCGCTATTAGTTAGTTTTCTTTGTTATGATTTCTTTTTTTCTTTTTCTTTTTACCAGGCGTGGGCCATCCCCTGAATTCATAGGTGCCAAACATTCTTTTTTCTTTAGTTTTCTTTGTTATGATTTCTTTTTTTCTTTTTCTTTTTACCAGGCGTGGGCCATCCCCTGAATTCATAGGTGCCAGACATTCTTTTTCTTTCTTTTTCTTTTTACCAGGCGTGGGCCATGCATCCCCTGAAAAAAAAAAAAAAGTAGTTCGTACGTACACACTTATAACCATATTATTTGACCCATTTCCCCGCTGCCCCTGCATGTAATAATTAGTACCATACACATTTGCAGCCCGTTTTCCCTCCTTCTGCCCCTGCACATAAAAACCACCGTACATTTGATCTAATTACATCCCTTTATAGTGTACATAGTCGGGCTATACACATAATAATGCGCGCCCAGCTAAATGGGCGCGCTCATGCATTGCACCGTACATTCTATTCTAGTTCACTCCGAGATAACCAAACTTCGATAATCTAGCCAGAAGTAAAGTCCTTTCCCTAATGCTGGTGTCTAAAAATCTGTCCTCGTCCCGTGAGATATATGCTTTACCGACTATAATAAACTGGTATCTCTGGTGGTCTGGTGTGAACCTAACAAAACCCAAGTGATAACACTTGGCGGGTGATATAGGCCGTTATCACATATGACCCTACGAACCAGGGAGTAGTACAATATTATGTATTATATCGCCCTAAAAAGCATTCATGCGCGCATGCATGTGCAGTAAGAAAAATTTGTACATCCGCGCACCACCGTACGTACGCGTGCAGTGGACACCCATTTTGCCAGTGCAACCAAGTTTTTTTTTTTTTTTTTTTTTGCAGCTTTATTTTTTTATTTTTTACATGTAATACCAATGATCAAGTCAAAGGAAAAAGAAGTTAAGAGAAGTGCAAAGTAGAGCTGGAGTGCAGCCGCCCGATAGCGGACTGAAAACTACTAGTAGTAGGATGAAAAGAGCACATACGAAGCAAATACAGACAAAACCAGAGGCAAATGGTATCAAATGCGAATGCCTGCCTCAGCAACCGCCAAGGTGGGAGGTGAGTCCAACTGCACCGGCCGAAGATTCCGGGATCCGCGCAAACACATCACGCTGGACCGGAGTAGGGCAAAACTCAATTTGCATCGAACCCAAGACATAACACAGCTGTATGCTTCTCCAGTCTTCGCGGCTTGAAGAGAAGCTATCCGCTTGTAGAGCGACTCCGCGTGTTTGCCCAAACCACCAGTGGTAGAGAATATGGCCGGAACAAACGACGAATGCTCTATGTCGCGGACACGTTGCTCGTAGCAGCGCCGCTTCTCCTTCTCGTGCTTGGTGTAGCAGGAAGCAATGGAGGTGGCGCGGTTTGAGGTCGCATGAGGATTGAAAACCCTCACATCGATGAAGGTGCGCTCAAACCGGCCACCCCAGATGCCACTTGCCGCAACGTCGAGACGGGCCTGCTCAGTCTGGATAGCGGTGCGATACCGGAACTGCTCCCCAGTGACCGGCTGCAGGTGGGGCTCCACGGAGACATTGTGAGCCACTCGCTTCAGCATATGGGCAGTGAGGTCACGCACCTCATTGTGCCGCACCGACGGAAACCCCCCTGTGGGGCAAGACAAAGCGTGAGCGACTGAAAATGTGGCTCCACAGCTGCAAGATGATGGCAGTCGCTGTGGAAGCCAGCCGTAGCGCAAGTGGATTCCGTCGCGGAACTCACCCTTGGTGAGGGTCAAGCCATGCCGCTTCAAGGGTCGACAGGTCAGCCAGGAAGAAGCTCCCTTCTCCGACGCTAGCGCAATGACCCGCTGCAACTCAGTATCCACAGATGAGGAAAGAAGCACAGCATCAGCCCGAACCGAGGCGTCAACTGTGTTCTTCGCTTGCTTCTTGGCAGCGCGTACATCGTCAATGGCGGTGCCTAATTCCATATCTTGGACCAAGATACGGCTTGTCAGGGGCGCGGTGATGTCTCGAGAAGACTGATATTGGGAGGCTCGCGACGATGGGTGGGGCAGCCCGAGACCGCCGAAGCGACACGGAAGAGCAAGGAGGCTGCGCTCCTGGGTATTCACCGGTCGTCCCAGAAGGGCAGGGATCAGCATGTTGGACACAGCATCATCAAGTGGAAGCAGGTACTCATCCATAGCTGGCATGCCTCGGCAGAGAAAGGTCCACTTACTCTGTAGGCCATGGGTGTACGCGGCATACGCAGCTTGAGGCTGAGAGCGGGCATAGTCACTCAGCCGTTGGACCTGTGCGACCCACTCCTCGACCTTCTGCTGCACGTACTGCGTGGCGAACGCGGATGACCCGATGGCTGCACCAAGGTAGCGGCATCCATCTGCCTGGATGGAAACACCAGTACCAGCGAAAATCCGGATGGCCTCGTCGAGGAGTGGGGGCTTGACCACTAGGACAGACTTAGCTGGATTTGGGAAGTAGCCATATTTGGGGCCCTTCTCCGTCAGCTGATCCCACCACACTCGGACGCTCTTCAGCTTGCCACCGGATCCGGCATCATCTGCATACCATGCCTGTACTGCTCCTTCTGTTGCAACAGCTTTCATAAGTGGGATGATGCCAATGGCATACATCGCCATGGCGACGGGGTCGCCCTGTGTGGTACCCTCACATGACAAGATCTTCTCGCCGCCGACGAAGAGGCTAGCGGGCTTTCGGTAGGTGTTGATCACGAGTTTGGCGAGTGATGGGCATAGGTGCTGGATGTTACGGAGGCACACTTCGCGATTTAGGCAGTTAAACGCGTTGGTGGCGTCAGCCAGAAGAATGGCTTCAGTGGAAGGGTCATCAAATACGTCGCACATCGCATGGATTGCCGCCTCTATGCCGCTATCTTGCCCCGCACAAAGCTGGAGACTGCCAGCAGCTTCCATGATTTCGGGGCGGATCACCTCGAGGATGGCCTTCCCCACTATGCGCCGCAAGACTTCCCCGATGCCTATTGGCCTGACTCCAGGGCATTTGTCGAGTGGAATCAGCCTGCATGCAGTGTAGGCATCTAGTGACGCCGGGTCCACGTACGTAGTAGCGAGACGACGAGCACACTTGGCCATAGCGTCACAGAGTTGGTCCGATGTATCGGCAAAGGATGTACACATGTGCCGCCAAGAGGCAGCATCCACCCCGGAGGGACCGGCAGCTCCTTGGGTGTGCAGGGCGGCCTTGCGTAGTGCGTCTCGATCGAGTGACTCAAAGCGTACAGGGTGGGGAGGCACGGGTGCCTGACCCTGAAGCAATGCTTCCGCATGAGGAGGCTGCGCCTCCGGGTGCTTGGCCTTAAGGAGATCCCGAACGGTGCTTCCATTGATGGAGTCATCCAAGTCCAGCACTCCTCCACGACCACCATCTGCCAACATGTGGGTGGCGGACCTCAGTTTCCCATTGGTCACGAGGTTTGCAAAGTCTCTGGCTTCATCGGCCCTGCTTTTCGGGGATGACGCGTGTGCTCGCAGGAGGTGCTGGATAGTGCGGCATTCATAGAGCAGCTCGTCAAGCTCACCACGATTCCAGAGGTCAAGGCGCGCCTGGAGACGCTTAGAGAATGACTGTGACGAGGATGCATGGGGTTGTTGTAGGAGCAGTTGCTGGAATACCAAAGCAATTTTGATTGCCTGACCCTCATATGGACCTGTATCTCCAAAGCATTGCAGATAGCTGCTGAGTGTGGAGATAAAAGCTCTGCCCGTAGTTCCATGAGGAACATCAAAGGTGTTTGGCCTGAAGTGCACTGCTTCCTCGTATGCTGCATGAATGGCAGCTTGTGTGGCTTGACTGTCCATTGTTCCAAGTGTGAACGGTCCTGTTGTTGATTCCACATGTGGAGGAAGTGAAACGTGTGCGTCTGCAGCGATTTGATCCTCACGCTGGCTGGCATCCAATGTGGCGAGCAGCTGGGCTGCTTGACTGTCTGAGGCCACGTCCTCGGGGATGTCAGAGTCATTGGCATTGCTCGCTGTGTCACCTTCCAGCGTGTCCCATGCAAATTGCTGGGAGCTCGATATCGAGACAGGAGTCGTCGACAGCGCCGCGGAGAGCGCAGCTGAGGCAATCTCCTCAGCGGTTGTTGCCTTCCTCGGGGTCTGCAAACCCTGCACTACCGTACTCACAACACTGCCGCTGGCCCGAGGCCCAGCCGCCGTTACCGTATCGCCCGTACCCGTACACTGCGAAGATGGTTGGCTCGCCGCGGGTGGTTGGTTCTTGCACCTTCCATTTTGAGCAGGGCCGCAGTTTTGGCAGTTCCTTCCACTCTTGACACAAGCACAGCCAACACAGGAGCCTTTGCCGTTGCACCGACAACATTGGTGGCCACCCTGCATGGCGCGCTTGGCGATATGACGCGCACCGCACTGAAACCAATCGAAGATCCGCTCAAAAGCCCGGAGCAGCAAAAAACTCAACTCATCTCAAATTCGAAAAAAAAAGCTCCCACCAAGGCTGTGTTTACATGAAGCGTTTCAACCCGGGTTGAGTTCGACCCGGGTCAGATTTCAACCCGCCATGTGCACAAAGTGAATGGCGCGTTTACATGACGCATTGCGCTTGACCCGGGTTGAAATTTCGCCCCGGGTTGATTTCAACCCTCCCCCCAAGGGGAGGGTTGAAATCAACCCGGGTCAAGAAAATCGTACAAACGTACTTCTGTGCGTATCTCGCGCCAGGTTTGAACGGCACTGCAGATGCACATTTCGCGCGAACAGATTCACGTGACCATACAGAACTGTAGAAGTGGACTTTTGGCGGCATATCAGTATTTGACCCGGGTCAACTGTCTTCATGTAAACGCTCACCTCTTTTGTCTATCGTACAGACTTTCAACCCGGGCTGAACTCGACCCGGGTTGAAATTTCTCATGTAAACACAGCCCAAGAGTCCATAACCCCCCCGGTTATGGACTCTTGGTACGGTGACATACTGTCCATACCGCTCTGGTAGTGGCAGAATTGCGCCTGAGAGAGTTCACAATACAACTTTCTGCGACGCGACATGCGACTTGCGACACATGCGACGAGCTGCGACAGCGACTGGCACCTATGACATCAGGGGATGGCCCACGCCTGGTAAAAAATAAATAGCGACACACGGTTCACAATATTCTTCATGTTTGCGACATCCTCATGCACAAGAAGTACTATGCACGTGCACCCAGGGTCGAAACTGTACTCCATCTGTGTATGTCGCAAAAGTTGAACTTTCTTCAACTTCTGCGACAGGTGCATTGCGACAGCTTGCGACAGCAGAAAGTTGTATTGTGAATCGGCCTTAATGCAAATAGCTCAGGCACTTCAGCATTGCATTCATTTCCTGTGCAAGAAGAGGACGAGGAAGAAGAAGAAGAAGAGCTCTCGAAAGAAGTTGTAAGCATTTACTAGTTTGTATGTTTTGACTCCCACTAGAAACAATGTACTAGTAGACAAGTGGAACAGCCTAGCCCTGTTTTTATTGCTCATTATGTATGAAACGTGAAGTAGCAGCAAACAAGCCTTGATCGTCCTTGTTGTTCTGTAGCATATCGGTATGCATGCAGTTTTCCTCACTGTGTATTTCTATTGCATGATATGCATCTGGAGATCCCCTCGCAGCTCGACAGGCCATCGCCTCTGCTGATCTGGGAGATCCTTTAAATAGAGATTATAAAGCGAGAAGACTGAGAGTTTGTGTTGCTGTTACAACCTGCTGTAGCAACATCTGTCAAGGAGGAAAACGTCCGTGAATCAGAATCTAAGAGCGGAAAAGCTAGCCACCAGAAATGGCCAAGGTATGTACTCAACCTATCAGTATGTGTATCAGTATTTCAGGATTATAGTGGTCGAGAGGCGGGGAGAGAGGCGGCGAGGCCATGCATTTATCAGATCTTCCCATACGAATCTTGTACCATTGTAGTGCGCTTTATCAGTGCTGTAAAACGGCTCCAGTGGGAACGACGTGAAAATTTAGAATTTCCAACCTCGCTTCCATTTGCCAGAGTGAAAAAAACCTGTACGGGAGATTTAGGAAGGCAACAACTTTAATACAGCAATAAAGAGAACTAGCTCTGCCGTCATCATCATGCTTCAACGAAGTCAAAGGGAAATTATTTGTCGTTAGGCAGGCCCTGGCCAATCCAGGATATCATGACGGGGTTCGTGTAGTGGTTGGTGGTGAAGTGGAAAGTAGAGTACAGTCGAGCCTGACAATTATGGACACCCAAGGGACTGAGGCCAACTGTCCTCAATTTACAGGTGCCCCCCCCCCCCCCCAGGCCTCAATTCTCCTTTGCACCCATCACCATACAACACAATCAGTCAAGTATGTACAGTAAACCTTATCTAAGACGACCACTCAAGGGACCTTCAAAATGTCGTCTCTGTTGCCAGGTGGTCTCCTTATCCAGGGTCATTTGACTGGAAATATCATCCCTTGATCCTGGTTTCAGTGGTCTTCTTGGACAGGTGGTCGCCTTATTTGAGTGTTCGCCTTGACAGGTTTTACTGTACGTCATTTTGTTCCTTGCAATGAATACAACCATCCTGTACACTTCTCCGGTGTGCTTTATGTACGTCATTAGCATGAGTTCCATCCACACTGCCACATTATGCCCACTGCACATAGTGTTCAGTCATGTACAGACTATGTAGTCATTTAAGATTTTATGACGCATGGCACAGAGTGCATGAACCCAAGTAGCGCATTTTCAAAAGACTAACTTTCTGTAGGTTGACTTTGTTTGTTTTACTACCATGGTCACGTTGTGCGGAGTCTCTGTTATGACAAGTAGTACTGCGCATTATGTGTGACATGTACATGACTGCTTTGTGCTTGTCTCTTGCTTGGCTTGTGAAGGTTTACCAATACATGTGTTTGGCTGTGGCATTGTATTGCATGACGTGTGCCCTCTGTCCAGGCATTGTTGAGTATTTTGCTCATTGCGAGCGCATGGGTGCTCTTTACTGACGCTGCGTGGCGTCACGCTTGGTCTTCTCCAAAGCCAGGTGAGTGAGTTGTAGTGCAGCGTATTGGAGGGGGGACACTCCAGGTGTCTAGACCCTCTGGCAAAGACTACTGCTTCTTTGTGTTCTGTTTGCGCTGGTACTTCCAGCCTCTGTCTGGTCATTTGAGAGTAGCCTACGTTGCTGTTGTACCCAGGTGCAATGGAGATACGCTGTACCAAAGTTGATTTTGTCAAGATTGCAAGCCACACTGTTGTGTAAGATGCTCCTCAATTCATCATACCTATCACAAGTTGATTGAGTATTTAAGTTTTTGCCTTGATTTGTATGCAGGTTTTTATTCCCAACAAAAGATTCTTTAAACTGAGACACTGCGCCAGTCGTTCTCATGTGTTTCTTCTCTTTTTTATTATATTCTTTGTAAAATGAAAATTGTGGGCACAAGTTATGCGATCGAGTCCAGCAACTAACACGTCTGACTGTTCAAATTCTGGTTTAGTTGGTGGAATCTATCGCATAACTTGTGCCCACAATTTCCAAGTTACAAATTTTTCCTTGGCTCACCATCTGAGTTTTTGAAATATTCTTTGAATCAACGTACCTGTACCAAGGCAGGTATACATCTACAATGCTTCAGTCAGAGTCAATTTCATTTCTATGCCACAGAATATACTAGTCGTAGAAGTCCAGTGCTACCATTATGCAGGTGATGAGCCCAGGATTCTTCTTATGATAAGTGACATTGGAAGTAATAGAATGTATATTTATCCATCTGCCTTTGCCTTTTATTTGTTTGGTCCAATGTTCGACTCTCTTTCACCATTACAGATGTATTTTACTTTTAACGGGAATTTCCCTTTGGATGTTGAGCTGTCAATCGAAGCTACGAATCCAGTGGTCTATGCATGCACTCGCTCGTGTCCTGTATACTGTCCTCTTGCGGTTAGAGCCCTCTCTTGAATAACGTAGTGCATTATCTCATAGTGCCCCTGTCTCCGAGAGCCAGTGAAAAAATAAAGCCCTCTCTTGAATAGTGCCTCACCCCCGGGGCTTGTGACCAAGCACATGTGCAACGGTTTGATTTTCTTTTGCCACTAGTCTTGCCCATGCCATTGCTCTGGGGGCATCATGATCAAAATCTCCGTTACAGAGTCGTGAGAGTTTAGAGTAAACTTTAGGCTCTGTTTTCTTTGCCTTCATTGTTTTTATGAGTTTAGAGTAAACTTTAGGCTCTGTTTTCTTTGCCTTCATTGTTTTTATGCTTGATGACGTAAATGTACCATCATTTGAAAAAAATAGTGCCTTCTCTTGAATGTAAAAAAGACGGTTACATATAGATGCAGGTTTTTGAAGAGTAGCGACATCCGAGTATCAAATTGCACACCTCGGTGTCTTGAATAGTGCTCTCTCTTGTATAGTGCCACATCTGGGGCACTATTGAATTTAAACAGTAGAGTCGCCCGCCCAAGAACGTTGTTGCCAAGGGGTTAGCCTGGGACGTTCTTATTTTGTCAGCAATCTGGCTGCATTCTTATAGTACGTACTTAGAAACAATCCGTGCTGGATCACATGTATCCCATAAGCTGCCAGAAAACCAACACCGCCGTTCTTAGCTTTATCTTTAGGCTGTGGCGTTCTTAGAATATCAGGCTGTACGTTCTTGGGCTCCACGTTCTTCAGCGCGCGACTCTACTGTACTTTTGAAGTAAAGGTTGAAAGGACGACAAGGATGCATGTTGTGGATAACAATACAAATCAATCGGCCGCTATTATGTGGCAGCACAGTCCGTATAAGCAGTACTAGTTGCACGCCTTGACAGTATGGGCTTGCATGTTGTACTGATGTTCTTCTTGTTTTAAACAGTACTCATAAGAGGCAGGGAATTGAAACAGAAAAGTATAAACTAGTCCTGCATTCATCTCACCCTTCCTGCTTGTTTTGTCGTGCTATGATGAATGATTTTGACTGCGATGCTTATACTCTTCAAAGCTCTTAACAAAAGCTGTTGTCCCCAAACAAACAAAAAATAGTCATTGGCCCTCACAACCTTTCCTCTTCTGTGTGTGATTCTTCCTGCCAGGATATTATAGGCATGAATCTTTATTATCAATCGTTAGCACCTATCGTCGTTGTCCAGTGGGCATCTACCTCGCAGTTCCACAGATGCTTTTTTCAGAAGGAGCAAATACCAAGAAAAACCTTTCTGAAGCAATGAAAATTTGCGGGGCGCAAAATTTGACTTTACCACCAAAGAGTGCTGCTCACTGCTTGTGGGACTTTGCCTACCACAGCGGTATTGGAAATTATATTGGCTATGACGCTGTATGGACAGATGGGTGGTTAACCGAGACAACTAATGACTTCAAACTGAAGTCCAGGGATGGATCTGACGCCAATGGTGATGATCAAGTCGGAAATGTAATCTGCTATGGTGAGTAATTGCTGCTACTGCTATTGTTGTTGTTGTTGTTGTTGTTGTTGTTGTTGTTGTTGTTGTTGCTGCCACTGTTGTTGTTGTTGTTGTTGTTGTTGTTGTTGTTCTTGTTTGAATTCTTTATTCTCACGATGGCACCATCGCCAATAAGAGATAAATTTATGAGAAGGTGAGATTGTGGGTTAAACAGTTGGAAAGTGATTTACATCACTTTGAACTTTACAAGTATGGGAGAGGGTGAGCGCTGCAGGAGCAGATTGTTGTTGTTGTCGTTTGAATTCTTTATACTTGGTGTTGTTGTTGTTGTGGTTGTGGTTGTGGTTGTTGTTGTTGTTGTTGTGGTTGTTGTTGGTGCGGGGGGGGGTGCTGGAGGTGCTCGTGCGGCCGGTGCTAAATGTTCTGCTGGTGACAGAGCTGCAATATCAGCGGTGGTAGCGGCAGCTGAAGTGGTTGCTGTAATGTTGGTGATGGTGGTGGTGGTGTTGGTGTTGGTGTTGGTGTTGTTGCTGTTTTTGTTGCTGTTTATGTTGCTGTTGCTGCTGTTGCTGTTTATGTTGCTGTTGCTGCTGTTGCTGTTGTTTTTGCTGCTGCTGCTTGTTGTTGTTTGAATTTGAATTCTTTTGTTGTTGATGCTGTTGTTGTTTGAAATCTTTTGTTCTCACGATGGCCTATGGCCAATAAGAGAAAAATAATTACCGGCACGGGGATCGGATACAGAGAGATCAAAGTTTAGCTGCTTGCTGAAGCAGTAGCGATGGCAATAGGGAGTTTATCACATAGGCTGGGCACAATGGAGCTATAGATGTGCTGAGCAATGTGAGCAAGTACATACGGATGTTGTTGTTGTTGTTGTTGTTGTTGTTGCTGTTGTTGCTGTTGTTGTTGTGGTTGTTGTGGTTGCTGGTGCGGGGGGGGGGGGGGGGTGCTGGAGGTGCTCGTGCGGCCGGTGCTTGCAATATCAGCGGTGGTAGCGGCAGCTGAAGTGGTTGTTGTAATGTTGTCCTGGCCATTGTCGTTGCTGTTGTCGCTCTGCTTTTACCTATTGCCGTCACATCCTTTCCATTTGCCTATTGCATCTTTTCTTTCTTTCTTCCTTCATTAACTTTTCTTCCTGTTTCTTCTATCTCCTGTTTCTCCCTCATGTTTTCAGCTGAGCCGTGCAAGCTATGCTCACAACACAGCCAATGTGTTGACAGTCAATGCAGTTGCAGCTGTGGCTATTCTGGAGTGACCTGCGACAAAAAGGAAAAAGAAGGATTAGGTGAGCATTTTGTGCATCAATGACAGTACTCTGTGGGTGTAGCGTAGTGGAGGCTGATGTGACGTGGCCATACCTGGTTTGCGCTACAGTATTGGTGCTGAGTTGTGTGTTTGTGTGTATGGTGTAAGGTGTAAGGTAATGTGCGCGCTTGGAACAGGCTTAGCTCGGGTATGGTTGGCCTGGTAGGGGGGCTTCATACTTGGGCACAAAAGCAAAGCGGTCTTACAAGGCGTTGGACGGGGATTTCGGTCTGGGCATATCATGTGTCTTCCGATCTGCAAAGATCTCGTGGCAAGTTTATCCACGTGGATAATCCAAAGACACCGTGTAGAACCTCTTGATCTTTCAGAATAAAAATAAACCATATTTCCAAGTAAGCTGCACTTTAAACGCCCACAAAAAACACAAATGGCCATGCAGCTTATTTATTTATTTATTTATTTCTGCACCTCGTGGCATGTCAAGACAGCCAATTGAATTGAGGAGAGGGTGAGACCAACCAGCTTAGACTATGATGGTGAAATTATCGGTGATAACATAGGCTACATGTCTGTGTTTCGTGAAGACATAGGTGAAAAGAAAAGGTATGCTATAGCCAATACAGACTGCATCTACATCCTGTCATTTGGAAAAACACACCTCAAAATAATACCATACTTGCCGGAGTATAAGCCGCGCCTAGGTTTTTCGTCACGAAACGTAGACATCTAATTTTTTTCTAACTGTTGCACCGAAGAATAAGACGAGAGTTAACATATTTTGGATTGGTTTTGACGCCTGGCTTCTCTTCACATAATATGGTGTTGGTCCCACGTGTCTTCGACAAAGCGTTCTCTAGATATTTCCGTTTGAAAAACTGAGTTTCGGGGGCTGCGCCATGACGTCATGCGGCTGCGCCACACCCTCCGCAATGTCATAGCGTTCAGCTAGGTCAAAAGGAGTGCGTGAAAGCAATAGTGTCAATGCTATTTCAAATGATTTGGCGACCGATAGTAGGTGGTGCAAGCGACCTCAAAGACATACCGGTAACTCCATGTGAGAGTGAGGATGCAGCCATGGCTGATCTTCATGACTTCGGTCTGGGGCCGAGAACCTCGATATTAAGCTGAAGAAATGGCCGAGCGGGCCGGTCAAGAGTGAGCGCTGCTGCTTTTCCGACTGACGAAGAAGCAGCAGCTATTGCAGAGGAGACAGATATACCGTATAGTCCGTTGCAAACGCCCACCCCAGCGGGTCCATACTATTTTCGTCTTTTTCAGGTCAATATAGTCATAGAAAACTGGCATGAAGGTCGAATGCGTACGAGAACGACTTTAATGCCTACAAACTGGCTATGTCTTACCATGAGGCTCTGCGAACGCGATTGTCATTATCTTGCTGCAAAGAAAAAGAGAGAGGGAGAGAGAGGGAGAGAGAGGGAGAGAGAGAGAGAGAGTCACTTTAATCAGCTGTGTGGTGGATACCAGGCTAAGAGGGAGAGAGAGGGAGAGAGAGAGGGAGAGAGAGAGGGAGAGAGAGAGGGAGAGAGAGAGAGAGAGAGTCACTTTAATCAGCTGTGTGGTGGATACCAGGCTGAGAGGGAGAGAGAGGGAGAGAGAGGGAGAGAGAGGGAGAGAGAGAGGGAGAGAGAGGGAGTCACTTTAATCAGCTGTGTGGTGGATACCAGGCTAAAATTAGTGGCGATCAATCCATCAGCCTTGCAAGCTGTTGAGTAATGTTATTCCAGCACAAGTTGCTATGTCTAACATAGCTGTTCACTATCATCGTTTCCGTGATGGGCAGGTCTGAGGTCTGAAGGTGTGTGTGTGTGTGTGTGTGTGTGTGTGTGTGTGTGTGTGTGTGTGTGTTTATTGCTTTTCTTCCCATTAGATTTTTACTCAAACAATAGGCATTTCGATGGGATTCCATATTGTCCAATTGGTGGATATATGGTCCTACCGCGGTCCACCTGTAATGTTCGCACAAAGCTGGTGTCATTACAGGAAGCCAGGACCGCCTGTCATGCCATGGGAGCAACAATTGCACCATTCAGGGCGAGAAATTGTGCCACTGCATTTGGTTATCAGTACCTGCCGGAAACTGCTGGTTACAATTTGAAATACCTATGGCGCAAGGCTGGCTATACAACCTACTTAGGAAAAGATCAGCAGAAAGTAGGGCAGGTAGCATGCTACGGTAAGGGATTTTTTCTGGTTTTAAAATGCAGTGTGAACTCGCTTGATGAAACAATACTCAAATATGTTGTAGTACGTTATTTTGTGCACGTCATGTGTACATTGTGTGTACGTGGTGTTGCATGCGCATGTTGCTGTGGTGTGAAAAGCAGTCTTCGTCTTGAGTTCATCATGTCCAGTTGTGTTTCCGTAGTCGTCTTGCAATAAACAGTCTTTCTAAATGTAGTTATCGTCGTCCATTGTATAAGTGTGGAGATGACACGGGGCTAGGAGCAGGTGAAGAAAAGGCAGTTACAACATTGGTGGCAGCGATGGTGGAAATTTGTCGTATACGTAAACTTCTGGATTCGTCCTGCGTGGCCTTCGCTCCCAGTTTCCAATGTCATCTCGAGTCTTCCTCATAGTTTCGTCCGTCGTCATCGTCCTTTATCAATCATCTCTCCCGTCTCTCGTCGGTCGTCGTCATTGAGTGGTCCCGGACACGACGTAAAACTGTGCCCAGCATAACACCAGAAAAACCTGAAGGTGAAGACGTGAGCAGCCGCGGCTCCTTGAGATGGCGGACCACGTGACAGACGGCGTGATGACTTGAGATCGTCAGGCGAAATAGTACGTCATAGTACATTAATTTTGAGACCGGCGGGAAGAAGATGACGACGTTCACTAATTTAGTATCTGTGCACACGAATGTGCTGTGTGTGTGACTATGTGTGTCAGCTATGACATCAAACCCTTTGGTTCCATGCCTACCATGTAGGTCAGAACCATCCTGCAAAGTTTGAATGATGTAGGTTGAACGATCGCGCCTCGAACCATACTTTTTGAAATTCTCTTCATAGTACATCTTCCACCATTGAAATTTCGAATTTCTTGCTGAGAGGGGTGGCTTGCAACCTCGATATGACTTGTTCCAGGCATGCTTTGGAGCCAAGCCCTGTTGAAGTAGTCGCGGGGATTTGCCCTGCAACTGCTACAACAAAAAATGATTAGATCTGAGAAAGGGTGAGACCGCGAATCTCGGTTGAATATTGAGTATTTCAAGCCTTTTTAGACGACGATGGAGATCTTTTCGGAGATGGATGTCGCGGCAAAGGACATGGTTTCCGACTTCTGGCATCTTGTGAAGCCAGAGATCTTTTGTCCAGTCAGGCCGGCAGCCTAGCCGTCGTTAAGCTTGTGCTTGGATCTCGTTCTGCTCGATGTGGTAGGTCATGTGGTCGAAGGTTCGATGGACTTCTCGTGTGCTCTGGATGGCAGTCGTGAGTCAGTCAAGTGTCAAGTAAAGTCGGCGGAATAGCGCGAGCTCCAGTGTGGGGAGCAAACCCTTTCTTACAAATCATCGCCGAAGTCGCAACCACTACTTAATAATAATAATAATAATAAATAGTGAGCACAAAGTTTACCTACCCTGCCACAATACACCTGTATTTTGTATTTCTCTAGAACAGAGGAGAGGATGAATAGCGTACGAGTAATAGGCTTTCCTCAAATCTGCCGGCCGAAAAATTCGCCAGAAACGAGACGTATCCAGGGAAAAAATTGCTAAGCTTTTCGCCGATTTTGGAGGATTCCTTTGAGAATCACCGAAAATCTACAAAATATTGTTGCAATGTGCGTTTAGGAAGGAATGATGTTGCTGCAACCATGACCGTTCGAGATCTCTACTTCAGTAATTGTAGTGCTAGTGCGTTGAGGTCGTGTGACTCGTGTCCTTTCACCTCCTCTCAGACAAACATTAGCCATTAGGCCATGGTAAAAAATAAAGTTGATTCTCAGGTCATGAGCCTGTGAAAATCGCTGCGAGCGAGCGATTTTTATTGTATTTCCCACATTTTTTTTTATTTCCAAAGACAGGGTCACACATATGTACATGGTGACATGTTATATTCAGGCCAGGGAGTAGAAAAATGCCGGCATTTTTACTACTCCCTGATTCATGCCTTTCGCATTGACCGTTTTCATGCACGCATATGCATGCATAGAATTTAAAAAAATCGATGCACGCGTACTAGAGAATCAAAGATAATTTTTACCATGGCCTTAGGAAGATCATGACTAGTGAAATGCCCAAATCCTCCGGCCGAAAAATTCGCTGATTTTGGAGGGTGCCTTTGAGATTTGACGAAAATCTACCAAATCTTCCATTATCTCACCAATTTTGAAGCCAATATGTAGGGAGGGCCCGAATATGCTTGCGCATATTTTCGCATATTTTGGTCCTTTTTGACTCGAGGTCGCATAAAGTAGCAAATCTAGCATATTGTACCAAATGTGGCATATTTTGCTACAAGGTGCAAAGAATTCGCATAATTATCACTGATATCAGCTCTGGTGATCAAGCATATTTCGAGCATATTTTTTGCTTTTGTGTGATTTCGAAGCATTATTTTGAAGCAAGTGGCCAATATGCAAAAAGCATAATATGCGAAATTTTTGAGCATATTTGGGCCCTCCCTACCAATTCTCTTAGCCGATTTTTCAATATTATTCCAATTTTGCAGCCAATTTTTGAACCATCAGCTGATTTTGCAGCCGGGTGAAGAGCCAAATAGGCGAAACAACGGGCCAATTTGGGGAAAGCCTAAGGAGTAACGTTTCTCGAGATACAAAACGAGGACATCAAATTGATTCCCGGAACGAGAAAATCGGGACGGCGCCAATTCACCGATTTCCTCAAACCCAACTTACAGACATGATTTTTTTCTTTTTATGCTGCTTCTTTGCTTCTGCACACAGCACAACTAGCTGCTATAATCGACATTTCAGGTATTGATTATCATATTGTCGTACACCCAAAACCAGTAGCTACTTTATATGAGGCTTCCAAAACATGCCGCTTTGGAGCTCACCTCTATTCCAGTGTCCACAACAACACGGGTGTCAGCAGTTTCCTGCTGAATGTGTCTCGCATTGTGGATATCGAACCTACATACTGGTTTAACAGCACCAAGCATTCAATGATTGATCTAGGACCAAACTCCTCCGTTGCAACCAAGGCACCACACCTTGCGGCATGTTTCTGTGAGTGCCACTATTCTAGCCATTTAACCTTTGATGATGACTATGTCTAATAATTATTATGATGTGTGGCATACTAGGCTAGTAACCGTTACTGTGGTGGTTGCTTTGTGCAGCAAGTTACAGCTAAAAATCAGCAGAAAATCAGCTGTACTCCAGGTGCGGGGCTCTTTGAAGCGTGCTTGTTCACCAAGCAAAACTTAGCCTGTGTCAGGTTTCTTGACTGGAAAATATAGTGGGGGGGGGGGAGGGGGGGGCAGGAAACAAACAGTGTTAATCCCATGTTGAACTATTGCATTGTCACACAAAATGCAAAGTACGAGCCCCTTGAGCGCAAGTAATGATCTATTTGTGGCAGCATTTCGTTGCTGTCATCATGATAGCCTTCGAATGGCCAATGAAATGATAATTGAACTTGCCAGTGGTCACTGGACATTTACTTGTTCTGTCAGAGGAAAGCTTCACGAAGATCGTGCTGTGTACGTGATGTGATAAGGTGCGCATGCGCGCCTAGGCTCGTGGCTGGTTTTGCATGCTTGCTGTGCTGGACTAGGTCCGAGAATGTAGGCTCTCTTCAAGTTCCTGGTCTTTCTGTTCCTTGATTATTACAATAACTGTACGAACCTGAGTAATGCTGTGTGTGGGCCCTTAGGGCCAGACATAACAATTTATCTTCATGAAGTTAGTAGCCTCAGGGAGATAGTAGAGAGGTTCCGCATAACGTAATAGGGAGGTTTAGTTCCCACGTAACGGAAACGCGTACGTGGGTGATCCACGTAAAGTGGATGAAGGGCACCCACGTTGCAATGTTGTGTTTAGTCACACGGAACAAACAAAAGCATAAAGCGAAAGGCCCAAACCTGGTCAAAGACGAAGCTACCCGGGCCTAAGAAGCTCATCAAATATTTTGATTTCGTGCTTCGGAAACTTCTTCAGCTGAGCACCCTCACAGCTTGCACAATGCGCTCCATTCTAATTTTCACCCACGTTCTGGCGGAACGTGGGTGAGCCTCCATACACGGCATGTCGTGAATCAGAAAACGTCTGTACGTGGGTCACTGAGTATCACGTGGTACACCCACGTAAAGTACCCACGGATTACGTGGGACTAAACCTCCCTAATTACGTTAGTAAAAACCGTAGTCGATCTACGGAAAGTCTTACGTAAACTGCATGCCGATCTGGGTTCCGCCATACGGAGTTTTCAAATCACGTAGCTGCCCTTGGCAACTCCGAACGTGGCAGTGTACGACCAGATCGACCTAGGGAGAGAGTCATAAATTTGTACCCCAATCCACTTACGGACCAGCTACGTCATCAGAGCCCTATCTACGTACTCTACGTAGACAACTTTCCGTAAGTGGAGTGCAAACTCGCGAATTCACGGGTTTTTCCCGCCCACTAACGTAAAGTTGCTCAACTTTACGTAGTGCGGAACCTCTCTAGTATCTTCATGAAGTTAGTACCCTCGGGGAGATACAGGAGCAGGAATAGGGCCTTTGTAAATAGCTGCTTTTCTCTGCCAGTATGGTAATGATATTGTTGGCTCTTTTACCTTTAGTTTTTTTTCCTTTCTTCTTTTGTGTTCCAATGGATTCACTAGTATTTGAATTGATTTTAAAGTTCACTGAATTCATTATGAGAGTTTGTTGAATGATTTGTGCAATTTATTTTGCCTGTACAAGAGGACCCTCAGGGAGTTACGTGTAGTACCTTCACACAGATATGTTAGTACTGTTGAGTACGAATGTTAGTACTGTTGAGTACGAATGTTAGTACTGTTGAGTACGAATTTGAGTACTGATGAGTACGAATAAGCATCTTGCCTTCCAAGACACAACCAACAACGGGAACAGGTAGTTGGCAAGACATTTATTATAGGAGACGAAGACAAGGACGAACCGGAAACGACTACATTGTGGAAGAGAGCGAGACAGATCGAGTGAGGGCGGCAAGATAAAGGGCCTGGGTAGCTATGGCAAATATGGGTGCGCAAGTAGCTACCCAGGCCAACAGAACAAAAGATGACAAAAGGAGACAAAAGGTGAGTACGACATAGTATGGGGTTCATGCAGGCCAGCTTGGAAAAGGTTGTAGAACGTACGGGAGGAGGTACCTAACAGTACCTTCACGGAGATAAGTGTAATGTCTTCCCAGAGATAGTAGCTGCACAGGATTGGCAATGCAATCATTGAATGGAGTAAGGAACTGACTCAATGACAACTCTACCTGCATGAACAATGACGAATCCATGCAGCAGTTTTATTGACAATAGGGGCGTAGGAACTGGTTATGAAATATGAAACTATAACTACCTCACAGTGATGTGGGTAAATAGATCCGTCGCAGCGAGGCCCAGGGTAGCCTTCTCTAGCTAATGTTGACCGTCGCAGCGAGGCCCAGGGTAGCCTTCTCTAGCTAATGTTGACCGTCGCGTGAGTCCCAGGGTAGCCTTCTCTAGCTAATGTTGACCGTCGCAGTGAGGCCCAGGGTAGCCTTCTCTAGCTAATGTTGACCGTCGCAGTGAGGCCCAGGGTAGCCTTCTCTAGCTAATGTTGACCGTCGCAGTGAGGCCCAGGGTAGCCTTCTCTAGCTAATGTCGACCGTCGCAGTGAGGCCCAGTGTAGCCTTCTCTAGCTAATGTTGACCGTCGCAGTGAGGCCCAGGGTAGCCACAATGTACTCATGCACACACACTCACAAGCAGGGTTGAGGGTTGTCATGACTTGTTTTCGAATAAAGATTTGAAAAGAATATGCTCAATGCAGGTCTATAGTCAATTTCGCTAATATTGACTGCGGATATAACGACAATTCATGAGTAACGACAGAATTTCCATGCCCAGAACAAAGTCCCGCCTACCTGTATGCATATAATAAGACTTCGTATAAGGACACTTCGCAAATAAGGACACTTTTCTGATACCCCACCGAGTGTCGTTATACGCAAAGTTGACTGTATACTGGCGTGGACATGAAAATGCGGACGAATTCCCGGGGCCGGCGCCGTCAGTGCGTACAGAACGTTGCATGCAATGCGCATGTTGATCGCAGTGCACATGTGCTAACCCTGGCTGCATGGCCAGCGCCCTGGGGCCGCTTGACCACCAACCGGGTTTCCATGTCCACGACAGTAGTATGTGATGGTAGACTGGTTCCAAGAAAGCAAATGACAATAGCTGCGCAATGTCATCACATTGGAACGTCAGCGATTCACACTGCCTACCATGGGTAGGTGCAGAAAATAGTTGCTCGCCAAGGGCTAGCCTGCTGCTGTTCACTGCAGACGGACGACACGAACCGCCACTGAGGCCAACAGCCAGCCCCCAAGGGCTAAGCTGTCACTTTGAAGAAAAAACCCGGCCAAGAGTTCAAAATTCGGCTGCAAATTCCGGGGGGGGGGGGGGAGGGGGTTTCTGCGGCATTTTCTGCAGTAAAATCAAAAATCTGTGGCACTTTCTGCAAATTGTTCACCTTCCTTGTAGAGGATATGACAACTAGTTGCTTTAAGGAGTACTTTTCACACTATCCTTTGCAGCCACAAACCGTGAATGAGAGTGAAGAATCTTGGAGAGACCTGCACTCACCTACACTGGCAAGAGCAATGTGCTCAAACAGATCGCAAAGTAGTTTTTCTGCTGCTTTCTGAGTAGGAATTTTACTGATCTACCTTAACATTCAGATTCCGCAGGCAAAAGTGTGGATTCCGTGATTTCCGTGGATGATGGGAACTTCTGTGAAATTTGCAGCGGCCGCAGAATTGCATTTTTCCAAGGGGACAGGCTTTGTAATCCTGCCCACCACGGGCGCACGAATGGCAACCTGCCAGCTGAGGGCGCATGAACGGCCGCTGAGGCCAACGACTTATCCATCAAGGGTTAAAGCATACAGCCCTACCGAGGGCGCATGAAAACCACACAGCCAAACAGAAGTTGCCTTTATTATACCTATTGATCACACTGAACTCAAAATCTCAATTTCTCATCTCGGCCGATTGTCGCGCTTTGCATCCAAACTCTTCATATGGATATGAGTAAGTGTTCGCCACTGAAACTAGATACTAAATGCAGTCAGAACTGACAGAGTATTGAGAGAAAGAGGGGTGTGTGTGCAAAAACAAACGAGTACAAGGCAGTCGTACAGTAACAAAGAATGCCGACTGTTACTGGATGGTGATGATACCAGTACTTGACTAAGCAGTCTAACTACAATTTGAAGCAGCAAAGTAGCACAACCAAGTTAGGTCCAGTTGCCTTTTCCGTTTTTTACAATGTGTAACTTCTGTTGCAGTTTGCTGTTGATCGTCTTGGTCTGACAATTGTAATATTGCATGGTTGGTTGTTGTGGATGTTGTGGGTTGCGTTGTTGGTGTTGGTGTTTTAGCTGGTCCTACATCAGTAAGGCAGTTTGGTAATTGTAGTTTTAGTGCTTTTGTGGGTGTTTTGAGTGGCCTGATGCGGGTATGCTTCACTGCCGCAGACCCGAGCTCGCGTGATAGCAGTGTTGATTGTGTGTATGTGTGTGTATATGCGTGTGTGTGTGTATGCGTGCGTGCATGTGTGTATGTGTGTGTGTGTGTGTGTGTGAGTGTGAGTGTGCGTGTGTGTGTGTGTGTATGTGTGTGTGTAAACCCATGTGTGTGCATATGTGTGCATGTGTGTTCATTTGCTTCATCACTACAGTACCTTTAACACATATCTGTAATTTCTACAAAGCCACCCTTCAGACCGACCGGAACGGTATTGTTTTAACTGCGAGCTGGACAGAAGCAAACAAGATGTGCAGAGATCAGGGTAGCTTTTTGCTTTTAAAAGATAATGAAATGAAAGATGACCATTGCGTGGCATCGACCCTTTACAGATTCGCAGCATATGCTCACTATGGTTCGTATGGAATGTGGACTAACACGGAGGGTTTTGTCGGACAGTATAACAACGTGGATAATAAAATGCATATCGGCCACGAATTTAATACGCTTCACTACCGTCCGCATCGCTCGGTTGTATGCTTTGGTGAGTATTATCATTTCACCTTGTACATGTATACAGCATGATTGAATCATTTTAGACGGTCAGACGTAATTACGTTAGCATAAAGCGTAATCGATGTATGGATTGTTTTACGTTACACTGCCTGCGAAGCCATGTTCCGCCATACATAGTTTTGAATCACGCACATGTAGTTGCCCTTGGCAACTCCCAACTTGACTGTGTATGACCTAGGGAGAGAGTCATAGGGAGAGAGTCATAAATGTACAACCCAATCGACTCACGAAGCGCCTCGTTAGAAGAGCGCCATGTACATGTACATACTCTGCACTCCACTTGTGGCTGCTGGATGACACCGCAAGCCGTTTCGGACTTTTTACCGTAGATGTTGACGTGTACGGGAGTCAGAGAACTAGGCCATTATCACACAACGTTCTCTGACTCCCGTATACGTGTATAGTATCACCCGATGATCGTTACCACGTATAGTTCGTAACGGCTCGTCAGGTGTGCAGTTAGAACTCGGGATTGTGCGCCAAGAAAATATGTTAAATTTAGAACGTGGAAAATGGCTTTCCTTCCATCCCCTCTTTGGAATTACCACCAATATCCATGAACCTTCCAAGTTGGAGTTCAAAATCCGGTTTAGTTTGTGAACAGAGAAAGGTAGCTTTCAATTAAAAGAGATCAATAATTCATGGGACAGATTTTATATCAATTTTTCACGTCACTGAGCCTGGGCCACAAATTTCTTTGGCCTACTTATCAAGCTTTAGTGGCTGATTCGGGTTAATTACCCGAAAAACCTTTGGATTGAGCAGGAAGTGTTGCTTTCAGGCACGTTTGCGGAGTGGACAGTTGGAAGTGCTTGTGGTGTGCTTGGCACTCAGCAGTCACTCCAATGTCAGTCTGACAGCATGTTTGTTTGTTTATTTATTTTGTTTGTTTGCTTGTTGTTGTTGCTTGTTTGTTTGTTTATTTATTTTGTTTGTTTGTTTGTTTGTTTCTGTTGTGTTAGAGTCTGTCCAGAATTGAAGATTCTGCGAAAGATGCTCTGCTGAATTTGTGAGGCCGCGGGTCTGTCCAGAGATTGAAGATTCTGTTTCTGAAATTCATATTGTGCATCCATCTAGTGTTTGTACGGTTCTGACTGCGTTACTGCTGACATAATTATCTTCCAGAATACCTCAATACAACTAAGTGAACACAATCTGGATCAAAGATCAGACTTCAATATCTGCAAACCATTGCCATTTTTGTATTTCTATATTATTACTTAGGGACTCCCCGGAGGCTTCTCCGCGGCCTATCGAGGGGGTTTCAAAATGCATGAACCAAGTGCCAAGGTTTAATCTTGCTTGTTTTTTGAAGACAGTGAGGTTTTCCTCGAGGCTGGAGTATTTTGGAATGTGTATCTACTTTGATGTATGCAATATTCACTGGTTTGGTGTATGCCTACATATGTTTGGCATTCTCTTAAAGTTGCTTTGCTGGTGCTTATTATGGGACGCTGAAGGGAGTGCATGTATGCATGTACTGCCTTCCACCAAGGCTGACATCCCAAGATTCACTTTCTAAATTTCAGCAGCAATATCGCTTGCACGTGAAAAGTTTTAAATTTGACTGAAGTGGTATATCCCTGGACATTTAAATTAATTGTTTTATTTTTAACAACCCAGCCCTGTGTTTATTGCTAATTTATGTAGCATATACTGTAACACGTGTAGTTTTCCTCACTGTTTATTTCTATTGCATGATTTGCATCAGGAGATCCCCTCGACAGGCCATCGCCTCTGGGAGATCCTTTAATAAAGATTATTATTTACTTTATTTTATTGTATTTAGAAAAGCGATCCTGTCAGCTTTTCTATTATTGTGTTCACATGGCGCTACCTAACGACACCGCTATTCAGACACGTTGTCTACGTAGCTACGTAAGTTTCTACGTAAGATGCTCGGTACCTGGTCCTGGACCAGGGAGCTACTCCATGGCTCCTACATGTACCATCGCGCGGCCGGCTGGCCGCTTGCCTGTGCATTGCAGACTTTTTGTTGTTGCCTTTTCGGATGTGCATGCACGTGCGCACGAGGAACTTCCTTCTTTGGAACTGCTTCTTACATGAGCTGTTTCGGATATTTCGTCTCCTGGCCTGGCTTATTTCGTTTCGGCGCTGCTGAGACCTCCTTTCGCGGAATATTACTCAATGACAGGTGAGTTGACCAGTTCCCTTTGATTCATTTGCTTGTGTTGACTTTTTCATTTACGAAAAGTGTGCTGATTTTGGGCGGAATGCAATAAATAATGGAAAAGCTGACAGGATCTCCTTTCTAAATTTAGCTTTTCCGCTGCCGAGGCCTCCTTTTACGGAATACTCAATGACAGGTGATCTCTGAGTTGACCAGTTTCCTTCGATTCATTTGCTTATGCTCACCCTTTCATTTACGGAAACGTGTGCTGATTTTATTCGGATTTAGATCCATTTTATCTCTTTGCACTTGTTAATTGCCTACAGTGTGCGAAGAACGCGAGTTCACCTTCTTGACGGTAAGGCTTATGTTAGATGTGTTGTCGAAAGACTC
The DNA here is from genome assembly GCF_964019385.1 of Sycon ciliatum. NCBI lineage: Eukaryota > Metazoa > Porifera > Calcarea > Leucosolenida > Sycettidae > Sycon > Sycon ciliatum. Next base: position 31,859,891 of record NC_088647.1, read on the forward strand.
ATATTCATTGCACATTAGTACGTTACAAGTAAGGCACTGGTCAGTGGCATACTATCGTTGGCAGTTCCCAATCTGGAGGGAAAGGTTCAAGGACTCATTGACCGAGTTTGCCAAATAAATTCGCATATCAGGGAAAATCTCCATTGTGGAGAGGATCAGTAACTTGTTTGCTTCATACGAAACAAGCCAATGGGTGCAGTCTCGTCTCATGAAAATCTCCTACTTGTATGTTTGGATTTGTTTACTCGAGTCTGGGCTGTTTGATTTGTGAGTACCGCCGAGATTGCACTGCCCCAAATCAAGTTTCGTGCCGCCAAAGCAAGAATTACGATCTGCAATCTGTTTGTAGTACCTGTAAGAATGTGGAGTACATGTATCGTACTTTCTCTGTTGCTGTTTCAGTTGCCGTCATGTTGCTAAAGAAAGGTTCAGTAGAGAGGTTCTGCAAAACGAAAATTCGAACGAAGTTTCGCGACAGTCCTTGCGAAAGTGTGTGCGAATTTTTGCACGAACTTTGCGTTCTGCACATTTTCGTAGTTTGCGCGGGCCAAGTGCACGTACGCCATGACCCGATCTCACGAAATTTCCTACGACAGTTCATTTCGCGTTCCCTGCAAGTTTCGCGTCCAAAGGTGCGAAGTTTCGCACTTCATGATGTAGAGCGAAAGTTTGTACGCATTTTCGTTTTGCAGAATCTCTCTAGTGACTCAATTGTTTCATACGAGACGAGTCAATGAGTCGGTGTGGCTTAGAATCTTTTGCTGTAGAAGAAATCTATTCGTATGTCTATTGGAGATATAATTGTATTCTCTGGTTATAAAATAGGTTAAGCTCACAGAATAAATACCATCGGTCCCTTGGTGTTCGTCCTAAAGAGGTTCGACTGGATATCATTCATACTCACCAAAAGATGTGTAAGATTATTATTGTGGAGTGCCTTGTTTATCTCTCAGTACCTCCAACCATAGCCTTGCCCCTTTTCTCCTCAGGATCAGTGTAGTTGTTGGAACGAGGTTTTGGACTCAGCAATGTATTCGTTTACATTTTAATACATGTTTATTGTTCCTCCTTTGCTGTGTTGTTTTAGAAAATCGTGGACTAACAGTTTGAAGTCATTGAACTACTTCCAAAAGTTGTATCGGCATCAACAGGATTACCATTTCAGTGCAATATGATGCAGGATGACCTTATCACGATAACCCATGATTATAAACCATTATGAACACAGAATCAACAAAAACATCTACGACACGCACCTGGCTACATTTCTCAAATAAATCTGATCGAGGGTGGGGAAATCTGGAATATCTGAAAGGCAAGACAATTTTATGACAGTCATGAAATTCTGCAACAGCAAATTGCAACATGCACAGAATGACCTCCGTATAAAAAAAGTATCACCACCACCAGACCACGACTCACATGTTTCCCCGCCAAAGAACATGCATTATGCTACTGCCATTTTCTGCAAGAAAAGGCTTGCACATCATGCGTATAATGCGGTATTGATGTGAAGGCCATCATTTCCATATTGATATAAGGCATTCCATTAATTGGTGACAGAAAAAAAGAAAGAAATTATAGCAATAAAAACTGCTTTATGGCAGTTTTCTAAAAAAGTTATTGTGTTCTAGTCCATGGACCCCGTCTAAAAAGTAAGAAATTACCGAAATGTGATAGCCGAAAATTAAAATTTCACACAAAACCTCACAATAATCACACACAGAATGAAAAGCTACATGTACCGTAGAAGACCTTTTCTCCTCGTGATCCTCTTTCCTATGCATGCATGTTGCCAATTGTTGGTGCAGTACAAGTTTAGTGTTGAAAGCAGCATTTCAAGTGTTGTGATTATTATGAGGTTTTGTGTGAAATTTTAATTTTCGGCTATCACATTTCGGTAATTTCTTACTTTTTAGACGGGGTCCATGGACTAGAACACAATAACTTTTTTAGAAAACTGCCATAAAGCAGTTTTTATTGCTATAATGCATTGGGGGTGCGTGCATGCATGCGTTTGTGGCGACATGTACGTGTGTACTAGTGTGGGGGTGGATGCACGCGTGCGTGCGTGTTTGTTTGTGTGAAATCTCCCAGCATGTGCTAATGACGAGCTTTGGATGGGTTGGTGACAAGTTCGTCACTGTGGCCGATCGCTGGTGGCAGGGCTTGGGAGTGTGAGTGACTGCCAACACGGTTCAATCAAGCAAAAGGATAGTCAATACATGCACTAAGAATAAATACAAGGAAAGGGTTCTGGATAATAAATAATCAGGACAATGTGGATCTGGCCGCCATTCTCGGGCTCTCCCTCTCGATCTCCTCGACCTTGCGCAAGCATGCGCAAATATGTACAATTCTGTAGCTAAAACAAGTATCACATGAGACCTACGTCACTGGTCCAACACATGGCACTACTCCGGGTATGCCGAGTATGGGGAGAATGCGTACAGCAAGAACAGAGTACCAGTACTAGTACATTGACTATGCTTCTACTACGGTTCTTGTTTACTGAAGGCTTGTCAATGAGACCAAACATACAATACATCATGCATCATGCATCATACACATTATTAGATACAGTTCAGTGGGACTACCACAGGGTAGTCATAGCCCAAATTTGCTAGCAATTCTTTGAGCAAAATATCGGACGCGCAAGTTGCCGGCAAGTTTTGAGCAAAATATCGAGTTTTGGTGGGCTTTTCAGAAAATCCAAGGCTTCTCAGGGACTTTCTCAACGCAATCAGTCTTCAAAGTTGAAAACAGGCACAAAAGTGGGACAAAACTGACTCATGGCCACATTTTTGTAGAAAGTTGAGCAGCAGCAGGAGCTCAATCAAAACATTTCTCGTTATCAGCGACAATTATCGTTGAGTTTTCCTTGAAACTCATTTTTTCTCGAGCAAAACCAAAGCAAAATACCGACGGAGAAAGGAAATGCCAAGCAGAATATCGAAAAATTTGTGGCAAAATTGTGCGGCAAAATATCGATGTGGGCAGAGAAAATTTGGGCCCTGACTACCACAGGGGTGCGTGCATTCAGTCTTGCGTTTGTGGTGTCGTGTACATGTACGTGTGTACTAGTGTGTGGGTGGATGCACGCGTGCGTCCAGATTAGTGCAAAGTGTATCGCCTGTAGTAATAACATCTGTGCTCTGGTGAGTCGAATGGTCTTGGTCCGAGGAAGCTGAGACGCTCCCTTCTTTTTTTCCAATCGAACTCGCGCACTTCCACCGAAACTGGGAGACTGCGCCCTACTACATGGGGATTTGTATGCAAAATGTCACTAAAAGCGCCATGTCGTTCTTATAAAAGCCCGGATGACCGCGATTGGCCCATATGTTGTAGTCTTTTAGACGCTGAGTCGACTGGTCCGAAACGGCTGCGATGCAGCATTCCTCCTATATTCCCAATCGAACATGGTTGAACAAGCGGTCACGTGCTCCTGGGTGCCCAAGTCACCTGGTCACCGCTCCAGCACTCCCAGCAGGCGACAACCAGGGAGTCGTAAAATACCTTTTTTTATTGTTTTATTTTACGACTCCCTGGCGACAACTTTCACACCAAGGTTCAACTCGAGTTCAACTCAAGTGACAGGACTGCACCCAAAAAAGGTCAAACAGGCTAGTAAGTTGTACCCTGCAGGCACGGTGACCAGGTGACTGGTGTACGCAGGAGCACGTGACCGCTTGTTCAACCATGTTCGATTGGGAATAAAGGAGGAACGCTGCATCGCAGTGGGTCATAAAATATCAAAGATAAGTAGAGAAGGCTTGCACAATTTCGGCTTGTACAATTCGTTTTAGCAAAGCTTCCCCCTTCTTTACTTGTCTTTGATATTTATGACCCACCCAAGTTGGGTGGTGTGCTGCTTTGCTGCTTTGGATTGTAGTAAGACCGCTTTGTCAAATATCCTAGTACTCTCGGCATAGTCGATTGAAGACGCCGCAATTTCCAGAGGGGCGGGTGAAACCACATAATCCTGGAGTGATCTTTTGTCTACGCCTGCGCCTTTCACCGCCGGTGAGTGGTATGTAGGCAAGCTGAATATTATGAAGAACACGTCCCTGTGCAGAGTGGCGCAGTTATCACCCAGGACATCCGGGCAGACTTCCTGCGCAAACTGGCCTTGTGGAGGGCTCCGGGCCATGACAAGCTGCATGGGTACTGGTGGAAGAGGCTGGCAAGCCTGCATTCTTACCTTCGGAGAGCCTTCCAGAGGGTGATAGATGGCCACAGTGACATTCCGGGATGGTTGACGTCTGGCGCTACTACTCTCCTGCTGACTTGGTTGCAAGGAGCACCTGATGGTGGATAAGATGATTCTGGAGGACGCCCATACGAAAGGGCGAAATTTGGTCATGGCATACCTGGATTTCAAAAAGGCGTTTGATAGTGTGTCGCATGAGTGGATTCTACATGCTTTGACGATGCATCGATTCCACCCGTCTCTGGTCGCAACTATTGCTCGTAGCATGCAGAACTGGAGAACGACAATGCACATATGCGACCAGGGAAGATGCAGGGTCACTACCGGCAACATATCTATAAGAAGAGGCATATTTCAAGGTGACACATTATCCCCATTACTGTTTTGCCAGGCGCTAGACCCAATCAGTTTTGAGCTCAACCGATTGCCTTTGGGATACAGAATCAGCTGCAGAGACGCCGAGTTGACTATCAATCACTCTTGGTACATGGACGACATTAAACTCTACGGGAAATCTACGAAGGATGTGACTACCCTCGTGTCTACCGTGGGTGGTGTTGGCGATGACATCAGCATGAATCTCAACCCGGCCAAGTGTGCCATGCTGCACGTCAGGAGAGGAAAACCAGATGAAGGATACTCTATCCAGGTTGGCGATGAGACCATTGCAGAGTCACTACAACTCAATGAAACATACAAGTACCGTGGAGTAGTGCAAGCAGCCACGATACCTCACTCCTAGCTCAAGACGCAACTCACCGCAGAATACAAAAAGAGATTACATTTGCTTCTGACCAGTAGATTAAATGCGAGAAACATGATCAAGGCCATCAATACGTATGCTTTGCCGGTTATGGCATAATATTAATAGTTATGGAATCGTAAATCGGACCGAGGCTGAAATAAAGACCACAGATCGAGCGACAAGATCAGTCTTGACTGCGTCTGGATTTCACCACCCCAAAGCCTCAGTCAACAGGCTCTACATGAAGAGGGGAGATGGAGGCTGGGGCTTGGTCTCTTGTGAGGATATGCACGGCCGGAGCATGTGTGGCCTGCCCGCTACATGAGTACCAGCCCAATGGCCAGAATAAGCCTGTTTTATCAGTATCATCAACAAAAAATCCTACAACAAAAAGCCACTCAATAACTGCAAAGGCCGGGCGGCTAATTTCCTGTCGAGTTTGGATCTTCCAGCAGCTGGACCAGCTTTACCCAATAAGCATACAATTAAGCAAGCGTGCGCAATGCGAAAATCCAAAGCACTTTCCACTGTGCCGCTGCATGGGAGATATTGGAGCCGCTTGGAGGAAAATCACCTAGATAAGGAGCTTACCTTCATGTGGCTAAAATCAAGGACACTGAAACCTTCAACTGAAGGCATGATTATGGCAGCACACGACCAATCCCTCAAAACGAAAAATTACCGATACGCCATAATGAAGTCAATTGCTCGAACTGATGCCAATTGCAGGCTTTGCAAGGGCAGCCCAGTTCTTGCTCGGACCAGTTACATCGAACGTCATAACCGGATAGTCAAGTAGTGTATGTGCACTTCGAAACGTGTAGAGCACGGGATCCACATACTGGTGCTTCACGATTCGACCACCAGCTCAAGGCATTGGTCGGCTCTATTGGGAGTATTCGGTCCCAACTCCCAAAAATGGCAACTTTGTCCGGTATACCCTATCCTTGGTCATGTACATACAATTATCCCTTCACTGTGCATAGTTCGAAACTCCCCCCCCCCCCCCCCCCCACACACACACACAATGGTTGCCTGCTTTCCTTTGTCATACCACAACCATTCAACGCGGTGAACCCCTTGATAGGCGATTTGCCTTTGGGTCATCCTAATAGAGTTATTAACTGACCTGAAACTATCAGCAAACAGGCCCGATCCGCTCCTTGTTGATGACAAGGAGCGCATCGCATACATTATAGACATCAGCGTCCCTGGTGAGAACAACATCAATAAGAAAATGGCTGAAAAGCGCTCGAAATATTATGACTTGAAGCGGGAGATTTCCAGAATTTGGTCCCTGACCCATGTTGACGTGGTCCCTGTGGTTGTCGGTGCCCTGGGAGGCTTGGTGAGAGAGACTCCTCAATGCCTTCGGACTGTGCAGGGAGGAGACCTGGCTATTGTGCAATAGGAGGCTATCCAAGGTTCCCTTAAAATTCTAAGAACTGTCCTTAAGATGTAGAGGCACATCTGCTGCGTTTTCATGTTCAATAGCCAAGAGACTTGAATACCGATTGAAAAAGATATTTCCTTTGTTACTCCCTTCATTGGTTGATGTACTTTGATTTAGTACTCGGACGCTGGCCAGTTTAGGCTTTTGCACTTGGCTACAATTTGCATAGGCCATACTTGAGTCCTGGTGTCGGCTTTTTCCCTTGTGCTACTTTAGAGCGGACTCTAGAGGCGTCAGTAATAGACTGGTACTGATTCCGAATCCCAATGTCAAAATAATCCCCATAACAACATCATTCGGCTCACCAAGTTTCGAGCTTTGACCGATCTCAACGTTCTTATCACTTGTAAAATACCTGTCGCTGCAAATTCTTTATTATTGTTTTGATGTTGGAGTTCGGATTGAGGTTCTTTCCTTTCTTCCTCTTCTTGCCTTATTTCCTGTCCCTTTGGTTTTTAGCTTTTTATTTTTCACTTTCTTTTTGCTGTCCCACCCATGGAAATATTTTCCCGGTGGGTCAGGCTTATCGCCTTCGAAAGAAGTGAATAAAGGAGACATAATAATAATAATAATGCATGGCCAATTTTGGCTGATGCTGCAGGATGCTGAGCTGGATCGAGGGCTCTCCTTTGCGTGGTTGCGGTCTTCTGCCTTGCGTCCTGCGACAAAAAGTATTGTCATGGCCATACAGGACCAGGCTATCGCAACACGGAACTTACAAGAGATATTTAATCGAGGAACGGGTGTGTCAACGAAAACGAGCTGCAGGATGTGTGGAAAGGACGAGGAAACGGTTTTCCACCTTATTGGAGCATGCACGGCTTGTGCTGGAAGTCACTATGTCAATCGGCACAACAGGTTAAGCCTAGTTCACATTCGACGCAACGCCGACGGTACGACTTGTCGGGAGGGCTGGGGTGAGCTGTAATTTACAAAGCAAAATATCTTCACTGGACGTTGTGCAGGAAGTATGGTGCATCGGACATTTCAAATAAGTACACAAGTCACCAACTCACTAACGTCGTGTACAGTGCTGAAACGGATGTGTCAATTTACTGGGAAGTGCCAATTCCAACAGCAGCGCCCGTTGGAGCAAACAGACCCGACATTGTTATTAAGGGCAAAGATGAAGCGTTGCTTGTGGACGTAAGTGTCCCTCTGGATAGGAACATCCGCCGAAAATCTGTAGAAAAGATACAGAAATATCAAGGCCTGACGCGTGAGGTGGAACAGCTGTGGCAGGTTCGGACCAAGATCGTGCCAGTGATTGAGGGGGCATTAGGTGGATTAACCCCCTCGACTGCTGACTTTGTGAGGGAACTGGATGCCAAAGCCAGCGTATCCATCTTGCAAAAGGAGGCGCCTTGGCACAGTTGACATCATCAGGTCAATAACTCAGATGAATAACAATTACCCTCCAATAAGTTACATTGGTTTGCGAATGCCCATGGTTCGAACTATAGTATTAGTTGAAGCCCCTCTTTCCAGAAACTAATTATGATCATAATATTAATCAAATAAACTACGTGGAGATAAAAGTTTAATAATAGCTATGAAAAGTATGAATGCCGCAGACATCACCACGCAACATGACAATTAGTTCAGGATTTGAGAGCGTGTGTTTCCAGAATCGATTTTCAAGCTCCGATCATCAGTGGAAATACGGAACTAAAGTGATCAAGGGAAAAACAAAGGTTAAAAATCCAAAGAAGTGTGACACATGACGCGTAAGTATTACAAAAAGTGAGGGCTAAGGATAAAGAGTAAGTGTGACAAATGGGCATGAACAGTGCAGAAACAACTCATGAACACGGGGTGCAAACTCACCAAAATAACCAAAGTGTTACAACAAGTTCTTTTTGCTTACACAAATCGGGCTTATGCGTACGAATACAAACAGCTTCAAGGACCTTCAACTACTGGACATACCGGACACGACACAGTACAGAGAAGTGAGAATCATCATACACACTCAAACAATCGGGACGAGATAACAAATGCAAGTACACAGCTGACTTCTTTCGAATTTCACCCTCATCAGCTCCATCACCTTCCCTGTCACCTGACTCCTCCTCGTCCGTTTTATCACCATCACCACCAGCCGTATGATCGTCATCCGCCTCGTCATCATCCGCCTCGTCGTCATCTGTATCTTCGTCATCCGCCGCATCATCACCCAACTCATATTCACCGCCAGTCAGTCGTCTGATACCATCCGTGTTCTCCTTCCTACGTCTGTCCCGTGCCACTGTCCTTAGCTCATCCACGTCTCGAGATTGTGTTCCGTTTAGCTTCTGGCTTCTGTTCTCCTTCGATGCTCCGCGTTGGCCTTGGCCATTCCTAGCATAATATACATACGTATTTCGGTTGAATAATTGGCGGTCGACCTCCGTGGTCTCTGGACACACGGATCAGGCGCCAGAGGGTGCTGCGGTAACATGTTGTAGCACTTAGGTTATTTTCGTGAGTTTGCACCCCGTGTTCATGAGTTGTTTCTGCACTGTTCATGCACATTTGTCACACTTACTCTTTATCCTTAGCCCTCACTTTTTGTAATACTTACGCGTCATGTGTCACACTTCTTTGGATTTTAACCTTTGTTTTTCCCTTGATCACTTTAGTTCCGTATTTCCACTGATGATCGGAGCTTGAAAATCGATTCTGGAAACACACGATCTCAAACCCTGAACAAATTGTCATGTTGCGTGGTGATGTCTGCGGCATTCATACTTTTAATAGTAATATTAATCACTTGCCAATAACAAACACAACAATAATACCATCAGCCCCCAAGGCCCCCCATTCACCGGTTTTGACGGTGCTTCCCTGATGTTGAATGAGAAGAATTATATCGCTGCCTTCAGTGCTATTTTGTCGCTGAAGGGCTCGATTTCAGGTTTGATGACGGTTACTTTTCAACGGATTTTGTTTTCTGATTTAGCTCTCTTGCTATTTCTGTACCTGCTTGTGTTAAGTCTCTTTCTAGCAGATTAGTTGAACATGTATAATAGATTGTACGTGCTTCATTGTGGATTTGTTGTTCACAGTGCTTCTCTCTTTTTTCTTTCTTTTTTTCTCAGTCTCCTTTATTATAATATTATTATTATTTTCTTTACATACAACAGCAGTACTCTCCATGGTCTTAAGGTAGCAGCCTACCCATATATTTCATATGGCATTCAATTCACCGTAACTTTGGTGTCTCTCAATGGATTTGAGTGAACTTTTCACCACACACTCCTGCCACTATGCTGGCCCTCTGGCCATGATTTAAAAGTTCTTGCGCCTCACTGACAGGCTTTCCAGGTAGGCATGGCCCCGTAGGGTCCAGCGGATAATGCTCCGAAAATGTTCATATAAGGCTAACCATAATGCTCCAAAAACTGCCTTATAATGCTGATTATATTGCTTCATGAAACTCGGATGTTGAGCCATAAATAAATGTAGAAGAGAAAAGGACATATGTATACGAGTTAAGAGTAACTCTCCATCACTGTAACATGATACTTTATACAGTCAGAAAGTGCAATAACTAGGCACAAAACTGACAGAGTACTGAAACATTCGACGTCCTGACACCTAGCTTCAACACATCTCCGTAGCGCTAACCGACAGCCTTCCAACTTGGAAGGTTCAAGGTTATGGAAAGACCAAAGAGGGGAAGGCAAGCGCAACGAAAACGAGCAAAAGCTACAGTCCCAACGGAACAAAGAATGTCGATTGTTACTGGACGATGACGAGACCAGTACGATACTTGACAAAGCGGTCTAACTACAATTCGAAGCAGCAAAGCAGCACACCACCCAACTTGGGTGGGTCATAAATATCAAAGATAAGTAAAGAAAGGGAAGCTTTGCGAAAACGAATTGTACAAGCCGAAAGCCAAACTCCTACAGTACTCCTCATGCATGACATTGTGATGGACTAGTTGACTACAAAACAAGTTGTTTCACACGATGTACGTTTCGCCGTATGGTTCGTGACGGCTCATCAGGTGTGCAATATGAAACTCGGATGTTGAGCCATAAATAAATTGTTTTGTAGTCAACTAGTCCATCACAATGTCATGCATGAGGAGTACTGTAGGAGTTTGGCTTTCGGCTTGTACAATTCGTTTTCGCAAAGCTTCCCTTTCTTTACTTATCCTTGATATTTATGACCCACCCAAGTTGGGTGGTGTGCTGCTTTGCTGCTTCGAATTGTAGTTAGACCGCTTTGTCAAATATCGTACTGGTCTCGTCATCGTCCAGTAACAATCGACATTCTTTGTTCCGTTGGGACTGTAGCTTTTGCTCGTTTTCGTTGCGCTTGCCTTCCCCTCTTTTGCCTTCCCCTCTTTGGTCTTTCCATAACCTTGAACCTTCCAAGTTGGAAGGCTGTCGGTTAGCGCTACGGAGATGTGTTGAAGCTAGGTGTCAGGACGTCGAATGTTTCAGTACTCTGTCAGTTTTGTGCCTAGTTATTGCACTTTCTGACTGTATAAAGTATCATGTTACAGTGATGGAGAGTTACTCTTAACTCGTATCCATATGTCCTTTTCTCTTCTACATATATTGCTTCAGCAAGGGATATAATGCTCTTGGTTTAGGACAAAAATGGAAGAAAGTCTGCACATTGTCAAACTTCCAGGAAGTTATGCTTATCGTTGATCTGCATCTGAAGCTGCCACCTTATCTCTCACGAGCTCCACCACTTCTTAGCACTATAAGACATGATCGCTTCTCCATTGATTGTTCTCCATTCCAACTTTGATGCAGGGTTGTGGTAGAATAGTCGGTGTATCAAATCTTTCCCTAAATATCCATGTAGTGAGAGATGAAACCATTATTGCAGGTTGTCACTCATTGTTGGGATGAAGTTAATCTTGGCAAATAGTATTCCTGCCTGCAGACAAGCTGTCACTGCGTCCACTCTGTTAATAATGTCTTCATCTGAAACACCAGACGTGAGGCCAGCTCCTGAGATCCGATCTCACATGGAGAGCCCTCGCATTTGCGGAAATCCTGAAATCACGTGGTCAGAAGTTAATTTGCCACTCTACATCCTCGTCTTGTGCTCTCATCTTCTCCTCGAGATGGTGTGTACCGTGTAGACGTACATATATGGCTTGCCACAATACTCTTCCTTTGTCTGATAGCATTTGACTGTAGGCCTGGCATTACTACCGTCCACAACTAACTGTACGTGCTTCATCAGGAAAGTAAGACAGGCGCTGCTGAGCAATCAACTTGGTACTAAGTCCATGAGAAATTCTAGTTCTTTTCGAGCCTCCTGAGCTGGACTCGGCAAAGGCAGTTCTTTTGGAACGAGGTATTTCTGTTTTTAGGCGCTCCTTCATCCTGGTCCAAATTTAGCAGTGCATCAGTGTCTACTTCAGTATCGCTAGAGATGCTATCGCCAGAGCCTCTGGCACAACTAGAAAACTCTGCTTCGTCTGTTTGGTATTCACTTCACGTATGTCTCCTCCATAGCTCTCCATTATTCTAAAAGTAAAAGAAACCTATGGTTGATAAATATGGATTGGTGGTAAAGACACACCTGGCAATATCGCGGTAAACACACGCCTGCCCGCACACGCTCTCTAAGCTGCAAAGTTCTAGCACAGAGCTCTCCTTCTCACCACCACCACCATCAGTTCGCGCCTGGCGCCTAGTCCATACATGGTTGGCGGTATCCGACATAGCAGGCTGGTACATCTAGTAGCGCATGGCACTTAGAAGATGACACAGCAACGGCATAGCTCGATTGCGACGTACGTTTCGTCCCCGCTGGACTCATCAGGCAATCTTCTTCTTGGATGTCTTCATACGGAGCTTGACTCGGGAGAATGAAGTTGAAGACACCACTGCAGCTGTACTTATGGTTGATAAATATGGTGGTAAAGACACACCTGGCAATATGGCGGTAAACACACGCCTGCCCACACACGCTCTCTAAGCTGCAATGGTGGTGGTGGTGAGAAGGAGAGCTCTGTGCTAGAACTTTGCAGCTTAGAGAGCGTGTGTGGGCAGGCGTGTGTTTACCGCCATATTGCCAGGTGTGTCTTCACCACCATAGTTATCAACCATAAGTACAGCTGCAGTGGTGTCTTCAACTTCATTCTCCCGAGCCAAGCTCCGTGTGAAGACATCCAAGAAGAAGATTGCCTGATGAGTCCAGCGGGGACGAAACGTACGTCGCAATCGAGCTATGTCGTTGCTGTGTCATCTTCTATGTGCCATGCGCTACTTGATGTACCAGCCTGCTATGTCGGATACCGCCAACCATGCATCGACTAGGCGCCGGGCGCGAACTGATGGTGGTGGTGGTGAGAAGGAGAGCTCTGTGCTAGAACTTTGCAGCTTAGAGAGCGTGTGTGGGCAGGCGTGTGTTTACCGCCATATTGCCAGGTGTGTCTTTACCACCATATTTATCAACCATAAGTACAGCTGCAGTGGTGTCTTCAACTTCATTAAAAGAAACTTCATAAATAATTTCTCCGGATTTGTGTCACTTGAACTGCCTCGGCCTCGGTTGCGCATGCTTCACAAACGGCTTGTATGCATTTACCTGACCACATCGCTATGACGTTTTTATGTAGCAATAGTTATGTAGCGTTAGTGCTAAAGGTGTTACGTATCTACCGTGACAATCACAAAGTCATGTGCCGGTACAACGCATAGTGCTCAAATACCCGGAATGGGCGGAGCGTAGTACGCAAGAGGTGCACAAAAGGAGTAAAATAGGGCTGTTTCGTTGTTACTCAGAGTTTCATGGCAAAAACCAATCATCAGACAGCATCTCATGATCATGATTGTTGCCGATTGTGGCCAAAAACCTGAGATTTCCCGATAGTACCCACTATGAAACTCGTTATGCCGCTCAAACCTCACATAATGCTCGTTTTGTTCCTTTCTAATGCTCCATAATGCTCTGATGCTCGGATAGCCGTATAATGCCGAATATATTGCCGGCATTATTAGGCACCGGCGGATTATGCCGGCATAATTATTGGCATAATTTGGTGGTTTAAAATTTGGAGCATAATTTGGCATCCTCTCGGAGGTAGGAGCATAACTACACGATTATACCACAGTTCTAGTATGTAGGCTATACCATTGTGTACAATGCACTTGACCAGTGCTAGTGGTCTGCATGGTAAAGGGTTCGGAGGTCATACAGATAGTGTTTTCAATGAAAAGCAGGGTAGAAATCATGGCAAATCAGTATTGTATGCTCGAACTCGTCTTCTTTAAAGTTCTTTCTCACACTGACTAGCCCTTGGCGGAATACCGGCATAATATTTGGCATAATCTTGGGATTTCGTCAAAAAATCATGCTCCGGCATAATATTTATACGGATTCCAACGTGTAAAGTCGGCATAATCTTTCGGTTTAGACAAAAATTATGCTTAGGGGCATAATACAGCTTTGTCAGAAAGCCTGCAGATGTTTTTTTTAAATACCCCAGTTACGACTCCTTGTCATAGCCCTTGGCGGATTATGCCGGCATAATATTTGGCATAATCTTGGGATTTCGTAAAACAATTATGCTCCGGCATATACGGATTTCAACGTGTAAGGTCGGCATAATCTTTCGGTTTAGACAAAAATTATGCTTAGGGCATGGCCGTGTGTGTATGCGTGGTTTCTCAATCCTCTATGTACAGCGTGAATACATAGTGGAACCGAGCATAATTCAGCATTATTCAGCATATTTGTTGGCATAATTGTGGCATAATCAAAAGCATAATTTGACGATTGGCCGAGCATAGTCCGCCAATGGCTAACACTGACACAATACATGTAGTAGAAGACTGATGGTGCAACGGTTGTGCAATCATAAAACCAAGATTCATGAGGTTTTCGTTCTGGAATTTGACATACGGACTGGTTGTTGTGATAAATGTAGTATTATTATTATTTGAAACTCGGATGTTGAGCCATAAATAAATGTAGAAAAGAAAAGGACATATGGATACGAGTTAAGAGTAACTCTCCATCACTGTAACATGATACTTTATACAGTCAGAAAGTGCAATAACTAGGCACAAAACTGACAGAGTACTGAAACATTCGACGTCCTGACACCTAGCTTCAACACATCTCCGTAGCGCTAACCGACAGCCTTCCAACTTGGAAGGTTCAAGGTTATGAAAAGACCAAAGAGGGGAAGGCAAGCGCAACGAAAACGAGCAAAAGCTACAGTCCCAACGGAACAAAGAATGTCGATTGTTACTGGACGATGACGAGACCAGTACGATATTTGACAAAGCGGTCTAACTACAATTCGAAGCAGCAAAGCAGCACACCACCCAACTTGGGTGGGTCATAAATATCAAAGATAAGTAAAGAAAGGGAAGCTTTGCGAAAACGAATTGTACAAGCCGAAAGCCAAACTCCTACAGTGTTGAAGCTAGGTGTCAGGACGTCGAATGTCTCAGTACTCTGTCAGTTTTGTGCCTAGTTATTGCTCTTTCTGACTGTATAATAGTTCCCAGTTACAGTGATGGAGAGTTACTCTTAACTCGTACCCATATGTCCTTTTCTTTTCTACATTATTATTATTATTATTATTATTTGGAAAGGATTGGGAGAACTTCATATTCAAGGATCAGTCGGGGAAGTGAACTGCCTGAAAAGAGAAAAAAACGCCAGACCCACCAGGACTCGAACCTGGGACCCTGCTTGTCATGAGCAATGCTCTAACCACTGAGCTATGGGACCAGGCTGAACCTAGAAGGCGCCGACAAGTTTTTCACTCCAAAGGCAGCTCACAACACGTGCCACACATACTGATGGCACTTAGGTCTTTTTCCCTCCCCCAGGGGACCAACCACGGTCAGTTTCTGGAAACTACCAGAGGTGAAAGAAAGTGATTAAATTTGGAAAGGATTGGGAGAACTTCATATTCAAGGATCAGTCGGGGAAGTGAACTGCCTGAAAAGAGAAAAAAACGCCAGACCCACCAGGACTCGAACCTGGGACCCTGCTTGTCATGAGCAATGCTCTAACCACTGAGCTATGGGACCAGGCTGAACCTAGAAGGCGCCGACAAGTTTTTCACTCCAAAGGCAGCTCACAACACGTGCCACACATACTGATGGCACTTAGGTCTTTTTCCCTCCCCCAGGGGACCAACCACGGTCAGTTTTTTTTGTTGTGAGCTGCCTTTGGAGTGAAAAACTTGTCGGCGCCTTCTAGGTTCAGCCTGGTCCCATAGCTCAGTGGTTAGAGCATTATTATTATTATTATTATTATTATTATTACTCATAAAAAGGACACACTTCAGGCTCATTACAAACATCTTGAAAGTTTTGAAAGTTTTTTATGAGTATTATCGCATTTTTGTCTCAGAGGAAACTATTATTATTATTATTATTATTATTATTATTATTATGAAATGACCCAAAGGCAATGTGCCTATCGAGGGGTTCATTTGATTGAAAGAACAGTAGATGTAGATGTATGTACAAAGACAAGTAGGGATTGATGAGGAGAGAAATAGGGAAAATCAACTGCAAGGTGGCGGAATTCCGTTGATTGCATAAGCATGGTCAGATGTAAATTTCCTGAGTATTGACTTCGTACCTGGTCAGTATAGGAAATAAAACCTCGTAAAAGACCTCGGCTTCGCCTCGGTCTTTTACTCAGCTTTTATTTCCTATTGACCTCTTATCCCATGGTACGAAATGATTTGGGCCATTTCAGCCAATCAGCGACCGTTCTGAGCGGGGGTTGAGCGATATACCCCGCCGGGGTCAATAATATACCCCGCTGGGGTCACAATCGTGCGAATATTCCCCGGGTCACGCCAATAAAGGAGATTTTAGTGCTGGTCACGCTCTATTTGGGACAGTTATTATTATTATTATTTTGCTTGTTTGCGTTGGCATCAACCTGCATAAAGCAGGTATATAGCCTTCGCTTAAGCTGCCGTAAAAAAGAAAGCTCATCCTAAGCGAGAGGGCTAGAGGGAAATATAACGATAACGAGATACAGAATACAAAGAAATCCAATGAGTTCAACGTACAATTCAAAACAAGAAAGAAAGGAAAGAAAAACAGAGCCGAATCTACCGATTGATCCATCAATCGACAAAGGGGACTAATGGGGCTGTTAAGTGATGACGTCACAGTTCCTTCGATACGCATAACAACGATCCCACTGGGGACAAACAAAAGTAGCGTCGTCTCCACCGAACCAGTTGTCAGTGGCAACATATATAATCGTGTACATTTCTTCGTTTCTTCTTTGCTGTTTTCAGTGAGTGTTTTGTTTTCTCTCTGTCCTTGATCTCGACGATGTTGTCGTGCTCACCTTACTGAGACGTCTCTTGTGACTGTAGCTAGGCACCGGCGGATTATGCGGGCAGAAAACATTGGCAGAATTCGGTACTTTTTCGGGTAAGTTTCATGCATGTTTGGTATGTGGATAAAGAAATGGAGCAGAATTCGAGCAATTTCCCGCCATAAGGTTTGTATGGTTCTGCCAATTTCACTGCTTTTCGAGCAGAATCTGCCACCTTTTCGAGCATTATCCGCCGGTGCCTATAGCCAGTGTCACGGAGGATTTTATTGGCGTGACAAGGTAGATCGCCGAGATCGAGCGTGAAAAACGCTCTGCATTAGTAGCTCCTGTAGAATGTTTTCTGGGTTGGCGTACCCATGGTCAACAAGGCCAAGGTGCAAGACAGCATAAGAGATCGTGTAAACGATGTGAACTCCAAAAGGTAAGCTCCTGAACAAGTGGAAAGATATGGGTATTTACAAACTCTCTCTTGATCCATCGATTGCCGCTATGCATTGCATTTTGTCTTCACAGATAATCTGGCCAAATTTATTGTAACTAGAGATTGCAATCGTGCTTGGGGCCCATCCCAATGCCATCACATGGCTGTGGTGACTAGTGTATATCTGGGAGAATTTTTCCTCGACTGATACGGAGTGCAGGTGGATCGATTATGAGAAATGCGAACATGTGAAGTAAGTAATTAGTTGTGTCGAAGAAATGTGCAATAAAATAAAATTTACTTTACACTCAAACATACACTGTACATGTACATGTAACATCATGATAATGATTCCATCTTCATTGTCCCGCAACTGGTACACCATAAGCACCGAATACATGGTGTGTGTGCGCGCGCGCAAGCGAGCGCATGTACATGCACACACTCTCATGCGTGGCCGAGTCGTCCAGATGAACAGACCATGCATTTGCACGAGGTGTCATTGGAACGCTGTACTTTATGACTTTATTCCAAAAGAGTATGTCTTGCCCCTGACGAATGGAGTTGTGTCTGTGCTCAGCGGGTATCGGGCTATGACGCAACACTGCAATCAGCGCTGCAATTAAAAGAGCACTGCATGGATTATTTTGACTGGCTTCCTTTGCGTTTACTTGGTTGAGCCCGTGGTTTCATTTCGGTGTTCTGTCATGATTGGCCTCTGGAAATAATCAGAGTGGATGTCATTTTGCCATAAATGTGTGCCTTGTGCGACAGGTTCAAGGCTAGATGCACTTCACATTCGGCGTGCGATCTCAGCGTCTGAAAGCTGATGAAGTCTTGGTTGGATGATTATTCAAGCCTGATACTACTCGACACACCAATGTTCATGTCAATGTAATTTTTTCAGAGCTGCACTATTCACGTGTTGATGCTTACTTCGGTGTTAGCGTGTTTCCCCCGGATTGTTTCTATCATCATGATCGTGTGTTCTTGGGCTGAGCGAGCACATGCACAAGTGTGCAGCTATAACCCTGTGTATCTTTGGTTACACTTTGTTCTGCAATGCATGTACCTTGTAACATTATGTGCTTGCACTGCTTTGTCTGGCCTGCGAATTTCAGGACTATTCAGTGCATTAGACCCAGGTTTGTTTGGTTGCCGGATGATCTCTTGTTGCGTCGCTCTGTATTTGTATTCATCAATTTTTGGGCTTGAGAACTGAGCTGTTGTGTGGTTCCCAATATGAAAAATCATGCTGGTGCTCTGTGTTTCGATTATCGACTGTCGGAGCAGTCATGCATTTATTAGCAAAACGGTCAATACTGTAGTCTTTTCACGTGTTTGTCTTTTTTGTGTTTTCGCTGGGGGTATTAGCGGGAACGTTGCACACAGAACGGCAGTGTTGCATCACTGGACGACCCTGCCTCTGCATCTGACTTAATTTCCGCAGGATCTGGTGCAGTTACACCAGACAGCCACTTCCTGTAAACACGCAAACAGCAAAAGAAGAGATCCCGCAAATCAGGAAAAACCATTGCGGAAAATATAGAGTAGATCATACAACATTCAATAATCTGGAGTAATTACAGTGAGACAAACACTTCAAACAGTGCTCTCTCTCTCTGTCTCCATCCTTCCAAAAATACCCTATGACAATTCCCTAGAATTATTTTATTTTATATTCTTAGGACATCATTCTGAACATAATAAATTCTTCCATGGGTCTTCAATCACCACGGAGGGCGAAAATATATTATCTAAGTCATGCAGTTTACGGGAGGTGCGAGCTGTCATGGATGTAGAGGCTGATATTGTGCCAGCGTGAGGGCAGAGACAGAAAGAAGACACTGATTTCTTGCTCACCTACATGTATATATAATCGAATCCACAAGGAGCGCTCATACTTTGATCCATCAGGACGCGAAACATCTTCAAAGCACTCTCAAACACGGATTTTTACTGTGGGCAGCCAATTTCACAGCCATAATGAAGACACTCGACGACTACAGGAGTTTTGTAGAGGAAAGAACAAAGAGTAAAGAGCGACAACGATCGCTTGAAGAAAAAGCAAAGAAAAACTGCTGTCTCTCCAGTCATTTAGATGCTGTTGCCCTTGACATCTGATTCCATCCAGAGGACGCGACTTTTGTTTGTCCCCAGTGCTCTCCGTTGCTATGCGTATCGAAGGAGCCGTGACGTCACACTTAACAGCCCCATCCGTTAATGTTGCAAAGTAGAAGCTGATTATAGTTGCAGATCTCCAGGCCAGGGCCAGCATATTGCCGATTCTGGATAGCATTTGATGTGGTAATTATTATAATGTTTGATAAAATTGTTAGAGTATCTAGTATCTAGAGTATCTAGTGTAATTGTGTAGCGTTGGCACGCTAGTAACTTACACAGCTGCAGCGTGTCTTTCAATGTATTGGTCACGCGTGTTACACCGCACCCGTACCCCGCACTTGCAACTCTGTACCGTGCTTGCAGATCCATGACATGGATAGTAACTAGTCTCACTGCGTTCAATGTTTCATATTGACCTTAGAAATATTAGTCTAGAACTTTTGCTGCACTTTCAACCACCTCTCTTACGCCCATTGCCCACACTGCTATTCAGCTCCTTCTTCTGCATAGAATCAAATGGCACTCCTTGTGCAATGACTGTAGCCCACACAACATACTTTGACCTTTCTTCTTCTCTCTGCTGAGCCTTTGCCGTGACCATTGCTGTTGCAGCACGTATGCTGTCTGCCTATAAAAGCTGCTGTTCACAATGCTCTATACGCCAGTTAGAAACTACAGTTAGAAAGGCCAGTTAGAAAGGCCAGTTAGAGATACCAGTTAGAACCTTCTTTATGTCAGTTTTAGAGTTAGAGTCAGAGTTAATGTTTACAATGTAGTCTTCCGTTTAGTTCAGTAATAATTTTAAAGCAGTGTGTTCACTGAGACCCGTCTGCATTTGCCTCAGAGAGAGAGAGACTGCGGCCCGCTACAATTGTATCCGTTATTATTGTTAAAGGTATCTAGTGTAATTGTATAACTTCAGCCATTACACACAGCACACATTAGTTCCTTCCACTTTCGACAATCCTGGGCGAGCTGCCTCAGTGCAACTAGATCCTCGTGTGATGTGAGGGAGTTTGTGGATCTGGAATTTTTCAGGTCGTTGTTGATGGATCGCGGGAGGGTTGTTCTCGGGCGGCCTCGGAACCCTGAGCTTCCTGGCTGAAAGTATGCTGACATAGCCTGCTGGACCGGGGATGAGGTGTCTAGTCGGAGCATGTGGCCAAGCAGTCTCCACCTAGCAGACTGGATGATTCTGCTGAGTGGCTTGGAGCCAGTGCGCTTGTACAGTGCTTTGGGACAGTACATGGGATAAATGGATTACACCGTTCGTACTCTGTGTATATACCGTGTCCCTTATTATTTTACCTCGTGCTAATTCACTCGTGAAAATATTCGGCGGTATACCCCTCGTAGACCTACTCATGGGATAATCCATACGTACTCAGTCAATATTAGATACATTATTATCAAGAGTGCATAAACAAAAACTGTTTATGGACTTACTAGTATACAAAAGAGAAAGACCAAGGAACTACAAGTTACGCTATAATGTCCACTAACACTACCAGTTACTAAACAATCAGCTCATGGGATAAAATTGCACGACACTGACCGACGGTACTGACGTTCTACAACTAACTGGCTAACAGCTCTAGCACATCTTGGATACGCACTCCAACAGCCTTCCAACTTGGAAGGTTCTAAGTTATAGAAATAACATAATAATCAGGTTCGGCCTCATTTCCTCTGTGCTGCGCTGATGAGTTCACAAAGAACGAAACAGCATGCTGTCCGCAGATTGAGTATTTTCGCTCCTGCTCTTGTAGTAGTTGAGCACTCTCATGTGGGGTAGTGCCTTTGCTGTTTGCATTACGCAGAGCTAAATGACTTGTCAGTTTGAGCACTCTGGCAAGGTACGTTCGGGCCTGATTGGAAATTTTTATTTCCATTGCTATCAGGTTCGGCCTCATTTCCTCTGTGCTGCGCTGATGAGTTCACAAAGAACGAAACAGCGTGCTGTCCGCAGATTGAGAAATAACATAATTGTATAATTAAACCTCGGCTCTCCATCTGTGTTTATGGACTCTTGATATGATATCTCAGACCAAGACTACATAACCCCCCATGTACTCTTGCTCAGACTATACACTCGGTTCCTTGTTATAAGTTTTTTTTTTTTTTTTTTTTTTTTTTTTACTACGTTCACATAACCAGCTCGAAAAGAATAAGGAAAGACAATGGTACGGAGACTAGGACAAATGTGACAACTAATGAGCAGGCGCTGCACCGAGACGCAGCAGTGATGGTGGGGCATTGATGACTCTGCCGACCTGAGGTCTCGGCGTCACGGCCAAAAACACGCACCAAAAACAATGAAAAAAGAAGAAGATAGAGCTGTACAGGTGAGAAAGATGCAAAAACCCAAGGCTTAACACGAGCGATTGTGGGGGAGAAACTGTCTTAGCGTCATACTATTCATAGGGAATCGACTGCCCAGAGCCAGTTTGTGCTGCGAAGATGG
Organism: Sycon ciliatum; assembly: GCF_964019385.1. Lineage (NCBI taxonomy): Eukaryota > Metazoa > Porifera > Calcarea > Leucosolenida > Sycettidae > Sycon > Sycon ciliatum. Next base: position 31,881,598 of record NC_088647.1, read on the forward strand.
CGGTAAACATTCGTTTTGAATGATTGCATTCTCTTGCTGTGGGGAGGCTGGGATAGGAGAGCTGCAGGGAGGGAGTTCCAATCGCTGATGCTGCAGTGTGGGAACGAGCGCTTCAGTGCCAGCGGGGCAGATGCAGGCAGCTGGTGTTGGAGCTGGTGGTCATGGCCACTGACAGCACCGTGCTCGCTGCGAGTTCTGGGGTTGGTAGAGATGATGTGGCGCGGTGGCAACACAGAGAGCAGCTGCGGAGGACCAGGCAAGTAGTGCAGCTTGTACAGGCAGGCAAGCGAGGCAACAGTGCGGCGGATGGCCAGGCTGGGTAGGTGTGCCCCAGGGCCGATAGCATGAGTAAAGAATAGGTATCTAATATTGACAGAGTACGAGGTCAATATGAAATAAAAGCCGAGTAAAAGACCGAGGCGAAGCCGAGGTCTTTTACGAGGTTTTTATTTCCTGCGTGCACATGCTACGAGATTGAGTTTAATAATAAAATTCCTATACTATACTGACCAAGTACGAAGTCAATATTAGATTTACCACGACAAACAGTCCGTATTTCAAATTCCAGAACGATAACCTCATGAATCCCGGTTTTATGATTGCACAACCGTTGCACCATCACCTACTCATGCAGTGACAATGCTGCACTAGGCACCGTTCAACTGCGCAACCCCTAGGCAGTCAAATAAGCAGTCAATATACAATGTAGCCCTAAGGAGTGAAATATGCAGGAATATTTGACTGCTTAGGTATGGCAAAAATCTATGTGAGTCAATACCAAGGGAGTGATACTATTATAACAAGGAACCGAGTGTATATGTATAGATTATAGACCGGTTAGGAGGTCTATACAGGATATATAGACCGAGTAAAAGACCGAAGTCCCCCGAGGTCCCTTTGTTATAATATATTTATACCTCTCCATATTCACCGTGTGTGACCTCCTAATGGCTTGTTCATCGCCGACAACTACTGCTAATTTACCTTAGCGGCTTAGGGCCCGGTCACACATGCACTCGAAAGTAGCGTATACGCTGAAGCGAGGTCGCAGGAGCGAAAAATGGCATGGCAACGGCGAAAAGCGGAACTTCCGCTTCAGCGGAAACTCCAATCCGCTTCCTCCAAATTTTTCGAAGCGAGACTGTCGCTTCTGCGGATTCGCTTCAGCGGAAAACACCACGGTCTGCTGGATATGGACTTGCTACGAGAAATGTGTATGCGTATGATGTCCCTGCAACAAAAATGCGTGCAAGATAGTCATTGACGTCATGACCTCGTCTATACTCCCTACCGTATGCACCACAGTCTCATTTTCCGCCAAAGTAGGAGTTGTGCCCTGTTTGTATGTGTGACCATACACACATGGTTTCGCTGGAGCGACACCAGGCTCGCTGCCGCCGAACCTCGTCGCCGAAGCGAATCCCAGTGCATGTGTGACCGGGCCCTTAGGGCCCGGTCACACATGCACTCGAAAGTAGCGTATACGCTGAAGCGAGGTCGCAGGAGCGAAAAATGGCATGGCAACGGCGAAAAGCGGAACTTCCGCTTCAGCGGAAACTCCAATCCGCTTCCTCCAAAATTTTCGAAGCGAGACTGTCGCTTCTGCGGATTCGCTTCAGCGGAAAACACCACGGTCTACTGTATATGGCCTTGCTACGAGAAATTTGTATGCGTATGATGTCCATGCAACAAAAATGCGTGCAAGATTTAGAAAAGCGATCCTGTCAGCTTTTCTATTATTGTGTTCACATGGCAGAAAAAACGACATCGCTATGCTACGTAAGTTTCTACGTAAGGTGCTCGGTATTTCACTTAGGCTACGTAATATTCTACGTAAGGTGCTCGGTATTAATCTACCAACGCGTGGTAGCCGCGTGCTGTGCACGTGCACGGCAGACATTGTGTTGCAGTGCAGTCCGTTTTCGGATGTGCATGCGCGAGGAACTTTCTTCTTTGGAACTGCTTCTTGCATGAGCTGTTTCGGATATTTCGTCTCCTGGCTTATTTCGCTTTGGCTCTGCTGAGACCTCCTTTCACGGAATATTACTCAGGTGAGTCGACCAGTTCCTTTGATTCATTTGCTTGTGTTGACTCTTTCATTTACGAAAAGTGTGCTGATTTTAGGTGGATTTTAGGTGGAATACAATAAATAATGGAAAAGCTGACAGGAACTGTTTTCTAAATTTAGCTTTTCTGCTGTATTCCTTTTACGGAATACTCAATGACAGGTGATCTCTGAGTTGACCAGTTTCCTTCGATTCATTTGCTTATGCTCACCCTTTCATTTACGGAAACGTGTGCTGATTTTATTCGGATTTAGATCCATTCGTATCTCTTTGCCCTTGCCAACAGTGTGCGAAGAACGCGAGTTCACCTTCTTGACGGTAAGGCTTACATGTATGTTGTATGTTGCTGCTGAGGCTTAGATGTGTTGTCGAAATACTCATGTTAATTGTACATTGGTACGTTACAAGTAAGGCACTGGTCATGATTGCTTCCGGCATTCCGTGCTCCGATCATAGGGTAGAATCTGAATTTTGCAGTGGCATAGCATCGTTGGCATTTCCCAATCTGGGGGGGGGGGGGAAGCATTGGCCGAGTATGCAAAATAAATTCGCATATCAGGGAAAATCTCCATTTAAATCTCCATTTAATTTTAATATGGAGAGGTTCATGCATTCAGTGACTTGTTTGCTTCATACGAAACAAGCCAATGGGTGCAGTCTCGTCTCTTGAAAATCTCGTACGATTGGATTTGTTTACTCGAGTCTGGGCTGTTTGATTTGTGAGTCGCGCCGGGATTGCACTGCCCCAAATAAAGTTGCGTGCCGGCAGAGCAAGAATTACGATCGGCAATCTGTTTGTAGTACCTGCAAGAATGTGCTGTACATGTATCGTATTTTCTCTGTTGTTGTTTCAATTGCCGTCATGTTCCTAAAGAAAGGTTCAGTGACTCATTTGTTTCACACAAGACGAATCAATGGTTTGGTCTGACTTAGAATCTTTCGCTGTAGAATAAATATATTCGTGTCTCTATTGGAGAAATAATTGTATTCACTGGTTATAAAATAGGGTTAAAACAAACTCACAGAACAAAATTAATACCATCGGTCCCTTGATGTTCGTCCTAAAGAGGTTTGACTGGATATCATTCATACTCACCAAAGACATGTAACATTTTATTATTATGGAGTGCCTTGTTTATCTCTCAATACCTCCAACTATATATCCTTGCCCCTTACAATATCCTCAGGATCAGTGTAGTTGTTGGAACGAGGTGTCAGACTCAACAATGTATTTGTTTACATATTAATACATGTTTATTGTTCCTACTTTGCTGTGTTGTTTTAGACAATCGTGGACTTGTAACACTTTGAAGTCATTGAACTACATGTACTTCCAAAAGTTTTATCGACATCAACAGGATTACGATTTCAGTACAATAAGATGCAGGATGACCTTATCACGACAACCCATGACTACCATAAACACAGAATCAAGAAAAACATCTGCGGCACGCACCTGGTTACAATTCTCAAGTAAATGTAATTTAGGGTGTTATTATTATTATTATTATATTTATTTTACTAGGGTGTTTCCCACAGACCTATGGAAATCTGAATTTCCTGAAAGTCAAGACAATCTTATGATAGAGTCATGAAATTCTGAAACAGCAACATACCCAGAATGACCTGCGTATAAAAAAAAGTATCACCGCGTACCGCCACTACCCATATGATTCCCTGCAGAAGAACATGAATATGCAAGACTAGTGCCATTTTCTGCAAGAAAATGCTTGCACATTAATGCGTATAATACGGTATTGAATTTGATATGATGCACATGTACATGTAGAGGCGCTAGGCCATTATTTAGGGCATTCCATTGGTGACATAATTATTATCATAATATCAAGAGTGCATAAACATTTTGTTTATGGACTCTTGATAATATCCTTAGCTAAAAAAAACAAAAGAAATTATAGCAATAAAAACTGCTTTATGGCAGTTTTCTAAAAAAAAGTTATTGTGTTCTAGTCCATGGGCCCCGTCTAAAAAGTAAGAAATTAACGAAATGTGATAGCCGAAAATTAAAATTTCACACAAAACCTCACAATAATCACAGCACTTGAGGATCTTAGTTTTAAAAAAATACTGCTTTCAACACTTGTTTAGTCTGACACTTCACGGGTGACTTTTACTGCGCCAACATGCATGAATAGGAAAGAGGACCCAGAGAGGAAAAGGTCTTCTCGCTTTTCATCCTGTGTGTGATTATTGTGAGGTTTTGTGTGAAATTTTAATTTTCGGCTATCACATTTCGTTAATTTCTTACTTTTTAGACGGGGCCCATGGACTAGAACACAATAACTTTTTTTTAGAAAACTGCCATAAAGCAGTTTTTATTGCTATAATAGTCATTGACCTCGTCTATTCTCCGTACCGTATGCACCACAGTCTCATTTTCCGCCAAAGTAGGAGTTGTGCCCTGTTTGTATGTGTGACCACACACACGTGGTTTCGCTGGAGCGACACCAGGCTCACTGCCGCCGAACCTCGTCGCCGAAGCGAATCCCAGTGCATGTGTGACCGGGCCCTTAGCGGTGTATATGGAGATACACCACTAAGGGAGAGCATGCCTAAGTTACCCTTTGGGTAATCCTGAAATAAAGATTAAAAAGATTAAAAGACTGTAAGTACATGTACTTTAAAAGTCTTTAAGTGTATATGGAGTGAGGTATAATTATTAGTCATACCGGTACGCGGTATCTTCGCTAGCGCTGCGATTTTCAATTATTTTTCAAAGGCGGCGAGCTCGCGAGATTCATTTTTGTTGCAACTCCGCAGCATGACACTGGCAAAACTGGAACATCAAACAAGGCCTGTCATGTATACTCGTACTCGTAGCCGTAACTGCCTTTGACAGTTTGAGTAATGCACTAGCACTGGTCGTACTTGACCACTGCCTGGCACTGGCGCTTGACCACTGGCGCTTGAGTTTTGTACAGGTAGTACAGTTGTGAGGTATATTATGCTCGGCAGGCCGCGAAAGAGAGCCCGTTACCTGGACCCCTACTCGCGCGGGTAGAGCGAAACTGAGCACCCTGGGATGCGAGCAGCTTTTTAGTACTCCCGGGTCCAAAATCTCACCACCAGGCCGGGATGATCAAAACGTCTGCCGGGTCTGCAGCCTACAAACGTGGATCTGCCGACACTGTGCTGTCGACGACATGTCCGGCAAGGCACCTCCTTGCGTGAAAGCAAGGAACGCTTTTTTTTTAGAAAGGAAGCTTCTTCTCCAAAATTTAAAATTTTTGAAAATTATTCCTTCTGAAAATATCATCGCGTTCTTGACCTCGAAGCTGACTGCTGAATGCGATTAGGAAAGAAGATTCCTGAAGATACACCAGACTGATTCTGGCAAGCCGTCTGTCGTCTAGATATGCAGTTGTTCGTCATGCATGGTCAGCAATCTTCCTCGTTCGTCCTTTCGTTTTCCTGACCACGATGATGACAAGCAGCTCTCATGCTCAGGTTAGTGCTGTACTTGTATGTCTGGGCACACAACACATCTGAGATTCACCCACTGACGTTATCGAACTGAAGAATGCAGCAAGGGTTCCTCGGATTCTCTTGATTTCGGAACAAATTTCCTTCACTTTCACCCTCTCAGTCTCTTCCCCATGCCCTCCATGCATGCACAATGCAGCTTGCATTTCAATTGCTGTTTTTTATACTTTGGCAGTGCCTCTGCTACACTTTCATATAGAGTGAGGTCCTTTAAATAGGATCGAACATTGTTGGTGGTGGTGTGTGTGGGGGGGGGGGGGGTACGTTTGCAGCCAGGATGTAGGAATGACACTTCTGCACAGCAGGTGGCAATAGTCAAAACTGGTCACTCTACAAATCCCATACCTGCCAACCTTTGCAAACCTGAGATCCAATGACATACCTAGGCATGAAAATGTATACAAAAGAAGCTCGCGGTGAGGCATGGAACTAGTGCACTTTTGGGTGCCTATTACCGCCCTCGATATCGGGACGGTCCCGGCCAAATCGGGATGGTTGTCAGGTATGAAATCCCAACCGAGAAAACCATTTAATTAAAAGATAAACTCGGCCAGGACATAGCGACTTTCTGTTTGCCGGGGGGGGGGGGGAGGGTCATCGTCCGCAATATTGGTAGAGTTACGATTACATTGTATATGTAGATACATGTGCATCAGGGATTCATAGCACCTGGGGAGACAACATGAGACCTAAGTACCCAAAACGTTGTGAGTTGTGACCCCGGATGGGGTAGTTCTACGTGATCTGTGTTTCTATAGACCTTATTCGATAACGTGATTTTTGGACTCGCCTCCAGGGATTTGTTGTAAGCTGGGGCACGCGTACGTGAAACGAGTGGCAAGAAAGGCCCAGTTCGTACAAGGGAGTAGTAAAATACCGGTATTTTTCTACTCCTATGTTCCCACGCCGAGTCCACTGTGCACTGAGTGCAGGTCTCTTGCCGCTCCCTGGTTCCCGGGACCCTGGTTCACGTGATTGTGACGTTTATTGAATAAGGTCTACATGTATATGCGGGCATGCATAAATCAACCCTTCCACAAGGACGGCTCAAACAGGCAGCCAAGGAGTGAAAATTTCGCTCCTGGGGCTAGGAGTGAAACGAAGGCCTCAATTTGCCAGATGAACCTTCTCCATCGAAACGAACGAAGGTGTCGAATAATTCTTTTACCAGTTCACAGTTGCCGTTCACGCGCACTCCCCGGGGTGGGGGGGGGGGGCTACTATGCACTTGTAGTGATACTTACCGTAAGCCAAGTGGAACACGACTAACAGTTAGTTGACTGCACAGACTACAGTACAGTATACATGCACATGTATACAGTGAAGATCAGTGCGTGCATGCCTGCCATAATCGTATGTTGACCTTCGTTCGAATTGAAAAGAGAGGGTCGTTTCGAAAAAGAAAAAAAGCTCGATGGAAGTATGATGCTGCTGACAATTCAAGACTCACTGAAGTCGCCTTTCTGGAATGGATCATGCACTCTAGGTTCATCCAATTGGATATGGACTCAAATCATTGTTACACCATTATTGTTTGGTTAGTTATTGTACATCCCATAGCATGTACAATCAACCTTGTGAATAATCTACCTCGGGTTTACAAAACAACTCGCAAATAACGACACAATCTTCAGATCTAGTGAACATTTGATTGCATACTTCCAACCTCACGAGTAACAACAATGCGAATAGCGACACTTTTCTCATTCACAATCGAGGGTCAGTATTCCCCAGGTTGACTGCAATTGCCAATCAAACAGGAGGGGCGAAAGTCGACCACGGCTGAAAAGGCATAAAGAAAAATTAATGTATATCATGAGCTAGATGGCTGAAGGAGGAAGTAGGTTTTCTGAGAAAGCAAGAAACAGAGGTGAATGAAGCACCAGGTCTGTCCATGCAGTGGATAGAATTATTGCATTGAAAGACAGGCTCTTTACATCAGCTTGCTACTATTATACCTACATTTGCTTTCTGCCTTTTTCATGCAGGATTCTGAAAGCTGGAGCAGCTCTGCTTACCTCGACCACTGAACTTACAACTAACTTCCAACCAAGTACAAGGCAATATTATGATGAATCAAGCACGCTTGCCATCATGTCATCATTGCAAAGTACATCGACAACATAGATTTGGTGCCGACTATGTATGATGTAGAGTGTGCTCTATGTATCTATACTACTGATTGGCCTACATTGTACTTATGTGGGCTGAGAGTAATCGATTGTGCTATATGGCAGTTTACTTGTATGTCATAGATGTTAACATTGCACACAGCTTCTGAAATGCTTTCTGTTGCACTGGCCTACTGCGGCCCACTGCAAATAGATTGTAGTGGCATGGGCCATGCCATAATTATAGTAGTATACCGGTACTACACCAACAATTTCACTGGTGCACTGTACTTACTGGTACGAGTAGATCTACATCATGCACAGCCTTGTCACTGCTTTTCTCATTTTTTATTAATTTACTGTACTGTACACATTTTGGCACAGCTCTTCCACAAAGAGTTACTAGTATTTTCTTCTGCATACCTACTGTATACAGTGACCTGACTGGTAACATCTATGGCTGTGAAATCACAAATATCTGGGTTGACAGCCTCGAACCTATACGATTTGTTTCTAAGAACGTGCTATAAGAAATTTTCTATTGAAGTATTCTACTGTAGCTCGCAGGACATGGAGTGCAATTACGTAAAGTTTGGAACACCACTCTTCTGTGATTTGGATGTCAAATTATGAAATTCAGTGTGTGAGGTAAACCCATGCATGGCATACACTGCTATAGTATGACTCGGGGTAAAGTGTTCCAACGCATACTCATTATAGTGAATAGTTGTGTGACCAACGTTGTTGCTGCTGGATAAATAGTACATATTCTGAGATAACTGAAGCTACACAGCCATCTAATGTTCAGACATGCATCGAAGGGGCCGTAACGAGATCTGCAAGGCATGATTCTATACCTGTATTTGATGCTCTCTAGCCTAGGACATTCACCTGCCTCATTTTCTCTGTGCTGCATTGATGAGTCCATTAGTAACTAAAGGACGAAACAGCATGCTGTCTGCAGATTGGTAATTGTGTAAAGACAGACGTGTATGTAGTGGTAAAGCTCAGATACATGTGCAACATAACAATCCCGGTGTTTGACAACAGCACAAACCTACACCGCAATTCTTAATTTTGGGCTGTGGTGTTCTTAGTATTCCAGGTTGGATGTTCTGTAGGCTTCCACGTTCTTGGGCGCACGACTTTACTGTGCCGAAGAATATTTTCAGCCAATGAACCCAGAGCTTGGTGGCAGATGAGTGCCATGGAACAGCCTTTTGCATGTGGCTTTCACTACATGCCCATGTATAACGTTCAATTGATGCGGAAAAATCAGACGAGGACTTTTGCAGTTATGAGCAAGGTCCCCACGAATGGTCATGTCACTTCACAGAATACATGAACTGATAGAGTAGACCTCGGTCCCCTCAGAGAACGCTTGGGGAAGTCGGGTTCAACCATAGATTTATACTTAACAGAGAACGCTTGGGGAAGTAGGTTTCAACCATAGATTTATACTTAATATTCTTTACAACAAGGATCGATGTGTTCCTTCGGATGCCCTTTATCGACTTTCACACACTTCTCCTCTCTCCTTTCGTCATAAGCACCATCTCTGTACACTGGTTCATAAAATATTTCTTCATAAAACCCCTTCACACATACATAAGTACAATTGGTTTTCGACAAGCTCAACCCGTAACGCGCTTATCCTGCCTCTTGTTAAGTCAGCCCGGCATCTAAAGCCCCCCTTGTTTTCCGGTTATTCTCATTGGTTAACTGGGGACATGTCCAAAACCATACTAAGTACTTGAGCTGCTCATGAGCCCCACAATTATCAGGCCCGCCGGTCTGGTTGGTCAGGTTATCACCAGACCAACTTGTTGGCCACCAACAAACGTTTCCTACCGTGGAGGACGTGTGTACCCGCCATGAAACTACCGGACCAATCAAAAACTGCTTCCGGCGGTACTGATTATAGTACAGGTTTAAGTTAAAAAGCGGCTCCATTTTGTCATACATTAAACCAACTCTGTCATTGCTATGCTACTCAAAAAGAGTAGTGATGTTTATTCACAAATGAATCACAATGCTATCAGAGAAATTCGATATTCTCCAATTTTAGGGGCACTGCAATACTATCCAAAATTAATGCTGCATGGTCATTGTTATGAAGCAGTCACCTCAGTACAGCAATTAAACAGGCTGATTATGTGAACGAGATTCACGGCAAATCTTCTTCCATCAGTGCTGTTCAGTCTTGAGTGGTCCACTGAGACAGGAAAACAACCTGTTCGGTCCTTCCATACGAGAAACAGAAATTGAACATGTTCCAGGGTGGAGGTGGCGAGTATCGGCAATGTAATGCACCTTTAGGCCAACATGACCATCATTCCGACATGGATTCTCAAACACCTTCGCTCGTGAGAGTGCCTCAGAGTGGTATTCATCAACAGATGGCAATCCTGTAAAACACATGAAAAGACATAGCAGCAACAGAAAGAAACCTAATGTTATAGAAACGAATTCGAAAAACAAAGTCTACTATTATTCTAATACAGTGAACCAAGGTACAAGCACACTCCAGGAGGCAAGCAAAAGAGCATATAATCCGAAGGTTGCGATGCCTGTATGTATTGTATTTATGTATTTACGGATTCTCCACAGGCTAAATCGAGGGAGTCTTTGTCATGCCACACTGGATACAACATGCTACCAGAATCACTTTCCCCAGAATTGATGATCTTTTCTTAGGGTGTTATATAAGACACATCTGTAGCCACTTCATCTTGCTCACGAAATCATACACCATCACACAAACGGGTCCTTCGGCTATTATACTTTGGGTGGTACATGGTGATGTATGATATTGATAATCTATTGATACCATATTCAAGTCTGACTCTCACCGTGAGATCCTGGCAACAATATTACCTGGTACACGACATATTCAGACACTGACATAAGCATCTTTTTGGAACAACAGGTGTGCCTATCTGCTAGTGTAATGTGACACACATGCAGAACACATGCAGAATCAGTCATAGCTAATTTTACCCCCTCACTGTTGTATGCGCAGACTCCACTTCGCGGTGTCAAGTACTCTTCTTTCGGTGGGCTACTCCACTAAGGCGCTTGTCTAAAAGGACTCACATTCATCCTGCAAACCAACACGACTTGCATAGTTTTCACTGTCGGCCAAAGTGCGTGCATTGCACACATTGAGATTCACTCCCTCCGTACAGGCCAGTACAGAGCTGCCCACCAATTGAGTCTGTTTTGCGTACTCAAACTTCTGATTTTCCGTATCTTGCAGTGTTTTGCGTACTGCCGTGTACATTGCATGCATACTTGCACTGTAATGTTTTTTGACACGCACATGCATGTCGGTGGCTGCATTTGGTAGTGTAAAACATGTGTGACTTGCACTCACGACATTATTATTTTTGTGCTACATGTACATGTTGTTGTGGTACGGCATGCACTCGCTTTGGTACAAGACTATTCATCACTCAGCTTACACTTGCAATGCTTCTACACAGCTGATTGATCCTCTCCGATTTTCTATACCATTTGCTCAATTTCTGTAGTGCGCACAAGGAGTGATTTTCCGTACAAATACAGAAAATATGGAGGGCTGGTACTTGGTAGCACTGCTAGTATGGTAGTACCAGGCTAAGCTGGCTGGAAGATCAAATACTTCTTTGGTTCTTTCAGTCATTTTCACGACATATGTTTTCTTTATCATGATCCCCGGGGTGTGACATTCTTATGAATGCAGAAACTCAGTCTTTCTAACCGAGTCTCACGTGCAATGTGAATTTGTTCTTCTTTTCTTCACAATGCCATGTATCGATTCATCGCTTCTTCCCACCCGAGATCCTATGCAACAGCGATTTAAAGATTGGCTTTATCAAATAGTTAATTCAGAGAGAGAGGATCAGTTGTGGATGCTGTGACAGCATAGAGTGTAGATTGGTGTAAACATCATTTTGGTTATGTAATCTTGTTACCTTTTTTGCGTTTCCTCTAGTGGTTTTATTGCACTTGTATCTTGATGTTATTTCTAACACCTTTCTATTTACAGTACTTAACTTCAGTTTCTTTGGTTGTATCCATAGTTCCGTTTTTTCCCACTGATGATAGGAACGAGAAAATCGATTCTGGGTTTTCAATAATATTTTTGTTATAAAATACACAGTAATACATGTCAAACAAGTAACGTAGTTGCGTGATGTCTGCGGCCTTCATCCTATTTGTAAGCTTTTTAATTATTATTATTATTAACTGGTTTTGAGGGAAAGAGACAAACGGGTTATTATTATTATTATTATTATTTTAAAACGAAGGTAAGTTATGGGTCGCAAGTATCCACGCAAACACACATCCAGTCATAATAAGGCACTTGTCATAAGTATCCGAACGTTTTCGGTCCCTTCTCATCAAGGATTATACAGGGAATGACTCAAGTTTGAAAGACTAAAACTTATATAGCGTAAAGATAATTAGATAACAACACTCGTGACAAGGTGGAAAATTATCAAGTTTAGCACGACACAAAACTCGAAGGAAAATAATAATAATGACAACAACATAGTGAGCAAATTAAGTTACATTGTTACCACCTCGACGAGGAGTAACACCAAACAATTGTAGCGACAACACATTTTCTTTCTGTACGCAAAGTTCAGGATCTAACTTACGGATATACAAAGCTTCTAACACAGCCAAATGCAACGCACATCTACCACGTGACAATATTGAGAAAACTTTATCACTGTACAACTCACGACAATTGGTACGGGCTGACAGATGTTGCTTGATTGACGAAGTGCGATTCTTAGCTCCATTGGGTGTTGTCTCTTCCAATGTCCCGTCATCTCGCCTCTTCGTTGCATCACCACTATCCGTCTCTTCGCGTTTCCGCGGCCTTCCACGTTTCTTGACACTAACCGTTGGGTGCGCGATACCCAGTGTCCTTTCAGCTACGTCTCCTCCATTGCGGATTTCTATTGAGCTTCTTACTCCAACTTGTCCGGTGTCCGATATTGAGGTTAGTTTTCGCGGTCTACCACGTGCCACGTCTACATTCCGTGGGGGAGCTATACTCCAACGAAATCGAAGAGACATCTTGTGAAAGCGCTAGTTTATCGTGCACATAGAATATGTTCCCCTCATCTATTGCAGGACGAATTAGACAGACTGACATCAATATTTACGAACAACGGCTATCCAAAGGAATTTCTGGCCAAGCTAATCAACGAAAAGCCGGTGACAGACAAGCCTATCCAATTTGGACCTGACCGTTGCCCAGATCGACGGGTATGGTATTGTTTTAACTGCGAACTGGACAGAAGCAAAGAAGATGTGCACAGATCGTGGTAGCTTTTTGCTTGAAGATAATGAAATGAAAGATGACCATTGCGTGGCATCGGCCCTTAACAATTTCATAAAATATGCTGGTTCAGATGGAGTGTGGACTAACAAGGAGGATCATGGCGGGTGGTATGATGGAAGAACTGATACCATGCTTGTCCAGCAGGTTAGATATCATCCACACTACCATGTGCCTCGCTCGGTTGTATGCTTTGGTGAGTATTATCATTTCACCTTGTACATGTATACAGCATGTGATATGTAATCATTTCAGAGGTTCCACTTAACGTAATTACGTTAGCATAAAGCGTAATAGCTGTATGGATTGTTTTACGTACACTGCCTGCGAAGCCGTGTTCCGCCATACATAGTTTTGTATCACGTACATGTAGCTGCCCTTGGCAACTCCCAATGAGACAGTGTATGACCTAGGGGCGTAGCAGCCGGTCCGGCCGGTCCACTTTTTTTAAACAATGCCAAAGTGCCCCGAATGCAGGATTTTGCACCCTAATTTCGAAAAATTCCCGGGGACACTCCCCCCCCCCCCTCCTGCCGGACCACCTCCAACAACGGTGCTACGCGCCTGGGAGAGAGTCATAAATGTATAACCCAGAGTCATAAATGTATAACCCAATCGACTCACGAAGCGCCTCGTTAGAAGAGCCCCATATACGTACTGTGCACTCCACTTGTGCCTGCCGGATGACACCGCCACCCGTTTCGGACTTTTTACTGTAGATGTTGACGTGAACAGGAGTCAGAGAACTAGGCCATTATCACACAACGTTCTCTGAACAGGAGTCAGAGAACTACTTCCTCCGCTAAGCAAAACTTCGTTGCGTTTTTATTGTTCTTGTCATGATATTTCTGTCGACATTAGACATACAATCATGTCATTGATCTATCCCCTACATAGGGTAGCTGAGTTGTCGTCCATTGTTCTGACAGGCTTTTGAACCTCCGAAAAGCGTGGAGTCCTTTGAAAAATCGGCGAAGCAGAACCGTTTATCGACAGGATGTCACCAGAACACAACCCCAGGCGCGCACGCATGACACCAAAGTGTGAAAATGAGAAACAGTTTGAAAAGCCGCGTGGCTCGAAGAAGTGTCCAGTAGCCGGCCAGCACTCAGACACTGCTGTACTAGCACGAGTCGATGGTGCGCATCCGCACACAACCAAAATCAATGCACTTGTGTTTGCAGCGCAGGGGAAATCAAAAGCGTTCAACATTCAGGTTGTCGTTCAGTCGGCCCAAAATCCTCATCTCAACGTCGACCACTTGGCATTATTTCACGGCCTGTAGACAGACGTGTCACTCGTGGCGAAGGAATCCAGAAAGGAGCTTCTGCAGGATGTGGAAACGTGCTGGCACTACTACACCGCTGAAAAGATGGGGAGCGTTTGTTTGGATCTGTATGGCTCCTTCCATGGCGTTCCGGAGAGTGGCAACAACTACCAGCGCCACCGTGGAGGTCGTCAAGCTCACAGTTCGAGCGAAGAACTTGGCGATCTCCACGATCAAAATATTCGTGTCTTGGAAACTTGTAAAGGCTGCGGAACAAAAGCTGGCAGCGCTGGCGGCGACAGTCAGCGAGGATGCAGACTCAATGTCATCAGGGAGTGAGTCGTCATCAGATTCAGACGGAGAGTGAAGCTGGATTGCTTTGAAACGAGCTGTGTGACATCTGTAAATAAATACTTGGTCCGCTAGGTTGTGCGTATCACACTGGGTTGTGCGTATCACACTGGGTTGTGTGTATCACACTGGGTTGTGCGTATCACACTGGGTTGTGTGTATCACGCTGGGTTGTGTGTATCACGCTGGGTTGTGTGTATCACGCTGGGTTGTGCGTATCACGCTGGGTTGTGCGTATCACACTGGGTTGTGTGTATCACGCTGGGTTGTGTGTATCACGCTGGGTTGTGCGTATCACACTGGGTTGTGTGTATCACGCTGGGTTGTGTGTATCACGCTGGGTTGTGCGTATCACACTGGGTTGTGTGTATCACGCTGGGTTGTGTGTATCACACTGGGTTGTGTGTATCACACTGGGTTGTGCGTATCACACTGGGTTGTGTGTATCACACTGGGTTGTGTGTATCACACTGGGTTGTGTGTATCACACTGGGTTGTGTGTATCACGCTGGGTTGTGTGTATCACGCTGGGTTGTGTGTATCACGCTGGGTTGTGTGTATCACGCTGGGTTGTGTGTATCACGCTGGGTTGTGTGTATCACGCTGGGTTGTGTGTATCACACTGGGTTGTGCGTATCACACTGGGTTGTGTGTATCACGCTGGGTTGTGCGTATCACACTGGGTTGTGTGTATCACACTGGGTTGTGTGTATCACGCTGGGTTGTGCGTATCACACTGGGTTGTGTGTATCACGCTGGGTTGTGTGTATCACACTGGGTTGTGTGTATCACGCTGGGTTGTGTGTATCACACTGGGTTGTGCGTATCACACTGGGTTGTGTGTATCACACTGGGTTGTGTGTATCACACTGGGTTGTGTGTATCACACTGGGTTGTGCGTATCACACTGGGTTGTGTGTATCACGCTGGGTTGTGTGTATCACGCTGGGTTGTGTGTATCACACTGGGTTGTGCGTATCACACTGGGTTGTGTGTATCACGCTGGGTTGTGCGTATCACACTGGGTTGTGCGTATCACACTGGGTTGTGTGTATCACGCTGGGTTGTGTGTATCACACTGGGTTGTATTCTCATTTACTTGGAACACTGTCAACCTGCGCTAGCTGATTAGGTCACGTGGGTTCCTGGCCGGTGTCTGTGCTACGTGGCGCAGTGTTGGATGGTGAGCCAAGGAAGTATTAAAATGAAACGACAGGGCACAAGTTATGCGTTTGAACTCAGATAGTGAGCCAAGGAAAAAAGGTTGTAGCATGGAACTTGTGGGCACAAGTTATGCGATTGAGTCCACCAACTAAACCAGATTTTGAACAGTCATGACGTGCACAATCTAGCACAAAACTGACAAGGGTTACAGAGACATTTCACGGCAAGAAAGTGAGCTTGGGCTCTGCTCCATAGCGCTCACCAACAGCCTTCACACTTGGAAGGTTCATCGATATTAGTGATAATTCCAGAGAGGGGAGGGTAAGCACCATCGAGCCAAACACATGTGACATTCCGGGGCACAGTGGAATGCTGGCTTGATACGATAACGGGACGGTAAGACTATTGGACAATACGGTCAAACCACAATTCAACGACGCTAAGCAACAACCACCCAACTTGGGAGGCTCAATTTTACCAAGGATAAGAAATGAAAGGAGAGCTTGATGAGGACGAATTGTAGCAAACCAAATTCTGATATCCTCCAGTACTGTACATGGTTCATGACTATGATATGATGGACAGACAGACAGACTACACTAACATGTACATGTACACTTGAATAGTGTCACACGATTATCGTTACCACGTATAGTTCATAACGGCTCGTCAGGTGTGGAGTTAGAACTCGGGATTGTGCGCCAAGAAAATATGTTAAATTTAGAACATGGAAAATGGCTTTCCTTCCATCCCCTCTTTGGAATTACCACCAATATCCATGAACCTTCCAAGTTGGAAGGCCGTTGGTTAGCGCCATCGAGCCAGGCTCCAGCCTACTTTCTTTATCAGTCTGGTGCTCACTTTTGTGCACGTCTGACTGTTCAAAATCCGGTTTAGTTTGTGAACAGAGAAAGGTAGCTTTCAATTAAAAGAGATCAATAATTCATCGGACAGATTTCTTATCAATTTTTTTCACGTCACTGAGCCTGGGCCACAAATTTCTTTGGCCTACTTATCAAGCTTTAGTGGCTGATTCGGGTTAATTACCCGCAAAACCTTTGGATTGAGCAGGAAGTGTTGCTTTCAGGCACGTTTGCGGAGTGGACAGTTGGAAGTGCTTGTGGTGTGCTTGGCACTCAACAGTCACTCCAATGTCAGTCTGACAGCATGTTTGTTTGTTTGTTTGTTTATTTTGTAGGGCTGAAAGGTATATTCAAATTATTTGAATATTCGAAATATGCAAGGCGAAAAAAGAATATTCTTAGTTAAAGTAGAATAGGAATATTCGTAAATGTACAGAAACTCTCCTTTTTGACATGGATCAAGCTTATTTGGTGCAAAATAGAAGTAGGCTTGCCTCTTTCGATGTGTTATAATCAGCAAGACAAATGATTTTCAAATGTCTCTCTTGTAATTGAGGTGTATGCCAGTTAATGGTCTATGGTTACCATGGATAAAACTAGGTATCCATGGAAATTGCACGGTTTAGAATATTCGGAATATTCTTCGTTTCGCATGTATTCGGAAAAAGAATATTCGTTCGCTTCATTGAGCGTTCGTTTCAGCCCTATAATATTTTGTTTGTTTGCTTGTTTATTTATTTTGTTTGTTTGTTTCTGTTGTGTTAGAGTCTGTCCAGAATTAAAGATTCTGCGAAAGATACTATGCTGAATTTGTGAAGCCGCGGGTCTGTCCAGAGATTGAAGATTCTGTTTCTGAAATTCATATTGTGCATCCATCTAGTGTTTGTACGGTTCTGACTGCGTTACTGCTGACATATTATCTTCTAGAATACCTCAATACAACTAAGTGAACACAACCTGGATCAAAGATCAGACTTCAATATCTGCAAACCATTGCCATTTTTGTATTTCTATATTATTTAGGGACTCCCCGGAGTCTTTTCCGCGGCCTATCGAGGGGGGTTCAAAATGCATGAACCAAGTGGCAAGGTTTAATCAATCTTTCTTGTTTTTGAAGACAGTGAGGTTTTCCTCGAGGCTGGAGTATTTTGGAATGTGTATCTACTTTGATGTATGCAATATTCACTGGTTTGGTGTATGCCTACATATGTTTGGCATTCTCTTAAAGTTGCTTTGCTGGTGCTTATTATGGGACGCTGAAGGGAGTGCATGTATGCGTTGGGGGTGCGTTCATACATGTGTTTGTGTTGGCGTGTACGTTTGTAGTAGTGTGTGGGCGGATGCACGCGTGCGTGCGTGTTTTTCTGTTTGTTTGTGTGAAATCTCCCAGCATGATGGGTTAATGACGAGCTTTGGATGGGTTGGTGACAAGTTCGTCACTGTGGATCGCTGGTGGCAGGGTTTGGGAGTGTGAGTGACTGCCAACACGGTTCAATCAAGCAAAAGAATACTCTAATTTCAGAAACTTTCGGTGCTCAATATTTTCGGTATGAGGGCAACAGGCTAGGTTAGGTGAACAGAAATTTTCGGTACAGACAAGCAGTTCCCTATTGGATTATGTGTGTTAGTGTTTGTTCGGTGTATTGAAATTTTAGGTGTGAAACAGACGCACCGAAAGTACCGAAAATAAAAGTACACCGAAAATTTGTGAAATTACAGTAGTCATTACATGCAATAAGGATAAATACAAGGAAAGGGTTCTGGATAATAAATAATCTGGACAATATGGATCTGGCCGCCATTCTCGGGCTCTCTCTCTCTCTCTCTCTCTCGATCTCCTCGACCTTGCGCAAGCATGCGCAAATATGTACAATTATATTACGTTCGGGCCTGATTGGAAATTTTTATTTCCATTGCTGTCAGGTTCGGCCTCATTTCCTCTGTGCTGCGCTGACGAGTCCACAAAGGACGAAACAGTTCTGTCCGCAGATTGAGTACAATTATATTATAGCAATAAAAACTGCTTTATGGCAGTTTTCTAAAAAAGGTTATTGTGTTCTTGTCCATGGACCCCGTCTAAAAAGTAAGAAATTAACGAAATGTGATAGCTGAAAATTAAAATTTCACACAAAACCTCACAATAATGACAACACTTGAAATGCTGCTTTCAACACTAAACTTGTACTGCACCAACAATTGGCAACATGCATGCATAGGAAAGAGGATCACGAGGGGAAAAGGTCTTCTGCATGTAGCTTTTCATTCTGTGTGTGATTATTGTGAGGTTTTGTGTGAAATTTTAATTTTCAGCTATCACATTTCGTTAATTTCTTACTTTTTAGACGGGGTCCATGGACAAGAACACAATAACCTTTTTTAGAAAACTGCCATAAAGCAGTTTTTATTGCTATAATTTCTTTTGTTTTTTCTGTCACCAATCAATGGAATGCCCTATATCAATAATTATGTAAATGATGGCCTTCACATCATATCAATACCATATTATACGCATTGATGTGCAAGCCTTTTCTTGCAGAAAATGGCACTAGCATGATCTTCTGCGGGGAAACATGTGAGCAGTGGTGGTGATACTTTTCTTATACGGAGGTCATTCTGTGCATCTTGCTGTTGCAGAATTTCATGACTCTGTCATAAAATTGTCTTGCCTTTCAGATATTTCAGATTTCTCCACCCTCAATCAGATTTATTTGAGAAATGTAGCCATGCGCCAGGTGCGTGTCGCAGATTTTTTTGTTGATTCTGTGTTTATAGTCATGGGTTATCGTGATAAGGTCATCCAGCATCATATTGAAACTGAAATCGTAATCCTGTTGATATCGATACAACTTTTGGAAGTAGTTCAATGACTTCAAACTGTTAGTCCACGATTGTCTAAAATAACACAGCAAAAGGGGAACAATAAACATGTATTAAAATGTAAACGAATAATTGCTGAGTCCAAAGCCTCGTTCCAACAACTACACTGATCCTGAGGAGAAAAGGGGCAAGGCTATGGTTGGAGGTACTGAGAGATAAACAAGGCACTCCACAATGATAAAATCTTACACATCTTTTGGTGAGTATGAATGATATCCAGTTGAACCTCTTCAGGACGAACACCAAGGGACCGATGGTACTTATTCTGTGAGCTTAACCTATTTTATAACCAGAGAATACAATTATTAATTTATTATATCTCCAATAAACATACGAATAGATTTCTTCTACAGCGAAAGATTCTAAGCCACGCCGACTCATTGACTCGTCTCGTATGAAACAATTGAGTCACTAGAGAGATTCTGCAAAACGAAAATGCGTACAAACTTTCGCTCTACATCATGAAGTGCGAAACTTACTTCGCACCTTTGGACGCGAAATGAACTGTCGTAGGAAATTTCGTGAGATCGGGTCATGGCGTACGTGCACTTGGCCCGCGCAAACTACGAAAATGTGCAGAACGCAAAGTTCGTGCAAAAATTCGCACACACTTTCGCGAAACTTCGTTCGAATTTTCGTTTTGCAGAACCTCTCTACTGAACCTTTCTTTAGCAACATGACGGCAACTGAAACAGCAACAGAGAAAGTACGATACATGTACTCCACATTCTTACAGGTACTACAAACAGATTGCAGATCGTAATTCTTGCTTTGGCGGCACGAAACTTTATTTGGGGCAGTGCAATCTCGGCGGTACTCACAAATCAAACAGCCCAGACTTGAGTACGAGGTGGTTTGGCTTTTTTTAACATGGTTGTAAAATGACGTTTTTTCAGTCACTTCTAGACAAGCTACGTCCAAATGAATTGTTGCAAGTGGAAGTGCTATCCTTCATGCCCGTTGTGTCCAAAAATGGGAATGATCCCACTTTGGAAAGTGTCTTGAATCATGTCCTACTTTCATAGTATTCTCAGGATTAAAATAATTGGTGTGTCATTTTTTAACAAATTTGTAAAATGGCATCACAAACTGGGATATTCGGTCATCAATGTTCTGAAGTTGATAGATATCACTTCAAGGATTGCTAGTGGATGAAAATTAATCTATCAACAGAAGAGGGAACTGCATTGTATGCTGCGAAAGCCGTGTTTTTGTATTTGTAACTAGTGGCTGTGTTATACGGTGGAATTGGATAGATAGCATAGCATCGCAGCGATGTTTTCGTTCTCACAGAGTGTATTCCGTGACCTACTGTTCTTCATTACTGTCTCTAGTGATGGCAAGACGGCCTGACGTCGTCCAAAGGCCCTGCGGAAGCAATTCACTGCCCTCCTCGTCCATTCAGGGGCTCATTTTACACATTTTACACAAAATGGCAAAGCACCCACCACTAGTTATACCAACGTGGCAGGGAGAATTAAATTATATGCACCAAATTTTCTGGTCAATGTTGATCTACGATAAACTGGCTCTCATTTCCCACCACCCATGTTTCGATACAGCCATCCGGAGCAGAGAAACAGCCAGAAGAAAAGCAAATTTTACACATTTGTTAAAAAATGCCAAATGTTAAAAAATGCCAAATCACCTCGTAGTAAACAAATCCAATCATACAAGTACGAGATTTTCACGAGACGAGACTGCACCCATTGGCTTGTTTCGTATGAAACAAACAAGTTACTGAACCTCTCCACAATAGAGATTTCCCCTGATATGCGAATTTATTTTGCAAACGCGGTCAATTGGTACTTGAACCTTTCCCTCCAGATTGGGAACTGCCAACGATAGTATGCCACTGACCAGTGCCTTACTTGTAACGTACCAATGTACAATGAATTATGAGTATTTCGAAAACACATCTAACATAAGCCTTACCGTCAAGAAGTTGAACTCGCGTTCTTCGCACACTGTAGACAAGGGCAAAGAGATAAAAATGGATCTAAATCCGAATAAAATCAGCACACGTTTCCGTAAATGAAAGGTGAACATAAGCAAATGAATCGAAGGAAACCGGTCAACTTAGAGATCACCTGTCATCGAGTATTCCGTAAAAGGAGGTCTCGCAGCTCGGCAGCAGAAAAGCAAAATTTAGAAAAGAGATCCTGTCAACTTTTCCATTATTTATTGCATTCCGCCCCAAAAATAGCACACTTTTCCTGAATGAAAGAGTCAACACAAGCAAATGAATCAAAGGCAACTGGTCAACTCACCTGTCATTGAGTAATATTCCGCGAAAGAAGGTCTCAGCAGCGCCGAAACGAAATAAGCCAGGCCATGAGACGAAATATCCGAAACAGCTCATGCAAGAAGCAGTTCCAAAGAAGGAAGTTCCTCGCGCATGCACATCCGAACACGGATCCGCGGACTGCATGCATGCACTGAACACAATGTCTGCCGTGCACGTGCACAGCACACGGCTACCACGCGTTGGTAGATCTAATACCGAGCACCTTACGTAGAGACTTACGTAGCCTAAGTGAAATACCGAGCACCTTACGTAGAAACTTACGTAGCATAGCGATGTCGTTTTTTCTGCCATGTGAACACAATTACCCATTATAGCAATAAAAACTGCTTTATGGCAGTTTTCTAAAAAAAGTTATTGTGTTCTAGTCCATGGACCTCGTCTAAAAAGTAAGAAATTAACGAAATGTGATAGCCGAAAATTAAAATTTCACACAAAACCTCACAATAATCACGACACTTGAAGATCTAATAGTACGGCTTTCAACACTTGTTTATTCCGACACTTGTACTTGTACAAGTACATGTACTGCGCCAACATGCTTGCATATGAAAGAGGACCACGAGGGGAAAAGGTCGTCTCGCATCCTGTGTGTGATTATTGTGAGGTTTTGTGTGAAATTTTAATTTTCGGCTATCACATTTCGTTAATTTCTTACTTTTTAGACGAGGTCCATGGACTAGAACACAATAACTTTTTTTAGAAAACTGCCATAAAGCAGTTTTTATTGCTATAATTTCTTTTGTTTTTTTTGGCTAAAGGATATACATGTAATTGTGTAACCAATGGAATGCCCTAATGATGTCCTACATGTAGCGCCTCTGCATGTTATTATTATTATTTTATTTATTCTACTGGGGTGTTTCCCACAGACCTATGTTCTTCTTACGGGAGCCCCTATGTGTATCATATCAAATTCAATACCGTATTATACGCATTGATGTGCAAGCCTTTTCTTGCAGAAAATGGAACTACATGTAGTCTTGCATACATGTATTCATGTTCTTCTGCAGGGGAATCATATGGGTAGTGGCGGTGATACTTATGTCCACACCCTAAATCACATTTACTTGAGAATTGTAACCAGGTGTGTGCCGCAGATGTTT
Organism: Sycon ciliatum; assembly: GCF_964019385.1. Lineage (NCBI taxonomy): Eukaryota > Metazoa > Porifera > Calcarea > Leucosolenida > Sycettidae > Sycon > Sycon ciliatum. Next base: position 31,904,550 of record NC_088647.1, read on the forward strand.
TTGTTGATTCTGTATTTATAATTGTAGTCATGGGTTGTCGTGATAAGGTCATCCGGCATCATGTTGTAGTGAAATCGTAATCCTGTTGATGTCGATAAAACTTTTGGAAGCAGTTCAGTGACTTCAAAGTGTCCACGATTGTCTAAAACAACACAGCAAAGTAGGAACAATAAACATGCATTAAAATGTAAACAAATACATCGCTGAGTCCGACACCTCGTTCCAACAACTACACTGATCCTGAGGATATACATGTAAGGGGCAAGGATATATGGTTTTAGGTACTGAGAGATAAACAAGGCACTCCATAATAGTAAAATGTTACATGACTTTGGGGAGTATGAATGATATCCAGTCAAACCTCTTTAGGACGAACATCAAGGGACCAATGGCATTTGCTCTGTGAGTTTGTGTTAACCCTATTTTATAACGAGTGAATACAATTATTTCTCCCATAGAGACACGAATAGATTTCTTCTACAGCGAAAGATTCTAAGCCAGACCAAACCATTAACTCGTCTTTTATGAAACAAATGAGTCACTGAACCTTTCTTTAGCAACTGAAACAACAACAGAGAAAATACGATACATGTATAGCACATTCTTGCAGGTACTACAAACAGATTGCAGATCGTAATTCTTGCTCTACCGGCACGCAACTTTATTTGGGGCAGTGCAATCTCGGCGCTACTCACAAATCAAACAGCCCAGACTCGAGTAAACAAATCCAATCGTACGAGATTTTCACGAGACGAGACTGCACCCATTGGCTTGTTTCGTATGAAGCAAACAAGTCACTGAATGCAGGAACCTCTCCATAATGGACATTTTCCCTGATATGCGAATTTATTATGCATACTAGTACTCGGCCAATGCGTCTTTGAACCTTTCCCTCCAGATTGGGAACTGCCAACGATGCTATGCCACTGCAAAATTTAGATTCTACCCTATGATCGGAGCACGGAATGCCGGAAGCAATCATGACCAGTGCCTTACTTGTGTCGTATCCGGACGGCCCGGGGTTCGACCCCAAGGCTGCGGTCGTCGACATGAACTAACTTACTAATATTAATAAACCTTCACATTACAAGGCCGTGCAGTGGTGGCCACTTGGAGAGAGTCCACCAACAGAATTACTCTTACGCACGCACGCACACATACCTAGACATATTCTCACACACACACTCAGGCATATACAGACACGTACACTCACACCAGCATTCAGCTCAGGTTGACTCACATCTTGAAAGGAGCTAACTGATACTTAGTTCAAGAGCCGATCTTGAAAGCACAAGGCAAGAGAGACGGAAGCCGAAGCTTCCGCCTGAAGGCGGAAAGCAAGAGAGAGAGAGAAAAGCAAGGAGATGGCAATATGATCTAGTTGCGGCCATGGAAATCCATGGCCACGAGATTGCTGGTCCCGCATGCAATAGCGTATCACCGTAATAAATATGCGTACGAACTGTTAACAAAAGAGCGGGAGCCATGTGGGGAAATATAAAATAAAGACGATTATGAACCCGTTTACGGGAGATAGATAAATAATAAAACAACTAAATAAGGCATACTTGTCCCGTAGAGGCCTAAAAGGCACGTGCCAATCGTATGGATACGACACTTGTAACGTACCAATGTACAATGAACATGAGTATTTCGACAACACATCTATTTAAAGCCTCAGCAGCAACATAAGCCTTACCGTCAAGAAGGTGAACTCGCGTTCTTCGCACACTGTTGGCAAGGGCAAAGAGAAAGGAATGGATCTAAATCCGAATAAAATCAGCACACGTTTCGTAAATGAAAGGGTGAGCATAAGCAAATGAATCGAAGGAAGCTGGTCAACTCAGAGATCACCTGTCATTGAGTATTCCGTAAAAGGAGGCCTCGACAGCAGAAAAGCTAAATTTAGAAAAAAGATCCTGTCAGCTTTTTCATTTATATTATTAATTTTATTGTATTCCACCTAAAATCTTTTCGTAAATGAAAGAGTCAACACAAGCAAATGAATCAAAGGGAACTGGTCAACTCACCTGTCATTGAGTAATATTCCGTGAAAAGAGGTCTGAGCAGAGCCGAAGCGAAATAAGCCAGGACACGAAATATCCGAAACAGCTCATGCAAGAAGCAGTTCCAAAGAAGGAAGTTCCTCGCGCATGCACATCCGAAAACGGACTGCATGCACTGCGCAACACAATGTCTGCCGTGCACGTGCACAGCACGCGGCTACCACGCGTTAGTAGATCTAATACCGAGCACCTTACGTAGAAACTTACGTAGCCTAAGTGAAGTACCGAGCACCTTACGTAGAAACTTACGTAGCATAGCGGTGTCGTTTTTTCTGCCATGTGAACACAATAATAGAAAAGCTGACAGGATCGCTTTTCTAAATATAAAAACCGCTCTGTGAGCGGTTCTGAAAAACCTCTACTGGTGCAGCCCCGTCGTAAAAGTAAGAAATTAGAACTGGCGCATTGTCCTCCCAAATGTGAACTGATCCACCTAAATCGCGATTGACGGGACCCGAACGCACCAGTAGCACGAGGTTCCTACCTGTGGATGCAGCTGAGCTGGGGACGCTGGTCCATAGCCAAAGCCAAAGCGGCAAAGGTGGGCTTCGGGGTAGATCTAAGTGTTGTATGGTAACTTGATCAGCGCCGACGCCGGCTGTGATCCTGTTCCCTCCCGACCTCGTGCTACTGGTGCGTTCGGGTCCCGTCAATCGCGATTTAGGTGGATCAGTTCACATTTGGGAGGACAATGCGCCAGTTCTAATTTCTTACTTTTACGACGGGGCTGCACCAGTAGAGGTTTTTCAGAACCGCTCACAGAGCGGTTTTTATATGGGTAATTTCAGTTCTTTTTCTGTTCCCTCCCCCACCCTAGCCCAGCTCCGAAGATAAACATGGTGAGCACGCGCGCGATGCACTGTATGTAGCCATGCGACTGCAGTAGCACACTGATACATTCCAGCCCTCCCCACCTCGCTACCCCGCACACAGACACCTTGTGACAAACACGCACATGCACATGGCACACACACACACATGGGCGCGCACACCTGATTGACCTTTGACGCCCATCGCCGGAGGCGATGATAGCAATGCTACGGCAAAAGCCATAGCAACTTGTGCTGGGATTACACCATTCAACAGCTTGCAAGGCTGAAGAATTGACCGTCACTATTCAGCCTGGTCTACACCATACAGCTATTTGGAGTGACATTTTCTGGCCAGTGAACCCCTTTTTTGGTCTTTTTCATTTTTTTCTTTTTTCTTTTTTCTTTTTTTTTCCCGCACACACATCACACCACATACTCCGGCATGCACTGGCTGTTGGTAACCACCCAGGAGAATGAAAGAAAAGTCAGGAAGAGTCTGAGAAAGAGAAGAAAGACGTGTGTGACCATAATCGTCGGGAATCGAACCCGCAATCTATTGATTGGAAATCGCTGCACATACCATATATACGGCGCGCACACACATACATACACACACACGACCCAAACAGGAAATTCTTGATGAACATTGTAATACTATAATGCCATGCAAAGCAGTGGCCACCATACTTCAGGAAGTCAGTTGTGAAACAAAAATAATTCAACTACAATGTGTAGGTAAGCTAGCGGCCAAAGCACAACATTGCAAACCGTGATGATATTTGCCTAAGGATTGCAGTTTGCAGACCACACCATGGAAGCAGTGAATACAGAATTATTGTAATGTCATACAAAGACAAGCAAAGAAGTGGCCACCACACACCAGAAACTTGCAGAAAGTCACATATCCAACAGATAGAGAAGTGAACAGCATCTGGTACAGCCCACACAAAACCAAGCTGGCCTGATACTCGTCCGAAGATCGTAAGTGGCAGATCCTTTTCAACGATAGCATGCAGGTGTACGTTACACGCATGGACAAAATCTGACCGTGTCACCGGCATACATTGTCATCACATGCATACCCCACAGGTTACACACATGCACAGTAGAAGCACAATAAAAGCAATGGAAAAATATGAAGGGGTTGCTGAAGCATCTTCACACTTCCATTTCAGACTTCGATGTGGTCGTCACGGGGTGATATACCTGCAAGATACAAGTGATACAGGAAGAAAGCATAAGGTCGTGAGGTAGGCTATGAGACACCACAAATGGGTCACCTACATGTATGTTCAGGGCTGGTGTACACACACACACGCAGAATTATCATAATCGAGAATTTCCCAAACTACAGAAGAGCATTGAAATCCATTTGCATGCACAGGAGCAATTTTGCAGTATGATGCGCAGCTCGGGAATACACCTGTTGGCAATGGATTACATTCCCATTGGAATTTCCATTCACGTGGGATTCACAGAAGCAATTTGGCAGTGTACTGCGCAATGCGACACGACCTGCGATTCTGCGTGCGATGCGAACTCGCACAAAATACCATTCACAGAATCAGGACAAGACGTCAGCGATGCAACAGCGCCTTGCTGACGTGCCTCAAGTCAAAGCTCAATGAGAATGCGTTTGTCGGTTACAACTGGTACAAATGTACAAGCAATTTCTGAAAATGCTCCTGTGAATCCTGCTTTAAGCAGTGCAGGAATGTCCCTCCTCCGCTCCCCCCCCCCCCCTCCACACCCTCAGGGAACTTGACAAGGAAGGGTGGTCTTCGCGGTTCCCAACATCTATTTGCAGTTTCTGGTCTCCACTATGTCTTTTCAATGGGGATTTGTACGTACCATAAAAGCAAGCCTAAAAAATGAACAGCACATTTGCCGTTCCCCCACTGGGGAGGATGCGTTCCACAGCTATCCTGACAAGATATTCCGAGAAGCGGTGCTGAGTGCAATGCATTGTGAAACTGAAAAAGCTGACCAAGCCGCGGCATATAACGTCTAAACTTCAATTGTAGTTCGCCAGCTGACTACTTTCAAACTCCATGTAGGTTGGAGTACAGCTGGCTTAGAAGTTGACAACAACGGCGCACGCACATAAGCAATGGCCACCTTACCTGTACTGTAGCAGTACTTCCGAGTTCCCGTATGGGAGTTCCCTCACTGTGTGTGCAATAGCAGCCTCATCGGACCAGTTCAATGCGACGCGGACAGTCCGACACTGAGGAGGACATTGAAGAAGTCAGAGACAGGAAGAATGGTTGATTTACAATTCAACTAGCAAGGCTGCACACCCACGAAGTTCCACTCACCATTGTGCCGTCCTTCTTGGAAGGCAGAAATAACGCTTCCTCTCGAGAACGCAGCCTGTGACAGAGAAAAAGGAAGGAGCATCGCCATCGGCATTGGTCCCCTGCTATCACCGATTGCCGAGTTGCACAGTTCACTCTAACAAGACTGAGGATGTTCAAGAACTCCCCATCCATACCATTATTGGAGTAAGAGGAAAGGTCAGATTGCCTAGTTCCTAGGGCCTAGCATTCCTGGATGCCAGGATGTGCTGCCCCCGCCGCCGCCGCCCCCCCCCCCCCCTTCTACTGCCTGGAAAGGGCAACATATGTGACAGCGTTCACCAGTACAGTCGGAGGAGAACATGGGAGAAGGCAAAAAAGGGCAACACACATGAATCCCTTATAAACAAGCAGTGGCAACTCTAGCACCAGCAATGTTGGACTTACATCCCAGCCATTGCCGCCGGATTCAGCGGCTTCTTCTTCTTCGTCTCCCATCTTGGAAGCACTCCTTACCGTAAGTTCAGTCCTGGGATCGGGAGTACAGTCGGAGGAGGACGTCGGAAAAGGCAAAAAGGCAACACACATGATTCCCTTATAAGCAAGCAGTGGCAACTCTGGCACCAGCAATGTTGGACTTACATCCCAGCCATTGCCGCCGGATTCCCACGCTTCCTCTTCGTCGTCTTCCAGTTCCCAGGTTCCATCTTGCAAATACTCCTTCCCGTAAGTAAGTGCAGTCCTGGCCTGGGTGGATGCGCAGTACATTGACGATGGCGGAGATGGAGCAGGTCAGAGAGCCCTATAGGGGTCCCGAGAGCAGATTGTGGCCAAATTCGGGACGATGCCGGACGCCAGTCAGTATGAAGTAGCGAATTGCGGACCGCCACGTAGATTGGGGTCGCGGGGTCATAATCCACGGGCACTACTCGTACGTTGCTCCAAAAAAGGGCACTGCACTGTTCCACAGTTGCTGTTAGCGGTCGCCAAAGGCACTTGGTAGGCCGGTAATTGGGTCACGTGTCAACAAAGTGTCAACAATGTGTCAACAACGTGTCGACCACGTGTCTTTAGCGGTACACTAATTTTGGTGTCCCCAAACTGAAAACATCGAGCACCAGTATGGAAAGGCTTTAGACAGAAAGCCTTTCCAATAATAGAAAAGCTGACAGGATCGCTTTTCTAAATTATGTAGCTAAAACAAGTATCACACGAGACCTACGTCACTGGTCCAACACATGGCACTACTCCGGGTATGCCGAGTATGGGGTGCACGGTTGAGTGTTTTGTACGAGTCGTAGTTTTTGGATCTCTGCGTCGTGAAGTTTTTTGTACCTCTGCGGGCGACTCTATCGCACAATGCTTTGACGGAATGGCGGACAGCATGGAGGGACCACCAGGGGGTCGTCATCTGGAAACCAAGGGCCAATGTTGCCGGTGCAACGGCAATGGCACCTGCTACAAATGCAAATGTGCTAAAGAGAATCGTAAGTGCACGAGCTGCGCGCCAGGACGGAAGTCGAACTGTAAGAACACCGTAACCGTACGAAAAGAGCCAGCCGTTAGTACCGTACCGAAGCCAGGGGCAGCTCCACCTGCACCTGAGCAACTCGGATTTGCGTCGCCCAACCGAAGATCGACAACCAACACACACCACTCAGAGAACGCCTGTGTCCGGTGCAACCACAGCGGATGACATAGCCTCCGCCGCACTCGCCGCTGCTATGTCGAATGTTTCAAGCTCTCAACAGCTAGCATGGAACTTACTGGAATCCGCGGAGTCTGCGGAGTCAAGCACCAGTTCAGAAGTGTCAACTTGCAAGCATGCTGACGATGTCAGACCTACACAGCGTGACATGACAATGAGGCCGACTACCACAGCTGAGACCCCAGAGTCACTCACGTCTGCTCTGCTTGCGGAGTGCCGACAAGAGACTGTTTCAAATTCTCAACAGCAGGCGTGGGACATATTAGACCAACAGCATGACACTGACCCACGCGAAATCCACACACATGCCCAAGCTGCAGAGTGTCGCGACCCGGGTGCTGCCCATGTGGGTAGTAGTAGTAGTAGTTCTAGTTCTAGTTTTGCGGGCGGCCGAGCGGAGCAGGCGGCTAGAACACCGGCCGGCGGCACGAGCCAGCTTCGACTCGATGCGGATGAACCAGGTACGGATTCGGCAGAAACGGGGCAAGTATTACTGGACAGTGCTAGAGCCGATCCAGAAGACTCTCTCGCGGAAGCCGCACATCTGCTTGCAGGTCTAGATAGTAGTCAAGCAACACAGATTCATGCAACCTTGCCCTTGGACGAGACCCTCCATCAAGACGCAAACAGGCAGGACAACAATACGCTGCCACACCATTCGCCTGCAGCGACTGGTGCATTCACCCTGGGAACTATGGACAGCCAAACTACGGCAGCCACCATCAATGCCGCATATGAGGAGGCAGTACATTTCAGGCCAAATACCTTCAATGTGCCACATGGATCTTCTGGAAAGGCATTTGTAGCACAACTGAGTGTCTATCTGCAGGGCTTTGGAGATTCAGGACCCTTTGAGGGTCAAGCCCTCAGAATTGCCATGGTGTTCCAGCAACTACTCCTTCAGAAAACAAGACCACCATCACAGTCACTCGCAAAGTGTCTCCAAACCCGCTTGCACCAGTGGAATAACGGCGAGATAGATCAACTACGCCATGAATGTCGCACGATCCGACAGCTTCTTCAACGTCAGTCATCCACAACTGCTCAGTCCACAGACGCTCGGCACTTTGCCAACCTTGTGACGGGTGGAAAGTTAGCCTCCGCCATCCACATGTTGCAGGAGGGTGGTCGTGGCGGTGTATTGGAACTGGACGACAGAGTGGGTGACAGCACTGTTCGTGACGTGCTCAAGAGCAAGCACCCTATCGGCCAGCCAGCAAACCCAGATGCACTGATTCCCGGGCAAGCGCCCATACCACCTCATCATGTGCAGTTCGAAGCTCTTAATAGAGCCTCCATCCGACGTGCCGCACTACACACGCAGGGAGGTGCTGGGCCATCGGGAGTGAACGCGGACACGTGGCGCCATATGTGCACCGGCTTCTCCGATGCATCTGACCAGCTATGCGATGCTATGGCTCAATGTGCGCGCCGCCTCGCAACTACGTATGTCGATCCTACCGCACTAGAAGCTTACACGTCCTGCAGATTAATTCCTCTGGACAAGAGCCCAGGTGTCAGACCGATCGGCATTGGGGAGGTTCTCCGCCGAATCCTGGGCAAGGCCATCCTCTCTGTCATCCGCCCTGAAATCATGGAGGCTGCAGGAAGCCTTCAGTTATGTGCAGGCCAGGACGGAGGTATCGAAGCTGCCATCCATGCGATGGGGAGTGTGTTTGATGATCCGTCCACAGAGTGTCTTTTGCTTGCCGACGCATCCAATGCGTTCAATTGCCTGAACCGCGAAGTTTGCCTTAGGAATGTGCAGCACACGTGTCCGTCTCTCGCCCATCTGGTTGTCAACACATACCGTCGGCCCGCAAAACTATTTGTTGGTGGTGAAACGATCCTATCGGAGGAAGGTACAACTCAAGGCGACCCTGTGGCAATGGCCATGTACGCTATTGGCATCGCCCCGCTGATGAAGTCTGTGGCAACTGAAGGTGCGGTACAGTCCTGGTATGCTGACGACGCTGGGTCGGGTGGCAAGCTGCTGCGGGTGCGCAAGTGGTGGGATCGGCTAGTCGGAAAGGGCCCCCAGTACGGATACTTTCCCAACCCGTCCAAATCCATCCTGGTTGTGAAACCTCAGTTCCTCGATGAGGCTGTCCGTATTTTCGACGGCACAGGTGTCACCATCCAACCCGATGGTGCAAGATACCTCGGCGCTGCAATCGGCACGCCAGCCTTTGTCACCAGCTACCTGCAGCAGAAGGTTGAGGAGTGGAGCACACAAGTTCACCGCCTTAGCCAGTATGCTATCACTGAGCCGCAAGCAGCCTACTCAGCGTATGTGTACGGCCTGCAGAGCAAATGGACTTTTCTCTGTAGGGCACAACCTGGTATGGCTGAGCACCTAGCTCCGCTTGATGCTGCTATCACCAACACCTTCATTCCTGCTCTCCTAGGTCGCCCCGTCAATGCTGAGGAGCGCACCCTGATAGCATTGCCATGTCGCTTTGGAGGCCTTGGCATACCTCATCCGTCGTCCCGGGCCGAACAGCACCAGTCCTCCCTTGACATCACTGCCTCCCTCACCTGCCGTGTTCTCGCCCAAGATCCAGTTCTTGGCACTGCCATCCATGATGTTCGCGCTGCCAAGAAGCGCGTGATGGCGACAGCCGGGGAGTCAATTCGCGCAGCAGCCCAGGCCTTCTCTTCCTCCGCCAGTTCAGAGCTGCAGCGAGTGATCGCTCTGGCTTCGGAACCGGGTGCCTCAAGCTGGCTCACGTGCCGACCCCTTCAACGCCATGGCTTCACCCTGACGAAGTCGGAGTTTCGGGATGCTGTTTGCCTTCGCTTCAACTGGCTGCCGGTCCGGCTACCATCACTGTGTGCGTGTGGGCAGCAGTTCACTGTGTCTCACTCCCTCTCGTGTCCGACGGGTGGATTTCCGTCCATTCGTCACAACGAGGTGAGGGACCTCACTGCTCGTCTGCTCAGGCGGGTTGCCCATCAGGTGGCAGTTGAGCCACACCTCCAGCCACTCTCCGGAGAGCAACTCCGTTATCGCACTGCTATTGCTGACGACCAGGCACGCCTAGACGTCGTGGCTAGTGGCATTTGGGGAGGACGGTTCGAACGCACCTACATTGATGTACGGGTATTCAACCCCCATGCGTCTTCGAACCGTTCCAACTCACTTGCTGCTACCTATGTCCGTCATGAAAAGGCTAAGCGTCGTGCGTATGAGCAGCGCCTGAGGGAGGTGGAGCATTCCAGCTTTGTCCCCGCCATCTTCTCTACCACCGGAGGCATGGGAAAGCATGGTGCTTCGCTCTACAAACGCATCGCCTCTCTCCTCGCTGCCAAGACTGGGGAGCCATACAGCATCACCCTAGCTGCCATCCGCTGCCAGATTGGCTTTGCACTGGTCCGTTCAGCGCTGATGTGCTTGCGTGGTGCACGCAAGGCATTCTTACCAGCAATGGCCTCAGACTCGGCAGCGCTTGTTGTTGCTGAAGCAAGAATCTCAGCTTGAGGCTTACATTATTATCTGTCAAGTGTCATTAATGACATTGTACATGATCATCACCGCGTGCGCTCGATCTAATCATTGATTGTCTTTATTTTATGTTTTGCCCGTACAAGAGGCATGGTTTGAGTTCAATAAAAAAAAAAAAAACCCAAAAAAAAAAAAGTATGGGGAGAATGCGTACAGCAAGAACAGAGTACGTGTCCCACAGTAGAGTCGCGCGCTGAAGACCGTGGAGCCCAAGAACGTCCAGCCTGAAATTCTAAGAACGCCACAGCCTAAATAGTCCTAGGGCCCATTTGAAATTTCTCACTTTTACTTGACACATGTTTGCTAACATGGATTTTATGATCATTCCTGGATGGTTTTTGCCTCCTGAACACGATGGCATAGATTTCGATTGCCGAATTGTGTCCGAACATGGTGAAAAACATCAAAATAGAAAAAGGCCGTTATTACCATGGCAACCTAACTAAAATTGCTCCTATATCCATTTTTACTGACATGTATATGGCCAAGTAGCACCTCATTTTGCTCAGAATAAGCAGTAGATACAGTACGGCGACAAGTACTGTACTTTTACAGTGTCAAAACAAAATTTCCAAAGTGCAATGAAACTCGGCTATTGGACATGTACATGTACATGTACATGATTGTACATTACATGTCGCGTCGAATGTTAGCATTGAGGTACGTGTACATGGATGTGCAGCTAGCAGGTACATGCAGGGCCGGCGGAACCGGTCAGGCTGGTCATGCCATGGCCGGAGCACTTTCCCAGCTGGATGGTCCATGTGATTCGTGCAAAACCGGTGTAAAAAATCCAGAGGTACATGACTCGACTGTACTGCCGACATGTGATGTGCTTCGAAGTAGCTCAGGACAACGTGACAATCAGACTGCAGCACGACCTCATGAGCTCACCTTCCACCAAAGAAGTACCACCAGTCACTCCTAACGAAATGCACGCACTAGGCAATATTGGAAGCGAGCGAAAACATCGTACAAGACAGAAGAGTCTCGATCGAAAGAGACTCCTCTTTCGATGGAGGGAGTCGATCGTATCGCATACATGGAGAAGTCGACACGAGATCATAGTTACTAAAATCCTTATAGATCGCTTTTTTACCTATTTCTTACAGACAGTTTTCAATCTCTTGGATGCTACCATCACCGGCACTGTATGGCTTTAATATTATGGAAAAAGGTAGTTTTTGTGTTCTTTTATTGTAATTCTCTGCATTTTCTGGAGCCTCACGAGATGCAAATTCGCCCTATTTCACGTAAATTTTCAATATTTCTCCCGTGGGACATCCCCCGGACCCCCTCAAAGGTTGGCTGGACCACTCCCAAACTCCTTCCTCCGGCCCTGACATGAGACTATTTACAGGCATGCATTACTATAATTATCAGACTGCAAACACGAGAGAAGCGCCAGACGGTTCGGCGTTACACTTCAACTGAGAGAATAGGTATTGTAACCCAAGTACTAACAGGAGAAGGAAAAGGTTGTAGGAAACTGTCAGAGTCTAAGGAAAGAAGTGCTATAGGACAGTTGCAACCTGAACTAATTTACTCGAAGTACGTGTAGATAATACGATAGATCTCGCAGCAATGTAAGAAGGACAACACTATTTGTATGCGATGGCAGTGCTGTAACGAAAAAATGATGAAAATGAAAATACCAAAATCCTTTGCATACTAGTAGATATTAACCCTTTACCTTCTGTGTGTACATGAATCGACCGAATTTGGTCGATGGACATGCATGCACTAAAACATTCGTAACTCGATCAATTCTTGACGGAATCTCAAAAACTAAATATGTAGGAAGAAGCCGAAGAGCCCAGCTGTTCATTGCAACAATCGGCGAAGAGCTGCGATGCCGCATTCCAAAGATATCGTGCTCGACATTTTAGTCACGGCAAAAGCCGATTTTTTTTCTGAGTGACTGGCCTAGAGCTGGGGATTTTCCCTCTCCTGACATGCTGAGTCACCTGTGCATGTTTTGAGCGCGTGGGCAGCATAAAAAGAAACCCAGGACAACAAATTTGAAATGTTTACGATGAAGGAGTGAGAAATGGCTGACGAGGAGAGAATTTTCTCGGATACCCAGCGATGGGGAGTATTTGAAGCACCCTGGCGTTGGATATGTGATCTCAGTAGTGTCCAGTTTGAGCTCATTATACGCAGCTCGTGGAGAGCTTTCCAGAATGCCCAAGATTGTGAAAATTGGTTGATTAGAACCGAAGATATTCTCAGAATAAGGTGGGAATTATCGTATTTGGAACTGCCTGGGAATTATCATGATTATGGTCAGAAGGTAAAGGGTTAAAACAGTCCAAACATTGGCTAGCTTGTCACTATACTTAAATGCTTTGAAAAGACTTCAAGGCTGCAGTTGGACAACGCTCACAGGTGAATAGCTGCAGTTTAAAAAGCTGATCGATCCCAACATTGTGATGCGAATACTTTCGCTTCCATGTGTTTCACTTTAACTGAAGTTGTTCTTCCGTCTGAGCTTTGGAAACTCTACGCCGTACAGCTGAGCCCATCTCTACTCCGCCACCTACACCATCACTGTTGGCTCTGCAGTCAGGGACAATTCTTTAGCCACTAGTACATGAGGTATTATATGAACATGTTTTCCCTCTTCACCGCCGCTCTTGAATCGCATCAACTACGTGCCGTGATCAGTTCAGGAGAGACAAGCCATGACATTGGACATCGGACTCTTTCTTGCAGTTAGTGTTTTATAAGTATACCTGTAGTTTCACACTGCCTAGGCCCAGCCATCAAATTCTGTGACAAGGAAATGATTCTTCTACTGCTGGTGTTGCATATTGGGATAGGTTACCTCCAGGTACTCGGATTTCGTTTTTGTAACACTACACACCACATAGCTACTCCCTCTCACTGCAGCATGGCACTCCTAAGGCAGTTGTCCTAGAGCTGTTGAGCTGGTAAATAGGCTTTGTGCAAATGGTAGCTGATCACCACGGTCGGTGTGTTCAAATCATGGCACTAACACTAGCCGCTCTTGTAGATTCGAATCAAATGCTCGTCCACTGTAACACCTCCTGTGCAGCAGTACTCACAAAGTAAATGCCTTTATTCCAGCCCGATGAAGTTAGCCAGATCTGAAACTTTCCACGGTTGTAGATTAGTCCTATGAATAGTTACAACTGGCTTGGCAAGCTATGATGACTTTCCCCTGCTTTCCACACATAATTGTTGTGCTGCTCCTTGTTGGAATCATGCCTACTTTTCCGGGGAGCCAAGATGACATTGTAATGAAGGTTCTGCTGAATTTAGCATCGATCCATTCGTGGACGTTCCGACAGCAAAAAGCGCCAGCGAGTCAATGCAAAACTTTGAAGAAAGTGTCCAAACGAGGTAACACATTTCTGGTATGTCACAACTACACTACTTGATGCTCAATCTTTCCAACTCTCGCACAAAATCAGTGTACGCGTCGGTTCGCATCCTGTGTATGTACGGTGTTACTATAGCTCCTGGCACATAAAAGGGTAAAAACTCCCAGGTCCAGTCAATATAGTACCGAGAAAGTCTTGAAAATGCTTGAATATAGCCGATGAGAACTCAGTTTTTCGGCAATTTTGTATTCCTATCGAGGGTGATTTCGGGACCTTTGGACGCGATTGGACACGCCATACTGGGCCAAGATACTCTTGAAGACATTATCTATCAAATAACACCGAAAAATCCTTGTTAGCCAACATGTGTCAAGGCATGTATTTTAGAGGTCGATTTTTTGAATTGGCCCCAGTACTAGTAATCGTTTCGTTGAAAACAGATTTCAGGTTTCGCGAGTCGTCATGCAAATGTGCATGGCAACTACGAATACGGCCGCGGGCGCCGGTAGTTTGGCGTACGGGTTTTTACACGCACACGTGCATGGATCATGGAATCAAGGGAAAAATGTGTACCTTGCAAAACATGTGTATCTATCCAAATAAATGTGTACCTGACGGATTCGGAGCGCGCGTGCCACGAATGAAGAGGCTTCCATTCGTGAAAACGAGTTCTCCGCGCCGCAGGGACTCTGACGAATCCTCGAACCCAGGTGACGAATCAGCATTCGTTTCGTATCCGTACGCGGGGTGCGGGGTTTTTGACCAAGCCGTGAATCGAGGTATATTATGGCACCGCAGGCCGCGCACCTGAGGGCCTTTCTGGAAGCCTTACTCGATCGGATAGAGCGAAACTGAGCACCCTGGGATGCGAGCAGTTTTTAGTACTCCCGGGTCCGAAATCTCACCACCAGGCCGGGCTGATCAAAACGTCTGCCGGGTCTGCAGCCTACAAACGTGGATCTGCCGACACTGTGCTGTCGACGACATGTCCGGCAAGGCATCTTGCGTGAAAGCAAGGAACGCTTTTTTTTTAGAAAGGAAGCTTCTTCTCCAAAATTTATTAAAAAAATTTGAAAATTATTCCTTCTGAAAATATCATGGCGCTCTTGACCTCGAAGCTGACTGCTGAATGCGATTAAGAAAGAAGATTCCTGAAGATGCACCAGACTGATTCTGGCAAGCCGTCTGTCGTCTGGATATGCACTGTTGTTCGTCATGGTCAGCAATATTCTTCGTTCGTCCTTTCGTTTTCCTGACCACGATGACAAGCAGCTCTCATGCTCAGGTTAGTGCTACTTGTATGTCTGGGCACACAACACATCTGAGATGCACCCACTGACGTTATCGTACTGAAGAATGCAGCAAGGGTTCCTCGGATTCTCTTGATTTCGGAACAAATTTCCTTCACTTTCACCCTCTCCGTCTCTTCCCCATGCCCTCCATGCATGCACAATGGAGCTTGTATTTCAAATGTTGTTTTTATACTTTGGCAGTGCCTCTGCTACACTTTCATAGAGAGTGAGATCCTGTAAATAGGATCCAACATTGTTGGTGGTGTGTGTGTGTGTGGGGGGGGGGGGGAGGTAGGTTTGCAGCCAGGATGTAGGAATGACACTTCTGCGCAGCAGGTGGCAATAGTCAGAACTGGTCACTCTACAAATCCCATACCTGCCAACCTTTGCAAACCTGAGATCGAATGACATACCTAGGCATGAAAATGTATACGAATGTAGCTCGCGGTGAGGCATGGAACTAATGCACTTTTGGGTGCCTATTACCACCCTCGATGTCGGGACGATCCCGGCTAAATCGGGATGGTTGTCAGGTATGAAATCGCAACCGAGAAAACCATTAAATTAAAAGATAAACTCGGCTGGAACGCCGCTTTTCTGGGAATAGAAAATGTGTAATGCCACTTTCGGCTAGTCCTTTTGCAAAAGTGATTCAGTGCCTCCCCAATGCTGTATGAGGGCCAGGACATAGCAACTTTCTGTATGCCGGGGGGGGGGGGTTCATCGTCCGCAAGATTGGGAGAGTTACAGTTACATTGTATATGTAGATACATGTGCATCAGGGATTCATAGCACCTGGGGAGACGACATGAGACCAAAGTACCCAACGCGTTGTGAGTTTTGACCCCATATTGGGTAGTTCTACGTGATCTGTGATCTGTGCAGCTCTTAATCACAGGCTTGCTCTGTTAAACCCAAACGTCTAGATCAACAATTCTATAGACCTTATTCGATAACATGATTTTTGGACTCGCCTCCAGGGATTTGTCGTAAGCTGGGGCACGCGTACGTGAAACAAGTGGCAAGAAAGGCCCAGTTCGTACAAGGGAGTAGTAAAATACCGGTATTTTTCTTCTCCTATGTTCCCACGCCAAGTCCTCTGTGCACTGAGTGCAGGTCTCTTGCCGCTCCCTGGTTCCCGGGACCCCGGTTCACGTGATTGTGACGTTTATCGAATAAGGTCTATATGCAGACATGCATAAATAAACCCTTCCACAAGGACGGCTCAAACAGGCAGCCAAGGAGTGAAAATGTCACTCCTGTGGCTAGGGGTGAAACGAAGGCCTCAATTTGCCAAATGAACTTTCTCCATCGAAACGAACGAAGGTGTCGAATGATTCTTTTACCAGTTCACAGTTCCTGTTCACGCGCACTCCCGGAGGGGGGCTACTATGCACTTGTAGTGACACTTACCGTAAGCCAAGTTGCACCTATGGAAGCCAAGTGGAACACGACTAGTTGACTGTACAGACTACAGTACAGTATGCATGCACATGTATACAGTGAAGATCAGTGCATGCATGCCTGCCGTAATCGTATGTTGACCTTCGTTCGAATTGAAAAGAGAGGGTCGTTTCGAAAAAGAAAAAAAGCTCAATGGAAGTATGATGCTGCTGACAATTCAAGACTCACTGAAATCGCCTTTCTGGAATGGATCATGCGCTCTTGGTTCATCCAATTGGATATGGACTCAAATCATTGTTACACCATTCTTGTTTGGTTAGTTATTCTACATCCCATAGCATGTACAATCCACCTTGTGAATAATGTACCTCGGGTTTACAAAACAACTCACAAATAACAACACAATCTTCAGATCTAGTGACCATTTGATTGCATACTTCCAACCTCGCGAGTAACAACAATACACCAATAACGACACTTTTCTCATTCACAATCGAGGGTCAATATTCCCCAGGTTGACTGCAATTGCCAATCAAACAGGAGGGGCGAAAGTCGACCACGGCTGAAAAGGCGTAAAGAAAATGTATGTCATGAGCTACATGGCAGAAGGAGGAAGTAGGTTTTCTAAAGCAAGAAACAGATGTGAATGAAGCACCAGGCCTGTCCATGCAGTAGATAGAATTATTGTATTGAAAGACAGGCTCTTTACGTCAGCTTGCTACTATTATACCTACATTTGCTTTCTGCCTTTTTCATGCAGGATTCTGAAAGCTGGAGCAGCTCTGCTTACCTCGACCACTGAACTTCCAACTAACTTCCAACCAAGTTCAAGGCAGTATTATGATGAATCAAGCACGCTTGCCATCATTTCGTCATTGCAAAGTACATCGACAATATAGATTTGGTGCTAACTATGTATGATGTAGAGTGTGCTCTATGTATCTATACTACTGATTGGCCTACATTGTACTTATGTGGGCTGAGAGTAATCGATTGTGCTGTATGGCAGTTTACTTGCATGTCATAGATGTTCACATTGCACTCAGCTACTGAATTGCGTTCTGTTGCACTGGCCTACTGCGGCCCACTGCAAATAGATTGTAGTGGCATGGGCCATGCCATAATTATAGTAGTATACCGGTACTACACCAACAGTTTCACTGGTGCACTGTACTTACTGGTAGATCTACATCATGCACAGCCTTGTCACTGCTTTTCCCACTTTTTATTAATTTACTGTACTGTACACATTTAGGCACAGCTCTTCCGCAAAGAGTTACTAGTATTTTCTTCTGCATACCTACTGTATACAGTGACGTGACTATGGCTGTGAAATCAGAAATTTCTGGGTTGACAGCCTCGAACCTATACGATTTGTTTCTGAGAACGTGCTATAACTATCATTCTATTAAAGTATTCTACTGTAGCTCGCAG
This sequence comes from Sycon ciliatum, assembly GCF_964019385.1. NCBI lineage: Eukaryota > Metazoa > Porifera > Calcarea > Leucosolenida > Sycettidae > Sycon > Sycon ciliatum. Next base: position 31,922,415 of record NC_088647.1, read on the forward strand.
GACATGGAGTGCAATTACGTAAAGTTTCGAACACCACTTTTCTGTGATTTGGATGTCAAATTATGAAATTCAGTGTGTGAGGTAAACCCATGCATGGCATTCACTGCTATAGTATGACTCGGGGTAAAGTGTTCCAACGCATACTCATTATAGTGAATAGGTGTGTGTCAGTTAATCGGTGCCCAACGTTGTTGCTGCTGGATAACATATTCCGAGATAACTGAAGCTACACAGCCATCTAATGTTCAAACCAGGGAGTAGTACAATACCGGTATTGTACTACTCCCTGGTTCAAACATGCATCGAATGGGCCGTAACGAGATCTGCAAGGCATGATTCTATACCTGTACTGTAATAAGACATGTATATAATTATAACGAGGAAGTAAATCTAATGCTTTTTAACGGATGACATTTCTTCGTTATAATAAGATCCGTTGAGGCCATACTGCTTCATATATGTTGTGTGTGGATATGCCGGAATACCTCGAGGTCGTTAAACATATCTTCTCGTTTAATAACCTATGAATTTTGGACAATCGTTATAATAACATGTCTGACAGTATTCGATGCTCTCTAGCAGGACATTCATCTGCCTCATTTTCTCTGTGCTGCATTGATGAGCGAAACCGCATGTTGTCCTCAGATTGAGTATTGTGTATGTAGTGGTAAAGCTCAAATACATGTACAACATAACAATCAATAACAATCCCCGTGTTTTACAACAGCACAAACCCAGCACCGCAATTCTTAATTTTGGGCTGTGGTGTTCTTAGTATTTCAGGCTGGATGTTCTAGGCTTCGACGCTCTTGGGCGCACGACTTTACTGTGCCGAAGAATATTTTCAGCCAATGAACCCAGTGCTTGGTGGCAAATGAGTGTCATGGAACAGCATTTTGCATGTGGCTTTCACTACATGCACATGTACAACGTTCAATTGATTCGGAAAAATCAGACGAGGACTTTTGCAGTTATGAGCAAGGTCCCCACGAATGGTCATGTCACTTCACAGAACACATGAACTGATAGAGTAGACGGAGGTCCCCTCAGAGAACGCTTGGGGAAGTCGGTTTCAACTGAGGACATATCCAAAACCATGCAAAGTACTTGAGCTGCTCATGACCCCCACAATTATCAGGCCCGCTGGAACCGGTCTGGTTGGCCACCAACAAATGTTTCCTGCTGTGGAGGACGTATGTACCCGCCATATCACACACAAAGTATAAAAGGCTATGAAATTACCGGACCGATCAAAAACTGCTTCCGGCGGTACTGATTATAGTACAGGTTTAAAAAGCGGCTCCATTTTTGTCATACATCAAACCAACTCTGTCATTGCTATGCTACTCAAAAAGAGTAGTGATGTTTATTCACAAATGAATCACAATGCTATCAGAGAACTTCGATATTCTCCAATTTTAGGGGCACTGCAGTACTATGCAAAAATTAATGCTGCTTGGTCATTGTTATCAGTCACCTCAGTACAGCAATTAAACAGGCTGATTATGTGAACGAGATTCACGGCAAATCTTCTTCCATCAATGCTGTTTAGTCTTGAGTGGTCCACTGAGGCAGGAAAACCACCTGTTCGGTCCTTCCATACGAGAAACAGAAATTGAACATGTTCCAGGGTGGAGGTGGCGAGTATCGGCAATGTAATGCACCTTTAGGCCAACACGACCATCATTCCGACATGGATTCTCAAACACCTTCGCTCGTGAGTGTGCCTCAGAGTGGTATTCATCAACAGATGGCAATCCTGTAAAACACATGAAAAGACATAGCAGCAACACAAAGAAACCTAATGTTATAGAAACGAATTCGAAAAACAAAGTCTACTGAACCAAGGTACAACCACACTCCAGGAGGCAAGCAAAAGTGCATATAATCCGAAGGTTGGGATGCCTGTATGTATTGTATTTATGTATTCTCCACAGGCCTTTATATAAATAGCCTAAATCGAGGGAGTCTCTGTCATGCCACACTGGATACAACATGCTACCAGAATCACTTTTCCCAGTATTGATGATCTTTTCTTAGGGTGTTATATAAAACACATCTGTAGCCACTTCATCTTGCTCACGAAATCATACACCACCACACAAACGGGCCCTTCGGCTATTATACTTTGGGTGGTGATGTATGATATTGATAATCTATTGATACTAGGGCTGAAACGATTATATCGGTTATATCGGTTATCCGTCTAATTGATCATTACAAGGAAACGATTTCGATTGCGCTGTCTTTTTCAATTACGCGATTCTAAAAAAAAGAAACGCCTGCAAGAATCAAAAGATGTCATGTACAGCACTACTAGATACTGTACTTTGTCCTTTTCCTCGTTTCTTTTTCTTGTCCATATGTTTTCCAGTAGGGGCCGTGAAAAAATAAAAAAATAAAAAAACTTACTGTCTGCACCTGCACGTGATGTGCCACTGCATTGTGTAGAGTACCCGGTTTATCTGCATGTGTGTATGTACATGTATATGTGTATAATTATGTCAACACGGCATACTTTGTGCTGGTCTGGCGCGACAATTTCTAGGACACAGTAATTGATATCATAATCGATAATCGAATCGATGCAAGGGTAGGTTAACCGATAGTTGAAAAGTGTAATCGTTTCACCCCTAATTGATACCATATCCAAGTCTGACTCTCACCGTGAGATCCTGGCAACAATATTACCTGGTACATGACATATTTAGACACTGACATAAGCATCTTTTTGGAACAACACGTGTGCCTATCTGCTAGAGTAATGTGACACACATGCAGAATCAGTCATAGCTAATTTTACCCCCTCACTGTTGTATGCGCAGACTCCACTTCGCGGTGTCAAGTACTCTTCTTTCGGTGGGCTACTCCACTCAGGCACTTGTCTTAAAGGACTCACATTCATCCTACAAACCTACACGATTTGCATAGTTTTCACTGTCGGCCGAAGTGCGTGCATTGCACACATTGAGATTCACTCCCTCCGTACAGGCCAGTACAGAGCTGCCCACCAATTGAGTCTGTTTTGCGTACTCAGACTTCTGATTTTCCGTATCTTGCAGTGTGTTGCGTACTGCCGTGTACATTGCATGCAACTTGCACTACAAAGTTTTTTGACACGCACATGCATGTCGGTGGCTGCATTTAGTAGTGTAAACCATGTGTGACTTGCACTCACGACATTATTTTTTTGTGCTACATGTACATGTTGTCGTGGTACGGCATGCACTCGCTTTGGTACAAGACTATTCATCGCTCAGCTTACACTTGCAATGCTTCTACACAGCTGATTGATCCTCTTCGATTTTCTATACCATTTGCTCAAATTCTGTAGTGCGGACAAGGAGTGATTTTCCGTACAAATACAGAAAAATATGGAGGGCTGGTACTTGGTAGCACTGCTAGTATGGTAGTGCCAGGCTAAGCTGGCTGGAAGATCAAATACTTTTTTGGTTCTTTCAGTCATTTTCACGACCTATACTTTCTTTATCATGATCCCCGGGGTGTGACGTTCTTGCGAATGCAGAAACTCAGTCTTTCTAACCGAGTCTCACGTGCACTGTGAATTTGTTCTTCTTTTATTCACACTGCCATGTATCGATTCATCGCTTCTTCCCACCCGAGATCCTGTGCAACAGTGATATAAAGATTGGCTTTATCAAATAGTGATCAGAGAGAGAGAGAGAGAGGATCAGTTGTGGCTGCTGTGACAGCTGCATAGAGTGTAGATTGGTGCAAACATCATTGCCCAGCAGAACCGTATTCATAGGGACCTGCGTTTAGCATTTGGAAGCTATTTTTTAGAATTTTTACAGGCCCAATAAGCCTGAAGAAAAGAACACCTAACTTAGACTGTCCTAACGTTATCGAACGCACTGCCAAAGTAAAAACAACATTTGAAGTGCAAACTCGATTGTGTATGAATGGAGGGCATGGGGAAGATACGGAGAGGGTGAAAGTGAAGGAAATTTGTTCCGAAATCAAGAGAATCCGAGGAACCCTTGCTGCATTCTTCAGTACGATAACGTCAGTGGGTGCATCTCAGATGTGTTGTGTGCCCAGACATACAAGTAGCACTAACCTGAGCATGAGAGCTGCTTGTCATCATCGTGGTCAGGAAAACGAAAGGACGAACGTAGAAGATTGGTGACCATGACGAACAACAGTGCATATCCAGACGACAGACGGCTTGCCAGAATCAGTCTGGTGCATCTTCAGGAATCTTCTTTCCTAATCGCATTCAGCAGTCAGCTTCGAGGTCAAGCTTTTCAGAAGGAATAATTTTCAATTTTTTTTAAATTTGGAGAAGAAGCTTCCTTTCAAAAAAAAAGCGTTCCTTGCTTTCACGCAAGGTGCCTTGCCGGACATGTCGTCGACAGCACAGTGTCGGCAGATCCACGTTTGTAGGCTAGCTGCAGACCCGGCAGACGTTTTGATCAGCCCGGCCTGGTGGTGAGATTTCGGACCCGGGAGTACTAAAAACTGCTCGCATCCCAGGGTGCTCAGTTTCGCTCTATCCGATCGAGTAAGGCTTCCAGAAAGGCCCTCAGGTGCGCGGCCTGCGGTGCCATAATATACCTCGTGAATCGCCCTCGCTCTGACTCGCCCGGCTACGAAGGAGTAATTTTACAACTCTTCAGGCCAGCTAAACGTCGATCTGCCGACACAGTTCACCTGGTTCACACACCTGACCTGGCATGCTGCCTTGCGTGAAAGGAACATTTTTCCGAAAGCAAGCTTCTTCTCCAAAATTCGAAATTTCCTTCCAAAAATGCCGTCGTCCTTGACCTCGAAGCTGAATGTTGTTAGGATAGAAAATTAGCGAAGATGTAGCCGACCCATTCTGGCAAGCCGTGTGCCCTCTGGATATGCAGTTGTTCGCCATGGTCAACAATCTTCTTCTTCGTTCGTACTTTCACTTTCCTGACCACGAATACAAGCGGTACCCATGCTCAGGTTAGTGTTTATTTGTCTGTCTATGCACATACATGTAACACAATGTACTGTTCGTGCTGCAGGCACTGGCCGATCATGGAAATAGAGGAAGCAGCCAGCTTTCTTTGAATTCTCGTGCTTTCAACAAAAATATGTACACACTTTCCTTGGCTCCTCTTTCCCACCGCCACCATGCATGCACAATCGAGCTTGCTTTAATGCCCTGCAGTGCAGAATGCTCCCACCACCGCAACTACCACCGCCGCCACCACTACCAGCAGCAGCAGCAGCAGCACCACCACCACCACCACCGCCACCACCACCACCACCACCACCACCACTGTGACCACCACCACTGTGACCACCACCACTGTGACCACCACCACACCACCACCACCACCACCACCACCACCACCACCACCACCACCACCACCACCACCACCACCACCACTGTGACCACCACCACTGTGACCACCACCACCACACCACCACCACCACCACCACCACCACCACACCACTACCACCACCACACCACTACCATCACCATGACCATCACTATAGAAGCATTGTCGTGCACAGCACGTCTGCAAGAGAAAATAATAGTACGCCAGTGCTGTAATGCCCTGCAGTGCAGTATGCTCCCGCCACCACCACCACCACCACCACCACTATGGAAGCATTGTCACGCACTGTACATCGATCCACAAGAGAAAATATGCCAGTGACTTACTAGCACCTCCATGCTGCATGCGGACCTGGACACAGCACTGTTCCCTCTGCAGGAAAGGGGCGGGGTGTATTTCATTGTCCCTGCCTGAAGTAATAATGACTACATGCCAAGATGTCCAGCTAACTTTGCCAGTAACGAACGACCCTTGATCGGGCATGAGAAAAGTGTTGCTATTTGGGAGTTGGCGTCATTCACGGGGTTGAAAATATACGGCTATATTGTTACTAGGTCTGAAGATAGTCTCACTATCCGTGGGTTGTTATACCCGTGGTTGACTGCAGATACGTTTGGATTATTCTATGAGTATGTGAAGGGTATACGTTAAATATTTTCCCGAGGATATAGCACGAGGAAATTATGGGGAATGCAGTACATGTATAGAATGGTGCAATCCATTTCTCCCAGGGCACTTTCCCAAGACTCCTTCCAATATTCACTCTTGGCGCGACCCATGTGAACTGAGCGGGGTGTATCGTTGAATATACCCTTCTCAGAACGTCTACTGATTGGCTGAAATCGCCCAAATCATACCGTGCCATGGATCAATGCATGTCAGGGAGTCGTAGCACCCAAGGAAACAACACGAGATCATGATACCCAAAATGATGTACTGTAAAAGCGGAAATTTTCAGTGGTGTTTTATTTTCGGTAACTTCGGTGCCGACAATTTTTACCGAAAAATGCACCGGTACTACTAAGTAGTGCTAGCACCCTTACCTGGAAAGCGGGTATTACCGAAAATTTCCCTCCACCGAACCACCGATTTTGGAGAATTCCGAAAATATTACACCACCAAAAATGTCTGCTTTTACAGTACACAGATTGGATCCATGGAGATTCTACATGATCCGTGGTTTATGCAACTCGTGATCGCGGACTTGACCCACTGGCCCCAAGCATGGGTCAATCAAGCGATGCTATATGCGAGCATGTATGTATCGCACTTGCCCCTAAGGCAGTAAGGGCAACTGTCACTGGCAGCCCGGGGTTGAACCCACATTATTAATTTTTGAAATTTTCTAGGGTGACACGAAAAGCTTCACGCACTGGGTGGTCACTCTCTATCCATGTATACCACTCTGCCAATAGTGCATAGAGCTCTCTTTTGAGCTGCCCAGCTGGCCCTCGTTATGATTTAGGCTGAAAGTCTACCGTGCCGTCTCCCTTATTATTATTTATGCTATGACTCCATAATGCATATTATGTACAGAAGAAAAAATCCCGGGGCTCCGTTGATGAAATTCTGTTTTGTCAAGTGGGCATTTTTGATTATTGTGAATGGCGTGTAGTGCCATAGTACAGTTCCTTTTGCTACGTAACGTTTGCACAAGTCACGTTTCAGCAATTGAACTAGGAAGATCTATGTCTCTGATCTTGTCATTTGGCCTGGCTGGTACTGTGCATTAACAACCATTGTCAGGCACCCTCGAAAGACCAACAGCGATGAGTTCATGACCCAAGCATTATTTGGGCCGTTAAGTTGACTAAACGGGAGTGTAGCAAGCTTTGATCGGCGTACTTCCTTCCGTACGTAGTGAAATGTTGTCCGAGCTGAATAGATTCTATCTCCTGCGGTTTAGTACGATAGTTCCACACCTAATACTGTAGATTCGACGTCTCCAAGAAAAATCTCCATGGAGACTGGAAACTATAGCAGATCATAAACGACGCAGCAGGTCAGCTGATTCCCTAGCTCATGTCTAGGTTCATGTACTTTGGTCAACGTGTTGTGGCAGACTCCATGTGCAAAGCTGCATACTCTTGGGGTTATTGATTCTTGCTTATAATTCATGCATAGATATGAACATCATAATAATTGAATGTTGGCAAGACCCAACAAGGTGTCCCTTACATCAGATCTTCACAAAATGCACATTCTGTAAGACATGTATATATAACGAGAAAGCAAATCTAACGTTTTAACGGATGACATTTCTTCGTTATAATAGATCCATTGAGGCCGTACTGCTTCATATATGCTGTGTGTGTATATGGCAGAATACTGCAAGATTGTTAACATATCTTCTCGTTAACCTATGAATTTTGGACAATCGTTAAATGTGCGACTCGTTATAATACCATGTCTTACAGAACATCTTGAAAAGCCGTATTTTGGTTTCACATACACGTCTCATTTCTATCACAGAGATCAGCAGCCATGGGCCATTGGTGGCAATACTGGTAGGAGTCGCCCGAGGCTTAGCCAATAATTTCCGTTCTATACCCAATATACATACCCGAACTGGGCACAAATCTATCCCATTCCTTGGTGCTGACCCCTTTGATGCGCCCCCGAATCCCTTAGCATTATTAGTACGTCCAATTCATTTCGTGATCAGCTCACCGCATGCTCAGTACTGTGTTGTAAAGTATGCAAATTTCCGACGCTTTTAAATTGCAGCCTCCCCAGGGCAAAAACACATCTCAACCACATTGAACTTTCAGCCTGTACTGCTGATGCCTGTATGCACTGTCACGTTGAACCTTGCAAAACGAATTTTAGGCTACAAATGCCCAGTAAATAAAAGGGGAGAAGGCACTGAACGAAGCGTCAACCTACGAATACAACCTCAGTGCAACAACGTGCTCTTTCTCTTTCTGCTTGTGTAAGCAGAAAGAGCACGTTGTTACACTGAGGTTGTATTCGTAGGTTGACAGTTCGTTCAGTGCCTTCTCACCTTTGGTTACGTAATCTTGTTACCTTTTGCATTTCCTCTAGTAAATAAAAGGGGGGTTGTCAAATGACAACCGCTCTATTCAGTTGCTATTCACTCCTGGCGCATGCGCTGGACGAAAAATTCTTTTATTAGTGATGTCGAAAAAGTATGCGGTTGTCAGTTGACAAACCCCCTTTTATTTACAATTCAGTTGCGTGATGTCCACCACTTTCCGAATTAAAAATGCCTTTAATAGCCGAAAATAAAATATGCGCCGAATATGCAGTACCTTGCGCACTCTGTTAGAAGACATTAGGGCTACTGGGAATGAATGCCCAAGTAAAATAATGAAGTACAGTAATACAATACTATAGGGAGTGCATTTGCCATGAATGCACCAAGCCAACTCTCCTATACAAACAGTATAGTGTTGCTGCCAAAAATATGATTAGCTAAAGTTGCCTTTTTGCATTATTATGGTTGAACTTTTTTTCCTGTAGCCTCGTTCCCATGCTGTGGATTTAATCACGAAATTTGTTAGCAAGACGAAGAGGTTTTATGTGAGCTTACTATTATTCTACCTGCACTTGCTTTTATCTTTTTTTTGTGCAGGACTCTGAGAAGCTGGAAGGACCCCACAAACCTCAAGCATTGAGGATACAACTTTTAAACCAAGAACCTGGCAACATGATGTGCATGTATCACGTTCGCTGTGATTGCATCGTTTCAGGGTACACGGACAACATACTAGTACTAGTAACTAGTCCTTGATTAGCAGCAGTGGCCTGAATTATTGCCTGGCCGCTATTCATATAATCCTTTGGTGCTTACTCATCGCCTTGTTCTGTCTCTAAAATGGCGTATGGGTGTTCCGAGGCTTGTAATATTTGCTCAAGCCGCACATTGGCATTGGTGTATGTCGGTAAATGCCAGCCACTGCTGCCTAGCTCAACATGTTTTGTATGATGCAGAATGCGCTCTGTGTATCTACAATCGAGTGACCTGCTTGTGTGGGCTAACTGTAACTACACCAACAGTTGCACTAGTATGTGCACTGTGCTGGCACAGTGTATCATACTCAGTCTTGTCACTTCTTCTCCCACGTTTACTGTATTGTTTAATTCACTGTACACATCTTGCCCTGCTCCTCTAAGGCCACACAGAATTAGTTTGTTGTTTTGGGCCACTACACTCAGCTGGTGTAAGGTTGGTCTGCTTCTCTCTTCCTTCTCTTTGACGTGTCCAGCCAATCATTCATGTCAAGCTTTGCATAACTTAGATCACTGTATATACAGTCACCTGGCTGGAAACGTCCATGGCTGCAAAATCGCATCTTTCTTGAGGGACCCCATTTTATAGAGTGGACGACATTCACTTTCCTGATAGACTCACCTCAGATGTTGGTATTGTACCCATCCCTGATTTGTACATGCACCACGTTTTTGGCAACTCCGAACAGTGAGAATGTCTGCTGTGGATAGTTCTCATGCTTTAAACTCATTCCTAAATTGAATGTAAACAAGTACGGTGTAATACCACCAAAATGTAGTTCATTAAAAGTCGTCGATTATGATCCTTTGTTGAGACGAAAGCTTCGGGACCTGGGAGTACTTGTGACATACCCATATCATACTCTCTCAGGTTGTGAAGCTGTGTGCCAGGGGTTATGGCGATCGAGTGCATGTATGTTCGGATAAGGGCGTGGGAAAACACTCATCTAAAACATACTCATTTCCTCATGCATACTTTCATTTCTCATTCTTTTTGGCACACACTCCAGCTCCTCGAAATTATCATGGGATGCATGTTGATGACAGCCTGCTGCCATGCAGCCTGAGCAGTTCGGACAATCAATCATTCGGATAATCGGCATTCTATATTACTACAGTTGTAGTAGCTGTATTTCATGTACAGTACTACAGTAGAGTCGGGCGCCGAAGAACGTGTTGCCCAAGAATGTCCAGCCTGAAATGCTAAGAACGCCACCGCCTTAAGTTTAAAAGAATGGCGGTGTTGGTTTTCCGGCAGCTTTCGGGATACATAATTATGATCCTAACATGATTGTATCTATTGAATGAAAGAACATGCTACAAGAGCGCAGCCGGATGGCTGAAAAATACGAACACCCAAGGCTAACCTCTTGGACACAACGTTCTTGGACGCTCGACTCTACTGTAGTATGGAAGAACGCTCTTCGGCAGGGATGTTACATGTTAGAAATCATGCGTACAAGATGCCTATTTATGTCTGCTCTTCTTTTATGACAAGCTTTGACATGCATGCAGCTCTTAGTTAATCCCAAAGGTGGAGTGCAATGACATGTTTAATAAGTCCCAAAGGCGGAGTGCAATGACATGCATTTGGAACCGTGATCACTAAAATACTGCGCTTAATTCTAAGATTTAGAACTATAAGTGATGTTGCACACCCAAGAACGTCGTTCCGAGGGCCTAGGTTGGGGGCGTTCTTGGAAGAACATCATGCTGGATTGTAGATAAACTACTGTATATAACCCGCATGTGTGTGATAACAAAAGCTGCGGTACAGTGCGGAGAAACTAGCATAACATACTAATATCACCAGTAGGTTTTCTAAACTTCTTGTTCTATACTGGAGAATATTCCAGCGAGTGAATCCAGAGCAAGTGCTATGGAAATGGACTAGCGAGAGCTCACAATAGCCAGACAGACCCACGAATCCTTTCTTGAACCGAACAATAATCATCTATGGCATTCAACATGCAGTTTGGGAAGCCATGCAGTCCTGGGACAAATATCCAAATGCATTCTTGTCTCCAGACCAAACAACGATTGTTATCATACTTAACAATTTCCAACTCTACGACCACCATGCCAGCTCAAGCAAAAAGAAGCAAAGGAAGACGGAGATTTCTACTTGTGCAGCCATTCAGGGAGGAGCACAAAGGCTGTTTTAACATTACATGATTCGACTGTGCACGCACTTTAACAAAAGTGTACTTATCACATACCACGTGAACTCTTAGGCTGTTTGCAGTGCGACATACTTACATGTGCATGCCCTTGCCGCACATTCACACTCCAGTACAAAACATAATTATGCAAATATGTAATGCACATTATTGTTAATGCACATAATGTAACATTCTACGCTTGAAAGCAGATCAGCATTCGAACTTTTTCATTGCCTTCAGGCTGCAACAGCATATTGCAAGAGGGCACAATGGCCCAACCCAACATCTTCCCGTGAACACCATCGGCCATAGCAGTACAGACCATCTGACATCACTCACACCACCCACATAGAAGAGAAGCAATGTTGATACAGTAAGTATCGTTTATAAAGTGACCGGATATAATGATATACCGGTAATAGTGATAGAACACGTCAAAATCAAAATCAAATCTGAAAAAATACAGCTAAAATATCACTATATACACTATTATCGGCTATACCGATATATCGCTTATTGTGATGGCCTTCAGGAAGCAAACCATATCAAATGTACAGGAAAATATCGCATATAATGATCAGGAGTGATCTTTCTGCATGCTCTTGTCCGTTTCTGGCTGTGTTGCCTCTCACGATGATGTTGCCAACTCACGTACACAGCCACTCATGTCTATTTCTGGCTCTACGCAACTCGTTGGACACCGAGTAGATCTACGATCTACGTGAGCACGGATCCAGCTCAGGCTTTTTTTGGAGAACACGCTGAAGAAGCAGCCATGCCACATGATGTATCGAAGTTCTAGTACATGTACAGTCTGTACTCGTACTGCACTGCCATGCACTGCTCTGTGTCATGCACCGGTACACAGTCCGCGGAGCATGCATGCACTTTCAGCATGCTTTTTCCAGCGTGTACGCATCATTTCATGTGCAGTCATGTGCCATGTGTCGGTCAAACATGCAAATCGGCTATAGTGATGCACCGGATATAGTGATACATTTTCGAAAATCAAAGGGGCACGTTATATCCGATATTTACTGTACTTCATAGTTAACACGTTACAAATACTACTGAGAGTGCATATAGGCAGTACACCAGGTTCAGGGTGCATTGATCCATTCTTCTGCTTCAACTACCTTAGCTGCTCATTTGATCTATGGCTATGCATGCTGTCATCAGCGAGCCACATCATTTCGAAAGACTGATGACGGAGAGATCATTGTGCGTGTGTAGTCACAATACTATCAGAGAAATACGTTTGGAAAATATAGGAATACTGTGGACAAAATTGTACACAATAACCTGCCTTGAAGCGAATCTCAGAAAGAAAGCGCTGTGCAGATGCATGTCAGCCGCTTCAGATTCAGTCACTTCGTGAGATCCAATATTCTTCCAACTGTACTGTTCAGCCTTTGGTGATCCACAGAGACAGACAAACAATCTGTTCCGTCCTTCCACATGAGAAACAGAGAGTGAACATGTTCCAGTTCATTCCAGTATGAAGGTGGCGGATACAGGCAATGAAAGTCATCGTTGGGCCAACATGACCAGCCTTCAGACATGAGTTATTAGAGACCTTCGCTCATGATAATGGTATTCACCCTTGGCTACAATCCTGCAAAACACGTGAAAAGATTGTAGCAAAACAAACTGAATGTTATAAAGAAGCAATTTAGGAAAACTATGCCCATCGTATTTGTAGTACAGTGAAGCTAAGATACAACACCCAGCAGGCAGGCAAACTAGATAATATCCGATGAATTAGCATGCCTGGTCATGGCACACCGGGTACAAAATATGCAACCAGCATAACGTTTCCACCAGTATTGATAATCTATCGTAACGTTATTATCAAACTATAACTGCTAAGAATGTGCAACTACTAACATAAGGTACGATCGGCTTCGAAATCCAATGATTATGAGCAAGCGCGCATAGTGTTTCATCAGGTTCAGTAGGCATGGATCCACAGTTCATTGTTCTGCTTCAACTACCGTAGCTGTGATGTACAAGTTTTGATCTCTGGCTACGCATGATGGTATTAGTGAGCCCAATGGCCTACAAAAGCCGAAGTGATGAAACTTTCTGCCGTGGGCAGAGGGATCATCGAGTTGCCCACTCTTGGTTATGTACTCATGCCATGACCAACTATCAGTGCACAAGTACTGCTACGCCCTCACTATGATCCATTGCAACAATATCACCAGGCACATGCATGCTACTGCACCCATTAAACCAAGAGTCGCAAATAGGAAAATCTTTGCTGTGAACCACAGCTATAAGGTGCTTTGAGTCCAGTTTTGTGGGAAAGTTGCACTGCACGATGCACAATACCACATTGAGCGAAATTCTTTTTTTTCACATAGCGTGAAGTGTCTCTCGAGAAATGCAATGCACAATGCATAGCACATCGTAGAAAAATCTTGTATTGCACCTGCAGTCTAAAACTGCTTGCCAGCCAGAGCTCTTGAGTCACATGCACCAGCATGCAGGAAGTGATGCTCATCACGTGTCACCCAACCTTGAAGTGGAGCTGGACTCAATTTCCCGTGATACGACCTGTGATGGAGCTGCAACAACCAGCGATGCAAGTTTGCAGTCCAATTATTTGAAACTGGCCCGCTATGTTGCTGAGAACGTACTCAAGGCAACATTTGAGAAATTACCTTTCGAAAAAATGTTCGGTACAAACCTGGCCGGATATTGTTTAAACTTTACGGTCTGTGTGAAGAAAACAACTATTTTATTGCATAGACTAAAGGAGCTATCCAGCATTATCGATAATTTTCACGAAATTAAAGAAGGACCCTCCTCCACCCACCCACCCATCACCCCCCCCCCCCCCCCCCCGATTGATGTCTGTAATATCAATATTTTTTCGAAATGGAACTCCCCTTGACCCACCCACCAACGAAACTTTTTCTCTTTGTGTAAAAGATCGACAATTATGGACCCGGCATTATCGATAATTTTCACGAAATGAAAAGTTTAGTGATGAGTAACTTGTGACCATCCCCCACCCCCACCTACTCACCCCTCAACGAAAAATAGCTGGAATGGACTAGTGTTTCAGCTATCAATATTTTTCATTACGAAACCCTTCTTGACCCACCCGCCCATGAACGATTTTTTCTCGTTTCGTGTTAAAGATAGATAATTAAGGACGGCCCCTAACGTGCCAGGTTCGAATGAATGGACCGTAGAAGATTGTTTGTGATATCACACGATCAGAACAGGTGACAACCAACACTACATGGCTGTATACTTGATGTGCTGCATTTACTGGGTGCAACGCAGGGAGTTGTAGCATCTAGGTAGACGGCACAGGCGACTGTAAAGCTAAATGACATGGGGTTCGACCCAGGGGTTCCTGTTTCAGCCACCCCTGGGGCACCATTGGGCAGATCTATACACGCTCGTCAAGTATATGTACTTGGTCCGCCCAGTTAAAATTGGCGCTTATCTTCACACTTGTCTCAGGAAAGAAATACTAACATTTGAAGCAAGCCACGATCACAAAGCACTATATACATGATTATTTACATGTCAGTAAGCAACTCAGTCAAAAATTCAAGCAAGTTACACATCCTCCTCGCCACTATCGTCGCTGGAGGAAGAGCTCAAAACGTACGATCCGGACAGCTGCTGCACGGGTCGTTTCATAGCTTGTTCCACTTCTCCTCGTCTCGAATCACGCTCAAAGGCAGTGCGTGCCTGTCACCTTCCCATCAGAAGCTTAGTGAGACTGCCCGCATGTTGACTGTAAGTGTTATCCCCGTTCGTCGCAATAATGCGACTTTGTTTGAGACAAAAAGGCAACGCCATATCAGTGTCCTTTTTCAAATCGCCTCTTGCGCTTGTCGTACTTGCTGATCAGCACCCGTACCCATGCGAGCCGCTGGTGCTTGTACATGCAGCGCAGTGATAGCTTCCGCTTGATGTAGCACCTGTGTGTACTGCACCTACAACGCCGTGCACCAGGCTTTTCGGCTAGTTTCCTGAAAGTCCTTTGCACGAGTGTTTCTCTCAGGACTTGGTGTTTCCTTTGATTAGCTCCTTTGCCCTGTCCTCTGTGAGCTTCAAAGTGTGTCCGCCGGATTGTTCTCACTTACTGGAGACATCGACATGAGCTGCAGTTTCTTCGTCAGTGATTTGCTGGTGATAGCCCTTCACTAGGCGCTGTACTGTGCAAGCACTGAAATTCAAGCTCGCGAAGCGCTTTTTCAGCTTTTCTCTACCTCCCCGGGGTAAACAATCCTTGCCATCAGACAGCTGGAAGTAGACAGAAACTGTATTCTCCATCGCTCTGAAATGCGAACATCCTGACCTATTTTACGGACTCGAGCGGAGGTTGAAGTGTTTTCTTGCGCTGACGGAAGTGTTCGTCGGCGGCAGCTCCGTCAAAAAGACTCAAACGAACCGATCGCAACTTCTGTGATGGTTTGTGCTGCCATGTCGTTGGATGCAATGGTCAATGGTCATGTTCGGATGGTGAATCGGTGGTTCCATGCCGTGTGGCACAGGCAGAACACCAAAAAACCAAGTGAGAAGATAAGCGCCAATTTTAGCTGGGCGGACCAAGTAACTGTAAGTGATAATCACTCAAAGTACGAAGCTAACAGTAATATTCACTGGTTAGAGGGAAAGGCACAAACGGGAAAGGTCTGAAGAAAAAATTGACTGTCATCACCAGGATTCGAACCAGGGACCTTCGCTTGAGGCCAGCGATGCTCTAATCACTGAGCTAAGGTGTAGCCGTCATCCCAGCCGAGATCGTTCAACATTTTCTTCAGACTTCGTAACGCACACTAACAGCATCAGGTAATGGTATATGTACTCTTTTTCGATTGTACATGCAAGCTCTACCTTGTGATGTTGAGCTCTCTTCGTTTGGTGGGGGTACTCCGATCGTCTAATGTGAACCACAGTCCACCTACAATTCTACATTTGCAACGTTGTCCAATGTGCATCGGCACGCATTGTACATAACTGTTACAGCAGAGTGTAGATTATCCGCACCCCTCGGGCGCACGCTTTCTCCAGGGGGTTCGGATGGGGAAAAATTCTGATAAGGGAGCAGTCACACATCCATCTAAGACTTGTACATTCCTTCACGTTTCCATCATTTCTCACATTCTCTTCACAGGAACTAGACACACTCTAGCTCCTCAATATGACTCCACGGTGTACATTGTTGCTCCAACCTGTTGCAAACTATCTTGTGCACCGCTTGAATGGTGCTTGGGGTTGGCGAAAATGAGCAGAAGCTCATTTTCGTCCCTTCAATTCAATGGAAACTGGCATTTCGAATAAGTGATTGTTCGGATTATCGGCATTCTACTGTACCATAAAGTCGCGGATAAAAGCCGGGCTTATAAGCACATGAGCCGCTTTCTGCATCAGGCTTTAATGCAAACCAGGCTTGTATGCAAACCATGCTTATATGCACCACTGATATTTTTGCCAGACTTGTATTCCAGGCTTCTACGCGCGACAAGCGTAGATCTACCACTGACTACCAGTATGGCGGCAGTTTTACTATGCACCGTACATAGCGCATGCACTCTTGACCCACCCGATCCGCGCTTGCATAGAAGCCAGGCTTCTACGCGCGACAGGCTTATATGCATTTAACCCGTTTGATTTTCAGGCTTCTATCTGCGATGTGCTTGTATGCAAACCCGGCTTTTATCCGCGACTTTATGGTATTCATATTCACGCTTTCGGTACAGTCTGGAACAAGAGATCCTAGTTCGACTCAGACTGCCCTTTCCATAATACGTTTCCCATGTACTCGCAGTTCTTTTATCGGAACATCTTTTCTTCCCAACCTCAAATCTTGTGCAACACCGGTTGGCTTTCCTCAGTTTCCTGAGTGGTGTTACCTCTCAATAGACGCATGAGTGGCCATTCAATATACCGGTATAGTAAAACATGTCCATAATTATCGGAGAAAGGATCGGATGTGGCTAAATAATTTGAAACTGTTCACCTCTCCTCACTGCGCTCTTGGCCCACATTTACCACACCATAGCGAGGAAGTTCGTTCTTGGATAGATGCTCTACATCCTCCAGACATCTATCCAAGAACAAACTTCCTCGCTATGGTGTGGTGATTGTGAGCCAAGAGTGCAGTGGTGGACAGTTGCAAATAATTTTACTACAATGTGCTAAGCAGAATAGAGGTACTAGCACCTGGGTGGAAACTATTCTGAATTTTGAATGCCAGGGAAGGCTGAAGGATACCCATGAAACCACTGCAAGCGCGTGCTCGGCGATGGGCACGGGGGGCACGTGCACCCCCCAAAAATTTTCAATCTGGGTAATTATAAGGTATGCAAATATGCTCTAAAATTCAAGAAAGGTTGCAAACAAATTGCAGAAAATTGCCGGGGGGCTCCCCTCGGCTCCCGTGCACCCCCCTAGTTGGGGGGCCGAGCACGCCCCTGCACTGCCAAAGCAAACACGAATTTGAAAAGCAGTGCATTGCATGGTGGCGGTGGGAAAAAGCAGCCAAGGAAAGTGTGTACATATTTTTGTTGAAAGCACGAGAATTCAAAGAAAGCTGGCTGCTTTCTCTATTCCATGATCGGCCAGTGCCTGCAGCACGAACAGTACAGTACATTGTGTTACATGTATGTGCATAGACAGACAAATAAACACTAACCTGAGCATGGGTACCGCTTGTATTCGTGGTCAGGAAAGTGAAAGTACGAACGAAGGAGAAGAAGATTGTTGACCATGGCGAACAACTGCATATCCAGAGGGCACACGGCTTGCCAGAATGGGTCGGCTACATCTTCGCTAATTTTCTATCCTAACAACATTCAGCTTCGAGGTCAAGGACGACGGCATTTTTGGAAGGAAATTTCGAATTTTGGAGAAGAAGCTTGCTTTCGGAAAAATGTTCCTTTCACGCAAGGCAGCATGCCAGGTCAGGTGTGTGAACCAGGTGAACTGTGTCGGCAGATCGACGTTTACGTTCCAGGCCAACAGTTTTTTGACCAAGCCGTGAATCGCCCTCGCTCTGACTCGCCCGGCTACGAAGGAGTAATTTTACAACTCTTCAGGCCAGCTACAGGTCTCTGATCCAGAGCTGCAAGTGACGGATATCGGTCATTTGCAGCCACTACTTAGAAGTTAGAGCCTCCTGGTCGTCGCAATCTGATACATATCAAGAGTACATAACCGGTTATGTACTCTTGATAATATACCTCCGCATTGACCGTTTTCATGCGCGCATATGCATACATAGAAATTAAAAAAATCGTCGGTGCGCCGCCAAAAATCGGTGCGCGCGTACTTGAGAATCAAAGATATGTTTTACCATGGCCTAAAAGCGTCATGTTGTTGTTGTTGTTGTTTCTTTATTTTACTTCACCAGAATTACAGGCAGTAGAATGCCTTCTCACTAGACCAGGTCTAGTTCTCACAAATGATGAAGAATGTGACTGAACATGCTAAAGCTAATGAAAAACAAGAAATAGAAAAAGATGAGAAAAACTTGCGTTTTATATTTTATGACGGTATTTGTATGTGAGTGACAGTGATTAAATGACAAGGGAAAGAAAAGAAAAAGATAGAAAGAAAAGAGTAAGAAATAAACGAAGCAGATGTATGAAATAGAAATAGAGAAGTTGAAGTAGTTGAGGAGAAAAGTCAGTTTGTCGATTAGAGACCAAACCAAAAGATCAAAATGCACATGTCTGACGAATGAGTTAAAGGGGAAGTATACCCTAAAATCAAATTTTCACCAGTTGTAGTCTTCGGGGTGCTGAGTCGAATGGTCTTGATCCGAGGAAGCTGAGGCGCTCCCTTCCTACTTGAATCCCAATCGAACTCCCGCACTTCCACCGAAACTGGGTGACTGCGCCCTACTAGATGGGGATTTGTATGCAAAATGTCACTAAAAGCGCCATTTCGTTCTTATAAAAGCTCGGATGACCGCGATTGGCCCATATGTTGTAGTCTTTTGGACGCTGAGTCGACTGGTTTTGGTCCGAAAAGGCTGCGATGCAGCGTTCCTCCTTTATTCCCAATCGAACATGGTGGAACAAGCGGTCACGTGCTCCTGCGTACACCAGTCACCTGGTCACCGTGCCTGCAGGGTACAACTTACTAGCCTATTTGACCTTTTTTGGGTGCAGTCCTGTCACTCGAGTTGAACTCGAGTTGAACCTTGGTGTGAAAGTTGTCGCCTGCTGGCGCGGTGACCAGGTGATTTGGGCACCCAGGAGCACGTGACCACTTTTTCAACCATGTTCGATTGGGAATAAAGGAGGAACGCTGCATCGCAGCCTTTTCGGACCAAAACCAGTCGACTCAGCGTCCAAAAGACTACAACATATGGGCCAATCGCGGTCATCCGTGCTTTTATAAGAACGAAATGGCGCTTTTAGTCACATTTTGCATACAAATCCCCATCTAGTAGGGCGCAGTCACCCAGTTTCGGTGGAAGTGCGCGAGTTCGATTGGGATTCAAGTAGGAAGGGAGCGTCTCAGCTTCCTCGGACCAAGACCATTCGACTCAGCACCCCGAAGACTACAACTGGTGAAATTTTGATTTTAGGGTATACTTCCCCTTTAAGACAGAGAAAGCATGTCAAGAACATCTGGGCACAGCAGGGCTTTGAAACCCAGAATATCTTCATGGCAACGAATATTTGCCGGAAGCCTGTTCCAATACACGCTGCCCACGAATTGCATTGACGCACGAGATGCTGGTCCACGAACGAATGGAATTTGGAGAAGACGTGAGACCTGGCCACGTGTAACACGGCGTGTGCTTTGCTCAAGACCAGGTTCAGCGATCAACAGAAAGAAAGGCGAAAATAGCATGCTTGCATTGGAGGCAAGACATCTATGGACAAAAACAACAATCTTGAGCTTAAAATGGTGGATCAGTGGGGAAATATTTAATCTAGAAATAAGAGGAGCGGTCGGTGTTTGACGAGGGAGCTGAAACACAGCTCTGACTCCAGCCTTGCTGATCTTCCCCAAACGGTCGAGAAGCTGAGCTGTGAGGCTTGGGTAGAATGCTGCTGAAGCATAACACAGCTGGCTGTTTACCATACTGGTGTACCACGACCGTCGAGCTCTAAGCGTTAGTGAACGCCCATCATGTCGTTCTTATAAAAGGACGGAGGCCCATATGTTGTAGTCTTTTGGACTCGGAGTCGACTGGTTTTGGTCCTAAAACGCTGCGATGCAGCGTTCCTCCTTTATTCCCAATCGAACATGGTTGAACAAGCGGTCACGTGCTCCTGCGGACACCAATCACCTGGTCACCGTGCGTGCAGGCCAGGGTACAACTAACTAGCCTGTTTGACCTTTTTTGGGTGCAGTCCTGTCACTCGAGTTGAACTCGAGTTGAACCTTGGTGTGTGAAAGTAACTGTCGCCTGCATGCTGGCGTGCACGCGTGGTGACTAGGGCCTGGTGTAATATGCCGAAAATGCTCCCAAACCTTGCCGAAAATGCTCGGAAAATGCTCACTTTTTTGCAAGAATCGCTCTCTACAGTATCTTCATCTTCATCACTGTCATCCGAAACACACTCAATAAGAGACTTGCTCGAGTCTGCCATGGTAAACAATTCATAAACTACTCAACAAGAAGCTAACCCGCGGAATGCGGAAGTGACGTTCTTGTTTGGGAAGTTTTTCTTCTCTCAATTATTTTGATACACAACGGCCAAGTGCTCCGTTTCCCCCAAAATGCTGCATCACGAGCCCAAAGTGCTGGGTTCGCGGATTGTACCGAAAATGCTCAAAAAATGCCGGCATATTACACGGGCTGCGGGGGCCTAGTGGTGACCAGGTGATTTATCGTGGCACGGAGGTTGCGGATGTAGATCAAGACGTTGATTGGTGCGTCGAATATCGAATGTGAACACCAAGAACAGCAATGGAGCCTTCTGGGATCCTGGAGAACGCCGGTCCGTACCCTTGTGTCCGTATACGGCCTGGGGGATTATCTTGGTACCGGTAGTACTCCTATCCTGGCGCTCACAATTTTGACACCACCATAATCATGTGTGATAATGGTGACCATAATATTATACCATGTACGACTCGTACCAATCGGCTTCATGAGCACCCAGTTGGCAGTATGGCTGTACAGTCGACTAGTCGTAGGTACTCGCTGAAAACTCTGCAAATCTACAAGACGTCATGTAGATGTATGTATCTCTCCCAAAGATCTGCGCTGCCAAGTTTGGCTAGATATCGCCCTAAAAAGCATTCATGCGCGCATGCATGTGCAGCAAAGTAAAGTTTGTACATCCACGCGTGCAGTGGACACCCATTTTGCCTATATCGTGCAACCAAGAGTCCATAAGAGTCCCCCGGTTATGGACTCTTGGTGACATACTGTCCATACCGCTCCGGTAGTGGCAGAATTGCGCCTGAGAGTGAGAAGTTAATGCAAATAGCTCAGGCACTTCAGCATTGCATTCATTTCCTGTGCAAGAAGAGGACGAGGAAGAAGAAGAAGAAGAGCTCTCGAAAGAAGTTGTAAGCGTTTACTAGTTTGTATGTTTTGACTCCCACTAGAAACAATGTACTAGTAGACAAGTGGAACAGCCTAGCCCTGTTTTTATTGCTCATTCTGTATGAAACGTGAAGTAACAGCAAACAAGCCTTGATCGTCCTTGTTGTTCTGTAGCATATCGGTATGCATGCAGTTTTCCTCACTGTGTATTTCTATTGCATGATATGCATCTGGAGATCCCCTCGCAGCTCGACAGGCCATCGCCTCTGCTGATCTGGGAGATCCTTTAAATAGAGATTATAAAGCGAGAAGACTGAGAGTTTGTGTTGCTGTTACAACCTGCTGTAGCAACATCTGTCAAGGAGGAAAACGTCCGTGAATCAGAATCTAAGAGCGGCAAAGCTAGCCACCAGAAATGGCCAAGGTATGTACTCAACCTATCAGTATGTGTATCAGTATTTCAGGATTATAGTGGTCGAGAGGCGGGGAGAGAGGCGGCGAGGCCATGCATTTATCAGATCTTCCCATACGAATCTTGTACCATTGTAGTGCGCTTTATCATTTGCCAGAGTGAAAAAAACCTGTAAGGGAGATTAAGGGTGCGTTCTTAAATTCTCTAGCTTCTAGGAGAAGAAGAAAAGAGAAGTCGAAGAAACTGGGATTCTTCAAGAACGGGTCTCGAAGAATTCGGAGATATTGTGCAGATGTCAAGCAAAATGAAGCGCCAAAGGGGCCGCGATCTTGAGTGCCACGAATATAGTATGCGCTGTGCGTATGCGAAAAGGGAAATGCGTACACTCATGATCAACACGTGGCTTTTAGCCTAGTTCGCATGCGCTGATCCCAAACCGCGGGAATCTCCAAGTTTCAACCACCTCTGAAGCTTGGAGAGCTTGGAGAGCTTTGGAGAGCCTCCTAAAACTCGGAGAGGATATAAGAACAGCTCTCGAACTTTTCGGAGAGTCTCCAACTTTTCTGAGAGGATTTAAGAACGCACCCTTAGGAAGGCAACAACTTTAATACAGCAATAAAGAGAACTAGCTCTGCCGTCATCATCATGCTTCAACGAAGTCAAAGGGAAATTATTTGTCTAAAGTCGTTAGGCAGGCCCTGGCCCATCCAGGATATCATGACGCGGTTCGTGTAGTGGTTGGTGGTGAAGTGGAGAGTAGAGTACAGTCGAACCTGACAATTACGGACACCCAAGGGACTGAGGCCAAATGTCCTCAATTTACAGGTGCCCCCCCCCCCCCCCAGGCCTCAATTCTCCTTTGCACCCATCAACACAATCAGTCAAGTATGTACAGTGAACCTTGTCTAAGACGACCACTCAAGGGACCTTCAAAATGTCGTCTCTGTTACCAGGTGGTCTCCTTATCCAGGGTCATTTGACTGGAAATATTATCCCTTGATCCTGGTTTCAGTGGTCTTCTTGGACAGGTGGTCGCCTTATCTGAGTGTTCGCCTTGACAGGTTTTACTGTACGTCATTTTGTTCCTTGCAATGAATACAACCATCCTGTACACTTCTCCGGTGTGCTTTATGTACGTCATTAGCATGAGTTCCATCCACACTGCCACATTATGCCCACTGCACATAGTGTTCAGTCATGTACAAACTATGTAGTCATGTAAGATTTTATGACGCATGGCACAGAGTGCATGAACCCAAGTAGCGCATTTTCAAAAGACTAACTTTAGGTAGATTGACTTGGTTTTTTTTTACTACCATGGTCACGTTGTGCGGAGTCTCTGTTATGACAAGTAGTACTGCGCATTATGTGTGACATGTACATGACTGCTTTGTGCTTGTCTCTTGCTTGGCTTGTGAAGGTTTACCAATACATGTGTTTGGCTGTGGCATTGTATTGCATGATGTGTGCCCTATTTCCAGGCATTGTTGAGTATTTTGCTCATTGCGAGCGCATGGGTGCTCTTTACTGACGCCGCGCGACGTCACGCTTGGTCTTCTCCAAAGCCAGGTGAGTGAGTTGTAGTGCAGCGTATTGGAGGGGGGGGGACACTCCAGGTGTCTAGACCCTCTGGCAAAGACTACTGCTTCTTTGTGTTCTGTTTGCGCTGGTACTTCCAGCCTCTGTCTGGTCATTTGAGAGTAGCCTACGCTGCTGTTGTACCCAGGTGCAATGGAGATAC
>NC_088647.1:31951310-32043810 GCF_964019385.1 Sycon ciliatum
TGTAAGGTGTAAGGTGTAAGGTAATGTGCGCGCTTGGAACAGGCTTAGCTCGGGTATGGTTGGCCCGGTAGGGGGGCTTCATACTTGGGCACAAAAGCAAAGCGGTCTTACAAGGCGTTGGACAAGGATTTCGGTCTGGGCATATCATGTGTCTTCCGATCTGCAAAGATCTCGTGGCAAGTTTATCCACGTGGATAATCCAAAGAGACCTTTTAGAACCTCTTGATCTTTCAGAATAAAAGTTTAACATATTTCCAAGTAAGCTGCACTTTAAACACCCACAAAAAACACAAATGGCCATGCAGCTTATTTATTTATTTATTTATTTATTTATTTCTGCACCTCGTGGCATGTCGAGACAGCCAATTGAATTGAGGAGAGGGTGAGACCAACCAGCTTAGAATATGATGGTGAAATTATCGGTGCTAACATAGGCTACATGTCTGTGTTTCGTGAAGACATAGGTGAAAAGAAAAGATATGCTATAGCCAATACAGACTGCAGCTACATCCTGTCATTTGGAAAAACACACCTCAAAATAATACCATACTTGCCGGAGTATAAGCCTCGCCTAGGTTTTTCGTCACGAAACGTAGACATCTAATTTTTTTCTTACTGTTGCACCGATGAATAAGACGAGAGTTAACATATTTTGGATTGGTTTTGACACCTGGCTTCTCTTCACATAATATGGTGTTGGTCCCACGTGTCTTCGACAAAGCGTTCTCTAGATATTTCCGTTTGAAAAACTGAGTTTCGGGGGCTGCGCCATGACGTCATGCGGCCGCGCCACACCCGCGCCACACCCTCCGCAATGTCATAGCGTGCAGCTAGGTCAAAAGGAGTGCGTGAAAGCAATAGTGTCAATGCTATTTCAAATGATTTGGCGACCGATAGTAGGTGGTGCAAGCGACCTCAGAGACGTAACTCCATGTGAGAGTGAGGATGCAGCCATGGCTGATCTTCATGACTTCGGTCTGGGGCCGAGAACCTCGATATTCAGCTGAAGAAATGGCCGCGCGGGCCGGTCAAGAGTGAGCGCTGCTGCTTTTCCGACTGATGAAGAAGCAGCAGCTATTGCAGAGGAGACAGATATACCGTAAAGTCCGTTGCAAACACCCACTTCGCTGCAAACGCCCACCCCAGCGGGTCCATACTATTTTCGTCTTTTCAGGTCAATATAGTCATAGAAAACTGGCATGAAGGTCGAATGCGTACGAGAACGACTTTAATGCCTACAAACTGGCTATGTCTTACCAAGAGGCTCTGCGAAAGCGATTGTCATTATCTTGCTGCAAAGAAAAAAACTTCGGTCGAGATTTCCTTTTATATGATGAATGAGTTGTCTTTGTTATTAGTTCGTTCTTCATGAAGTAATGCCGTAGAATCCATCTGGTTTTCAAATCATGAAATTTCTGCAGTGCCACGATGTCGCGCTTTCAGAATGGAACGGTGATTGTTCTGACGAATCCTCATTCAACGACTTGACCGGTCGCAGTATTGCAGTTGCAAGTCGAACAGGGGGGATGTCACAGAAGCTACACCTACAAAGTCGCTGCTAACTTGTTGAAAACTCTGAAGTGCTCGAGAAAAACCCTTGCCATTGCGCTTTGCGTGATTTGGAAATGATGACATGAAACACCGTCAGAAGTGCATTTTGGTTCCTGCAATAGTCTGTTCTTCGCTACCTTGTTATTCCGAAGTAACTCCCGTTCGGATTTGCGAAATTTAGCAACCAACATCATAAAATCACTAGGAGCTAGCTCGAAACTAGTGCCCAACATCATTTTGAAACCCGGAAAAAGGACATAGTTTACCGTAGCAAAGCACTCCTCGCACTACGGTGTGAGCTGCACTTTCATACAGTAGGGGTGAAAGTGCATGGGGTCAGTGAGGGAGAGAGGGAGAGTGAGAGAGAGAGAGAGCGGGGAGGGTTGGGGAGCAAGAGAGGAGGAGAAAACTAAATATAGTATAATTATATAATGCGTAAGGGGTGCACATTCAGATCCAGAGAAAAGGATAAGCAGGGCACGAGGCGTATGGCAATATGCAGCAGTGTGTAGGCAGATGTGCATACATATTACAGAGTGTCAGTGGCCCAGTGCCATTGCTGAGCACGGAGGTGCCGGAATACAGACACTTTGAAACTTTGCAGCCGTTTCCGGTCAGGTGGCTGGCTGAGGACGGCGGGTGGTAGTGTAGCAGGATAGCAGTGCGCATACTCGCACTGCCTTGTCTCTTCTTCTCCTTGTGAGACAATGAACGAATGATAACTACTTACATAACAAGCTTTGAGTGCTGAGAGTATACGAGTATACGAGTTATACGAGTTAAAGTAGGGCATTCCATACAGTGACAGCACAGGCGGGGAAGGCTCTATGGCAATTTTCCCGGCTGTTGACAGGTAGCCCTGTCTCAAGCTGGTAGTTATGCATGTCGAGCATACTCATTCTTCCAAGTTGCTTCACGTTATGATCTCGCATTTGACAGTCCTATTTGAATATTGTGGCCAGCTGTCTTTGATGGTACGGTACGGGACAGGTACGGGATAGCGCCAGGCATGCCGATGGCACAAACAAACAAACACGAAATTAAGGCTGCGTTTACACGGAGACAAAACGAAACGAAACGGAACGAAACGGAACGAAAACGGGCTGGCCTCGAATCGTTTTCAAACCGTTTACACGAGAACGGCAAATCGTTTTGAACTGTTCACACGAAAACGGAAAACGGGCGATCAGGCTGGAGTTAGCACGTGCTGACTTGGCGCAAGGGCGGGAAGTAACACGTTAGTTGGAGTTGGTACGTGCTGGTGGTCGCAAAGGTCAGGTATTTCCCGTGAAATACAGTCCCGCGCGGAATGGTTTCCATGACCGCGCTCCGTTTCCAATCGTTTTCACTGTTTTCACCGTTTACACGAGAACGAAAACGTTTTGAAAACGTTTTGAAAACGTTTCAAAACACTTTGAAGTGCGTTTCCATTTCGTTCCGTTTAGGTATCGTTTTCGGGCGTTGTCGTGTAAACGATAGTAGTAAACGCAATGATTTCGTTCCGTTTAGGTCCTACTTCGTTGTCGTGTAAACGCAAATCGTTTTTAATCGTTGTCGTGTAAACGCAGCCTAAAGCTGTGTGGACCCTGGCGAGCGCGAGACGTTACTGAAGTAACGTCTTTTGCATAGCCACGGGAGTAAACCTCAGTCGCTGTCTGGAGCTGTTGAGTGTAGTTTGTGTGTGGAGCGTAGTGTTTTGACGTTGGACAAATCCAAACGTTACAGATTGGTTGTGAGGAGTAGAACTTAGACCAAGCCAGCTATACTGCTTGCCCTTGGGCTGTGCTGGGCTTGTCGTGAGGCCACACGTCTATCCAGCCGCCGCTCATGATGGCTTCTGGGTTCAGCCACTGTTTGCATTGATGCGACAAAAGCCACTTCCCCTTCCCCTCCCCAACACACACACATCCAGCCTTGCGAATTGGGTTTGGTGGATAAGAGAGCGAAAGAGAAATAGAAAGACTGGCTGAATGTGTGCGTGTGTGTATGTGTGTGTGTGTGTGTGTAAATGGAAAAAATGAAAATTAGGATTCACTGGCCAGAAAAGGTCACTTCAATCAGCTGTGTGGTGGATACCAGGCTAAAATTAGCGGCGGTCAATCCATCAGCCTTGCAAGCTGTTGAGTAATGTTCTCCCAGCACAAATTGCTATGTCTAACATAGCTGTTCACTATCATCGTTTCCGGGATGGGCAGGTCTGAGGTCTGAAGGTGTGTGTGTGTGTGTCTGAGGTCTGAAGGTGTGTGTGTGTGTGTGTGTGTGTGTGTGTGTGTGTGTGTGTGTGTGTGTGTGTGTGTGTGTTTATTGCTTTTCTTCCCATTAGATTTTTACTCAGACGATAGGCATAACGATGGGATTCCAAATTGTCCAATTGGTGGATATATGGTCCTACCGCGGTCCACCTGTAATGTTCGCACAAAGCTGGTGTCATTACAGGAAGCCAGGACCGCCTGTCATGCCATGGGAGCAACAATTGCACCATTAAGGGCGAGCAATTGTGCCACTGCATTTGGTTATCAGTACCTGCAGGAAACTGCTGGTTACAATTTGAATTACCTATGGCGCAAGGCTGGCTATACAGCCTACTTGGGAAAAGATCAAAAAGAAGGGCAGGTAGCATGCTACGGTAAGGGATTTTTTCTGGTTTTAAAATGCAGTGTGAACTCACTTGACAAAACAATACTCAAATATGTTGTAGTACGTTATTTTGTGCACGTCATGTGTACATTGTGTGTACGTGGTGTTGCATGCGCATGTTGCTGTGGTGTGAAAAGCAGTCTTCGTCTTGAGTTCATCATGTCCAGTTGTGTTTCCGTAGTCGTCTTGCAATAAACAGTCTTTCTAAATGTAGTTATCGTCGTCCATTGTATAAGTGTGGAGATGACACGGGGCTAGGAGCAGGTGAAGAAAAGGCAGTTACAACATTGGTGTCAGCGATGGTGGAAATTTGTCGTATACGTAAACTTCTGGATTCGTCCTGCGTGGCCTTCGCTCCCAGTTTCCAATGTCATCTCGAGTCTTCCTCATAGTTTCGTCCGTCGTCATCGTCCTTTATCAATCATCTCTCCCGTCTCTCGTCGGTCGTCGTCATTGAGTGGTCCCGGACACGACGTAAAACTGTGCCCAGCATAACACCAGAAAAACCTGAAGGTGAAGACGTGAGCAGCCGCGGCTCCTTGAGATGGCGGACCACGTGACAGACGGCGTGATGACTTGAGATCGTCAGGCGAAATAGTACGTCATAGTACATTTGAGACCGGCGGGAAGAAGATGACGACGTTCACTAATTTAGTATCTGTGCACACGAATGTGCTGTGTGTGTGACTATGTGTGTCAGCTATGACATCAAACCCTGTGGTTCCATGCCTAGCATGTAGGTCAGAACCATCCTGCAAAGTATGAATGATGTAGGTTGAACGATCGCGCCTCGAACCATACTTTTTGAAATTCTCTTCATAGTACATCTTCCACCATTGAAATTTCGAATTTCTTGCTGAGAGGGGTGGCTTGCAACCTCGATATGACTTGTTCCAGGCATGCTTTGGAGCCAAGCCCTGTTGAAGTAGTCGCGGGGATTTGCCCTGCAACTGCTACAACAAAAAATGATTAGATCTGAGAAAGGGTGAGACCGCGAATCTCGGTTGAATATTGAGTATTTCAAGCCTTTTTAGACGACGATGGAGATCTTTTCGGAGATGGATGTCGCGGCAAAGGACATGGTTTCCGACTTCTGGCATCTTGTGAAGCCAGAGATCTTTTGTCCAGTCAGGCCGGCAGCCTAGCCGTCGTTAAGCTTGTGCTTGGATCTCGTTCTGCTCGATGTGGTAGGTCATGAACAATTTTGATATCGCACAAATTGAACTCTGCATCGTGCGTACGGTATTCTATAATCAGAAAATCGCAAAGTGTCTCTCTGTGGCCGTTCTATGCCATTAGATACTCCAATCAGGCTCTTACGTCCTCTGCCTTCTTGATTGAATGTCCATTTCGTTTGAACAACGAACACAACAATCGAGGACGGCTTTGCAATGAAAAATACAGCTATACTGGAGCTGAAAAAAAAGAAGAACAAGCGTGCTCAGGATGAGATTCGAGTACACGTGTACTCTCCCAGCAGGTTCTGTGGATGTCGCTCATAGATGCGTAATTTCGCGTGATGTGGCGGACGATATGATTGATGGCGTGAGGAGTTTCGTTGGTGAGAGGGTACGTGTGTCGTTTTGAACGTGATGAGTATGTGAGTTTTGCATTTTCTGTTCTCCAAACATTTTGTTTCTTATTATTTGCTCTCCTCGAGGGTAAAGAGGCACCCGCACAGCTCGTGTGTTCTGTTCGTTTTTTGATTTGCTCTTCTATGAGGATAACTAGAGGCCCCCACAGAGCCAGTAGATTTTGTTCCTTTTGTTATTCTTATGATTCGTGCTCTCACATTTTAGAATTTTTGCGTGGTTTGAGGTGGTGTATTGAGTGAAGTAGCTTAGAGTTTTTGAGGTTATCAGTTCCCACATGTATGACAGCGATCGTGGCATTTTTCTGGGTGGGCAGACAGATTTTTATAATCTGCGGTGCAGGCAGAAGTATTTTATTTCAGGGGGTGACTGGTGTGGTACGATTGAATGATTGGTGTGATCTTTTCCTCTTTTTCCTCTGTTTTATTATTAGAATCAAGGACGATTCTTCTCCTGGGAGGGAGTTATGTTGTAGTACGTTATTTTGTGTACGTGGTGTTGGTGCATGCGCGTGTTGCTGTGGTGTGAAAAGCAGTCTTCGTCTTGAGTTCGTCATGTCTAGTTGTGTTTCCGCAGTCGTCTTGTAATAAACAGTCTTCTAAATGTAGTTATCGTCGTCCAATTGTCTGAGTGTGGAGATATCACGGGGCTGGGAGCAGGTGGAGGTAAGCTAGTTACAACAAATACATGTAGTCATCTTCCGGCCGAGTTGTCAGCGGGTTTCGAAATACTGCAAGACTGGAGAGTTCGACAAATTTAACATGTGGGACAGTTGTCAATTTTTCCCAGTTAAATCGCCGTCAGCTAAGGTCACTCATCGGTGTGAAATGGCCACAAATAATACCGAATGATGCTCTCTATGCCAGATGCGAAGCTGAACCCTTGAGTGTCATGGTCAAGAGATCACACTGGAGGCTGTTTGGCCACATCCTGCGGATGGCAGATGAATCCCCAGCTGTTATGGCTATGTTCGCGTACTTCGCCAATCAGCAACAGGAATGCTGGAGGGGTAGACCACGGACGACCCTGCCGCAGGCATTGGTGGGAAATCTGCGCCAAGCCAATGCCGGATTGCTCGGGAACCTAGACGCTCTGCAGAGCCTACGAGCCATTGCCCATGACCGACCCGCATGGCGAGATCTATGTATGAAGATCTGTGCATCGTGATATTCCGACAGATCCTGAAACAGTCAAACTCAGGAAATAGCACTATTATTATCACTCAGGCTGCAATATTCAATGACATATACCG
This sequence comes from Sycon ciliatum, assembly GCF_964019385.1. Classification (NCBI taxonomy): domain Eukaryota; kingdom Metazoa; phylum Porifera; class Calcarea; order Leucosolenida; family Sycettidae; genus Sycon; species Sycon ciliatum. Next base: position 31,958,343 of record NC_088647.1, read on the forward strand.
TATTATCTCTAATATAAGCACGGTCCTTTATTTTTTCAATGTAACTCCGCCCCATGCCATTAATGGAGACGTTCCTTTATTGGAGACTGTTCCATTATTATTTCAACCTCATTTCAGAGGCATGTTGCCATGCCAAATTCATCTCAGACACACACATTTCAGGGTTTTTTCGCCGGTACAGATAATGAATTTACACAGTGTGCTTATAATGGAGACTGAGCACTTTATTTTTTGAATGCTTCCCCAAGGTGTTCTTTTATTAGAGACGTGCTATTATTGGAGACTGTGCTTATATTAGATATAATACGGTAGACATATTCATAAATGACATATCTTCAATACCCATGAGCTACATTGTATATGATAATTATATGGCCCGATATCTGAGACTTTCGACCTTCGGGGCTACGCGGTTTTTTTGAGAAAACACTAAAAACAAATTTGTTCGCAAAAAAATCGATTCCGTCAAAGCAAAGTGCAGAGACGACAATGGCGGAAGAAAATTGAAGGCGATTCTTGTGTCAGTTGGTTATTGGGCTCACGGAGCACAGCAGCCGCGATCCCATTGACGGTGATGCATCGTTCTTTGTGGATATCCTGTCAAGCGGCGACAGCGCTTCTAGTTCTGAGAGCGCATGTCAGGCGAATCGATCGCAAGTGACACGCGGTACTTACCTGTCGGGGCCGACGATGATGAGGACTTGGCCTGGATGAGTATGATCAAGGCCAACCACAGTCTGCCTCAGCGATAGCTGCTACAGCTCCAGGCAAGGACAACCAGGTGGATTCCTGAGGGTACGCCGCTTGCAAGGTCGCTGGGCGCCCTTGCGCGAGTGGCAGAACTGTTTCCTGAGTGTCACGCCAGACCTGCTAAAACAGCACGAAATGATGCGAGTTTTCTTTGCGACGATGATCCTAAAATGTTTGGGATGGCAGGCTCGATACTCGAGCTAATAATGGCGAATCAGACCATCACGGAGCACATGAGGCTGGGCAATCTCGAGTAACATTCTGTTACTTTTGAGTTGGTGGTGTGAAACGCTTGTCAGGCTGGTTTACTGATGTTTGGAAATGGTCAGTCTCCACAAAGTGCAACAAGGCGAATCTGGACGCATTTGCTCTGTTTGACTCCTTCACAATGAGTATGTGAATGCTGTCACATGTATCATGGTGTTCCGTCAAAATCTGTTGCAGACTATCCTGTCAAGCATGTCCATCACCAGAAGAACAGATCAATCACCTCTCCTTCTAATGCTGCTATTGCTGCTGTTGCAACTACACAACCTCAATAAAGTCACGGAATGCTGGAAATGAAGTACCTGAACAGTCAAAACACTTTACTATATTAGTTGGCTATTGATATCACATGGAAACAATTTTTGGTGGCTCCAAACACACTGGTCTTTCAAAATTGTAAAAAAAGAACAATTCATTAACATGACTCCTGACTGTAGAATGCATTTCTACATGGTCAATATTGGTCTGATGGCCGTGTAACGAAGTCACAGTACTCTACAAAGGCAAGACATCAATTTGCAATAAAAAAATCAATTTCACCAAAACAGCCCCGAAGGTCGATTTTCTCAGATATTGGGCCATATCATTATATCATCGTTCTAGCTCAATTTCTTTCCCCTGTCATAGTCCTGTTTATCATGTTCAGGATAAGCGAAGTTGTGGATCATGCTTGCATGGTTGACTCCAACGCGTACATGCAACTGAGTAATAATAATAATAAATAGTGGGCACAAAGTTTACCTACCCTTCCACAATACACCTGTATTTTGTATTTCTCTAGCACAGAGGAGAGGATGAATAGCGTACGAGTAATAGGCTTTCCCCAAATCTGCCGGCCGAAAAATTCGCCAAAAACGAGACATATCCGGGAAAAAAATTGCTAAGCTTTTCGCCGATTTTGGAGGGTTCTTGGAGGGTTCCGAAAATCTACAAAATATTGTTGCAATATGCGTTTAGGAAGGAATGATGTTGCTGCGAGCATGACCACTCGAGCTCTCTACTTCAGTAATTGTAGTGCTAGTGCGTTGAGGTCGTGTGACTCGTGTCCTTTCACCTCCTCTCAGACAAACATTAGCCATTAGGCCTTGGAAAAATATAAAGTTGATTCTCAGGTCATGAGCCTGTGAAAATCGGTGCGAGCGAGCGATTTTTATTGTATTTCCCACAATTTTTTTATTTCCAAAGACAGGGTCACACATATGTACATGGTCACATGTTATATTCAGGCCAGGGAGTAGGAAAATGCCGGCATTTTATTACTCCCTGATTCATGCCTTTCGCATTGACCATTTTCATGCGAGCATATGCATGCATAGAATTTAAAAAAAATCGTCGATGCGCTGCCAAAAATCGGTGCGCACGTACTTGAGAATAAAAAGAATTTTTACCATGGCCTAAGGAAGATCATGACTAGTGAAATGCCCAAATCCTCCGGCCGAAAAATTCGCTGATTTTGGAGGATGCCTTTGAGAATTGACGAAAATCTACCAAATCTTCCATTATCTCACCAATTTTGAAGCATATTTTGGTCCTTTTTGACTCAAGATTAGGGAGGGCCCCAAATATGCTCAACAATTTCGCATATTATGCTTTTCACATATTGGCCACTTGCTTCAAAATATACTTCGAAATCACCCAAAAGCAGAAAAATATGCTCGAGATATGCTCGAAATATGCTCGAAATATGAACTGATATCAGTGATAATTATGCGAATTCTTTGCTCCTTGTAGCAAGATATGCTACATTTGGTACAATATGCTACATTTGCTACTTTATGCGACCTTAAGTCGCGGATCTTCTCTTCTCGGGTCAAAATTTCACCCCGTGTTTGGATGAGCATTTTTCCTTCCGGGCTAAGTTTGGAAGTGTTCCCTGACCGAGCGTGCCGTGGTAAGTTTCCTTGTCTATTCCCGCAATCTGCCCTATAATTATGCGAATTCTTCGCTCCTTGTAGCAAAATATGCTACATTTGGTACAATATGCTAGATTTGCTACTTTATGCGTGCGACCTTGCGAAAATATAGATATCAAATCTAGCATAATAATATTATTGTACCAAATGTGGCATATTTTGCTGCAAGGTGCAAAGAATTCGCATAATTATCACTGATATCAGTTCTGGTGATCAAGCATATTTCGAGCATATTTTTGCTTTTGTGTGATTTCGAAGCATATTTTGAAGCAAGTGGCCAATATACAAAAAGCATGATATGCGAAATTTTTGAGCATATTTGGGCCCTCCCTACCAATATGCCAACAATTCTCTTAGCCGATTTTTCAATATTATTCCAATTTTGCAGCCAATTTGTGAACCATCAGCTGATTTTGCAGCCGAGTGAAGAGCCCAATAGGCGAAACAACGGGCCAATTTGGGGAAAGCCTAACGAGTAACGTTTCTCGAGATACAAAACGAGGACATCAAATTGATTCCCGGAACAAGAAAATCGGGACGGCGCCAATTCACCGATTTCCCCAAACCCAACTTACAGACATGATTATCTCTTTATAATGCTGCTTCTTTGCTTCTGCACACAGCACAACTAGCTGGTACAATCAACATTTCAGGTATTGCTTATCATATTGTCGTGCACCCAAAACCAGTAGCTACTTTGGATGAGGCTTCCAAAACATGCCGCTTTGGAGCTCACCTCTATTCCAGTGTCCACAACAACACGGGTGTCAGCAGTTTCCTGCTGAATGTGTCTCGCATTGTGGATATCGAACCTACATACTGGTTTAACAGCACCAAGCATTCAATGATTGATCTAGGACCAAACTCCTCCGTTGCAACCAAGGCACCACACCTTGCGGCATGTTTCTGTGAGTGCCACTATTCTAGCCCTTTAACCTTTGATGATGACTATGTCTAATAATTATTATGATGTGTGGCATACTAGGCTAGTAACCGTTACTTGTACTGTGTTGGTTGCTTTGTGCAGCAAGTTACAGCTAAAAATCAGCTGAAAATCAGCTGTACTCCAGGTGCGGGGCTCTTTGAAGCGTGCTTGTTTACCAAGCAAAACTTACACTGTATCAGGTTGCAACACAGGATAACAATGTGGGGGGGGGGTAGGAAACAAACAGTGATTAATCCCATGTTGCACTATTGCATTGTCACACAAAATGCAAAGTACGAGCCCCTTGAGCGCAAGTAATGATCTATTTGTGGCAGCATTTCGTTGCTGTCATCATGAAAGCCTTCGAATGGCCAATGAAATGAAAATTGAACTTGCCAGTGGTCACTGGACATTCACTTGTTCTGTCAGAGGAAAGCTTCACGAAGATCGTGCTGTGTACGTGATGTGATAAGGCGCGCATGCGCGCCTGGGCTCGTGGCTGGTTTTGCATGCTTGCTGTGCTGGACTAGGTCCGAGAATGTAGGCTCTCTTCAAGTTCCTGGTCTTTCTGTTCCTTGATTATTACGATAACTGTACGAACCTGAGTAATGCTGTGTGTGGGCCCTTAGGGCCAGACATAACAATTTATCTTCATGAAGTTAGTAGCCTCAGGGAGATAGTAGAGAGGTTCCGCATAACGTAATAGGGAGGTTTAGTTCCCACGTAACGGAAACGCGTACGTGGGTGATCCACGTAAAGTGGATGAAGGGCACCCACGTTGCAATGTTGTGTTTAGTCACACGGAACAAACAAAAGCATAAAGCGAAAGGCCCAAACCTGGTCAAAGACGAAGCTACCCGGGCCTAAGAAGCTCATCAAATATTTTGATTTCGTGCTTCGGAAACTTCTTCAGCTGAGCACCCTCACAGCTTGCACAATGCGCTCCATTCTAATTTTCACCCACGTTCTGGCGGAACGTGGGTGAGCCTCCATACACGGCATGTCGTGAATCAGAAAACGTCTGTACGTGGGTCACTGAGTATCACGTGGTACACCCACGTAAAGTACCCACGGATTACGTGGGACTAAACCTCCCTAATTACGTTAGTAAAAACCGTAGTCGATCTACGGAAAGTCTTACGTAAACTGCATGCCGATCTGGGTTCCGCCATACGGAGTTTTCAAATCACGTAGCTGCCCTTGGCAACTCCGAACGTGGCAGTGTACGACCAGATCGACCTAGGGAGAGAGTCATAAATTTGTACCCCAATCCACTTACGGACCAGCTACGTTATCAGAGCCCTATCTACGTACTCTACGTAGACAACTTTCCGTAAGTGGAGTGCAAACTCGCGAATTCACGGGTTTTTCCCGCCCACTAACGTAAAGTTGCTCAACTTTACGTAGTGCGGAACCTCTCTAGTATCTTCATGAAGTTAGTACCCTCGGGGAGATACAGGAGCAGGAATAGGGCCTTTGTAAATAGCTGCTTTTCTCTGCCAGTATGGTAATGATATTGTTGGCTCTTTTACCTTTAGGTTTTTTTCCTTTCTTCTTTTGTGTTCCAATGGATTCACTAGTATTTGAATTGATTTTAAAGTTTACTGAATTCATTATGAGAGTTTGTTGAATGATTTGTGCAATTTATTTTGCCTGTACAAGAGGACCCTCAGGGAGTTACGTGTAGTACCTTCACACAGATATGTTAGTACTGTTGTTACGTGTAGTACCTTCACACAGATATGTTAATACTGTTGTTACGTGTAGTACCTTCACACAGATATGTTAATACTGTTGTTACGTGTAGTACCTTCACACAGATATGTTAGTACTGTTGAGTACGAAGAAGGGTCTTACCTTCCAAGACACAACCAACAACGGGAACAGGTAGTTGGCAAGACATTTATTATAGGAGACGAAGACAAGGACGAACCGGAAACGACTACATGGTGGAAGAGAGCGAGACAGATCGAGTGAGGGCGGCAAGATAAAGGGCCTGGGTAGCTATGGCAAATATGGGTGCGCAAGTAGCTACCCAGGCCAACAGAACAAAAGATGACAAAAGGAGACAAAAGGTGAGTACGACATAGTATGGGGTTCATGCAGGCCAGCTTGGAAAAGGTTGTAGAACGTACGGGAGGAGGTACCTAACAGTACCTTCACGGAGATAAGTGTAATGTCTTCCCAGAGATAGTAGCTGCACAGGATGGGCAATGCAATCATTGAATGGAGTAAGGAACTGGCTCAATGACAACTCTACCTGCATGAACAATGACGAATCAATGCAGCAGTTTTATTGACAATAGGGGCGTAGGAACTGGTTATGAAATATGAAACTATAACTACCTCACAGTGATGTGGGTAAATAGATCCGTCGCAGCGAGGCCCAGGGTAGCCTTCTCTAGCTTATGTTGACCGTCGCAGCGAGGCCCAGGGTAGCCTTCTCTAGCTAATGTTGACCGTCGCGTGAGGCCCAGGGTAGCCTTCTCTAGCTAATGTTGACCGTCGCAGTGAGGCCCAGGGTAGCCTTCTCTAGCTAATGTTGACCGTCGCAGTGAGGCCCAGGGTAGCCTTCTCTAGCTAATGTTGACCGTCGCAGTGAGGCCCAGGGTAGCCTTCTCTAGCTAATGTCGACCGTCGCAGTGAGGCCCAATGTAGCCTTCTCTAGCTAATGTTGACTGTCGCAGTGAGGCCCAGGGTAGCCACAATGTACTCATGCACACACACTCACAAGCAGGGTTGAGGGTTGTCATGACTTGTTTTCGAATAAAGATTTGAAAAGAATATGCTCAATGCAGGTCTATAGTCAATTTCGCTAATATTGACTGCGGATATAACGACAATTCATGAGTAACGACAGAATTTCCATGCCCAGAACAAAGTCCCGCCTACCTGTATGCATATAATAAGACTTCGTATAAGGACACTTCGCAAATAAGGACACTTTTCTGATGCCCCACCGAGTGTCGTTATACGCAAAGTTGACTGTATATGATACTGGCGTGGACATGAAAATGCGGACGAATTCCCGGGGCCGGCGCCGTCAGTGCGTACAGAACGTTGCATGCAATGCGCATGTTGATCACAGTGCACATGTGCTAACCCCGGCTGCATGGCCAGCGCCCTGGGGCCGCTTGACCGCCAACCGGGTTTCCATGTCCACGACAGTAGTATGTGATGGTAGACTGGTTCCAAGAAAGCAAATGACAATAGCTGCGCAATGTCATCACATTGGAACGTCAGCGATTCACACTGCCTACCAGGGGCAGGTGCAGAAAATAGTTGCCCGCCAAGGGCTAGCCTGCTGCTGTTCACTGCAGACCGACGACACGAACCGCCACTGAGGCCAACAGCCAGCCCCCCCCCCCCCCCCCTCCCTCACCCAAGGGCTAAGCTGTCACTTTGAAGAAAAAACCCGGCCAAGAGTTCAAAATTCGGCTGCAAATTCCGGGGGGGGGGGGAGGGGGTTTCTGCGGCATTTTCTGCAGTAAAATCAAAAATCTGTGGCACTTTCTGCAAATTGTTCACCTTCCTTGTAGACGATATGACAACTTGTTGCTTTAAGGAGTACTTTTCACACTATCCTTTGCAGTCACAAACCGTGAATGAGAGTGAAGAATCTTGGAGAGACCTGCACTCACCTACACTGGCAAGAGCAATGTGCTCAAACAGATCGCAAAGTAGTTTTTCTGCTGCTTTCTAAGTAGGAATTTTACTGATCTACCTTAAAATTCAGATTCCGCAGGCAAAAGTGTGGATTCCGTGATTTCCGTGGATGATGGGAACTTCTGTGAAATTTGCAGCGGCCGCAGAATTGCATTTTTCCAAGGGGACAGGCTTTGTAATCCTGCCCACCACGGGCGCACAAATGGCAACCTGCCAGCTGAGGGCGCATGAACGGCCGCCGAGGCCAACGACTTATCCATCAAGGGCTAAAGCATACAGCCCTACCGAGGGCGCATGAAAACCACACAGCCAAACAGAAGTTGTCTTTATTATACCTATTGATCACACTGAACTCAAAATCTCAATTTCTCATCTCGGCCGATTGTCGCGCTTTACATCCAAACTCTTCATATGGATATGAGTAAGTGTCCGCCACTGAAACTAGATACTAAATGCAGTCAGAAAGTGAAATAACTACGCGCAGAACTGACAGAGTATTGAGAGAAAGAGGGGGGTGTGTGCAAAAACAAACGAGTACAAGGCAGTCGTACAGTAACAAAGAATGTCGACTTTTACTGGATGGTGATGATACCAGTACTTGACTAAGCAGTCTAACTACAATTTGAAGCAGCAAAGTAGCACAACCAAGTTAGGTCCAGTTGCCTTTTCCGTTTTTAACAATGTGTAACTTCTGTTGCAGTTTGCTGTTGATCGTCTTGGTCTGACAATTGTTATATTGCATGGTTGGTTGTTGTGGGTTGCGTTGTTGGTGTTGGTGTTGGTGTTTTAGCTGGTCATACATCGGTAAGGCAGTTTGGTAATTGTAGTTTTAGTGCTTTTGTGAGTGTTTTGAGTGGCCTGATGCGGGTATGCTTCACTGCCGCAGACCCGAGCTCGCGTGATAGCAGTGTTGATTGTGTGTATGTGTGTGTGTATATGCGTGTGTGTGTGTATGCGTGCGTGCATGTGTGTATGTGTGTGTGTGTGTGTGTGAGTGTGTGTGAGTGTGTGTGTGTGTGAGTGTGTAAACCCATGTGTGTGCATATGTGTGCATGTGTGTTCATTTGCTTCATCACTACAGTACCTTTAACACATATCTGTAATTCCTACAAAGCCACCCTTCAGACCGACCGGAACGGTATTGTTTTAACTGCGAGCTGGACAGAAGCAAACAAGATGTGCAGAGATCAGGGTAGCTTTTTGCTTAAAGATAATGAAATGAAAGGTGACCATTGCGTGGCATCGACCCTTTACAGATTCGCAGCATATGCTCACTATGGTTCGTACGGAATGTGGACTAACACGGAGGGTTTTGTCGGAAGGTATAACAACGTGGATAATATAATGCATATCCGCGACGAATTTAATACGCTTCACTACCGTCCGCATCGCTCGGTTGTATGCTTTGGTGAGTATTATCATTTCACCTTGTACATGTATACAGCATGATTGAATCATTTTAGACGTTCAGACGTAATTACGTTAGCATAAAGCGTAATCGATGTATGGATTGTTTTACGTTACACTGCCTGCGAAGCCATGTTCCGCCATACATAGTTTTGAATCACGCACATGTAGTTGCCCTTGGCAACTCCCAACTTGACTGTGTATGACCTAGGGAGAGAGTCATAGGGAGAGAGTCATAAATGTACAACCCAATCGACTCACGAAGCGCCTCGTTAGAAGAGCGCCATGTACATACTCTGCACTCCACTTGTGGCTGCCGGATGACACCGCCAGCCGTTTCGGACTTTTTACCGTAGATGTTGACGTGTACGGGAGTCAGAGAACTAGGCCATTATCACACAACGTTCTCTGACTCCCGTACACGTGTATAGCATCACACGATGATTGTTACCACGTATAGTTCATAACGGCTCGTCAGGTGTGCAGTTAGAACTCCGGATTGTGCGCCAAGAAAATTATGTTAAATTTAGAACGTGGAAAATGGCTTTCCTTCCATCCCCTCTTTGGAATTACCACCAATATCCATGAACCTTCCAAGTTGGAGTTCAAAATCCGGTTTAGTTTGTGAACAGAGAAAGGTAGCTTTCAATTAAAAGAGATCAATAATTCATGGGACAGATTTCATATCAATTTTTCACGTCACTGAGCCTGGGCCACAAATTTCTTTGGCCTACTTATCAAGCTTTAGTGGCTGATTCGGGTTAATTACCCGCAAAACCTTTGGATTGAGCAGGAAGTGTTGCTTTCAGGCAGGTTTGCGGAGTGGACAGTTGGAAGTGCTTGTGGTGTGCTTGGCACTCAGCAGTCACTCCAATGTCAGTCTGACAGCATGTTTGTTTGTTTATTTATTTTGTTTGTTTGCTTGTTGTTGTTGCTTGTTCGTTTGTTTATTTATTTTGTTTGTTTGTTTGTTTGTTTCTGTTGTGTTAGAGTCTGTCCAGAATTGAATATTCTGCGAAAGATGCTCTGCTGAATTTGTGAAGCCGCGGGTCTGTCCAGAGATTGAAGATTCTGTTTCTGAAATTCATATTGTGCATCCATCTAGTGTTTGTACGGTTCTGACTGCGTTACTGCTGACATAATTATCTTCCAGAATACCTCAATACAACTAAGTGAACACAATCTGGATCAACGATCAGACTTCAATACCTGCAAACCATTGCCATTTTTGTATTTCTATATTATTACTTAGGGACTCCCCGGAGGCTTCTCCGCGGCCTATTGAGGGGGTTTCAAAATGCATGAACCAAGTGCCAAGGTTTAATCTTGCTTGTTTTTTGAAGACAGTGAGGTTTTCCTCGAGGCTGGAGTATTTTGGAATGTTTATCTACTTTGATGTATGCAATATTCACTGGTTTGGTGTATGCCTACATATGTTTGGCATTCTCTTAACCCTTTGGAGTCCGTAACTTTTTTGCTTCCGCAGAATTTGTGACAGTCACGAAAATGCGCACTCCATTTCCAACATAACTTTGGTTCTACTTCACCGATTTTGAAGATCTTGGGCTTGTTGGAAAGCTCTTGATGAGAGACATACAATGAGCCCAAACTCGCAAAGAGCACTATTCATTGTCCGCCACAACGCGCCCCAAACGCGAGTCCAGCTCCAGATCAGAGACGAAATCGGTCTCCTGTAGCCATTTCACTGAATCTAGCTCGGAACTGTTCAATTTTTTTCAATTAGAAGCTTACCTTGCCGTGACTTCGCGCCGCGCCGGTCCTGGCATATGCCGCCTGTCATGAAGCTGGGAAAATCCCTTTTTTTCACGCACTGCTGACTCGCAGCACGCAGCGCAGAAAATTCGAAATGTTTGATCGCTCGCCGCTCACTCAAACTTCATCGGAGAGACTTCGGACCTGTTCGAGGCGATAGCTGAGAGTTTTCTCTACCATCTAGACCCTTCGATTGTTGAATTTGGTCAAGATTTGGCCAAGAACCGAAAGTTTGACTGCGCCCACATGCATACAAAATGCCCATGGTTCGAAATCGAACCATGGACTCCAAAGGGTTAAAGTTGCTTTGCTGGTGCTTATTATGGGACGCTGAAGGGAGTGCATGTATGCATGTATGCATTGGGGGTGCGTGCATGCATGCGTTTGTGGCGACATGTACGTGTGTACTAGTGTGTGGGTGTATGCACGCGTGCGTGCGTGTTTGTTTGTGTGAAATCTCCCAGCATGTGCTAATGACGAGCTTTGGATGGGTTGGTGACAAGTTCGTCACTGTGGATCGCTGGTGGCAGGGTTTGGGAGTGTGAGTGACTGCCAACACGGTTTAATCAAGCAAAAGGATAGTCAATATTTCTTTTTTTTAAGTACATGCAATAAGAATAAATACAAGGAAAGGGTTCTGGATAATAAATAATCAGGACAATGTGGATCTGGCCGCCATTCTTGGGCTCTCCCTCTCGATCTCCTCGACCTTGCGCAAGCATGCGCAAATATGTACAATTCTGTAGCTAAAACAAGTATCACATGAGACCTACGTCACTGGTCCAACACATGGCACTACTCCGGGTATGCCGAGTATGGGGAGAATGCGTACAGCAAGAACAGAGTACCAGTACTAGTACATTGACTATGCTTCTACTACGGTTCTTGTTTACTGAAGGCTTGTCATTAGGGAGGTTTTGCATTCCGAATTTCGGAATTATTTTCGACTGTGCTTTTCCGAAAAAAGCGCGTTCCGAAAAACGGTATTTTCAGTGTTTTGCATTCCGAAAATCTGATTCGACTTCGTTTCCAAGGGTTGCCATGCAAAACAAAATGGAGAGCGTCGAAGAGGTTGAGCAGGATCAGGGAGTCGTAAAATACCTGGTATTTTACGACTCCCTGAGCAGGATCAAATCCATGTGCGCAAGCCAAACTGTTTTTGGGTGCGGTTCGAAGACGAGGACGTACTGATGGTGGACCAAGTGATCCAACAGCTGAAGACGAGGTTGGCGAACTACTGTCTTGTACTGTCAGTAGGCTCCATGGCAAAGGAAGATAGAGTGTGATGGAGTGTGAGAAGATTAGTCAACATGGCGAGATCAGCGAGAGCAGCAAAACCAGCAAAAATCAAACTGACTACATACGTGGAAATTTTTTCAAATAATCGAGAGCAGCAGAAAGCAAAAATACAAATATGAAAAATACACTTTTTTGTATTCAAATATGTACTCCCAAACATGAAAGAGCCGAAAATCCATTTTCGGAAAACCATGCACTTTCGCCACCACACTTCCGAAAGTTCGACTACTTTTTCGACTGCTGCCGCCACATTCCGAAAATAATTCCGAAATTCGGAATGCAAAACCTCTCTAATGAGACCAAACATACAAGACATCATGCATCATGCATCATACACATTATTAGATACAGTTCAGTGGGACTACCACAGGGTAGTCATAGCCCAAATTTGCTAGCAATTCTTTGAGCAAAATATCGGACGCGCAAGTTGCCGGCAAGTTTTGAGCAAAATATCGAGTTTTGGTTGGCTTTTCAGAAAATCCAAGGCTTCTCAGGGACTTTCTCAACGCAATCAGTCTTCAAAGTTGAAAACAGGCACAAAAGTGGGACAAAACTGACTCATGGCCACATTTTTGTAGAAAGTTGAGCAGCAGCAGGAGCTCAATCAAAAACATTCTCGTTATCAGCGACAATTATCGTTGAGTTTTCCTTGAAACTCATTTTTCTCGAGCAAAACCAAAGCAAAATACCGACGGAGAAAGGAAATGCCAAGCAGAATATCGAAAAATTTGTGGCAAAATTGTGCGGCAAAATATCGATGTGGGCAGAGAAAATTTGGGCCATGACTACCACAGGGGTGCGTGCATCCAGTCTTGCGTTTGTGGTGGCGTGTACATGTACGTGTGTACTAGTGTGTGGGTGGATGCACGCGTGCGTGCGTGTTTTTCTTTTTAATTAATTGTTTGTGTGAAATTCCAGCAGGACATGTTAAAGCCAAAAAAGGGGGAAGTTAAGCCTAAAATCAAATTTTCACCAGTTGTAGTATTCGGGGTGGTGAGTCGAATGGTCTTGGTCCGAGGAAGCTGAGACACTCCCTTCTTTTTTCCCAATCGAACTCGCGCACTTCCACCGAAACTGGGTGACTGCGCTGTAATGGGTAGCCGAGTGGTAGGCGCGGTGGATTCAACAAGTAATTCAACAAGAATTACTTTTATTCTACTTCTTTCAGGTACACACCTGAGATATAATTATTAGTGAAAGAATAAACGGCAAAATAACTGACTTTCTCTCCGGTGCACACCTAGAGGTTGAATAGCTCGTTATTATCAAAATCTCATCTTCATCAAAACAGAAATGCGCAGCCGCTTTTATGCAGCAGCTGCCGTACGCTTACATACGGAGATACACTAAATATACATCAGGCAAAGCTCCGTATTAGTTCCGTACTGCTTTCGTATTGGTCGGGCAGGGATACTACACCCTCCCTTCCTACAGATAATCACGCCCACGTGATTTTCAAAAAATTAGTGAAGAGTTACGAACACAGCGTCAACCGGAAGATGGCAAATTATATCGGAAATGATAACGTTTAGAGTAGACAGAAGAAATGAACTGATAACAAATCATAAAGTAGAAGTAAAAGCACACCAGGTTCACACCATCTCACGGGGTCAAAAGGGGAAAGAACTGTCCTCCAAATAGGACCTGAAAAACTACAGCACTCTTGCTGCACAACGCTGGCACAACCCGCCAGGAACATCGCAGGTCAAAAACCGAACTGAATACACTATACCTATAAGGGGCGTTGTCACACACATTGTCCCACGTTAGCTGGGTAAGCCGTGGCTCACCATGATCAGACGCCTACCAAACTAAACTGGATTCACACACTCGCATAAAGGAAGACTGAAGAGAACAGGGAGACTGAAGGAAAACAGGAAAGAAAATGCCATACCTGGAATCAGCGTTAGTAACCACGGCGGCGGCTGGAGCTATGGCGGAGGGCGAGCCAGGTTTTATCTTCATCTTGGTTGAGCCGGTCACTCAGAGCGGCTAGCTCGGCGTCAGACAAATGACCTCCCTCCTCGTCTTGAATCGTGGTCTTCACATTGTCGATAGCATTGCTTTGCGCGACGTAAAGAGTGATGGTATAGCCAGGAAGAGTGTTGACGAAAATCTGCATCCCACCACGGAGACGAAGTACCAAGTGAATAGTGGACTCCTGCTGAACGTTGTAGTCACTCAGGGTTCGGCCGTCTGCCAACTACGCGCCGGCAAAAATCAAACGCTGCTGGTCTTGGGGAATACCCTCCTTGTCTTGATCAGCAGCCTGCACGTCGTCGTCCTCATCAGCTTCGCCATCACCACCGGTAGTATACATGTAGGTAGCGGGTTGCTTGGAATCGCCATCGGAGTCTCCAATGGATGCCATGCGGAGGGAAGGGTGATCCACACTAGCACCTGACTGTGCTGCAAGCTAATAAGCATGGCCAGGCCCAGGAAAGCAAGAAACATGATTCTCATCTTGATTCGTCGCAGGGAGCTGCAGCGGGTTGAGCCATGGAGGTCTGGGGTCGAATCACGTTGTTTTATTTAAAACTACACCGCTGCCACCAATGTAATGGGTAGCCGAGTGGTAGGCGCGGTGAAATCAACAAGAATTACTTTTATTCTACTTCTTTCAGGTACACACCTGAGATATAATTATTAGTGAAAGAATAAACGGCAAAATAACTGACTTTCTCTCCGGTGCACACCTGGAGGTTGAATAGCTCGTTATTATCAAAATCTCATCTTCATCAAAACAGAAATGCGCAGCCGCTTTTATGCAGCAGCTGCCGTACGCTTACATACGGAGATACACTAAATATACATCAGGCAAAGCTCCGTATTAGTTCCGTACTGCTTTCGTATTGGTCGGGCAGGGATACTACATGCGCCCTACTAGATGGGGATGTGTATGCAAAATGTCACTAAAAGCGCCATGTCGTTCTTATAAAAGCCCGGATGACCGCGATTGGCCCATATGTTGTAGTCTTTTGGACGCTGAGTCGACTGGTCCGAAACGGCTGCGATGCAGCATTCCTCCTATATTCCCAATCGAACATGGTTGAACAAGCGGTCACGTGCTCCTGGGTGCCCAAGTCACCTGGTCACCGCGCCAGCACTCCCAGCAGGCGACAACCAGGGAGTCGTAAAATACCTTTTTTATTGTTTTATTTTACGACTCCCTGGCGACAACTTTCACACCAAGGTTCAACTCGAGTTCAACTCAAGTGACAGGACTGCACCCAAAAAAGGTCTAACAGGCTAGTAAGTTGTACCCTGCAGGGCAGGCACGGTGACCAGGTGACTGGTGTACGCAGGAGCACGTGACCGCTTGTTACACCATGTTCGATTGGGAAAAAAGGAGGAACGCTGCATCGCAGTGGGTCATAAAATATCAAAGATAAGTAGAGAAGGCGTGCACAATTTCGGCTTGTACAATTCGTTTTAGCAAAGCTTCCCCCTTCTTTACTTGTCTTTGATATTTATGACCCACCCAAGTTGGGTGGTGTGCTGCTTTGCTGCTTTGGATTGTAGTAAGACCGCTTTGTCAAATATCCTAGTACTCTCGGCATAGTTGTTGTTGTTGTTGTTGTGTTTATTTTAATTCGCAAACCAAACGGGCAGATCTGCCCAATGAAAAGGTGGCGAATGCAGATAGAAAGCAGTAATAAATGAAATTGGGGACTGATGTAATTAGGATAGAGGTGGAGAAAAACTAAGCCAGCTGATCATCAAACAGGACGTCTGGTACTCTAGGTACTAAGGCCAGTAAGTGTGTGCGGGATCATGCTGGCGCGGAACTGGCGGAGCGTGGAGATGGCACGTATATCGCTGGGTAATGTGTTCCACAGCTGGGCGCCCCGGAACGCGAGGCAACCCTTGCCGAACCTGGTGGAAACTGGCGGTTGGCGCAGACCCATGGTGGAGTGCAACCTAGTTGGGCCAGCTACCGAAGGAACTAGGAGGGCTTGCAGTTCAGAACTTGCGTGCTCATTCCGAGACCTCCAGACCAGAACGATGAACTTCTGCCTGAATATCTCGGATACTCTGTAGGTGTCCAATTGCAGCAGGAGGGTACGCGCGGAGGTGTGATGCGAGAGTCCGAAAACCGCCCTTGCCGCCCGATTCTGCATGACTTGTAGCCGATCCAATTGGTTGGCAGTAAGAAGCGGGGAAAACGCATTGGATCCGTACATCAGGTCAGACATGATGATCGCTTTAAAGTAGAGAACTCGGCTCTGATGAGTCAAGCAGCGACGCAACCTCCATAGTGCTCCGATCCTCTGGGCCAGTCGAGCGGTGCAGCGATCAACATGGGGCGTCCATGACAGATCCGAGTCGAGGAGCACTCCAAGATACCTGGCCGCAGTAACGACAGGAATCGGCGTTTCATAGTCGATTGAAGACGCCGCAATTTCCAGAGGGGCGGGTGAAACCACATAATCCTGGAGTGATCTTTTGTCTACGCCTGCGCCTTTCACCGCCGGTGAGTGGTATGTAGGCAAGCTGAATATTATGAAGAACACGTCCCTGTGCAGAGTGGCGCAGTTATCACCCAGGACATCCGGGCAGACTGCCTGCGCAAACTGGCCTTGTGGAGGGCTCCGGGCCATGACAAGCTGCATGGGTACTGGTGGAAGAGGCTGGCAAGCCTGCATTCTTACCTTCGGAGAGCCTTACAGAGGGTGATAGATGGCCACAGTGACATTCCGGGATGGTTGACGTCTGGCGCTACTACTCTCCTGCTGACTTGGTTGCAAGGAGCACCTGATAGTGGATAAGATGATTCTGGAGGACGCCCATACGAAAGGGCGAAATTTGGTCATGGCATACCTGGATTTCAAAAAGGCGTTTGATAGTGTGTCGCATGAGTGGATTCTACATGCTTTGACGATGCATCGATTCCACCCGTCTCTGGTCGCAACTATTGCTCGTAGCATGCAGAACTGGAGAACGACAATGCACATATGCGACCAGGGAAGATGCAGGGTCACTACCGGCAACATATCTATAAGAAGAGGCATATTTCAAGGTGACACATTATCCCCATTACTGTTTTGCCAGGCGCTAGACCCAATCAGTTTTGAGCTCAACCGATTGCCTTTGGGATACAGAATCAGCTGCAGAGACGCCGAGTTGACTATCAATCACTCTTGGTACATGGACGACATTAAACTCTACGGGAAATCTACGAAGGATGTGACTACCCTCGTGTCTACCGTGGGTGGTGTTGGCGATGACATCCGCATGAATCTCAACCCGGCCAAGTGTGCCATGCTGCACGTCAGGAGAGGAAAACCAGATGAAGGATACTCTATCCAGGTTGGCGATGAGACCATTGCAGAGTCACTACAACTCAATGAAACATACAAGTACCATGGAGTAGTGCAAGCAGCCACGATACCTCACTCGTAGCTCAAGACGCAACTCACCGCAGAATACAAAAAGAGATTACATTTGCTTCTGACCAAATGCGAGAAACATGATCAAGGCCATCAATACGTATGCTTTGCCGGTTATGGCATAATATTAATAGTTATGGAATCGTAAATCGGACCGAGGCTGAAATAAAGACCACAGATCGAGCGACAAGATCAGTCTTGACTGCGTCTGGATTTCACCACCCCAAAGCCTCAGTCAACAGGCTCTACATGAAGAGGGGAGATGGAGGCCGGGGCTTGGTCTCTTGTGAGGATATGCACGGCCGGAGCATGTGTGGCCTGGCCCCCTACATGAGTACCAGCCCAATGGCCAGAATAAGCCTGTTTTATCAGTATCATCAACAAAAAATCCTACAACAAAAAGCCACTCAATAACTGCAAAGGCCGGGCGGCTAATTTCCTGTCGAATTTGGATCTTCCAGCAGCTGGACCAGCTTTACCCAATAAGCATACAATTAAGCAAGCGTGCGCAATGCGAAAATCCAAAGCACTTTCCACTGTGCCGCTGCATGGGAGATATTGGAGCCGCTTGGAGGAAAATCGCCTAGATAAGGAGCTTACCTTCATGTGGCTAAAATCAAGGACACTGAAACCTTCAACTGAAGGCATGATTATGGCAGCACACGACCAATCCCTCAAAACGAAAAAATTCCCGATACGCCAAAATGAAGTCAATTGCTCGAACTGATGCCAATTGCAGGCTTTGCAAGGGCAGCCCAGTTCTTGCTCGGACCAGTTACATCGAACGTCATAACCGGATAGTCAAGTAGTGTATGTGCACTTCGAAACGTGTAAAGCACGGGATCCACATACTGGTGCTTCACGATTCGACCACCAGCTCAAGGCATTGGTCAAAAGGGATCGGTATCGGCTCTATTGGGAGTATTCGGTCCCAACTCCCAAAAATGGCAACTTTGTCCGGTATACCCTATCCTTGGTCATGTACATACAATTATCCCTTCACTGTGCATAGTTCGAAACTTCCCCCCCCCCCCCCCCCACACACACACACAATGGTTGCCTGCTTTCCTTTGTCATCCACAACCATTCAACGCGGTGAACCCCTCGATAGGCGATTTGCCTTTGGGTCATCCTAATAGAGTTATTAACTGACCTGAAACTATCAGCAAACAGGCCAGATCTGCTCCTTGTTGATGACAAGGAGCGCATCGCATACATTATAGACATCAGCGTCCCTGGTGAGAACAACATCAATAAGGAAATGGCTGAAAAACGCTCGAAATATTATGACTTGAAGCGGGAGATTTCCAGAATTTGGTCCCTGACCCATGTTGACGTGGTCCCTGTGGTTGTCTGTGCCCTGGGAGGCTTGGTGAGAGAGACTCCTCAATGCCTTCGGACTGTGCAGGGAGGAGACCTGGCTATTGTGCAATAGGAGGCTATCCAAGGTTCCGTTAAAATTCTAAGAACTGTCCTTAAGATGTAGATGCACATCTGCTGCGTTTTCATGTTCAATAGCCAAGAGACTTGAATACCGATTGAAAAAGATATTTCCTTTGTTACTACCTTCATTGGTTGATGTACTTTGATTTAGTACTCGGACGCTGGCCAGTTTAGGCTTTTGCACTTGGCTACAATTTGCATAGGCCATACTTGAGTCCTGGTGTCGGCTTTTTCCCTTGTGCTACTTTAGAGCGGACTCTAGAGGCGTCAGTAATAGACTGGTACTGATTCCGAATCCCAATGTCAAAATAATCCCCATAACAACATCATTCGGCTCACCAAGTTTCGAGCTTTGACTGATCTCAACGTTCTTATCACTTGTAAAATACCTGTCGCTGCAAATTCTTTATTATTGTTTTGATGCTGGAGTTCGGATTGAGGTTCATTCCTTTCTTCCTCTTCCTTCCCCTATTTCCTGTCCCTTTGGTTTTTAGCTTTTTATTTTTCACTTTCTTTTTGCTGTCCCACCCATGGAAATATTTTCCCGGTGGGTCAGGCTTATCGCCTTCGAAAGAAGTGAATAAAGGAGACATAATAATAATAATGCATGGCCAATTTTGGCTGATGCTGCAGGATGCTGAGCTGGATCGAGGGCTCTCCTTTGCGTGGTTGCGGTCTTCTGCCTTGCGTCCGGCGACAAAAAGTATTGTCATGGCCATACAGGACCAGGCTATCGCAACACGGAACTTACAAGAGATATTTAATCGAGGAACGGGTGTGTCAACGAAAACGAGCTGCAGGATGTGTGGAAAGGACGAGGAAACGGTTTTCCACCTTATTGGAGCATGCACGGCTTTTGCTGGAAGTCACTATGTCAATCGGCACAACAGGTTAAGCCTAGTTCACATTCGACGCAACGCCGACGGTACGGGACATATTAGGGCTTGTCGGGAGGGCTGGGGTGAGCTGTAATTTACAAAGCAAAATATCTTCACTGGACGTTGTGCAGGAAGTATGGTGCATCGGACATTTCGAATAAGTACACAAGTCACCAACTCACTAACGTCGTGTACAGTGCTGAAACGGATGTGTCAATTTACTGGGAAGTGCCAATTCCAACAGCAGCGCCCGTTGGAGCAAACAGACCCGACATTGTTATCAAGGGCAAAGATGAAGCGTTGCTTGTGGACGTAAGTGTCCCTCTGGATAGGAACATCCGCCGAAAATCTGTAGAAAAGATACAGAAATATCAAGGCCTGACGCGTGAGGTGGAACAGCTGTGGCAGGTTCGGACCAAGATCGTGCCAGTGATTGAGGGGGCATTAGGTGGATTAACCCCCTCGACTGCTGACTTTGTGAGGGAACTGGATGCCAAAGCCAGCGTATCCATCTTGCAAAAGGAGGCGCTCCTTGGCACAGTTGTCATCATCAGGTCAATAACTCAGATGAATAACAATTACCCTCCAATAAGTTACATTGGTTTGCGAATGCCCATGGTTCGAACTATAGTATTAGTTGAAGCCCCTCTTTCCAGAAACTAATTATGATCATAATATTAATCAAATAAACTACGTGGAGATAAAAGTTTAATAATAGCTATGAAAAGTATGAATGCCGCAGACATCACCACGCAACATGACAATTAGTTCAGGATTTGAGAGCGTGTGTTTCCAGAATCGATTTTCAAGCTCCGATCATCAGTGGAAATACGGAACTAAAGTGATCAAGGGAAAAACAAAGGTTAAAAATCCAAAGAAGTGTGACACATGACGCGTAAGTATTACAAAAAGTGAGGGCTAAGGATAAAGAGTAAGTGTGACAAATGGGCATGAACAGTGCAGAAACAACTCATGAACACGGGGTGCAAACTCACCAAAATAACCAAAGTGTTACAACAAGTTCTTTTTGCTTACACAAATCGGGCTTATGCGTACGAATACAAACAGCTGCAAGGACCTTCAACTACTGGACATACCGGACACGACACAGTACAGAGAAGTGAGAATCATCATACACACTCAAACAATCGGGACGAGATAACAAATGCAAGTACACAGCTGACTTCTTTCGAATTTCACCCTCATCAGCTCCATCACCTTCCCTGTCACCTGACTCCTCCTCGTCCGTTTTATCACCATCACCACCAGCCGTATGATCGTCATCCGCCTCGTCATCATCCGCCTCGTCGTCATCTGTATCTTCGTCATCCGCCGCATCATCACCCAACTCATATTCACCGCCAGTCAGTCGTCTGATACCATCCGTGTTCTCCTTCCTACGTCTGTCCCGTGCCACTGTCCTTAGCTCATCCACGTCTCGAGATTGTGTTCCGTTTAGCTTCTGGCTTCTGTTCTCCTTCGATGCTCCGCGTTGGCCTTGGCCATTCCTAGCATAATATACATACGTATTTCGGTTGAATAATTGGCGGTCGACCTCCGTGGTCTCTGGACACACGGATCAGGCGCCAGAGGGTGCTGCGGTAACATGTTGTAGCACTTAGGTTATTTTCGTGAGTTTGCACCCCGTGTTCATGAGTTGTTTCTGCACTGTTCATGCACATTTGTCACACTTACTCTTTATCCTTAGCCCTCACTTTTTGTAATACTTACGCGTCATGTGTCACACTTCTTTGGATTTTAACCTTTGTTTTTCCCTTGATCACTTTAGTTCCGTATTTCCACTGATGATCGGAGCTTGAAAATCGATTCTGGAAACACACGATCTCAAACCCTGAACAAATTGTCATGTTGCGTGGTGATGTCTGCGGCATTCATACTTTTAATAGTAATATTAATCACTTGCCAATAACAAACACAACAATAATACCATCAGCCCCCAAGGCCCCCCATTCACCGGTTTTGACGGTGCTTCCCTGATGTTGAATGAGAAGAATTATATCGCTGCCTTCAGTTCTATTTTGTCGCTGAAGGGCTCGATTTCAGGTTTGATGACGGTTACTTTTCAACGGATTTTGTTTTCTGATTTAGCTCTCTTGCTATTTCTGTACCTGCTTGTGTTAAGTCTCTTTCTAGCAGATTAGTTGAACATGTATAATAGATTGTACGTGCTTCATTGTGGATTTGTTGTTCACAGTGCTTCTCTCTTTTTTCTTTCTTTTTTTCTCAGTCTCCTTTATTATAATATTATTATTTTCTTTACATACAACAGCAGTACTCTCCATGGTCTTAAGGTAG
The DNA here is from genome assembly GCF_964019385.1 of Sycon ciliatum. Classification (NCBI taxonomy): domain Eukaryota; kingdom Metazoa; phylum Porifera; class Calcarea; order Leucosolenida; family Sycettidae; genus Sycon; species Sycon ciliatum. The sequence goes on from NC_088647.1 coordinate 31,980,370, forward strand.
CAGCCTACCCATATATTTCATATGGCATTCAATTCACCGTAACTTTGGTGTCTCTCAATGGATTTGAGTGAACTTTTCACCACACACTCCTGCCACTATGCTGGCCCTCTGGCCATGATTTAAAAGTTCTTGCGCCTCACTGACAGGCTTTCCAGGTAGGCATGGCCCCGTAGGGTCCAGCGGATAATGCTCCGAAAATGTTCATATAATGCTAACCATAATGCTCCAAAAACTGCCTTATAATGCTGATTATATTGCTTCATGAAACTCGGATGTTGAGCCATAAATAAATTGTTTTGTAGTCAACTAGCCCATCACAATGTCATGCATGAGGAGTACTGTAGGAGTTTGGCTTTCGGCTTGTACAATTCGTTTTCGCAAAGCTTCCCTTTCTTTACTTATCCTTGATATTTATGACCCACCCAAGTTGGGTGGTGTGCTGCTTTGCTGCTTCGAATTGTAGTTAGACCGCTTTGTCAAATATCGTACTGGTCTCGTCATCGTCCAGTAACAATCGACATTCTTTGTTACGTTGGGACTGTAGCTTTTGCTCGTTTTCGTTGCGCTTGCCTTCCCCTCTTTTGCCTTCCCCTCTTTGGTCTTTCCATAACCTTGAACCTTCCAAGTTGGAAGGCTGTCGGTTAGCGCTACGGAGATGTGTTGAAGCTAGGTGTCAGGACGTCGAATGTTTCAGTACTCTGTCAGTTTTGTGCCTAGTTATTGCACTTTCTGACTGTATAAAGTATCATGTTACAGTGATGGAGAGTTACTCTTAACTCGTATCCATATGTCCTTTTCTCTTCTACATATATTGCTTCAGCAAGGGATATAATGCTCTTGGTTTAGGACAAAAATGGAAGAAAGTCTGCACATTGTCAAACTTCCAGGAAGTTATGCTTATCGTTGATCTGCATCTGAAGCTGCCACCTTATCTCTCACGAGCTCCACCACTTCTTAGCACTATAAGACATGATCGCTTCTCCATTGATTGTTCTCCATTCCAACTTTGATGCAGGGTTGTGGTAGAATAGTCGGTGTATCAAATCTTTCCCTAAATATCCATGTAGTGAGAGATGAAACCATTATTGCAGGTAGTCACTCATTGTTGGGATGAAGTTAATCTTGGCAAATAGTATTCCTGCCTGCAGACAAGCTGTCACTGCGTCCACTCTGTTAATAATGTCTTCATCTGAAACACCAGACGTGAGGCCAGCTCCTGAGATCCGATCTCACATGGAGAGCCCTCGCATTTGCGGAAATCCTGAAATCACGTGGTCAGAAGTTAATTTGCCACTCTACATCCTCGTCTTGTGCTCTCATCTTCTCCTCGAGATGGTGTGTACCGTGTAGACGTACATATATGGCTTGCCACAATACTCTTCCTTTGTCTGATAGCATTTGACTGTAGGCCTGGCATTACTACCGTCCACAACTAACTGTACGTGCTTCATCAGGAAAGTAAGACAGGCGCTGCTGAGCAATCAACTTGGTACTAAGTCAATGAGAAATTCTAGTTCTTTTCGAGCCTCCTGAGCTGGACTCGGCAAAGGCAGTTCTTTTGGAACGAGGTATTTCTGTTTTTAGGCGCTCCTTCATCCTGGTCCAAATTTAGCAGTGCATCAGTGTCTACTTCAGTATCGCTAGAGATGCTATCGCCAGAGCCTCTGGCACAACTAGAAAACTCTGCTTCGTCTGTTTGGTATTCACTTCACGTATGTCTCCTCCATAGCTCTCCATTATTCTAAAAGTAAAAGAAACCTATGGTTGATAAATATGGATTGGTGGTAAAGACACACCTGGCAATATCGCGGTAAACACACGCCTGCCCGCACACGCTCTCTAAGCTGCAAAGTTCTAGCACAGAGCTCTCCTTCTCACCACCACCACCATCAGTTCGCGCCTGGCGCCTAGTCCATACATGGTTGGCGGTATCCGACATAGCAGGCTGGTACATCTAGTAGCGCATGGCACTTAGAAGATGACACAGCAACGGCATAGCTCGATTGCGACGTACGTTTCGTCCCCGCTGGACTCATCAGGCAATCTTCTTCTTGGATGTCTTCATACGGAGCTTGACTCGGGAGAATGAAGTTGAAGACACCACTGCAGCTGTACTTATGGTTGATAAATATGGTGGTAAAGACACACCTGGCAATATGGCGGTAAACACACGCCTGCCCACACACGCTCTCTAAGCTGCAATGGTGGTGGTGGTGAGAAGGAGAGCTCTGTGCTAGAACTTTGCAGCTTAGAGAGCGTGTGTGGGCAGGCGTGTGTTTACCGCCATATTGCCAGGTGTGTCTTCACCACCATATTTATCAACCATAAGTACAGCTGCAGTGGTGTCTTCAACTTCATTCTCCCGAGCCAAGCTCCGTGTGAAGACATCCAAGAAGAAGATTGCCTGATGAGTCCAGCGGGGACGAAACGTACGTCGCAATCGAGCTATGTCGTTGCTGTGTCATCTTCTATGTGCCATGCGCTACTTGATGTACCAGCCTGCTATGTCGGATACCGCCAACCATGCATCGACTAGGCGCCGGGCGCGAACTGATGGTGGTGGTGGTGGTGAGAAGGAGAGCTCTGTGCTAGAACTTTGCAGCTTAGAGAGCGTGTGTGGGCAGGCGTGTGTTTACCGCCATATTGCCAGGTGTGTCTTTACCACCATATTTATCAACCATAAGTACAGCTGCAGTGGTGTCTTCAACTTCATTAAAAGAAACTTCATAAATAATTTCTCCGGATTTGTGTCACTTGAACTGCCTCGGCCTCGGTTGCGCATGCTTCACAAACGGCTTGTATGCATTTACCTGACCACATCGCTATGACGTTTTTATGTAGCAATAGTTATGTAGCGTTAGTGCTAAAGGTGTTACGTATCTACCGTGACAATCACAAAGTCATGTGCCGGTACAACGCATAGTGCTCAAATACCCGGAATGGGCGGAGCGTAGTACGCAAGAGGTGCACAAAAGGAGTAAAATAGGGCTGTTTCGTTGTTACTCAGAGTTTCATGGCAAAAACCAATCATCAGACAGCATCTCATGATCATGATTGTTGCCGATTGTGGCCAAAAACCTGAGATTTCCCGATAGTACCCACTATGAAACTCGTTATGCCGCTCAAACCTCACATAATGCTCGTTTTGTTCCTTTCTAATGCTCCATAATGCTCTGATGCTCGGATAGCCGTATAATGCCGAATATATTGCCGGCATTATTAGGCACCGGCGGATTATGCCGGCATAATTATTGGCATAATTTGGTGGTTTAAAATTTGGAGCATAATTTGGCATCCTCTCGGAGGTAGGAGCATAACTACACGATTATACCACAGTTCTAGTATGTAGGCTATACCATTGTGTACAATGCACTTGACCAGTGCTAGTGGTCTGCATGGTAAAGGGTTCGGAGGTCATACAGATAGTGTTTTCAATGAAAAGCAGGGTAGAAATCATGGCAAATCAGTATTGTATGCTCGAACTCGTCTTCTTTAAAGTTCTTTCTCACACTGACTAGCCCTTGGCGGATTATACCGGCATAATATTTGGCATAATCTTGGGATTTCGTCAAAACATCATGCTCCGGCATAATATTTATACGGATTCCAACGTGTAAAGTCGGCATAATCTTTCGGTTTAGACAAAAATTATGCTTAGGGGCATAATACAGCTTTGTCAGAAAGCCTGCAGATGTTTTTTTTAAATACCCCAGTTACGACTCCTTGTCATAGCCCTTGGCGGATTATGCCGGCATAATATTTGGCATAATCTTGGGATTTCGTAAAAAAATTATGCTCCGGCATATACGGATTTCAACGTGTAAGGTCGGCATAATCTTTCGGTTTAGACAAAAATTATGCTTAGGGCATGGCCGTGTGTGTATGCGTGGTTTCTCAATCCTCTATGTACAGCGTGAATACATAGTGGAACCGAGCATAATTCAGCATTATTCAGCATATTTGTTGGCATAATTGTGGCATAATCAAAAGCATAATTTGACGATTGGCCGAGCATAGTCCGCCAATGGCTAACACTGACACAATACATGTAGTAGAAGACTGATGGTGCAACGGTTGTGCAATCATAAAACCAAGATTCATGAGGTTTTCGTTCTGGAATTTGACATACGGACTGGTTGTTGTGATAAATGTAGTATTATTATTATTTGAAACTCGGATGTTGAGCCATAAATAAATGTAGAAAAGAAAAGGACATATGGATACGAGTTAAGAGTAACTCTCCATCACTGTAACATGATACTTTATACAGTCAGAAAGTGCAATAACTAGGCACAAAACTGACAGAGTACTGAAACATTCGACGTCCTGACACCTAGCTTCAACACATCTCCGTAGCGCTAACCGACAGCCTTCCAACTTGGAAGGTTCAAGGTTATGAAAAGACCAAAGAGGGGAAGGCAAGCGCAACGAAAACGAGCAAAAGCTACAGTCCCAACGGAACAAAGAATGTCGATTGTTACTGGACGATGACGAGACCAGTACGATATTTGACAAAGCGGTCTAACTACAATTCGAAGCAGCAAAGCAGCACACCACCCAACTTGGGTGGGTCATAAATATCAAAGATAAGTAAAGAAAGGGAAGCTTTGCGAAAACGAATTGTACAAGCCGAAAGCCAAACTCCTACAGTGTTGAAGCTAGGTGTCAGGACGTCGAATGTCTCAGTACTCTGTCAGTTTTGTGCCTAGTTATTGCTCTTTCTGACTGTATAATAGTTCCCAGTTACAGTGATGGAGAGTTACTCTTAACTCGTACCCATATGTCCTTTTCTTTTCTACATTATTATTATTATTATTATTATTATTTGGAAAGGATTGGGAGAACTTCATATTCAAGGATCAGTCGGGGAAGTGAACTGCCTGAAAAGAGAAAAAAACGCCAGACCCACCAGGACTCGAACCTGGGACCCTGCTTGTCATGAGCAATGCTCTAACCACTGAGCTATGGGACCAGGCTGAACCTAGAAGGCGCCGACAAGTTTTTCACTCCAAAGGCAGCTCACAACACGTGCCATACATACTGATGGCACTTAGGTCTTTTTCCCTCCCCCAGGGGACCAACCACGGTCAGTTTCTGGAAACTACCAGAGGTGAAAGAAAGTGATTAAATTTGGAAAGGATTGGGAGAACTTCATATTCAAGGATCAGTCGGGGAAGTGAACTGCCTGAAAAGAGAAAAAAACGCCAGACCCACCAGGACTCGAACCTGGGACCCTGCTTGTCATGAGCAATGCTCTAACCACTGAGCTATGGGACCAGGCTGAACCTAGAAGGCGCCGACAAGTTTTTCACTCCAAAGGCAGCTCACAACACGTGCCACACATACTGATGGCACTTAGGTCTTTTTCCCTCCCCCAGGGGACCAACCACGGTCAGTTTTTTTTGTTGTGAGCTGCCTTTGGAGTGAAAAACTTGTCGGCGCCTTCTAGGTTCAGCCTGGTCCCATAGCTCAGTGGTTAGAGCATTATTATTATTATTATTATTATTATTACTCATAAAAAGGACACACTTCAGGCTCATTACAAACATCTTGAAAGTTTTTGTCTTCACAAGTATACTTTCAAGCCTTCTCATCAGGTGAAATACAGGCAAGGGAAAAGGAACAGGAACAGTGGATTAAATACAGTAAGAAGGTGGTAAAATAGCGCAAAAAGAAAGAAAGAAAGAAAGAAGATAGCTAAAGTAAACAGCGAAAATTGCAATAATGACACAAAGGTGCAAATGCGAGAAAACTCAATAAGCGCGACATGTAGTGCGACAACAAGAGACAACCACTGGACATACATATAACTAACGAGGTTTTGACGACCTACCTAACAGCCTAAGTGTGAATTTGATTTGTTTCTGCTTGCAAAGGTTGGGTTTCCTTGTGTGGATGTATACAGCTTCCAAAACATTCAGCAATCTAGCACTGCGTACACGTGACACAATCGAAAAACAATCATCCGAATACACAGCACGACAATCAGGATGCTCAAACAAATGACTAGCAATGGACGACTCATACTTATCAGAACTAACATCAGAACAATCAGCATGTGCGGTGGACACATCCGATTTCACATGGCTAGTCGAGTGGACCCTAGCCGTTGCCTCTGTCTGTGCTTTAGTCGCTGCCATCGCCGCCGTTGCCGATCTTGTCATTCTTCTGGTTGATGCGGTTCCTGTCACTGCCACGCACGTAGGTGTCTTGTCCGGTTGTTTTTCTGGTGGTCTAGTTAATTGTGAGGTGACGTTGCTTGGTGTTGATGCCGCTGCGTTGGACCATCTTGTACCAGGATGATTCTTTGCTGGACGTCCCCTCCGTGGTCGAGTGGATCGTGCGTGTTGTGGAATAAGGTGTAGCGGTGCGTGTTGTCGGATGCGTGCGTCCAGATGTTGAAGAGTCCTACCTACATATCGGCTCTCACATTGCCGACACTCGAAGTGATAAATCAACTTGGATAATTGGCCTGTAGGTAGGACGTCCTTCCTCACCGTGAACGCACGCACCGTGGAGTAGATGAAGCGAATATGAACATTATGGTAATTGGACTCCACGGCAGACTTAACCCGACGCTGAACCATACGTGATACTGACTCGCCCTTCCACGGTAAACATAGGTATACTGGATTAGTGGAAACTTCAGCATTCTTCTTTGGACTGGTTTCAGTTACATACTTCACAATAACAGACTCGGGGTATCCATTGAGACGAAAAAGCGCACGTAACTTCTCCAACTCCTGCTCCAACCTTGAAGACGAACAAAGGCGACGTGCACGATCCACCAAATTACGCAACAAATTGATCTTATACAGTGTCGCGCAAAACGAATCCCAAACAATGTACAAGCCAGTGAACGTAGGCTTGCGATAGACCGACGTGACAACACCACCATCAATTGACTTCTCAACGAGCACATCAAGAAAAGGTAGACGATCTGACTCCTCAAATTCACACGTGAAATCCAACATACCATCAACAACCTTCCTCAGCAGATCACGAAATTGGAGGCACTGAGCCTCAGACTGAAAATACGAGAAAGAATCATCGACAAATCTCAAATCTCGATAAATTATGCGCCTTTCTTGATAGGTTGGTTGAGTCGAAGGAACTGATTGACTATGAGGCTAAGCTGCTTAAGCCTTTGGGTTCAGCTCGCCCTAGAATGTATGGCTTACCGAAGATTCATAAGAGGGATTGTCCTGTCCGGCCCATCCTTTCTATGTTAGGTTCTCCCCAGTATAAGATTTCTCGCTGGCTGTGTAGAATGTTGCAACCCGTTTTAGAATTATACAGTCGGTATGTAGTTCGCGATAGTTTTCAATTTGTCGATATTCTGCGCGACCACTCCTTCCCCGATACCTATGTTATGTGCTCTTACGATGTTGTTAGTCTGTTCACAAATGTCCCTTTGGATAAAGTCATTGATATTTGCTGCGAAACGCTATATCATCGCTCACTATGTCCGCCTGGCGAGTTACGTGAAGATTCGTTCCGCGAAATGATCCGCTTGGTAACGTCAGGTGTGGAGTTTTCCTTTGATGGTGTCATGTATCGACAGATTGATGGTGTTGCTATGGGTTCGCCCCTTGGTCCTGTTTTGGCAAATATATTTGTTGGTTATTACGAATGTCAGATTCCGGTTAGTTTGATGCCCCCATTGTACGTGAGATTTGTCGATGATTCTTTCTCGTATTTTCAGTCTGAGGCTCAGTGCCTCCAATTTCGTGATCTGCTGAGGAAGGTTGTTGATGGTATGTTGGATTTCACGTGTGAATTTGAGGAGTCAGATCGTCTACCTTTTCTTGATGTGCTCGTTGAGAAGTCAATTGATGGTGGTGTTGTCACGTCGGTCTATCGCAAGCCTACGTTCACTGGCTTGTACATTGTTTGGGATTCGTTTTGCGCGACACTGTATAAGATCAATTTGTTGCGTAATTTGGTGGATCGTGCACGTCGCCTTTGTTCGTCTTCAAGGTTGGAGCAGGAGTTGGAGAAGTTACGTGCGCTTTTTCGTCTCAATGGATACCCCGAGTCTGTTATTGTGAAGTATGTAACTGAAACCAGTCCAAAGAAGAATGCTGAAGTTTCCACTAATCCAGTATACCTATGTTTACCGTGGAAGGGCGAGTCAGTATCACGTATGGTTCAGCGTCGGGTTAAGTCTGCCGTGGAGTCCAATTACCATAATGTTCATATTCGCTTCATCTACTCCACGGTGCGTGCGTTCACGGTGAGGAAGGACGTCCTACCTACAGGCCAATTATCCAAGTTGATTTATCACTTCGAGTGTCGGCAATGTGAGAGCCGATATGTAGGTAGGACTCTTCAACATCTGGACGCACGCATCCGACAACACGCACCGCTACACCTTATTCCACAACACGCACGATCCACTCGACCACGGAGGGGACGTCCAGCAAAGAATCATCCTGGTACAAGATGGTCCAACGCAGCGGCATCAACACCAAGCAACGTCACCTCACAATTAACTAGACCACCAGAAAAACAACCGGACAAGACACCTACGTGCGTGGCAGTGACAGGAACCGCATCAACCAGAAGAATGACAAGATCGGCAACGGCGGCGATGGCAGCGACTAAAGCACAGACAGAGGCAACGGCTAGGGTCCACTCGACTAGCCATGTGAAATCGGATGTGTCCACCGCACATGCTGATTGTTCTGATGTTAGTTCTGATAAGTATGAGTCGTCCATTGCTAGTCATTTGTTTGAGCATCCTGATTGTCGTGCTGTGTATTCGGATGATTGTTTTTCGATTGTGTCACGTGTACGCAGTGCTAGATTGCTGAATGTTTTGGAAGCTGTATACATCCACACAAGGAAACCCAACCTTTGCAAGCAGAAACAAATCAAATTCACACTTAGGCTGTTAGGTAGGTCGTCAAAACCTCGTTAGTTATATGTATGTCCAGTGGTTGTCTCTTGTTGTCGCACTACATGTCGCGCTTATTGAGTTTTCTCGCATTTGCACCTTTGTGTCATTATTGCAATTTTCGCTGTTTACTTTAGCTATCTTCTTTCTTTCTTTCTTTCTTTTTGCGCTATTTTACCACCTTCTTACTGTATTTAATCCACTGTTCCTGTTCCTTTTCCCTTGCCTGTATTTCACCTGATGAGAAGGCTTGAAAGTATACTTGTGAAGACAAAAACTTTCAAGATGTTTGTAATGAGCCTGAAGTGTGTCCTTTTTATGAGTATTATCGCATTTTTGTCTCAGAGGAAACTGTTTACCTATTATTATTATTATTATTATTATTATTATTATTATTATTATGAAATGACCCAAAGGCAATGTGCCTATCGAGGGGTTCATTTGATTGAAAGAACAGTAGATGTAGAATTATGTACAAAGACAAGTAGGGATTGATGAGGAGAGAAATAGGGAAAATCAACTGCAAGGTGGCGGAATTCCGTTGATTGCATAAGCATGGTCAGATGTAAATTTCCTGAGTATTGACTTCGTACCTGGTCAGTATAGGAAATAAAACCTCGTAAAAGACCTCGGCTTCGCCTCGGTCTTTTACTCAGCTTTTATTTCCTATTGACCTCTTATCCCATGGTACGAAATGATTTGGGCCATTTCAGCCAATCAGCGACCGTTCTGAGCGGGGGTTGAGCGATATACCCCGCCGGGGTCAATAATATACCCCGCTGGGGTCACAATCGTGCGAATATTCCCCGGGTCACGCCAATAAAGGAGATTTTAGTGCTGGTCACGCTCTATTTGGGACAGTTATTATTATTATTATTTTGCTTGTTTGCGTTGGCATCAACCTGCATAAAGCAGGTATATAGCCTTCGCTTAAGCTGCCGTAAAAAAGAAAGCTCATCCTAAGCGAGAGGGCTAGAGGGAAATATAACGATAACGAGATACAGAATACAAAGAAATCCAATGAGTTCAACGTACAATTCAAAACAAGAAAGAAAGGAAAGAAAAACAGAGCCGAATCTACCGATTGATCCATCAATCGACAAAGGGGACTAATGGGGCTGTTAAGTGATGACGTCACAGTTCCTTCGATACGCATAACAACGATCCCACTGGGGACAAACAAAAGTAGCGTCGTCTCCACCGAACCAGTTGTCAGTGGCAACATATATAATCGTGTACATTTCTTCGTTTCTTCTTTTCTGTTTTCAGTGAGTGTTTTGTTTTCTCTTTGTCCTTGATCTCGACGATGTTGTCGTGCTCACCTTACTGAGACGTCTCTTGTGACTGTAGCTAGGCACCGGCGGATTATGCGGGCAGAAAACATTGGCAGAATTCGGTACTTTTTCGGGTAAGTTTCATGCATGTTTGGTATGTGGATAAAGAAATGGAGCAGAATTCGAGCAATTTCCCGCCATAAGGTTTGTATGGTTCTGCCAATTTCACTGCTTTTCGAGCAGAATCTGCCACCTTTTCGAGCATTATCCGCCGGTGCCTAACTGTAGCCAGTGTCACGGAGGATTTTATTGGCGTGACAAGGTAGATCGCCGAGATCGAGCGTGAAAAACGCTCTGCATTAGTAGCTCCTGTAGAATGTTTTCTGGGTTGGCGTACCCATGGTCAACAAGGCCAAGGTGCAAGACAGCATAAGAGATCGTGTAAACGATGTGAACTCCAAAAGGTAAGCTCCTGAACAAGTGGAAAGATATGGGTATTTACAAACTCTCTCTTCATCCATCGATTGCCGCTATGCATTGCATTTTGTCTTCACAGATAATCTGGCCAAATTTATTGTAACTAGAGATTGCAATCGTGCTTGGGGCCCATCCCAATGCCATCACATGGCTGTGGTGACTAGTGTATATCTGGGAGAATTTTTCCTCGACTGATACGGAGTGCAGGTGGATCGATTATGAGAAATGCGAACATGTGAAGTAAGTAATTAGTTGTGTCGAAGAAATGTGCAATAAAATAAAATTTACTTTACACTCAAACATACACTGTACATGTACATGTAACATCATGATAATGATTCCATCTTCATTGTCCCGCAACTGGTACACCATAAGCACCGAATACATGGTGTGTGTGCGCGCGCGCAAGCGAGCGCATGTACATGCACACACTCTCATGCGTGGCCGAGTCGTCCAGATGAACAGACCATGCATTTGCACGAGGTGTCATTGGAACGCTGTACTTTATGACTTTATTCCAAAAGAGTATGTCTTGCCCCTGACGAATGGAGTTGTGTCTGTGCTCAGCGGGTATCGGGCTATGACGCAACACTGCAATCAGCGCTGCAATTAAAAGAGCACTGCATGGATTATTTTGACTGGCTTCCTTTGCGTTTACTTGGTTGAGCCCGTGGTTTCATTTCGGTGTTCTGTCATGATTGGCCTCTAGAAATAATCAGAGTGGATGTCATTTTGCCATAAATGTGTGCCTTGTGCGACAGGTTCAAGGCTAGATGCACTTCACATTCGGCGTGCGATCTCAGCGTCTGAAAGCTGATGAAGTCTTGGTTGGATGATTATTCAAGCCTGATACTACTCGACACACCAATGTTCATGTCAATGTAATTTTTTCAGAGCTGCACTATTCACGTGTTGATGCTTACTTCGGTGTTAGCGTGTTTCCCCCGGATTGTTTCTATCATCATGATCGTGTGTTCTTGGGCTGAGCGAGCACATGCACAAGTGTGCAGCTATAACCCTGTGTATCTTTGGTTACACTTTGTTCTGCAATGCATGTACCTTGTAACATTATGTGCTTGCACTGCTTTGTCTGGCCTGCGAATTTCAGGACTATTCAGTGCATTAGACCCAGGTTTGTTTGGTTGCCGGATGATCTCTTGTTGCGTCGCTCTGTATTTGTATTCATCAATTTTTGGGCTTGAGAACTGAGCTGTTGTGTGGTTCCCAATATGAAAAATCATGCTGGTGCTCTGTGTTTCGATTATCGACTGTCGGAGCAGTCATGCATTTATTAGCAAAACGGTCAATACTGTAGTCTTTTCACGTGTTTGTCTTTTTTGTGTTTTCGCTGGGGGTATTAGCGGGAACGTTGCACACAGAACGGCAGTGTTGCATCACTGGACGACCCTGCCTCTGCATCTGACTTAATTTCCGCAGGATCTGGTGCAGTTACACCAGACAGCCACTTCCTGTAAACACGCAAACAGCAAAAGAAGAGATCCCGCAAATCAGGAAAAACCATTGCGGAAAATATAGAGTAGATCATACAACATTCAATAATCTGGAGTAATTACAGTGAGACAAACACTTCAAACAGTGCTCTCTCTCTCTGTCTCCATCCTTCCAAAAATACCCTATGACAATTCCCTAGAATTATTTTATTTTATATTCTTAGGACATCATTCTGAACATAATAAATTCTTCCATGGGTCTTCAATCACCACGGAGGGCGAAAATATATTATCTAAGTCATGCAGTTTACGGGAGGTGCGAGCTGTCATGGATGTAGAGGCTGATATTGTGCCAGCGTGAGGGCAGAGACAGAAAGAAGACACTGATTTTATGCTCACCTACATGTATATATAATCGAATCCACAAGGAGCGCTCATACTTTGATCCATCAGGACGCGAAACATCTTCAAAGCACTCTCAAACACGGATTTTTACTGTGGGCAGCCAATTTCACAGCCATAATGAAGACACTCGACGACTACAGGAGTTTTGTAGAGGAAAGAACAAAGAGTAAAGAGCGACAACGATCGCTTGAAGAAAAAGCAAAGAAAAGCTGCTGTCTCTCCAGTCATTTAGATGCTGTTGCCCTTGACATCTGATTCCATCCAGAGGACGCGACTTTTGTTTGTCCCCAGTGCTCTCCGTTGCTATGCGTATCGAAGGAGCCGTGACGTCACACTTAACAGCCCCATCCGTTAATGTTGCAAAGTAGAAGCTGATTATAGTTGCAGATCTCCAGGCCAGGGCCAGCATATTGCCGATTCTGGATAGCATTTGATGTGGTAATTATTATAATGTTTGATAAAATTGTTAGAGTATCTAGTATCTAGAGTATCTAGTGTAATTGTGTAGCGTTGGCACGCTAGTAACTTACACAGCTGCAGCGTGTCTTTCAATGTATTGGTCACGCGTGTTACACCGCACCCGTACCCCGCACTTGCAACTCTGTACCGTGCTTGCAGATCCATGACATGGATAGTAACTAGTCTCACTGCGTTCAATGTTTCATATTGACCTTAGAAATATTAGTCTAGACCTTTTGCTGCACTTTCAACCACCTCTCTTACGCCCATTGCCCACACTGCTATTCAGCTCCTTCTTCTGCATAGAATCAAATGGCACTCCTTGTGCAATGACTGTAGCCCACACAACATACTTTGACCTTTCTTCTTCTCTCTGCTGAGCCTTTGCCGTGACCATTGCTGTTGCAGCACGTATGCTGTCTGCCTATAAAAGCTGCTGTTCACAATGCTCTATACGCCAGTTAGAAACTACAGTTAGAAAGGCCAGTTAGAAAGGCCAGTTAGAGATACCAGTTAGAACCTTCTTTATGTCAGTTTTAGAGTTAGAGTCAGAGTTAATGTTTACAATGTAGTCTTCCGTTTAGTTCAGTAATAATTTTAAAGCAGTGTGTTCACTGAGACCCGTCTGCATTTGCCTCAGAGAGAGAGACTGCGGCCCGTTACAATTGTATCCGTTATTATTGTTAAAGGTATCTAGTGTAATTGTATAACTTCAGCCATTACACACAGCACACATTAGTTCCTTCCACTTTCGACAATCCTGGGCGAGCTGCCTCAGTGCAACTAGATCCTCGTGTGATGTGAGGGAGTTTGTGGATCTGGAATTTTTCAGGTCGTTGTTGATGGATCGCGGGAGGGTTGTTCTCGGGCGGCCTCGGAACCCTGAGCTTCCTGGCTGAAAGTATGCTGACATAGCCTGCTGGACCGGGGATGAGGTGTCTAGTCGGAGCATGTGGCCAAGCAGTCTCCACCTAGCAGACTGGATGATTCTGCTGAGTGGCTTGGAGCCAGTGCGCTTGTACAGTGCTTTGGGACAGTACATGGGATAAATGGATTACACCGTTCGTACTCTGTGTATATACCGTGTCCCTTATTATTTTACCTCGTGCTAATTCACTCGTGAAAATATTCGGCGGTATACCCCTCGTAGACCTACTCATGGGATAATCCATACGTACTCAGTCAATATTAGATACATTATTATCAAGAGTGCATAAACAAAAACTGTTTATGGACTTACTAGTATACAAAAGAGAAAGACCAAGGAACTACAAGTTACGCTATAATGTCCACTAACACTACCAGTTACTAAACAATCAGCTCATGGGATAAAATTGCACGACACTGACCGACGGTACTGACGTTCTACAACTAACTGGCTAACAGCTCTAGCACATCTTGGATACGCACTCCAACAGCCTTCCAACTTGGAAGGTTCTAAGTTATAGAAATAACATAATAATCAGGTTCGGCCTCATTTCCTCTGTGCTGCGCTGATGAGTTCACAAAGAACGAAACAGCATGCTGTCCGCAGATTGAGTATTTTCGCTCCTGCTCTTGTAGTAGTTGAGCACTCTCATGTGGGGTAGTGCCTTTGCTGTTTGCATTACGCAGAGCTAAATGACTTGTCAGTTTGAGCACTCTGGCAAGGTACGTTCGGGCCTGATTGGAAATTTTTATTTCCATTGCTATCAGGTTCGGCCTCATTTCCTCTGTGCTGCGCTGATGAGTTCACAAAGAACGAAACAGCGTGCTGTCCGCAGATTGAGAAATAACATAATTGTATAATTAAACCTCGGCTCTCCATCTGTGTTTATGGACTCTTGATATGATATCTCAGACCAAGACTACATAACCCCCCATGTACTCTTGCTCAGACTATACACTCGGTTCCTTGTTATAAGTTTTTTTTTTTTTTTTTTTTTTTTTTTACTACGTTCACATAACCAGCTCGAAAAGAATAAGGAAAGACAATGGTACGGAGACTAGGACAAATGTGACAACTAATGAGCAGGCGCTGCACCGAGACGCAGCAGTGATGGTGGGGCATTGATGACTCTGCCGACCTGAGGTCTCGGCGTCACGGCCAAAAACACGCACCAAAAACAATGAAAAAAGAAGAAGATAGAGCTGTACAGGTGAGAAAGATGCAAAAACCCAAGGCTTAACACGAGCGATTGTGGGGGAGAAACTGTCTTAGCGTCATACTATTCATAGGGAATCGACTGCCCAGAGCCAGTTTGTGCTGCGAAGATGGCGGTAAACATTCGTTTTGAATGATTGCATTCTCTTGCTGTGGGGAGGCTGGGATAGGAGAGCTGCAGGGAGGGAGTTCCAATCGCTGATGCTGCAGTGTGGGAACGAGCGCTTCAGTGCCAGCGGGGCAGATGCAGGCAGCTGGTGTTGGAGCTGGTGGTCATGGCCACTGACAGCACCGTGCTCGCTGCGAGTTCTGGGGTTGGTAGAGATGATGTGGCGCGGTGGCAACACAGAGAGCAGCTGCGGAGGACCAGGCAAGTAGTGCAGCTTGTACAGGCAGGCAAGCGAGGCAACAGTGCGGCGGATGGCCAGGCTGGGTAGGTGTGCCCCAGGGCCGATAGCATGAGTAAAGAATAGGTATCTAATATTGACAGAGTACGAGGTCAATATGAAATAAAAGCCGAGTAAAAGACCGAGGCGAAGCCGAGGTCTTTTACGAGGTTTTTATTTCCTGCGTGCACATGCTACGAGATTGAGTTTAATAATAAAATTCCTATACTATACTGACCAAGTACGAAGTCAATATTAGATTTACCACGACAAACAGTCCGTATTTCAAATTCCAGAACGATAACCTCATGAATCCCGGTTTTATGATTGCACAACCGTTGCACCATCACCTACTCATGCAGTGACAATGCTGCACTAGGCACCGTTCAACTGCGCAACCCCTAGGCAGTCAAATAAGCAGTCAATATACAATGTAGCCCTAAGGAGTGAAATATGCAGGAATATTTGACTGCTTAGGTATGGCAAAAATCTATGTGAGTCAATACCAAGGGAGTGATACTATTATAACAAGGAACCGAGTGTATATGTATAGATTATAGACCGGTTAGGAGGTCTATACAGGATATATAGACCGAGTAAAAGACCGAAGTCCCCCGAGGTCCCTTTGTTATAATATATTTATACCTCTCCATATTCACCGTGTGTGACCTCCTAATGGCTTGTTCATCGCCGACAACTACTGCTAATTTACCTTAGGGCCCGGTCACACATGCACTCGAAAGTAGCGTATACGCTGAAGGGAGGTCGCAGGAGCGAAAAATGGCATGGCAACGGCGAAAAGCGGAACTTCCGCTTCAGCGGAAACTCCAATCCGCTTTCTCCAAAATTTTTGAAGCGAGACTGTCGCTTCTGCGGATTCGCTTCAGCGGAAAACACCACGGTCTACTGTATTTGGCCTTGCTACGAGAAATTTGTATGCGTATGATGTCCATGCAACAAAAATGCGTGCAAGATTTAGAAAAGCGATCCTGTCAGCTTTTCTATTATTGTGTTCACATGGCAGAAAAAACGACATCGCTATGCTACGTAAGTTTCTACGTAAGGTGCTCGGTATTTCACTTAGGCTACGTAATATTCTACGTAAGGTGCTCGGTATTAATCTACCAACGCGTGGTAGCCGCGTGCTGTGCACGTGCATGGCAGACATTGTGTTGCAGTGCAGTCCGTTTTCGGATGTGCATGCGCGAGGAACTTTCTTCTTTGGAACTGCTTCTTGCATGAGCTGTTTCGGATATTTCGTCTCCTGGCTTATTTCGCTTTGGCTCTGCTGAGACCTCCTTTCACGGAATATTACTCAGGTGAGTCGACCAGTTCCTTTGATTCATTTGCTTGTGTTGACTCTTTCATTTACGAAAAGTGTGCTGATTTTAGGTGGATTTTAGGTGGAATACAATAAATAATGGAAAAGCTGACAGGAACTGTTTTCTAAATTTAGCTTTTCTGCTGTATTCCTTTTACGGAATACTCAATGACAGGTGATCTCTGAGTTGACCAGTTTCCTTCGATTCATTTGCTTATGCTCACCCTTTCATTTACGGAAACGTGTGCTGATTTTATTCGGATTTAGATCCATTCGTATCTCTTTGCCCTTGCCAACAGTGTGCGAAGAACGCGAGTTCACCTTCTTGACGGTAAGGCTTACATGTATGTTGTATGTTGCTGCTGAGGCTTAGATGTGTTGTCGAAATACTCATGTTAATTGTACATTGGTACGTTACAAGTAAGGCACTGGTCATGATTGCTTCCGGCATTCCGTGCTCCGATCATAGGGTAGAATCTGAATTTTGCAGTGGCATAGCATCGTTGGCATTTCCCAATCTGGGGGGGGGGGGGGGAAGCATTGGCCGAGTATGCAAAATAAATTCGCATATCAGGGAAAATCTCCATTTAAATCTCCATTTAATTTTAATATGGAGAGGTTCATGCATTCAGTGACTTGTTTGCTTCATACGAAACAAGCCAATGGGTGCAGTCTCGTCTCTTGAAAATCTCGTACGATTGGATTTGTTTACTCGAGTCTGGGCTGTTTGATTTGTGAGTCGCGCCGGGATTGCACTGCCCCAAATAAAGTTGCGTGCCGGCAGAGCAAGAATTACGATCGGCAATCTGTTTGTAGTACCTGCAAGAATGTGCTGTACATGTATCGTATTTTCTCTGTTGTTGTTTCAATTGCCGTCATGTTCCTAAAGAAAGGTTCAGTGACTCATTTGTTTCACACAAGACGAGTCAATGGTTTGGTCTGACTTAGAATCTTTCGCTGTAGAATAAATATATTCGTGTCTCTATTGGAGAAATAATTGTATTCACTGGTTATAAAATAGGGTTAAAACAAACTCACAGAACAAAATTAATACCATCGGTCCCTTGATGTTCGTCCTAAAGAGGTTTGACTGGATATCATTCATACTCACCAAAGACATGTAACATTTTATTATTATGGAGTGCCTTGTTTATCTCTCAATACCTCCAACTATATATCCTTGCCCCTTACAATATCCTCAGGATCAGTGTAGTTGTTGGAACGAGGTGTCAGACTCAACAATGTATTTGTTTACATATTAATACATGTTTATTGTTCCTACTTTGCTGTGTTGTTTTAGACAATCGTGGACTTGTAACACTTTGAAGTCATTGAACTACATGTACTTCCAAAAGTTTTATCGACATCAACAGGATTACGATTTCAGTACAATAAGATGCAGGATGACCTTATCACGACAACCCATGACTACCATAAACACAGAATCAAGAAAAACATCTGCGGCACGTACCTGGTTACAATTCTCAAGTAAATGTGATTTAGGGTGTTATTATTATTATTATTATTATATTTATTTTACTAGGGTGTTTCCCACAGACCTATGGAAATCTGAATTTCCTGAAAGTCAAGACAATCTTATGATAGAGTCATGAAATTCTGAAACAGCAACATACCCAGAATGACCTGCGTATAAAAAAAAGTATCACCGCGTACCGCCACTACCCATATGATTCCCTGCAGAAGAACATGAATATGCAAGACTAGTGCCATTTTCTGCAAGAAAATGCTTGCACATTAATGCGTATAATACGGTATTGAATTTGATATGATGCACATGTACATGTAGAGGCGCTAGGCCATTATTTAGGGCATTCCATTGGTGACATAATTATTATCATAATATCAAGAGTGCATAAACATTTGTTTATGGACTCTTGATAAGGGGCCGTCCGGGGTTACCAATTGTTTTTACAAAACGAAAAGCTTTAGTATTTTTCAGCCCCCACCCACCCACCCACCTTTTCTGCAGGTAAAACGAATTTCAATAAAATATTGATGTCAATTTTCGAGACCCAGAAGTAACTGGGCATTCTCCATCAGCATTCAATAATTATTTTCAAAACGAAACTCCATCAAACCCACCCACCCACAAACGAAAACATTTCGTTTTGAAAATATTATTGGTAACCTTGGACGGCCCCTAATATCCTTAGCTAAAAAAACAAAAGAAATTATAGCAATAAAAACTGCTTTATGGCAGTTTTCTAAAAAAAAGTTATTGTGTTCTAGTCCATGGGCCCCGTCTAAAAAGTAAGAAATTAACGAAATGTGATAGCCGAAAATTAAAATTTCACACAAAACCTCACAATAATCACAGCACTTGAGGATCTTAGTTTTAAAAAAATACTGCTTTCAACACTTGTTTAGTCTGACACTTCACGGGTGACTTTTACTGCGCCAACATGCATGAATAGGAAAGAGGACCCAGAGAGGAAAAGGTCTTCTCGCTTTTCATCCTGTGTGTGATTATTGTGAGGTTTTGTGTGAAATTTTAATTTTCGGCTATCACATTTCGTTAATTTCTTACTTTTTAGACGGGGCCCATGGACTAGAACACAATAACTTTTTTTTAGAAAACTGCCATAAAGCAGTTTTTATTGCTATAATAGTCATTGACCTCGTCTATTCTCCGTACCGTATGCACCACAGTCTCATTTTCCGCCAAAGTAGGAGTTGTGCCCTGTTTGTATGTGTGACCACACACACGTGGTTTCGCTGGAGCGACACCAGGCTCACTGCCGCCGAACCTCGTCGCCGAAGCGAATCCCAGTGCATGTGTGACCGGGCCCTTAGCGGTGTATATGGAGATATATACACCACTAAGGGAGAGCATGCCTAAGTTACCCTTTGGGTAATCCTGAAATAAAGATTAAAAAGATTAAAAGACTGTAAGTACATGTACTTTAAAAGTCTTTAAGTGTATATGGAGTGAGGTATAATTATTAGTCATACCGGTACGCGGTATCTTCGCTAGCGCTGCGATTTTCAATTATTTTTCAAAGGCGGCGAGCTCGCGAGATTCATTTTTGTTGCAACTCCGCAGCATGACACTGGCAAAACTGGAACATCAAACAAGGCCTGTCATGTATACTCGTACTCGTAGCCGTAACTGCCTTTGACAGTTTGAGTAATGCACTAGCACTGGTCGTACTTGACCACTGCCTGGCACTGGCGCTTGACCACTGGCGCTTGAGTTTTGTACAGGTAGTACAGTTGTGAGGTATATTATGCTCGGCAGGCCGCGAAAGAGAGCCCGTTACCTGGACCCCTACTCGCGCGGGTAGAGCGAAACTGGGATGCGAGCAGCTTTTTAGTACTCCCGGGTCCAAAATCTCACCACCAGGCCGGGATGATCAAAACGTCTGCCGGGTCTGCAGCCTACAAACGTGGATCTGCCGACACTGTGCTGTCGACGACATGTCCGGCAAGGCACCTCCTTGCGTGAAAGCAAGGAACGCTTTTTTTTTAGAAAGGAAGCTTCTTCTCCAAAATTTAAAATTTTTGAAAATTATTCCTTCTGAAAATATCATCGCGTTCTTGACCTCGAAGCTGACTGCTGAATGCGATTAGGAAAGAAGATTCCTGAAGATACACCAGACTGATTCTGGCAAGCCGTCTGTCGTCTAGATATGCAGTTGTTCGTCATGCATGGTCAGCAATCTTCCTCGTTCGTCCTTTCGTTTTCCTGACCACGATGATGACAAGCAGCTCTCATGCTCAGGTTAGTGCTGTACTTGTATGTCTGGGCACACAACACATCTGAGATTCACCCACTGACGTTATCGAACTGAAGAATGCAGCAAGGGTTCCTCGGATTCTCTTGATTTCGGAACAAATTTCCTTCACTTTCACCCTCTCAGTCTCTTCCCCATGCCCTCAATGCATGCACAATGCAGCTTGCATTTCAATTGCTGTTTTTTTTATACTTTGGCAGTGCCTCTGCTACACTTTCATATAGAGTGAGGTCCTTTAAATAGGATCGAACATTGTTGGTGGTGGTGTGTGTGGGGGGGGGGGGGGGGGGTACGTTTGCAGCCAGGATGTAGGAATGACACTTCTGCACAGCAGGTGGCAATAGTCAAAACTGGTCACTCTACAAATCCCATACCTGCCAACCTTTGCAAACCTGAGATCCAATGACATACCTAGGCATGAAAATGTATACAAAAGAAGCTCGCGGTGAGGCATGGAACTAGTGCACTTTTGGGTGCCTATTACCGCCCTCGATATCGGGACGGTCCCGGCCAAATCGGGATGGTTGTCAGGTATGAAATCCCAACCGAGAAAACCATTTAATTAAAAGATAAACTCGGCCAGGACATAGCGACTTTCTGTTTGCCGGGGGGGGGGAGGGTCATCGTCCGCAATATTGGTAGAGTTACGATTACATTGTATATGTAGATACATGTGCATCAGGGATTCATAGCACCTGGGGAGACAACATGAGACCTAAGTACCCAAAACGTTGTGAGTTGTGACCCCGGATGGGGTAGTTCTACGTGATCTGTGTTTCTATAGACCTTATTCGATAACGTGATTTTTGGACTCGCCTCCAGGGATTTGTTGTAAGCTGGGGCACGCGTACGTGAAACGAGTGGCAAGAAAGGCCCAGTTCGTACAAGGGAGTAGTAAAATACCGGTATTTTTCTACTCCTATGTTCCCACGCCGAGTCCACTGTGCACTGAGTGCAGGTCTCTTGCCGCTCCCTGGTTCCCGGGACCCTGGTTCACGTGATTGTGACGTTTATTGAATAAGGTCTACATGTATATGCGGGCATGCATAAATCAACCCTTCCACAAGGACGGCTCAAACAGGCAGCCAAGGAGTGAAAATTTCGCTCCTGGGGCTAGGAGTGAAACGAAGGCCTCAATTTGCCAGATTTTGCCAATTTGCCAGATGAACCTTCTCCATCGAAACGAACGAAGGTGTCGAATAATTCTTTTACCAGTTCACAGTTGCCGTTCACGCGCACTCCCCGGGGTGGGGGGGGGCTACTATGCACTTGTAGTGATACTTACCGTAAGCCAAGTGGAACACGACTAGTTGACTGCACAGACTACAGTACAGTATACATGCACATGTATACAGTGAAGATCAGTGCGTGCATGCCTGCCATAATCGTATGTTGACCTTCGTTCGAATTGAAAAGAGAGGGTCGTTTCGAAAAAGAAAAAAAGCTCGATGGAAGTATGATGCTGCTGACAATTCAAGACTCACTGAAGTCGCCTTTCTGGAATGGATCATGCACTCTAGGTTCATCCAATTGGATATGGACTCAAATCATTGTTACACCATTATTGTTTGGTTAGTTATTGTACATCCCATAGCATGTACAATCAACCTTGTGAATAATCTACCTCGGGTTTACAAAACAACTCGCAAATAACGACACAATCTTCAGACCATAGATTTATACTTAATATTCTTTACAACAAGGATCGATGTGTTCCTTCGGATGCCCTTTATCGACTTTCACACACTTCTCCTCTCTCCTTTCGTCATAAGCACCATCTCTGTACACTGGTTCATAAAATATTTCTTCATAAAACCCCTTCACACATAATGAAGTACAATTGGTTTTCGACAAGCTCAACCCGTAACGCGCTTATCCTGCCTCTTGTTAAGTCAGCCCGGCATCTAAAGCCCCCCTTGTTTTCCGGTTATTCTCATTGGTTAACTGGGGACATGTCCAAAACCATACTAAGTACTTGAGCTGCTCATGAGCCCCACAATTATCAGGCCCGCCGGTCTGGTTGGTCAGGTTATCACCAGACCAACTTGTTGGCCACCAACAAACGTTTCCTACCGTGGAGGACGTGTGTACCCGCCATGAAACTACCGGACCAATCAAAAACTGCTTCCGGCGGTACTGATTATAGTACAGGTTTAAGTTAAAAAGCGGCTCCATTTTGTCATACATTAAACCAACTCTGTCATTGCTATGCTACTCAAAAAGAGTAGTGATGTTTATTCACAAATGAATCACAATGCTATCAGAGAAATTCGATATTCTCCAATTTTAGGGGCACTGCAATACTATCCAAAATTAATGCTGCATGGTCATTGTTATGAAGCAGTCACCTCAGTACAGCAATTAAACAGGCTGATTATGTGAACGAGATTCACGGCAAATCTTCTTCCATCAGTGCTGTTCAGTCTTGAGTGGTCCACTGAGACAGGAAAACAACCTGTTCGGTCCTTCCATACGAGAAACAGAAATTGAACATGTTCCAGGGTGGAGGTGGCGAGTATCGGCAATGTAATGCACCTTTAGGCCAACATGACCATCATTCCGACATGGATTCTCAAACACCTTCGCTCGTGAGAGTGCCTCAGAGTGGTATTCATCAACAGATGGCAATCCTGTAAAACACATGAAAAGACATAGCAGCAACAGAAAGAAACCTAATGTTATAGAAACGAATTCGAAAAACAAAGTCTACTATTATTCTAATACAGTGAACCAAGGTACAAGCACACTCCAGGAGGCAAGCAAAAGAGCATATAATCCGAAGGTTGCGATGCCTGTATGTATTGTATTTATGTATTTACGGATTCTCCACAGGCTAAATCGAGGGAGTCTTTGTCATGCCACACTGGATACAACATGCTACCAGAATCACTTTCCCCAGAATTGATGATCTTTTCTTAGGGTGTTATATAAGACACATCTGTAGCCACTTCATCTTGCTCACGAAATCATACACCACCACACAAACGGGTCCTTCGGCTATTATACTTTGGGTGGTACATGGTGATGTATGATATTGATAATCTATTGATACCATATTCAAGTCTGACTCTCACCGTGAGATCCTGGCAACAATATTACCTGGTACACGACATATTCAGACACTGACATAAGCATCTTTTTGGAACAACAGGTGTGCCTATCTGCTAGTGTAATGTGACACACATGCAGAACACATGCAGAATCAGTCATAGCTAATTTTACCCCCTCACTGTTGTATGCGCAGACTCCACTTCGCGGTGTCAAGTACTCTTCTTTCGGTGGGCTACTCCACTAAGGCGCTTGTCTAAAAGGACTCACATTCATCCTGCAAACCAACACGACTTGCATAGTTTTCACTGTCGGCCAAAGTGCGTGCATTGCACACATTGAGATTCACTCCCTCCGTACAGGCCAGTACAGAGCTGCCCACCAATTGAGTCTGTTTTGCGTACTCAAACTTCTGATTTTCCGTATCTTGCAGTGTTTTGCGTACTGCCGTGTACATTGCATGCATACTTGCACTGTAATGTTTTTTGACACGCACATGCATGTCGGTGGCTGCATTTGGTAGTGTAAAACATGTGTGACTTGCACTCACGACATTATTATTTTTGTGCTACATGTACATGTTGTTGTGGTACGGCATGCACTCGCTTTGGTACAAGACTATTCATCACTCAGCTTACACTTGCAATGCTTCTACACAGCTGATTGATCCTCTCCGATTTTCTATACCATTTGCTCAATTTCTGTAGTGCGCACAAGGAGTGATTTTCCGTACAAATACAGAAAATATGGAGGGCTGGTACTTGGTAGCACTGCTAGTATGGTAGTACCAGGCTAAGCTGGCTGGAAGATCAAATACTTCTTTGGTTCTTTCAGTCATTTTCACGACATATGTTTTCTTTATCATGATCCCCGGGGTGTGACATTCTTATGAATGCAGAAACTCAGTCTTTCTAACCGAGTCTCACGTGCAATGTGAATTTGTTCTTCTTTTCTTCACAATGCCATGTATCGATTCATCGCTTCTTCCCACCCGAGATCCTATGCAACAGCGATTTAAAGATTGGCTTTATCAAATAGTTAATTCAGAGAGAGAGGATCAGTTGTGGATGCTGTGACAGCATAGAGTGTAGATTGGTGTAAACATCATTTTGGTTATGTAATCTTGTTACCTTTTTTGCGTTTCCTCTAGTGGTTTTATTGCACTTGTATCTTGATGTTATTTCTAACACCTTTCTAGTTACAGTACTTAACTTCAGTTTCTTTGGTTGTATCCATAGTTCCGTTTTTTCCCACTGATGATAGGAACGAGAAAATCGATTCTGGGTTTTCAATAATATTTTTGTTATAAAATACACAGTAATACATGTCAAACAAGTAACGTAGTTGCGTGATGTCTGCGGCCTTCATCCTATTTGTAAGCTTTTTAATTATTATTATTATTAACTGGTTTTGAGGGAAAGAGACAAACGGGTTATTATTATTATTATTATTATTTTAAAACGAAGGTAAGTTATGGGTCGCAAGTATCCACGCAAACACACATCCAGTCATAATAAGGCACTTGTCATAAGTATCCGAACGTTTTCGGTCCCTTCTCATCAAGGATTATACAGGGAATGACTCAAGTTTGAAAGACTAAAACTTATATAGCGTAAAGATAATTAGATAACAACACTCGTGACAAGGTGGAAAATTATCAAGTTTAGCACGACACAAAACTCGAAGGAAAATAATAATAATGACAACAACATAGTGAGCAAATTAAGTTACATTGTTACCACCTCGACGAGGAGTAACACCAAACAATTGTAGCGACAACACATTTTCTTTCTGTACGCAAAGTTCAGGATCTAACTTACGGATATACAAAGCTTCTAACACAGCCAAATGCAACGCACATCTACCACGTGACAATATTGAGAAAACTTTATCACTGTACAACTCACGACAATTGGTACGGGCTGACAGATGTTGCTTGATTGACGAAGTGCGATTCTTAGCTCCATTGGGTGTTGTCTCTTCCAATGTCCCGTCATCTCGCCTCTTCGTTGCATCACCACTATCCGTCTCTTCGCGTTTCCGCGGCCTTCCACGTTTCTTGACACTAACCGTTGGGTGCGCGATACCCAGTGTCCTTTCAGCTACGTCTCCTCCATTGCGGATTTCTATTGAGCTTCTTACTCCAACTTGTCCGGTGTCCGATATTGAGGTTAGTTTTCGCGGTCTACCAAGTGCCACGTCTACATTCCGTGGGGGAGCTATACTCCAACGAAATCGAAGAGACATCTTGTGAAAGCGCTAGTTTATCGTGCACATAGAATATGTTCCCCTCATCTATTGCAGGACGAATTAGACAGACTGACATCAATATTTACGAACAACGGCTATCCAAAGGAATTTCTGGCCAAGCTAATCAACGAAAAGCCGGTGACAGACAAGCCTATCCAATTTGGACCTGACCGTTGCCCAGATCGACGGGTATGGTATTGTTTTAACTGCGAACTGGACAGAAGCAAAGAAGATGTGCACAGATCGTGGTAGCTTTTTGCTTGAAGATAATGAAATGAAAGATGACCATTGCGTGGCATCGGCCCTTAACAATTTCATAAAATATGCTGGTTCAGATGGAGTGTGGACTAACAAGGAGGATCATGGCGGGTGGTATGATGGAAGAACTGATACCATGCTTGTCCAGCAGGTTAGATATCATCCACACTACCATGTGCCTCGCTCGGTTGTATGCTTTGGTGAGTATTATCATTTCACCTTGTACATGTATACAGCATGTGATATGTAATCATTTCAGAGGTTCCACTTAACGTAATTACGTTAGCATAAAGCGTAATCGCTGTATGGATTGTTTTACGTACACTGCCTGCGAAGCCGTGTTCCGCCATACATAGTTTTGTATCACGTACATGTAGCTGCCCTTGGCAACTCCCAATGAGACAGTGTATGACCTAGGGGCGTAGCAGCCGGTCCGGCCGGTCCACTTTTTTTAAACAATGCCAAAGTGCCCCGAATGCAGGATTTTGCACCCTAATTTCGAAAAATTCCCGGGGACACTCCCCCCCCCCTCCTGCCGGACCACCTCCAACAACGGTGCTAAGCGCCTGGGAGAGAGTCATAAATGTATAACCCAGAGTCATAAATGTATAACCCAATCGACTCACGAAGCGCCTCGTTAGAAGAGCCCCATATACGTACTGTGCACTCCACTTGTGCCTGCCGGATGACACCGCCACCCGTTTCGGACTTTTTACTGTAGATGTTGACGTGAACAGGAGTCAGAGAACTAGGCCATTATCACACAACGTTCTCTGAACAGGAGTCAGAGAACTACTTCCTCCGCTAAGCAAAACTTCGTTGCGTTTTTATTGTTCTTGTCATGATATTTCTGTCGACATTAGACATACAATCATGTCATTGATCTATCCCCTACATAGGGTAGCTGAGTTGTCGTCCATTGTTCTGACAGGCTTTTGAACCTCCGAAAAGCGTGGAGTCCTTTGAAAAATCGGCGAAGCAGAACCGTTTATCGACAGGATGTCACCAGAACACAACCCCAGGCGCGCACGCATGACACCAAAGTGTGAAAATGAGAAACAGTTTGAAAAGCCGCGTGGCTCGAAGAAGTGTCCAGTAGCCGGCCAGCACTCAGACACTGCTGTACTAGCACGAGTCGATGGTGCGCATCCGCACACAACCAAAATCAATGCACTTGTGTTTGCAGCGCAGGGGAAATCAAAAGCGTTCAACATTCAGGTTGTCGTTCAGTCGGCCCAAAATCCTCATCTCAACGTCGACCACTTGGCATTATTTCACGGCCTGTAGACAGACGTGTCACTCGTGGCGAAGGAAACCAGAAAGGAGCTTCTGCAGGATGTGGAAACGTGCTAGCACTACTACACCGCTGCAAAGATGGGGAGCGTTTGTTTGGATCTGTATGGCTCCTTCCATGGCGTTCCGGAGAGTGGCAACAACTACCAGCGCCACCGTGGAGGTCGTCAAGCTCACAGTTCGAGCGAAGAACTTGGCGATCTCCACGATCAAAATATTCGTGTCTTGGAAACTTGTAAAGGCTGCGGAACAAAAGCTGGCAGCGCTGGCGGCGACAGTCAGCGAGGATGCAGACTCAATGTCATCAGGGAGTGAGTCGTCATCAGATTCAGACGGAGAGTGAAGCTGGATTGCTTTGAAACGAGCTGTGTGACATCTGTAAATAAATACTTGGTCCGCTAGGTTGTGCGTATCACACTGGGTTGTGCGTATCACACTGAGTTGTGTGTATCACGCTGGGTTGTATTCTCATTTACTTGAAACACTGTCAACCTGCGCTAGCTGATTAGGTCACGTGGGTTCCTGGCCGGTGTCTGTGCTACGTGGCGCAGTGTTGGATGGTGAGCCAAGGAAGTATTAAAATGAAACGACAGGGCACAAGTTATGCGTTTGAACTCAGATAGTGAGCCAAGGAAAAAAGGTTGTAGCATGGAACTTGTGGGCACAAGTTATGCGATTGAGTCCACCAACTAAACCAGACTTTGAACAGTCATGACGTGCACAATCTAGCACAAAACTGACAAGGGTTACAGAGACATTTCACGGCAAGAAAGTGAGCTTGGGCTCTGCTCCATAGCGCTCACCAACAGCCTTCACACTTGGAAGGTTCATCGATATTAGTGATAATTCCAGAGAGGGGAGGGTAAGCACCATCGAGCCAAACACATGTGACATTCCGGGGCACAGTGGAATGCTGGCTTGATACGATAACGGGACGGTAAGACTATTGGACAATACGGTCAAACCACAATTCAACGACGCTAAGCAACAACCACCCAACTTGGGAGGCTCAATTTTACCAAGGATAAGAAATGAAAGGAGAGCTTGATGAGGACGAATTGTAGCAAACCAAATTCTGATATCCTCCAGTACTGTACATGGTTCATGACTATGATATGATGGACAGACAGACAGACTACACTAACATGTACATGTACACTTGAATAGTGTCACACGATTATCGTTACCACGTATAGTTCATAACGGCTCGTCAGGTGTGGAGTTAGAACTCGGGATTGTGCGCCAAGAAAATATGTTAACTGATTTAGAACATGGAAAATGGCTTTCCTTCCATCCCCTCTTTGGAATTACCACCAATATCCATGAACCTTCCAAGTTGGAAGGCCGTTGGTTAGCGCCATCGAGCCAGGCTCCAGCCTACTTTCTTTATCAGTCTGGTGCTCACTTTTGTGCACGTCTGACTGTTCAAAATCCGGTTTAGTTTGTGAACAGAGAAAGGTAGCTTTCAATTAAAAGAGATCAATAATTCATCGGACAGATTTCTTATCAATTTTTTTCACGTCACTGAGCCTGGGCCACAAATTTCTTTGGCCTACTTATCAAGCTTTAGTGGCTGATTCGGGTTAATTACCCGCAAAACCTTTGGATTGAGCAGGAAGTGTTGCTTTCAGGCACGTTTGCGGAGTGGACAGTTGGAAGTGCTTGTGGTGTGCTTGGCACTCAACAGTCACTCCAATGTCAGTCTGACAGCATGTTTGTTTGTTTGTTTGTTTATTTTGTAAGGCTGAAAGGTATATTCAAATTATTTGAATATTCGAAATATGCAAGGCGAAAAAAGAATATTCTTAGTTAAAGTAGAATAGGAATATTCGTAAATGTACAGAAACTCTCCTTTTTGACATGGATCAAGCTTATTTGGTGCAAAATAGAAGTAGGCTTGCCTCTTTCGATGTGTTATAATCAGCAAGACAAATGATTTTCAAATGTCTCTCTTGTAATTGGGGTGTATGCCAGTTAATGGTCCATGGTTACCATGGATAAAACTAGGTATCCATGGAAATTGCACGGTTTAGAATATTCGGAATATTCTTCGTTTCGCATGTATTCGGAAAAAGAATATTCGTTCGCTTCATTGAGCGTTCGTTTCAGCCCTATAATATTTTGTTTGTTTGCTTGTTTATTTATTTTGTTTGTTTGTTTCTGTTGTGTTAGAGTCTGTCCAGAATTAAAGATTCTGCGAAAGATACTATGCTGAATTTGTGAAGCCGCGGGTCTGTCCAGAGATTGAAGATTCTGTTTCTGAAATTCATATTGTGCATCCATCTAGTGTTTGTACGGTTCTGACTGCGTTACTGCTGACATATTATCTTCTAGAATACCTCAATACAACTAAGTGAACACAACCTGGATCAAAGATCAGACTTCAATATCTGCAAACCATTGCCATTTTTGTATTTCTATATTATTTAGGGACTCCCCGGAGTCTTTTCCGCGGCCTATCGAGGGGGGTTCAAAATGCATGAACCAAGTGGCAAGGTTTAATCAATCTTTCTTGTTTTTGAAGACAGTGAGGTTTTCCACGAGGCTGGAGTATTTTGGAATGTGTATCTACTTTGATGTATGCAATATTCACTGGTTTGGTGTATGCCTACATATGTTTGGCATTCTCTTAAAGTTGCTTTGCTGGTGCTTATTATGGGACGCTGAAGGGAGTGCATGTATGCGTTGGGGGTGCGTTCATACATGTGTTTGTGTTGGCGTGTACGTTTGTAGTAGTGTGTGGGCGGATGCACGCGTGCGTGCGTGTTTTTCTGTTTGTTTGTGTGAAATCTCCCAGCATGATGGGTTAATGACGAGCTTTGGATGGGTTGGTGACAAGTTCGTCACTGTGGATCGCTGGTGGCAGGGTTTGGGAGTGTGAGTGACTGCCAACACGGTTCAATCAAGCAAAAGAATACTCTAATTTCAGAAACTTTCGGTGCTCAATATTTTCGGTATGAGGGCAACAGGCTAGGTTAGGTGAACAGAAATTTTCGGTACAGACAAGCAGTTCCCTATTGGATTATGTGTGTTAGTGTTTGTTCGGTGTATTGAAATTTTAGGTGTGAAACAGACGCACCGAAAGTACCGAAAATAAAAGTACACCGAAAATTTGTGAAATTACAGTAGTCATTACATGCAATAAGGATAAATACAAGGAAAGGGTTCTGGATAATAAATAATCTGGACAATATGGATCTGGCCGCCATTCTCGGGCTCTCTCTCTCTCTCTCTCTCTCTCGATCTCCTCGACCTTGCGCAAGCATGCGCAAATATGTACAATTATATTACGTTCGGGCCTGATTGGAAATTTTTATTTCCATTGCTGTCAGGTTCGGCCTCATTTCCTCTGTGCTGCGCTGACGAGTCCACAAAGGACGAAACAGTTCTGTCCGCAGATTGAGTACAATTATATTATAGCAATAAAAACTGCTTTATGGCAGTTTTCTAAAAAAGGTTATTGTGTTCTTGTCCATGGACCCCGTCTAAAAAGTAAGAAATTAACGAAATGTGATAGCTGAAAATTAAAATTTCACACAAAACCTCACAATAATGACAACACTTGAAATGCTGCTTTCAACACTAAACTTGTACTGCACCAACAATTGGCAACATGCATGCATAGGAAAGAGGATCACGAGGGGAAAAGGTCTTCTGCATGTAGCTTTTCATTCTGTGTGTGATTATTGTGAGGTTTTGTGTGAAATTTTAATTTTCAGCTATCACATTTCGTTAATTTCTTACTTTTTAGACGGGGTCCATGGACAAGAACACAATAACCTTTTTTAGAAAACTGCCATAAAGCAGTTTTTATTGCTATAATTTCTTTTGTTTTTTCTGTCACCAATCAATGGAATGCCCTATATCAATATGTAAATGATGGCCTTCACATCATATCAATACCATATTATACGCATTGATGTGCAAGCCTTTTCTTGCAGAAAATGGCACTAGCATGATCTTCTGCGGGGAAACATGTGAGCAGTGGTGGTGATACTTTTCTTATACGGAGGTCATTCTGTGCATCTTGCTGTTGCAGAATTTCATGACTCTGTCATAAAATTGTCTTGCCTTTCAGATATTTCAGATTTCTCCACCCTCAATCAGATTTATTTGAGAAATGTAGCCATGCGCCAGGTGCGTGTCGCAGATTTTTTTGTTGATTCTGTGTTTATAGTCATGGGTTATCGTGATAAGGTCATCCAGCATCATATTGAAACTGAAATCGTAATCCTGTTGATATCGATACAACTTTTGGAAGTAGTTCAATGACTTCAAACTGTTAGTCCACGATTGTCTAAAATAACACAGCAAAAGGGGAACAATAAACATGTATTAAAATGTAAACGAATAATTGCTGAGTCCAAAGCCTCGTTCCAACAACTACATTGATCCTGAGGAGAAAAGGGGCAAGGCTATGGTTGGAGGTACTGAGAGATAAACAAGGCACTCCACAATGATAAAATCTTACACATCTTTTGGTGAGTATGAATGATATCCAGTTGAACCTCTTCAGGACGAACACCAAGGGACCGATGGTACTTATTCTGTGAGCTTAACCTATTTTATAACCAGAGAATACAATTATTAATTTCTTCTACAGCGAAAGATTCTAAGCCACGCCGACTCATTGACTCGTCTCGTATGAAACAATTGAGTCACTAGAGAGATTCTGCAAAACGAAAATGCGTACAAACTTTCGCTCTACATCATGAAGTGCGAAACTTACTTCGCACCTTTGGACGCGAAATGAACTGTCGTAGGAAATTTCGTGAGATCGGGTCATGGCGTACGTGCACTTGGCCCGCGCAAACTACGAAAATGTGCAGAACGCAAAGTTCGTGCAAAAATTCGCACACACTTTCGCGAAACTTCGTTCGAATTTTCGTTTTGCAGAACCTCTCTACTGAACCTTTCTTTAGCAACATGACGGCAACTGAAACAGCAACAGAGAAAGTACGATACATGTACTCCACATTCTTACAGGTACTACAAACAGATTGCAGATCGTAATTCTTGCTTTGGCGGCACGAAACTTTATTTGGGGCAGTGCAATCTCGGCGGTACTCACAAATCAAACAGCCCAGACTTGAGTACGAGGTGGTTTGGCTTTTTTTAACATGGTTGTAAAATGACGTTTTTTCAGTCACTTCTAGACAAGCTACGTCCAAATGAATTGTTGCAAGTGGAAGTGCTATCCTTCATGCCCGTTGTGTCCAAAAATGGGAATGATCCCACTTTGGAAAGTGTCTTGAATCATGTCCTACTTTCATAGTATTCTCAGGATTAAAATAATTGGTGTGTCATTTTTTAACAAATTTGTAAAATGGCATCACAAACTGGGATATTCGGTCATCAATGTTCTGAAGTTGATAGATATCACTTCAAGGATTGCTAGTGGATGAAAATTAATCTATCAACAGAAGAGGGAACTGCATTGTATGCTGCGAAAGCCGTGTTTTTGTATTTGTAACTAGTGGCTGTGTTATACGGTGGAATTGGATAGATAGCATAGCATCGCAGCGATGTTTTCGTTCTCACAGAGTGTATTCCGTGACCTACTGTTCTTCATTACTGTCTCTAGTGATGGCAAGACGGCCTGACGTCGTCCAAAGGCCCTGCGGAAGCAATTCACTGCCCTCCTCGTCCATTCAGGGGCTCATTTTACACATTTTACATAAAATGGCAAAGCACCCACCACTAGTTATACCAACGTGGCAGGGAGAATTAAATTATATGCACCAAATTTTCTGGTCAATGTTGATCTACGATAAACTGGCTCTCATTTCCCACCACCCATGTTTCGATACAGCCATCCGGAGCAGAGAAACAGCCAGAAGAAAAGCAAATTTTACACATTTGTTAAAAAATGCCAAATGTTAAAAAATGCCAAATCACCTCGTAGTAAACAAATCCAATCATACAAGTACGAGATTTTCACGAGACGAGACTGCAC
The DNA here is from genome assembly GCF_964019385.1 of Sycon ciliatum. NCBI lineage: Eukaryota > Metazoa > Porifera > Calcarea > Leucosolenida > Sycettidae > Sycon > Sycon ciliatum. The sequence goes on from NC_088647.1 coordinate 32,013,745, forward strand.
CCATTGGCTTGTTTCGTATGAAACAAACAAGTTACTGAACCTCTCCACAATAGAGATTTCCCCTGATATGCGAATTTATTTTGCAAACGCGGTCAATTGGTACTTGAACCTTTCCCTCCAGATTGGGAACTGCCAACGATAGTATGCCACTGACCAGTGCCTTACTTGTAACGTACCAATGTACAATGAATTATGAGTATTTCGAAAACACATCTAACATAAGCCTTACCGTCAAGAAGTTGAACTCGCGTTCTTCGCACACTGTAGACAAGGGCAAAGAGATAAAAATGGATCTAAATCCGAATAAAATCAGCACACGTTTCCGTAAATGAAAGGTGAACATAAGCAAATGAATCGAAGGAAACCGGTCAACTTAGAGATCACCTGTCATCGAGTATTCCGTAAAAGGAGGTCTCGCAGCTCGGCAGCAGAAAAGCAAAATTTAGAAAAGAGATCCTGTCAACTTTTCCATTATTTATTGCATTCCGCCCCAAAAATAGCACACTTTTCCTGAATGAAAGAGTCAACACAAGCAAATGAATCAAAGGCAACTGGTCAACTCACCTGTCATTGAGTAATATTCCGCGAAAGAAGGTCTCAGCAGCGCCGAAACGAAATAAGCCAGGCCATGAGACGAAATATCCGAAACAGCTCATGCAAGAAGCAGTTCCAAAGAAGGAAGTTCCTCGCGCATGCACATCCGAACACGGATCCGCGGACTGCATGCATGCACTGAACACAATGTCTGCCGTGCACGTGCACAGCACACGGCTACCACGCGTTGGTAGATCTAATACCGAGCACCTTACGTAGAGACTTACGTAGCCTAAGTGAAATACCGAGCACCTTACGTAGAAACTTACGTAGCATAGCGATGTCGTTTTTTCTGCCATGTGAACACAATTACCCATATAAAAACCGCTCTGTGAGCGGTTCTGAAAAACCTCTACTGGTGCAGCCCCGTCGTAAAAGTAAGAAATTAGAACTGGCGCATTGTCCTCCCAAATGTGAACTGATCCACCTAAATCGCGATTGACGGGACCCGAACGCACCAGTAGCACGAGGTTCCTACCTGTGGATGCAGCTGAGCTGGGGACGCTGGTCCATAGCCAAAGCCAAAGCGGCAAAGGTGGGCTTCGGGGTAGATCTAAGTGTTGTATGGTAACTTGATCAGCGCCGACGCCGGCTGTGATCCTGTTCCCTCCCGACCTCGTGCTACTGGTGCGTTCGGGTCCCGTCAATCGCGATTTAGGTGGATCAGTTCACATTTGGGAGGACAATGCGCCAGTTCTAATTTCTTACTTTTACGACGGGGCTGCACCAGTAGAGGTTTTTCAGAACCGCTCACAGAGCGGTTTTTATATGGGTAATTTCAGTTCTTTTTCTGTTCCCTCCCCCACCCTAGCCCAGCTCCGAAGATAAACATGGTGAGCACGCGCGCGATGCACTGTATGTAGCCATGCGACTGCAGTAGCACACTGATACATTCCAGCCCTCCCCACCTCGCTACCCCGCACACAGACACCTTGTGACAAACACGCACATGCACATGGCACACACACACACATGGGCGCGCACACCTGATTGACCTTTGACGCCCATCGCCGGAGGCGATGATAGCAATGCTACGGCAAAAGCCATAGCAACTTGTGCTGGGATTACACCATTCAACAGCTTGCAAGGCTGAAGAATTGACCGTCACTATTCAGCCTGGTCTACACCATACAGCTATTTGGAGTGACATTTTCTGGCCAGTGAACCCCTTTTTTGGTCTTTTTCATTTTTTTCTTTTTTCTTTTTTCTTTTTTTTCCCGCACACACATCACACCACATACTCCGGCATGCACTGGCTGTTGGTAACCACCCAGGAGAATGAAAGAAAAGTCAGGAAGAGTCTGAGAAAGAGAAGAAAGACGTGTGTGACCATAATCGTCGGGAATCGAACCCGCAATCTATTGATTGGAAATCGCTGCACATACCATATATACGGCGCGCACACACATACATACACACACACGACCCAAACAGGAAATTCTTGATGAACATTGTAATACTATAATGCCATGCAAAGCAGTGGCCACCATACTTCAGGAAGTCAGTTGTGAAACAAAAATAATTCAACTACAATGTGTAGGTAAGCTAGCGGCCAAAGCACAACATTGCAAACCGTGATGATATTTGCCTAAGGATTGCAGTTTGCAGACCACACCATGGAAGCAGTGAATACAGAATTATTGTAATGTCATACAAAGACAAGCAAAGAAGTGGCCACCACACACCAGAAACTTGCAGAAAGTCACATATCCAACAGATAGAGAAGTGAACAGCATCTGGTACAGCCCACACAAAACCAAGCTGGCCTGATACTCGTCCGAAGATCGTAAGTGGCAGATCCTTTTCAACGATAGCATGCAGGTGTACGTTACACGCATGGACAAAATCTGACCGTGTCACCGGCATACATTGTCATCACATGCATACCCCACAGGTTACACACATGCACAGTAGAAGCACAATAAAAGCAATGGAAAAATATGAAGGGGTTGCTGAAGCATCTTCACACTTCCATTTCAGACTTCGATGTGGTCGTCACGGGGTGATATACCTGCAAGATACAAGTGATACAGGAAGAAAGCATAAGGTCGTGAGGTAGGCTATGAGACACCACAAATGGGTCACCTACATGTATGTTCAGGGCTGGTGTACACACACACACGCAGAATTATCATAATCGAGAATTTCCCAAACTACAGAAGAGCATTGAAATCCATTTGCATGCACAGGAGCAATTTTGCAGTATGATGCGCAGCTCGGGAATACACCTGTTGGCAATGGATTACATTCCCATTGGAATTTCCATTCACGTGGGATTCACAGAAGCAATTTGGCAGTGTACTGCGCAATGCGACACGACCTGCGATTCTGCGTGCGATGCGAACTCGCACAAAATACCATTCACAGAATCAGGACAAGACGTCAGCGATGCAACAGCGCCTTGCTGACGTGCCTCAAGTCAAAGCTCAATGAGAATGCGTTTGTCGGTTACAACTGGTACAAATGTACAAGCAATTTCTGAAAATGCTCCTGTGAATCCTGCTTTAAGCAGTGCAGGAATGTCCCTCCTCCGCTCCCCCCCCCCCTCCACACCCTCAGGGAACTTGACAAGGAAGGGTGGTCTTCGCGGTTCCCAACATCTATTTGCAGTTTCTGGTCTCCACTATGTCTTTTCAATGGGGATTTGTACGTACCATAAAAGCAAGCCTAAAAAATGAACAGCACATTTGCCGTTCCCCCACTGGGGAGGATGCGTTCCACAGCTATCCTGACAAGATATTCCGAGAAGCGGTGCTGAGTGCAATGCATTGTGAAACTGAAAAAGCTGACCAAGCCGCGGCATATAACGTCTAAACTTCAATTGTAGTTCGCCAGCTGACTACTTTCAAACTCCATGTAGGTTGGAGTACAGCTGGCTTAGAAGTTGACAACAACGGCGCACGCACATAAGCAATGGCCACCTTACCTTACCTGACATATTAGACCAACAGCATGACACTGACCCACGCGAAATCCACACACATGCCCAAGCTGCAGAGTGTCGCGACCCGGGTGCTGCCCATGTGGGTAGTAGTAGTAGTAGTTCTAGTTCTAGTTTTGCGGGCGGCCGAGCGGAGCAGGCGGCTAGAACACCGGCCGGCGGCACGAGCCAGCTTCGACTCGATGCGGATGAACCAGGTACGGATTCGGCAGAAACGGGGCAAGTATTACTGGACAGTGCTAGAGCCGATCCAGAAGACTCTCTCGCGGAAGCCGCACATCTGCTTGCAGGTCTAGATAGTAGTCAAGCAACACAGATTCATGCAACCTTGCCCTTGGACGAGACCCTCCATCAAGACGCAAACAGGCAGGACAACAATACGCTGCCACACCATTCGCCTGCAGCGACTGGTGCATTCACCCTGGGAACTATGGACAGCCAAACTACGGCAGCCACCATCAATGCCGCATATGAGGAGGCAGTACATTTCAGGCCAAATACCTTCAATGTGCCACATGGATCTTCTGGAAAGGCATTTGTAGCACAACTGAGTGTCTATCTGCAGGGCTTTGGAGATTCAGGACCCTTTGAGGGTCAAGCCCTCAGAATTGCCATGGTGTTCCAGCAACTACTCCTTCAGAAAACAAGACCACCATCACAGTCACTCGCAAAGTGTCTCCAAACCCGCTTGCACCAGTGGAATAACGGCGAGATAGATCAACTACGCCATGAATGTCGCACGATCCGACAGCTTCTTCAACGTCAGTCATCCACAACTGCTCAGTCCACAGACGCTCGGCACTTTGCCAACCTTGTGACGGGTGGAAAGTTAGCCTCCGCCATCCACATGTTGCAGGAGGGTGGTCGTGGCGGTGTATTGGAACTGGACGACAGAGTGGGTGACAGCACTGTTCGTGACGTGCTCAAGAGCAAGCACCCTATCGGCCAGCCAGCAAACCCAGATGCACTGATTCCCGGGCAAGCGCCCATACCACCTCATCCTGTGCAGTTCGAAGCTCTTAATAGAGCCTCCATCCGACGTGCCGCACTACACACGCAGGGAGGTGCTGGGCCATCGGGAGTGAACGCGGACACGTGGCGCCATATGTGCACCGGCTTCTCCGATGCATCTGACCAGCTATGCGATGCTATGGCTCAATGTGCGCGCCGCCTCGCAACTACGTATGTCGATCCTACCGCACTAGAAGCTTACACGTCCTGCAGATTAATTCCTCTGGACAAGAGCCCAGGTGTCAGACCGATCGGCATTGGGGAGGTTCTCCGCCGAATCCTGGGCAAGGCCATCCTCTCTGTCATCCGCCCTGAAATCATGGAGGCTGCAGGAAGCCTTCAGTTATGTGCAGGCCAGGACGGAGGTATCGAAGCTGCCATCCATGCGATGGGGAGTGTGTTTGATGATCCGTCCACAGAGTGTCTTTTGCTTGCCGACGCATCCAATGCGTTCAATTGCCTGAACCGCGAAGTTTGCCTTAGGAATGTGCAGCACACGTGTCCGTCTCTCGCCCATCTGGTTGTCAACACATACCGTCGGCCCGCAAAACTATTTGTTGGTGGTGAAACGATCCTATCGGAGGAAGGTACAACTCAAGGCGACCCTGTGGCAATGGCCATGTACGCTATTGGCATCGCCCCGCTGATGAAGTCTGTGGCAACTGAAGGTGCGGTACAGTCCTGGTATGCTGACGACGCTGGGTCGGGTGGCAAGCTGCTGCGGGTGCGCAAGTGGTGGGATCGGCTAGTCGGAAAGGGCCCCCAGTACGGATACTTTCCCAACCCGTCCAAATCCATCCTGGTTGTGAAACCTCAGTTCCTCGATGAGGCTGTCCGTATTTTCGACGGCACAGGTGTCACCATCCAACCCGATGGTGCAAGATACCTCGGCGCTGCAATCGGCACGCCAGCCTTTGTCACCAGCTACCTGCAGCAGAAGGTTGAGGAGTGGAGCACACAAGTTCACCGCCTTAGCCAGTATGCTATCACTGAGCCGCAAGCAGCCTACTCAGCGTATGTGTACGGCCTGCAGAGCAAATGGACTTTTCTCTGTAGGGCACAACCTGGTATGGCTGAGCACCTAGCTCCGCTTGATGCTGCTATCACCAACACCTTCATTCCTGCTCTCCTAGGTCGCCCCGTCAATGCTGAGGAGCGCACCCTGATAGCATTGCCATGTCGCTTTGGAGGCCTTGGCATACCTCATCCGTCGTCCCGGGCCGAACAGCACCAGTCCTCCCTTGACATCACTGCCTCCCTCACCTGCCGTGTTCTCGCCCAAGATCCAGTTCTTGGCACTGCCATCCATGATGTTCGCGCTGCCAAGAAGCGCGTGATGGCGACAGCCGGGGAGTCAATTCGCGCAGCAGCCCAGGCCTTCTCTTCCTCCGCCAGTTCAGAGCTGCAGCGAGTGATCGCTCTGGCTTCGGAACCGGGTGCCTCAAGCTGGCTCACGTGCCGACCCCTTCAACGCCATGGCTTCACCCTGACGAAGTCGGAGTTTCGGGATGCTGTTTGCCTTCGCTTCAACTGGCTGCCGGTCCGGCTACCATCACTGTGTGCGTGTGGGCAGCAGTTCACTGTGTCTCACTCCCTCTCGTGTCCGACGGGTGGATTTCCGTCCATTCGTCACAACGAGGTGAGGGACCTCACTGCTCGTCTGCTCAGGCGGGTTGCCCATCAGGTGGCAGTTGAGCCACACCTCCAGCCACTCTCCGGAGAGCAACTCCGTTATCGCACTGCTATTGCTGACGACCAGGCACGCCTAGACGTCGTGGCTAGTGGCATTTGGGGAGGACGGTTCGAACGCACCTACATTGATGTACGGGTATTCAACCCCCATGCGTCTTCGAACCGTTCCAACTCACTTGCTGCTACCTATGTCCGTCATGAAAAGGCTAAGCGTCGTGCGTATGAGCAGCGCCTGAGGGAGGTGGAGCATTCCAGCTTTGTCCCCGCCATCTTCTCTACCACCGGAGGCATGGGAAAGCATGGTGCTTCGCTCTACAAACGCATCGCCTCTCTCCTCGCTGCCAAGACTGGGGAGCCATACAGCATCACCCTAGCTGCCATCCGCTGCCAGATTGGCTTTGCACTGGTCCGTTCAGCGCTGATGTGCTTGCGTGGTGCACGCAAGGCATTCTTACCAGCAATGGCCTCAGACTCGGCAGCGCTTGTTGTTGCTGAAGCAAGAATCTCAGCTTGAGGCTTACATTATTATCTGTCAAGTGTCATTAATGACATTGTACATGATCATCACCGCGTGCGCTCGATCTAATCATTGATTGTCTTTATTTTATGTTTTGCCCGTACAAGAGGCATGGTTTGAGTTCAATAAAAAAAAAAAAAACCCAAAAAAAAAAAAGTATGGGGAGAATGCGTACAGCAAGAACAGAGTACGTGTCCCACAGTAGAGTCGCGCGCTGAAGACCGTGGAGCCCAAGAACGTCCAGCCTGAAATTCTAAGAACGCCACAGCCTAAAGCTAAGAACGGCGGTGTTGGCTTTCTGGCAGCTTGTGGGATACATAATAATATTATGATCCAGTACGGATTGTTTCTAAGAACGTGCTATAAGTACGCAGCCAGATTGCTGAAAAATAAGAACGTCCAAGGCTATCCCCTTGGAAACAACGTTCTTGGGCGCGCGACTCTACTGTATGCTTCTAGTTTACTGAAGGCTTATCAATGACTGAGAGTAAACATACATTACATCATGAATCATACACATCATTACTGAGATACAGTTCAGTTGGACTACCACAGGGGTGCGTGCATCCAGTCATGCGTTTACGGGTGTACTAGTGCGTTCAACTGGTGAAATTAATTTTGATTTTAGCCCTAACTTCCCCTTTTACTTTAAAGGGGAAGTTAGGGCTAAAATCAAAACTTCATCAGCTGTAGTCTTTGGGGTGATGAGTCGAATGGTCGTGGTCCGAGGAAGCTGAGACGCTCCCTTCCTACTTTAATCCCAATCGAGCTCGCGCTGTTGTGAACCCTCTTAGATTCTCTAAATTGTCAGGATCGTACGACCGCACGGCACGAGGACAACTCTTTTCTTGATCCTTTACACAGTATATTTCACTTCATCGAATAATTAACAATGAACACTAATAACACCAGCTATTTATAGCATGCAAAACAGCGTACATGCAAAACATACGCATATAACGGGACATAACAGCGTATACAGCAAAACGCACACAGCGCATATAGCGTATGCCATGCAGCAACATCAGCGGTACGGCGGAGTCGAAATACAACATTGCAACGAATACAATACCATAAGCGCGAAGGCCTTTCCCACTTGAGAACTTGTAGCGACCTCGCTGCATGACGTCAGCTCCCTCACCAGATATGCGCATGCGCATGACACATTTCTTCCTCTTTGCTCTAAAATAAACAACAACAACTAGACAAAGTTGCCCTCTCCTCGGAGTTGTAATTTATTAGGCCCCAGGGTGGTATGTCCCGGGATTCATCTGTCTCCCCCGTGAACAGATACGACCTCTGCCATCCTGGGTGCCTAAATTGGTGACCCCTGACGCTGCGCTCGCGGAGTATTTGTATACAGTAGTTTTTGACTTTCCGGATTTGGGAATTTGTGGTGCCTCTCGCCGCCCACCCGCCCTCGGCACACCTGGAGCTGCTGCGGACTACGCCCTCCTGCCGCCGCCATCCGTCGTCATGCTGTTTCCGCCCGTCAGCCTGCCAGCCATCACTGGTTTTCGCCGCAGTGACTGAGTCCGTTCCTGCGTGCACCGCATTCTGGCTGCCTGTCAATCACCGGCTGTTGACAATAAACTTGAGCCTCAACATCCGCACTCACCGCCTGGACCTGGAGCAGCTGTGGAGCAACCACCCTCCAACCACCGTCCAGTGTGCGCTGGCCACAAGCTGGAGCTTGGCCCCCTCCCACCCGCAAAGCCTCCCCAGTCGTGGAGCCAGCACTGCTGCTACTACTACAAAATTGTATTGCTGTCATGTTCCGTACCTGGATTGGCTGCCGACTACCCAGTCGCCGCCTCGCCACATTGATACACGGCTACATGTATATGGGCTGTTCATCAGCTAGTTTTCCCGCAACTGATTACTGCGCGTCTTTGCCTCTGCCTTCACAGTTTGCATACAATTTTTTTTCTCTCTCTTTCTGCCTCTGACATGCTCTCCACCTCTTTCATGTTAACCCGCCTCTGTCACGCATCTCTTTTCGCTTCCTGCATTTTTCCCTCTGTTTCGGCCTTTGTTAGCCTCGTTAACAAACATTGGGTACGCCACATGCAGTGCTCTTGCTAGTTCCTAGTTTTTTCTCTGTCGTTCTCTGCGCTCCGCTTGTTCTCTGGTGGGGGAGTACTGTAGCGACCTCGCTGCATGACGTCAGCTCCCTCACCAGATATGCGCATGCGCATGACACATTTCTTCCTCTTTGCTCTAAAATAAACAACAACAACTAGACAAAGTTGCCCTCTCCTCGGAGTTGTAATTTATTAGGCCCCAGGGTGGTATGTCCCGGGATTCATCTGTCTCCCCCGTGAACAGATACGACCTCTGCCATCCTGGGTGCCTAAAAACTGGTGGTTTGCAACACGCGCACTTCCACCGAAACTGGGTGACTGCGCCCTACTAGATGGGGATTTGTATGCAAAATGTCACTAAGGCCATGGTACTAAAAAATAAAGTTGATTCTCAGGTCATGAGCCTGTGAAAATCGGTGCGAGCGAGCGATTTTTTATTTTATTTCCCACAATTTTTTTATTCCCAAAGATAGGGTCACACATATGTACGTCATAGGTTCATAATTATTTTATTATTCAGGCCGGGGGAGTTGAAAAATACCGGTATTTTACTACTCCCGGATTCATGCCTTTCGCATTGGAGGTATATTAGGGACCTTTCGCATTTGCTACGAAACGAATGCGAAACAAAAGTTTGATTCGGCTCGTATAATCGTAGTAATCGTTTCGTTGAAAACAGATTTCAGGTTTCGCGAGTCGTCATGCAAATGTGCATGGCAACTACGAATACGGCCGCGGGCGCCGGTAGTTTGGCGTACGGGTTTTTACACGCACACGTGCATGGATCATGGAATCAAGGGAAAAATGTGTACCTTGCAAAACATGTGTATCTATCCAAATAAATGTGTACCTGACGGATTCGGAGCGCGCGTGCCACGAATGAAGAGGCTTCCATTCGTGAAAACGAGTTCTCCGCGCCGCAGGGACTTTGACGAATCCTCGAACCCAGGTGACGAATCAGCATTCGTTTCGTATCCGTACGCGGGGTGCGGGGTTTTTGACCAAGCCGTGAATCGCCCTCGCTCTGACTCGCCCGGCTACGAAGGAGTAATTTTACAACTCTTCAGGCCAGCTACAGGTCTCTGATCCAGAGCTGCAAGTGACGGATATCGGTCATTTGCAGCCACTACTTAGAGCCTCCTGGTCGTCGCAATCTGATACATATGCATGCTGCCTTGCGTGAAAGGAACATTTTTCCGAAAGCAAGCTTCTTCTCCAAAATTCGAAATTTCCTTCCAAAAATGCCGTCGTCCTTGACCTCGAAGCTGAATGTTGTTAGGATAGAAAATTAGCGAAGATGTAGCCGACCCATTCTGGCAAGCCGTGTGCCCTCTGGATATGCAGTTGTTCGCCATGGTCAACAATCTTCTTCTTCGTTCGTACTTTCACTTTCCTGACCACGAATACAAGCGGTACCCATGCTCAGGTTAGTGTTTATTTGTCTGTCTATGCACATACATGTAACACAATGTACTGTTCGTGCTGCAGGCACTGGCCGATCATGGAAATAGAGGAAGCAGCCAGCTTTCTTTGAATTCTCGTGCTTTCAACAAAAATATGTACACACTTTCCTTGGCTCCTCTTTCCCACCGCCACCATGCATGCACAATCGAGCTTGCTTTAATGCCCTGCAGTGCAGAATGCTCCCACCACCGCAACTACCACCGCCGCCACCACTACCAGCAGCAGCAGCAGCAGCACCACCACCACCACCACCGCCACCACCACCACCACCACCACCACCACTGTGACCACCACCACTGTGACCACCACCACTGTGACCACCACCACTGTGACCACCACCACACCACCACCACCACCACCACCACCACCACCACCACCACCACCACCACCACCACCACCACCACTGTGACCACCACCACTGTGACCACCACCACCACACCACCACCACCACCACCACCACCACCACCACACCACTACCACCACCACACCACTACCATCACCATGACCATCACTATAGAAGCATTGTCGTGCACAGCACGTCTGCAAGAGAAAATAATAGTACGCCAGTGCTGTAATGCCCTGCAGTGCAGTATGCTCCCGCCACCACCACCACCACCACCACCACTATGGAAGCATTGTCACGCACTGTACATCGATCCACAAGAGAAAATATGCCAGTGACTTACTAGCACCTCCATGCTGCATGCGGACCTGGACACAGCACTGTTCCCTCTGCAGGAAAGGGGCGGGGTGTATTTCATTGTCCCTGCCTGAAGTAATAATGACTACATGCCAAGATGTCCAGCTAACTTTGCCAGTAACGAACGACCCTTGATCGGGCATGAGAAAAGTGTTGCTATTTGGGAGTTGGCGTCATTCACGGGGTTGAAAATATACGGCTATATTGTTACTAGGTCTGAAGATAGTCTCACTATCCGTGGGTTGTTATACCCGTGGTTGACTGCAGATACGTTTGGATTATTCTATGAGTATGTGAAGGGTATACGTTAAATATTTTCCCGAGGATATAGCACGAGGAAATTATGGGGAATGCAGTACATGTATAGAATGGTGCAATCCATTTCTCCCAGGGCACTTTCCCAAGACTCCTTCCAATATTCACTCTTGGCGCGACCCATGTGAACTGAGCGGGGTGTATCGTTGAATATACCCTTCTCAGAACGTCTACTGATTGGCTGAAATCGCCCAAATCATACCGTGCCATGGATCAATGCATGTCAGGGAGTCGTAGCACCCAAGGAAACAACACGAGATCATGATACCCAAAATGATGTACTGTAAAAGCGGAAATTTTCAGTGGTGTTTTATTTTCGGTAACTTCGGTGCCGACAATTTTTACCGAAAAATGCACCGGTACTACTAAGTAGTGCTAGCACCCTTACCTGGAAAGCGGGTATTACCGAAAATTTCCCTCCACCGAACCACCGATTTTGGAGAATTCCGAAAATATTACACCACCAAAAATGTCTGCTTTTACAGTACACAGATTGGATCCATGGAGATTCTACATGATCCGTGGTTTATGCAACTCGTGATCGCGGACTTGACCCACTGGCCCCAAGCATGGGTCAATCAAGCGATGCTATATGCGAGCATGTATGTATCGCACTTGCCCCTAAGGCAGTAAGGGCAACTGTCACTGGCAGCCCGGGGTTGAACCCACATTATTAATTTTTGAAATTTTCTAGGGTGACACGAAAAGCTTCACGCACTGGGTGGTCACTCTCTATCCATGTATACCACTCTGCCAATAGTGCATAGAGCTCTCTTTTGAGCTGCCCAGCTGGCCCTCGTTATGATTTAGGCTGAAAGTCTACCGTGCCGTCTCCCTTATTATTATTTATGCTATGACTCCATAATGCATATTATGTACAGAAGAAAAAATCCCGGGGCTCCGTTGATGAAATTCTGTTTTGTCAAGTGGGCATTTTTGATTATTGTGAATGGCGTGTAGTGCCATAGTACAGTTCCTTTTGCTACGTAACGTTTGCACAAGTCACGTTTCAGCAATTGAACTAGGAAGATCTATGTCTCTGATCTTGTCATTTGGCCTGGCTGGTACTGTGCATTAACAACCATTGTCAGGCACCCTCGAAAGACCAACAGCGATGAGTTCATGACCCAAGCATTATTTGGGCCGTTAAGTTGACTAAACGGGAGTGTAGCAAGCTTTGATCGGCGTACTTCCTTCCGTACGTAGTGAAATGTTGTCCGAGCTGAATAGATTCTATCTCCTGCGGTTTAGTACGATAGTTCCACACCTAATACTGTAGATTCGACGTCTCCAAGAAAAATCTCCATGGAGACTGGAAACTATAGCAGATCATAAACGACGCAGCAGGTCAGCTGATTCCCTAGCTCATGTCTAGGTTCATGTACTTTGGTCAACGTGTTGTGGCAGACTCCATGTGCAAAGCTGCATACTCTTGGGGTTATTGATTCTTGCTTATAATTCATGCATAGATATGAACATCATAATAATTGAATGTTGGCAAGACCCAACAAGGTGTCCCTTACATCAGATCTTCACAAAATGCACATTCTGTAAGACATGTATATATAACGAGAAAGCAAATCTAACGTTTTAACGGATGACATTTCTTCGTTATAATAGATCCATTGAGGCCGTACTGCTTCATATATGCTGTGTGTGTATATGGCAGAATACTGCAAGATTGTTAACATATCTTCTCGTTAACCTATGAATTTTGGACAATCGTTAAATGTGCGACTCGTTATAATACCATGTCTTACAGAACATCTTGAAAAGCCGTATTTTGGTTTCACATACACGTCTCATTTCTATCACAGAGATCAGCAGCCATGGGCCATTGGTGGCAATACTGGTAGGAGTCGCCCGAGGCTTAGCCAATAATTTCCGTTCTATACCCAATATACATACCCGAACTGGGCACAAATCTATCCCATTCCTTGGTGCTGACCCCTTTGATGCGCCCCCGAATCCCTTAGCATTATTAGTACGTCCAATTCATTTCGTGATCAGCTCACCGCATGCTCAGTACTGTGTTGTAAAGTATGCAAATTTCCGACGCTTTTAAATTGCAGCCTCCCCAGGGCAAAAACACATCTCAACCACATTGAACTTTCAGCCTGTACTGCTGATGCCTGTATGCACTGTCACGTTGAACCTTGCAAAACGAATTTTAGGCTACAAATGCCCAGTAAATAAAAGGGGAGAAGGCACTGAACGAAGCGTCAACCTACGAATACAACCTCAGTGCAACAACGTGCTCTTTCTCTTTCTGCTTGTGTAAGCAGAAAGAGCACGTTGTTACACTGAGGTTGTATTCGTAGGTTGACAGTTCGTTCAGTGCCTTCTCACCTTTGGTTACGTAATCTTGTTACCTTTTGCATTTCCTCTAGTAAATAAAAGGGGGGTTGTCAAATGACAACCGCTCTATTCAGTTGCTATTCACTCCTGGCGCATGCGCTGGACGAAAAATTCTTTTATTAGTGATGTCGAAAAAGTATGCGGTTGTCAGTTGACAAACCCCCTTTTATTTACAATTCAGTTGCGTGATGTCCACCACTTTCCGAATTAAAAATGCACAGGCCTTTAATAGCCGAAAATAAAATATGCGCCGAATATGCAGTACCTTGCGCACTCTGTTAGAAGACATTAGGGCTACTGGGAATGAATGCCCAAGTAAAATAATGAAGTACAGTAATACAATACTATAGGGAGTGCATTTGCCATGAATGCACCAAGCCAACTCTCCTATACAAACAGTATAGTGTTGCTGCCAAAAATATGATTAGCTAAAGTTGCCTTTTTGCATTATTATGGTTGAACTTTTTTTCCTGTAGCCTCGTTCCCATGCTGTGGATTTAATCACGAAATTTGTTAGCAAGACGAAGAGGTTTTATGTGAGCTTACTATTATTCTACCTGCACTTGCTTTTATCTTTTTTTTGTGCAGGACTCTGAGAAGCTGGAAGGACCCCACAAACCTCAAGCATTGAGGATACAACTTTTAAACCAAGAACCTGGCAACATGATGTGCATGTATCACGTTCGCTGTGATTGCATCGTTTCAGGGTACACGGACAACATACTAGTACTAGTAACTAGTCCTTGATTAGCAGCAGTGGCCTGAATTATTGCCTGGCCGCTATTCATATAATCCTTTGGTGCTTACTCATCGCCTTGTTCTGTCTCTAAAATGGCGTATGGGTGTTCCGAGGCTTGTAATATTTGCTCAAGCCGCACATTGGCATTGGTGTATGTCGGTAAATGCCAGCCACTGCTGCCTAGCTCAACATGTTTTGTATGATGTAGAATGCGCTCTGTGTATCTACAATCGAGTGACCTGCTTGTGTGGGCTAACTGTAACTACACCAACAGTTGCACTAGTATGTGCACTGTGCTGGCACAGTGTATCATACTCAGTCTTGTCACTTCTTCTCCCACGTTTACTGTATTGTTTAATTCACTGTACACATCTTGCCCTGCTCCTCTAAGGCCACACAGAATTAGTTTGTTGTTTTGGGCCACTACACTCAGCTGGTGTAAGGTTGGTCTGCTTCTCTCTTCCTTCTCTTTGACGTGTCCAGCCAATCATTCATGTCAAGCTTTGCATAACTTAGATCACTGTATATACAGTCACCTGGCTGGAAACGTCCATGGCTGCAAAATCGCATCTTTCTTGAGGGACCCCATTTTATAGAGTGGACGACATTCACTTTCCTGATAGACTCACCTCAGATGTTGGTATTGTACCCATCCCTGATTTGTACATGCACCACGTTTTTGGCAACTCCGAACAGTGAGAATGTCTGCTGTGGATAGTTCTCATGCTTTAAACTCATTCCTAAATTGAATGTAAACAAGTACGGTGTAATACCACCAAAATGTAGTTCATTAAAAGTCGTCGATTATGATCCTTTGTTGAGACGAAAGCTTCGGGACCTGGGAGTACTTGTGACATACCCATATCATACTCTCTCAGGTTGTGAAGCTGTGTGCCAGGGGTTATGGCGATCGAGTGCATGTATGTTCGGATAAGGGCGTGGGAAAACACTCATCTAAAACATACTCATTTCCTCATGCATACTTTCATTTCTCATTCTTTTTGGCACACACTCCAGCTCCTCGAAATTATCATGGGATGCATGTTGATGACAGCCTGCTGCCATGCAGCCTGAGCAGTTCGGACAATCAATCATTCGGATAATCGGCATTCTATATTACTACAGTTGTAGTAGCTGTATTTCATGTACAGTACTACAGTAGAGTCGGGCGCCGAAGAACGTGTTGCCCAAGAATGTCCAGCCTGAAATGCTAAGAACGCCACCGCCTTAAGTTTAAAAGAATGGCGGTGTTGGTTTTCCGGCAGCTTTCGGGATACATAATTATGATCCTAACATGATTGTATCTATTGAATGAAAGAACATGCTACAAGAGCGCAGCCGGATGGCTGAAAAATACGAACACCCAAGGCTAACCTCTTGGACACAACGTTCTTGGACGCTCGACTCTACTGTAGTATGGAAGAACGCTCTTCGGCAGGGATGTTACATGTTAGAAATCATGCGTACAAGATGCCTATTTATGTCTGCTCTTCTTTTATGACAAGCTTTGACATGCATGCAGCTCTTAGTTAATCCCAAAGGTGGAGTGCAATGACATGTTTAATAAGTCCCAAAGGCGGAGTGCAATGACATGCATTTGGAACCGTGATCACTAAAATACTGCGCTTAATTCTAAGATTTAGAACTATAAGTGATGTTGCACACCCAAGAACGTCGTTCCGAGGGCCTAGGTCGGGGGCGTTCTTGGAAGAACATCATGCTGGATTGTAGATAAACTACTGTATATAACCCGCATGTGTGTGATAACAAAAGCTGCGGTACAGTGCGGAGAAACTAGCATAACATACTAATATCACCAGTTTTCTAAACTTCTTGTTCTATACTGGAGAATATTCCAGCGAGTGAATCCAGAGCAAGTGCTATGGAAATGGACTAGCGAGAGCTCACAATAGCCAGACAGACCCACGAATCCTTTCTTGAACCGAACAATAATCATCTATGGCATTCAACATGCAGTTTGGGAAGCCATGCAGTCCTGGGACAAATATCCAAATGCATTCTTGTCTCCAGACCAAACAACGATTGTTATCATACTTAACAATTTCCAACTCTACGACCACCATGCCAGCTCAAGCAAAAAGAAGCAAAGGAAGACGGAGATTTCTACTTGTGCAGCCATTCAGGGAGGAGTACAAAGGCTGTTTTAACATTACATGATTCGACTGTGCACGCACTTTAACAAAAGTGTACTTATCACATACCACGTGAACTCTTAGGCTGTTTGCAGTGCGACATACTTACATGTGCATGCCCTTGCCGCACATTCACACTCCAGTACAAAACATAATTATGCAAATATGTAATGCACATTATTGTTAATGCACATAATGTAACATTCTACGCTTGAAAGCAGATCAGCATTCGAACTTTTTCATTGCCTTCAGGCTGCAACAGCATATTGCAAGAGGGCACAATGGCCCAACCCAACATCTTCCCGTGAACACCATCGGCCATGGCAGTACAGACCATCTGACATCACTCACACCACCCACATAGAAGAGAAGCAATGTTGATACAGTAAGTATCGTTTATAAAGTGACCGGATATAATGATATACCGGTAATAGTGATAGAACACGTCAAAATCAAAATCAAATCTGAAAAAATACAGCTAAAATATCACTATATACACTATTATCGGCTATACCGATATATCGCTTATTGTGATGGCCTTCAGGAAGCAAACCATATCAAATGTACAGGAAAATATCGCATATAATGATCAGGAGTGATCTTTCTGCATGCTCTTGTCCGTTTCTGGCTGTGTTGCCTCTCACGATGATGTTGCCAACTCACGTACACAGCCACTCATGTCTATTTCTGGCTCTACGCAACTCGTTGGACACCGAGTAGATCTACGATCTACGTGAGCACGGATCCAGCTCAGGCTTTTTTTGGAGAACACGCTGAAGAAGCAGCCATGCCACATGATGTATCGAAGTTCTAGTACATGTACAGTCTGTACTCGTACTGCACTGCCATGCACTGCTCTGTGTCATGCACCGGTACACAGTCCGCGGAGCATGCATGCACTTTCAGCATGCTTTTTCCAGCGTGTACGCATCATTTCATGTGCAGTCATGTGCCATGTGTCGGTCAAACATGCAAATCGGCTATAGTGATGCACCGGATATAGTGATACATTTTCGAAAATCAAAGGGGCACGTTATATCCGATATTTACTGTACTTCATAGTTAACACGTTACAAATACTACTGAGAGCGCATATAGGCAGTACACCAGGTTCAGGGTGCATTGATCCATTCTTCTGCTTCAACTACCTTAGCTGCTCATTTGATCTATGGCTATGCATGCTGTCATCAGCGAGCCACATCATTTCGAAAGACTGATGACGGAGAGATCATTGTGCGTGTGTAGTCACAATACTATCAGAGAAATACGTTTGGAAAATATAGGAATACTGTGGACAAAATTGTACACAATAACCTGCCTTGAAGCGAATCTCAGAAAGAAAGCGCTGTGCAGATGCATGTCAGCCGCTTCAGATTCAGTCACTTCGTGAGATCCAATATTCTTCCAACTGTACTGTTCAGCCTTTGGTGATCCACAGAGACAGACAAACAATCTGTTCCGTCCTTCCACATGAGAAACAGAGAGTGAACATGTTCCAGTTCATTCCAGTATGAAGGTGGCGGATACAGGCAATGAAAGTCATCGTTGGGCCAACATGACCAGCCTTCAGACATGAGTTATTAGAGACCTTCGCTCATGATAATGGTATTCACCCTTGGCTACAATCCTGCAAAACACGTGAAAAGATTGTAGCAAAACAAACTGAATGTTATAAAGAAGCAATTTAGGAAAACTATGCCCATCGTATTTGTAGTACAGTGAAGCTAAGATACAACACCCAGCAGGCAGGCAAACTAGATAATATCCGATGAATTAGCATGCCTGGTCATGGCACACCGGGTACAAAATATGCAACCAGCATAACGTTTCCACCAGTATTGATAATCTATCGTAACGTTATTATCAAACTATAACTGCTAAGAATGTGCAACTACTAACATAAGGTACGATCGGCTTCGAAATCCAATGATCATGAGCAAGCGCGCATAGTGTTTCATCAGGTTCAGTAGGCATGGATCCACAGTTCATTGTTCTGCTTCAACTACCGTAGCTGTGATGTACAAGTTTTGATCTCTGGCTACGCATGATGGTATTAGTGAGCCCAATGGCCTACAAAAGCCGAAGTGATGAAACTTTCTGCCGTGGGCAGAGGGATCATCGAGTTGCCCACTCTTGGTTATGTACTCATGCCATGACCAACTATCAGTGCACAAGTACTGCTACGCCCTCACTATGATCCATTGCAACAATATCACCAGGCACATGCATGCTACTGCACCCATTAAACCAAGAGTCGCAAATAGGAAAATCTTTGCTGTGAACCACAGCTATAAGGTGCTTTGAGTCCAGTTTTGTGGGAAAGTTGCACTGCACGATGCACAATACCACATTGAGCGAAATTCTTTTTTTTCACATAGCGTGAAGTGTCTCTCGAGAAATGCAATGCACAATGCATAGCACATCGTAGAAAAATCTTGTATTGCACCTGCAGTCTAAAACTGCTTGCCAGCCAGAGCTCTTGAGTCACATGCACCAGCATGCAGGAAGTGATGCTCATCACGTGTCACCCAACCTTGAAGTGGAGCTGGACTCAATTTCCCGTGATACGACCTGTGATGGAGCTGCAACAACCAGCGATGCAAGTTTGCAGTCCAATTATTTGAAACTGGCCCGCTATGTTGCTGAGAACGTACTCAAGGCAACATTTGAGAAATTACCTTTCGAAAAAATGTTCGGTACAAACCTGGCCGGATATTGTTTAAACTTTACGGTCTGTGTGAAGAAAACAACTATTTTATTGCATAGACTAAAGGAGCTATCCAGCATTATCGATAATTTTCACGAAATTAAAGAAGGACCCTCCTCCACCCACCCACCCATCACCCCCCCCCCCCCCCCGATTGATGTCTGTAATATCAATATTTTTTCGAAATGGAACTCCCCTTGACCCACCCACCAACGAAACTTTTTCTCTTTGTGTAAAAGATCGACAATTATGGACCCGGCATTATCGATAATTTTCACGAAATGAAAAGTTTAGTGATGAGTAACTTGTGACCATCCCCCACCCCCACCTACTCACCCCTCAACGAAAAATAGCTGGAATGGACTAGTGTTTCAGCTATCAATATTTTTCATTACGAAACCCTTCTTGACCCACCCGCCCATGAACGATTTTTTTCTCGTTTCGTGTTAAAGATAGATAATTAAGGACGGCCCCTAACGTGCCAGGTTCGAATGAATGGACCGTAGAAGATTGTTTGTGATATCACACGATCAGAACAGGTGACAACCAACACTACATGGCTGTATACTTGATGTGCTGCATTTACTGGGTGCAACGCAGGGAGTTGTAGCATCTAGGTAGACGGCACAGGCGACTGTAAAGCTAAATGACATGGGGTTCGACCCAGGGGTTCCTGTTTCAGCCACCCCTGGGGCACCATTGGGCAGATCTATACACGCTCGTCAAGTATATGTACTTGGTCCGCCCAGTTAAAATTGGCGCTTATCTTCACACTTGTCTCAGGAAAGAAATACTAACATTTGAAGCAAGCCACGATCACAAAGCACTATATACATGATTATTTACATGTCAGTAAGCAACTCAGTCAAAAATTCAAGCAAGTTACACATCCTCCTCGCCACTATCGTCGCTGGAGGAAGAGCTCAAAACGTACGATCCGGACAGCTGCTGCACGGGTCGTTTCATAGCTTGTTCCACTTCTCCTCGTCTCGAATCACGCTCAAAGGCAGTGCGTGCCTGTCACCTTCCCATCAGAAGCTTAGTGAGACTGCCCGCATGTTGACTGTAAGTGTTATCCCCGTTCGTCGCAATAATGCGACTTTGTTTGAGACAAAAAGGCAACGCCATATCAGTGTCCTTTTTCAAATCGCCTCTTGCGCTTGTCGTACTTGCTGATCAGCACCCGTACCCATGCGAGCCGCTGGTGCTTGTACATGCAGCGCAGTGATAGCTTCCGCTTGATGTAGCACCTGTGTGTACTGCACCTACAACGCCGTGCACCAGGCTTTTCGGCTAGTTTCCTGAAAGTCCTTTGCACGAGTGTTTCTCTCAGGACTTGGTGTTTCCTTTGATTAGCTCCTTTGCCCTGTCCTCTGTGAGCTTCAAAGTGTGTCCGCCGGATTGTTCTCACTTACTGGAGACATCGACATGAGCTGCAGTTTCTTCGTCAGTGATTTGCTGGTGATAGCCCTTCACTAGGCGCTGTACTGTGCAAGCACTGAAATTCAAGCTCGCGAAGCGCTTTTTCAGCTTTTCTCTACCTCCCCGGGGTAAACAATCCTTGCCATCAGACAGCTGGAAGTAGACAGAAACTGTATTCTCCATCGCTCTGAAATGCGAACATCCTGACCTATTTTACGGACTCGAGCGGAGGTTGAAGTGTTTTCTTGCGCTGACGGAAGTGTTCGTCGGCGGCAGCTCCGTCAAAAAGACTCAAACGAACCGATCGCAACTTCTGTGATGGTTTGTGCTGCCATGTCGTTGGATGCAATGGTCAATGGTCATGTTCGGATGGTGAATCGGTGGTTCCATGCCGTGTGGCACAGGCAGAACACCAAAAAACCAAGTGAGAAGATAAGCGCCAATTTTAGCTGGGCGGACCAAGTAACTGTAAGTGATAATCACTCAAAGTACGAAGCTAACAGTAATATTCACTGGTTAGAGGGAAAGGCACAAACGGGAAAGGTCTGAAGAAAAAATTGACTGTCATCACCAGGATTCGAACCAGGGACCTTCGCTTGAGGCCAGCGATGCTCTAATCACTGAGCTAAGGTGTAGCCGTCATCCCAGCCGAGATCGTTCAACATTTTCTTCAGACTTCGTAACGCACACTAACAGCATCAGGTAATGGTATATGTACTCTTTTTCGATTGTACATGCAAGCTCTACCTTGTGATGTTGAGCTCTCTTCGTTTGGTGGGGGTACTCCGATCGTCTAATGTGAACCACAGTCCACCTACAATTCTACATTTGCAACGTTGTCCAATGTGCATCGGCACGCATTGTACATAACTGTTACAGCAGAGTGTAGATTATCCGCACCCCTCGGGCGCACGCTTTCTCCAGGGGGTTCGGATGGGGAAAAATTCTGATAAGGGAGCAGTCACACATCCATCTAAGACTTGTACATTCCTTCACGTTTCCATCATTTCTCACATTCTCTTCACAGGAACTAGACACACTCTAGCTCCTCAATATGACTCCACGGTGTACATTGTTGCTCCAACCTGTTGCAAACTATCTTGTGCACCGCTTGAATGGTGCTTGGGGTTGGCGAAAATGAGCAGAAGCTCATTTTCGTCCCTTCAATTCAATGGAAACTGGCATTTCGAATAAGTGATTGTTCGGATTATCGGCATTCTACTGTACCATAAAGTCGCGGATAAAAGCCGGGCTTATAAGCACATGAGCCGCTTTCTGCATCAGGCTTTAATGCAAACCAGGCTTGTATGCAAACCATGCTTATATGCACCACTGATATTTTTGCCAGACTTGTATTCCAGGCTTCTACGCGCGACAAGCGTAGATCTACCACTGACTACCAGTATGGCGGCAGTTTTACTATGCACCGTACATAGCGCATGCACTCTTGACCCACCCGATCCGCGCTTGCATAGAAGCCAGGCTTCTACGCGCGACAGGCTTATATGCATTTAACCCGTTTGATTTTCAGGCTTCTATCTGCGATGTGCTTGTATGCAAACCCGGCTTTTATCCGCGACTTTATGGTATTCATATTCACGCTTTCGGTACAGTCTGGAACAAGAGATCCTAGTTCGACTCAGACTGCCCTTTCCATAATACGTTTCCCATGTACTCGCAGTTCTTTTATCGGAACATCTTTTCTTCCCAACCTCAAATCTTGTGCAACACCGGTTGGCTTTCCTCAGTTTCCTGAGTGGTGTTACCTCTCAATAGACGCATGAGTGGCCATTCAATATACCGGTATAGTAAAACATGTCCATAATTATCGGAGAAAGGATCGGATGTGGCTAAATAATTTGAAACTGTTCACCTCTCCTCACTGCGCTCTTGGCCCACATTTACCACACCATAGCGAGGAAGTTCGTTCTTGGATAGATGCTCTACATCCTCCAGACATCTATCCAAGAACAAACTTCCTCGCTATGGTGTGGTGATTGTGAGCCAAGAGTGCAGTGGTGGACAGTTGCAAATAATTTTACTACAATGTGCTAAGCAGAATAGAGGTACTAGCACCTGGGTGGAAACTATTCTGAATTTTGAATGCCAGGGAAGGCTGAAGGATACCCATGAAACCACTGCAAGCGCGTGCTCGGCGATGGGCACGGGGGGCACGTGCACCCCCCAAAAATTTTCAATCTGGGTAATTATAAGGTATGCAAATATGCTCTAAAATTCAAGAAAGGTTGCAAACAAATTGCAGAAAATTGCCGGGGGGCTCCCCTCGGCTCCCGTGCACCCCCCTAGTTGGGGGGCCGAGCACGCCCCTGCACTGCCAAAGCAAACACGAATTTGAAAAGCAGTGCATTGCATGGTGGCGGTGGGAAAAAGCAGCCAAGGAAAGTGTGTACATATTTTTGTTGAAAGCACGAGAATTCAAAGAAAGCTGGCTGCTTTCTCTATTTCCATGATCGGCCAGTGCCTGCAGCACGAACAGTACAGTACATTGTGTTACATGTATGTGCATAGACAGACAAATAAACACTAACCTGAGCATGGGTACCGCTTGTATTCGTGGTCAGGAAAGTGAAAGTACGAACGAAGGAGAAGAAGATTGTTGACCATGGCGAACAACTGCATATCCAGAGGGCACACGGCTTGCCAGAATGGGTCGGCTACATCTTCGCTAATTTTCTATCCTAACAACATTCAGCTTCGAGGTCAAGGACGACGGCATTTTTGGAAGGAAATTTCGAATTTTGGAGAAGAAGCTTGCTTTCGGAAAAATGTTCCTTTCACGCAAGGCAGCATGCCAGGTCAGGTGTGTGAACCAGGTGAACTGTGTCGGCAGATCGACGTTTACGTTTCAGGCCAACAGTTTTTTGACCAAGCCGTGAATCGCCCTCGCTCTGACTCGCCCGGCTACGAAGGAGTAATTTTACAACTCTTCAGGCCAGCTACAGGTCTCTGATCCAGAGCTGCAAGTGACGGATATCGGTCATTTGCAGCCACTACTTAGAAGTTAGAGCCTCCTGGTCGTCGCAATCTGATACATTATCAAGAGTACATAACCGGTTATGTACTCTTGATAATATACCTCCGCATTGACCGTTTTCATGCGCGCATATGCATACATAGAAATTAAAAAAATCGTCGGTGCGCCGCCAAAAATCGGTGCGCGCGTACTTGAGAATCAAAGATATGTTTTACCATGGCCTAAAAGCGTCATGTTGTTGTTGTTGTTGTTTCTTTATTTTACTTCACCAGAATTACAGGCAGTAGAATGCCTTCTCACTAGACCAGGTCTAGTTCTCACAAATGATGAAGAATGTGAATGAACATGCTAAAGCTAATGAAAAACAAGAAATAGAAAAAGATGAGAAAAACTTGCGTTTTATATTTTATGACGGTATTTGTATGTGAGTGACAGTGATTAAATGACAAGGGAAAGAAAAGAAAAAGATAGAAAGAAAAGAGTAAGAAATAAACGAAGCAGATGTATGAAATAGAAATAGAGAAGTTGAAGTAGTTGAGGAGAAAAGTCAGTTTGTCGATTAGAGACCAAACCAAAAGATCAAAATGCACATGTCTGACGAATGAGTTAAGACAGAGAAAGCATGTCAAGAACATCTGGGCACAGCAGGGCTTTGAAACCCAGAATATCTTCATGGCAACGAATATTTGCCGGAAGCCTGTTCCAATACACGCTGCCCACGAATTGCATTGACGCACGAGATGCTGGTCCACGAACGAATGGAATTTGGAGAAGACGTGAGACCTGGCCACGTGTAACACGGCGTGTGCTTTGCTCAAGACCAGGTTCAGCGATCAACAGAAAGAAAGGCGAAAATAGCATGCTTGCATTGGAGGCAAGACATCTATGGACAAAAACAACAATCTTGAGCTTAAAATGGTGGATCAGTGGGGAAATATTTAATCTAGAAATAAGAGGAGCGGTCGGTGTTTGACGAGGGAGCTGAAACACAGCTCTGACTCCAGCCTTGCTGATCTTCCCCAAACGGTCGAGAAGCTGAGCTGTGAGGCTTGGGTAGAATGCTGCTGAAGCATAACACAGCTGGCTGTTTACCATACTGGTGTACCACGACCGTCGAGCTCTAAGCGTTAGTGAACGCCCATCATGTCGTTCTTATAAAAGGACGGAGGCCCATATGTTGTAGTCTTTTGGACTCGGAGTCGACTGGTTTTGGTCCTAAAACGCTGCGATGCAGCGTTCCTCCTTTATTCCCAATCGAACATGGTTGAACAAGCGGTCACGTGCTCCTGCGGACACCAATCACCTGGTCACCGTGCGTGCAGGCCAGGGTACAACTAACTAGCCTGTTTGACCTTTTTTGGGTGCAGTCCTGTCACTCGAGTTGAACTCGAGTTGAACCTTGGTGTGTGAAAGTAACTGTCGCCTGCATGCTGGCGTGCACGCGTGGTGACTAGGGCCTGGTGTAATATGCCGAAAATGCTCCCAAACCTTGCCGAAAATGCTCGGAAAATGCTCACTTTTTTGCAAGAATCGCTCTCTACAGTATCTTCATCTTCATCACTGTCATCCGAAACACACTCAATAAGAGACTTGCTCGAGTCTGCCATGGTAAACAATTCATAAACTACTCAACAAGAAGCTAACCCGCGGAATGCGGAAGTGACGTTCTTGTTTGGGAAGTTTTTCTTCTCTCAATTATTTTGATACACAACGGCCAAGTGCTCCGTTTCCCCCAAAATGCTGCATCACGAGCCCAAAGTGCTGGGTTCGCGGATTGTACCGAAAATGCTCAAAAAATGCCGGCATATTACACGGGCTGCGGGGGCCTAGTGGTGACCAGGTGATTTATCGTGGCACGGAGGTTGCGGATGTAGATCAAGACGTTGATTGGTGCGTCGAATATCGAATGTGAACACCAAGAACAGCAATGGAGCCTTCTGGGATCCTGGAGAACGCCGGTCCGTACCCTTGTGTCCGTATACGGCCTGGGGGATTATCTTGGTACCGGTAGTACTCCTATCCTGGCGCTCACAATTTTGACACCACCATAATCATGTGTGATAATGGTGACCATAATATTATACCATGTACGACTCGTACCAATCGGCTTCATGAGCACCCAGTTGGCAGTATGGCTGTACAGTCGACTAGTCGTAGGTACTCGCTGAAAACTCTGCAAATCTACAAGACGTCATGTAGATGTATGTATCTCTCCCAAAGATCTGCGCTGCCAAGTTTGGCTAGATATCGCCCTAAAAAGCATTCATGCGCGCATGCATGTGCAGCAAAGTAAAGTTTGTACATCCACGCGTGCAGTGGACACCCATTTTGCCTATATCGTGCAACCAAGAGTCCATAAGAGTCCCCCGGTTATGGACTCTTGGTGACATACTGTCCATACCGCTCCGGTAGTGGCAGAATTGCGCCTGAGAGTGAGAAGTTAATGCAAATAGCTCAGGCACTTCAGCATTGCATTCATTTCCTGTGCAAGAAGAGGACGAGGAAGAAGAAGAAGAAGAGCTCTCGAAAGAAGTTGTAAGCGTTTACTAGTTTGTATGTTTTGACTCCCACTAGAAACAATGTACTAGTAGACAAGTGGAACAGCCTAGCCCTGTTTTTATTGCTCATTCTGTATGAAACGTGAAGTAACAGCAAACAAGCCTTGATCGTCCTTGTTGTTCTGTAGCATATCGGTATGCATGCAGTTTTCCTCACTGTGTATTTCTATTGCATGATATGCATCTGGAGATCCCCTCGCAGCTCGACAGGCCATCGCCTCTGCTGATCTGGGAGATCCTTTAAATAGAGATTATAAAGCGAGAAGACTGAGAGTTTGTGTTGCTGTTACAACCTGCTGTAGCAACATCTGTCAAGGAGGAAAACGTCCGTGAATCAGAATCTAAGAGCGGCAAAGCTAGCCACCAGAAATGGCCAAGGTATGTACTCAACCTATCAGTATGTGTATCAGTATTTCAGGATTATAGTGGTCGAGAGGCGGGGAGAGAGGCGGCGAGGCCATGCATTTATCAGATCTTCCCATACGAATCTTGTACCATTGTAGTGCGCTTTATCATTTGCCAGAGTGAAAAAAACCTGTAAGGGAGATTAAGGGTGCGTTCTTAAATTCTCTAGCTTCTAGGAGAAGAAGAAAAGAGAAGTCGAAGAAACTGGGATTCTTCAAGAACGGGTCTCGAAGAATTCGGAGATATTGTGCAGATGTCAAGCAAAATGAAGCGCCAAAGGGGCCGCGATCTTGAGTGCCACGAATATAGTATGCGCTGTGCGTATGCGAAAAGGGAAATGCGTACACTCATGATCAACACGTGGCTTTTAGCCTAGTTCGCATGCGCTGATCCCAAACCGCGGGAATCTCCAAGTTTCAACCACCTCTGAAGCTTGGAGAGCTTGGAGAGCTTTGGAGAGCCTCCTAAAACTCGGAGAGGATATAAGAACAGCTCTCGAACTTTTCGGAGAGTCTCCAACTTTTCTGAGAGGATTTAAGAACGCACCCTTAGGAAGGCAACAACTTTAATACAGCAATAAAGAGAACTAGCTCTGCCGTCATCATCATGCTTCAACGAAGTCAAAGGGAAATTATTTGTCTAAAGTCGTTAGGCAGGCCCTGGCCCATCCAGGATATCATGACGCGGTTCGTGTAGTGGTTGGTGGTGAAGTGGAGAGTAGAGTACAGTCGAACCTGACAATTACGGACACCCAAGGGACTGAGGCCAAATGTCCTCAATTTACAGGTGCCCCCCCCCCCCCCCCCAGGCCTCAATTCTCCTTTGCACCCATCAACACAATCAGTCAAGTATGTACAGTGAACCTTGTCTAAGACGACCACTCAAGGGACCTTCAAAATGTCGTCTCTGTTACCAGGTGGTCTCCTTATCCAGGGTCATTTGACTGGAAATATTATCCCTTGATCCTGGTTTCAGTGGTCTTCTTGGACAGGTGGTCGCCTTATCTGAGTGTTCGCCTTGACAGGTTTTACTGTACGTCATTTTGTTCCTTGCAATGAATACAACCATCCTGTACACTTCTCCGGTGTGCTTTATGTACGTCATTAGCATGAGTTCCATCCACACTGCCACATTATGCCCACTGCACATAGTGTTCAGTCATGTACAAACTATGTAGTCATGTAAGATTTTATGACGCATGGCACAGAGTGCATGAACCCAAGTAGCGCATTTTCAAAAGACTAACTTTAGGTAGATTGACTTGGTTTTTTTTTACTACCATGGTCACGTTGTGCGGAGTCTCTGTTATGACAAGTAGTACTGCGCATTATGTGTGACATGTACATGACTGCTTTGTGCTTGTCTCTTGCTTGGCTTGTGAAGGTTTACCAATACATGTGTTTGGCTGTGGCATTGTATTGCATGATGTGTGCCCTATTTCCAGGCATTGTTGAGTATTTTGCTCATTGCGAGCGCATGGGTGCTCTTTACTGACGCCGCGCGACGTCACGCTTGGTCTTCTCCAAAGCCAGGTGAGTGAGTTGTAGTGCAGCGTATTGGAGGGGGGGGACACTCCAGGTGTCTAGACCCTCTGGCAAAGACTACTGCTTCTTTGTGTTCTGTTTGCGCTGGTACTTCCAGCCTCTGTCTGGTCATTTGAGAGTAGCCTACGCTGCTGTTGTACCCAGGTGCAATGGAGATACGCTGTACCAAAGTTGATTTTGTCAAGATTGCAAGCCACACTGTTGTGTAAGATGCTCCTCAATTCATCATACCTATCAGAAGTTGATTGAGTATTTAAGTTTTTGCCTTGATTTGTATGCAGGTTTTTATTCCCAACGAAATATTCTTTAAACTCGGACACTGAGCCAGTCGTTCTCATGTGTTTCTTCTCTTTTTTTATATATTCTTTGTAAAATGAAAATTGTGGGCACAGGTTATGCGATCGAGTCCAGCAACTAACACGTCTGACTGTTCAAAATCTGGTTTAGTTGGTGGAATCTATCGCATAACTTGTGCCCACAATTTCCATGTTACAAATTTTTCCTTGGCTCACCATCTGAGTTCTTGAAATATTCTTTGAATCAACGTACCTGTACCAAGGCAGGTATACATCTACAATGCTTCAGTCAGAGTCAGTTTCATTTCTATGCCACAGAATATACTAGTCGTAGAAGTCCAGTGCGACCATTATATGCAGGTGATGAGCCCAGGATTCTTCCTATGATAAGTGACATTGGAAGTGATAGAATGTATATTTATCCATCTGCCTTTGCCTTTTATTTGTTTGGTCCAATGTTCGACTCTCCTTCACCATTACAGATGTATTTTACTTTTAACGGGAATTTCCCTTTGGATGTTGAGCTGTCAATCGAAGCTACGAATCCAGTGGTCTATGCATGCACTCGCTCGTGTCCTGTATACTGTCCTCTTGCGGTTAGAGCCCTCTCTTGAATAACTTAGTGCATTATCTCATAGTTCCCCTGTCTCCGAGAGCCAGTGAAAAAATAAAGCCCTCTCTTGCATAGTGCCTCACCCCCGGGGCTTGTGACCAAGCACATGTGCAACGGTTTGATTTTCTTTTGCCACTAGTCTTGCCCATGCCATTGCTCTGGGGGCATCATGATCAAAATCTCAGTTACAGAGTCGTGAGAGTTTAGAGTAAACTTTAGGCTCTGTTTTCTTTGCCTTCATTGTTTTTATGCTTGATGACGTAAATGTACCATCATTTGAAAAAAATAGTGCCTTCTCTTGAATGTAAAAAAAAAGACGGTTACATATAGATGCAGGTTTTTGAAGAGTAGCGACATCCGAGTATCAAATTGCACACCTCGGTGTCTTGAATAGTGCTCTCTCTCTTGTATAGTGCCACATCTGGGGCACTATTGAATTTAAACAGTAGAGTCGCCCGCCCAAGAACGTTGTTGCCAAGGGGTTAGCCTGGGACGTTCTTATTTTGTCAGCAATCTGGCTGCATTCTTATAGTACGTACTTAGACAAAACCGGGCTGGATCACATGTATCCCATAAGCTGCCAGAAAACCAACACCGCCGTTCTTAGCTTTATCTTTAGGCTATGGCGTTCTTAGAATATCAGGCTGTACGTTCTTGGGCTCCACGTTCTTCAGCGCGCGACTCTACTGTACTTTTGAAGTAAAGGTTGAAAGGACGACAAGGATGCATGTTGTGGATAACAATTCAAATCAATTGGCCGCTATTATGTGGCAGCACAGTTCGTATAAGCAGTACTAGTTGCACGCCTTGACAGTATGTGCTTGCATCTTGTACTGATGTTCTTCTTGTTTTAAACAGTACTCATAAGAGGCAGGGAATTGAAACAGGAAAAGTCTAAACTAGTCCTGCATTCATCTCACCCTTCCTGCTTGTTTTGTCGTGCTATGATGAATGATTT
>NC_088647.1:32048810-32148810 GCF_964019385.1 Sycon ciliatum
AAGCACTCCTCGCACTACGGTGTGAGCTGCACTTTCATACAGTAGGGGTGAAAGTGCATGGGGTCAGTGAGGGAGAGAGGGAGAGTGAGAGAGAGAGAGAGCGGGGAGGGTTGGGGAGCAAGAGAGGAGGAGAAAACTAAATATAGTATAATTATATAATGCGTAAGGGGTGCACATTCAGATCCAGAGAAAAGGATAAGCAGGGCACGAGGCGTATGGCAATATGCAGCAGTGTGTAGGCAGATGTGCATACATATTACAGAGTGTCAGTGGCCCAGTGCCATTGCTGAGCACGGAGGTGCCGGAATACAGACACTTTGAAACTTTGCAGCCGTTTCCGGTCAGGTGGCTGGCTGAGGACGGCGGGTGGTAGTGTAGCAGGATAGCAGTGCGCATACTCGCACTGCCTTGTCTCTTCTTCTCCTTGTGAGACAATGAACGAATGATAACTACTTACATAACAAGCTTTGAGTGCTGAGAGTATACGAGTATACGAGTTATACGAGTTAAAGTAGGGCATTCCATACAGTGACAGCACAGGCGGGGAAGGCTCTATGGCAATTTTCCCGGCTGTTGACAGGTAGCCCTGTCTCAAGCTGGTAGTTATGCATGTCGAGCATACTCATTCTTCCAAGTTGCTTCACGTTATGATCTCGCATTTGACAGTCCTATTTGAATATTGTGGCCAGCTGTCTTTGATGGTACGGTACGGGACAGGTACGGGATAGCGCCAGGCATGCCGATGGCACAAACAAACAAACACGAAATTAAGGCTGCGTTTACACGGAGACAAAACGAAACGAAACGGAACGAAACGGAACGAAAACGGGCTGGCCTCGAATCGTTTTCAAACCGTTTACACGAGAACGGCAAATCGTTTTGAACTGTTCACACGAAACGGAAAACGGGCGATCAGGCTGGAGTTAGCACGTGCTGACTTGGCGCAAGGGCGGGAAGTAACACGTTAGTTGGAGTTGGTACGTGCTGGTGGTCGCAAAGGTCAGGTATTTCCCGTGAAATACAGTCCCGCGCGGAATGGTTTCCATGACCGCGCTCCGTTTCCAATCGTTTTCACTGTTTTCACCGTTTACACGAGAACGAAAACGTTTTGAAAACGTTTTGAAAACGTTTCAAAACACTTTGAAGTGCGTTTCCATTTCGTTCCGTTTAGGTATCGTTTTCGGGCGTTGTCGTGTAAACGATAGTAGTAAACACAATGATTTCGTTCCGTTTAGGTCCTACTTCGTTGTCGTGTAAACGCAAATCGTTTTTAATCGTTGTCGTGTAAACGCAGCCTAAAGCTGTGTGGACCCTGGCGAGCGCGAGACGTTACTGAAGTAACGTCTTTTGCATAGCCACGGGAGTAAACCTCAGTCGCTGTCTGGAGCTGTTGAGTGTAGTTTGTGTGTGGAGCGTAGTGTTTTGACGTTGGACAAATCCAAACGTTACAGATTGGTTGTGAGGAGTAGAACTTAGACCAAGCCAGCTATACTGCTTGCCCTTGGGCTGTGCTGGGCTTGTCGTGAGGCCACACGTCTATCCAGCCGCCGCTCATGATGGCTTCTGGGTTCAGCCACTGTTTGCATTGATGCGACAAAAGCCACTTCCCCTTCCCCTCCCCAACACACACACATCCAGCCTTGCGAATTGGGTTTGGTGGATAAGAGAGCGAAAGAGAAATAGAAAGACTGGCTGAATGTGTGCGTGTGTGTATGTGTGTGTGTGTGTGTGTAAATGGAAAAAATGAAAATTAGGATTCACTGGCCAGAAAAGGTCACTTCAATCAGCTGTGTGGTGGATACCAGGCTAAAATTAGCGGCGGTCAATCCATCAGCCTTGCAAGCTGTTGAGTAATGTTCTCCCAGCACAAATTGCTATGTCTAACATAGCTGTTCACTATCATCGTTTCCGGGATGGGCAGGTCTGAGGTCTGAAGGTGTGTGTGTGTGTGTGTCTGAGGTCTGAAGGTGTGTGTGTGTGTGTGTGTGTGTGTGTGTGTGTGTGTGTGTGTGTGTGTTTATTGCTTTTCTTCCCATTAGATTTTTACTCAGACGATAGGCATAACGATGGGATTCCAAATTGTCCAATTGGTGGATATATGGTCCTACCGCGGTCCACCTGTAATGTTCGCACAAAGCTGGTGTCATTACAGGAAGCCAGGACCGCCTGTCATGCCATGGGAGCAACAATTGCACCATTAAGGGCGAGCAATTGTGCCACTGCATTTGGTTATCAGTACCTGCAGGAAACTGCTGGTTACAATTTGAATTACCTATGGCGCAAGGCTGGCTATACAACCTACTTGGGAAAAGATCAAAAAGAAGGGCAGGTAGCATGCTACGGTAAGGGATTTTTTCTGGTTTTAAAATGCAGTGTGAACTCACTTGACAAAACAATACTCAAATATGTTGTAGTACGTTATTTTGTGCACGTCATGTGTACATTGTGTGTACGTGGTGTTGCATGCGCATGTTGCTGTGGTGTGAAAAGCAGTCTTCGTCTTGAGTTCATCATGTCCAGTTGTGTTTCCGTAGTCGTCTTGCAATAAACAGTCTTTCTAAATGTAGTTATCGTCGTCCATTGTATAAGTGTGGAGATGACACGGGGCTAGGAGCAGGTGAAGAAAAGGCAGTTACAACATTGGTGTCAGCGATGGTGGAAATTTGTCGTATACGTAAACTTCTGGATTCGTCCTGCGTGGCCTTCGCTCCCAGTTTCCAATGTCATCTCGAGTCTTCCTCATAGTTTCGTCCGTCGTCATCGTCCTTTATCAATCATCTCTCCCGTCTCTCGTCGGTCGTCGTCATTGAGTGGTCCCGGACACGACGTAAAACTGTGCCCAGCATAACACCAGAAAAACCTGAAGGTGAAGACGTGAGCAGCCGCGGCTCCTTGAGATGGCGGACCACGTGACAGACGGCGTGATGACTTGAGATCGTCAGGCGAAATAGTACGTCATAGTACATTTGAGACCGGCGGGAAGAAGATGACGACGTTCACTAATTTAGTATCTGTGCACACGAATGTGCTGTGTGTGTGACTATGTGTGTCAGCTATGACATCAAACCCTGTGGTTCCATGCCTAGCATGTAGGTCAGAACCATCCTGCAAAGTATGAATGATGTAGGTTGAACGATCGCGCCTCGAACCATACTTTTTGAAATTCTCTTCATAGTACATCTTCCACCATTGAAATTTCGAATTTCTTGCTGAGAGGGGTGGCTTGCAACCTCGATATGACTTGTTCCAGGCATGCTTTGGAGCCAAGCCCTGTTGAAGTAGTCGCGGGGATTTGCCCTGCAACTGCTACAACAAAAAATGATTAGATCTGAGAAAGGGTGAGACCGCGAATCTCGGTTGAATATTGAGTATTTCAAGCCTTTTTAGACGACGATGGAGATCTTTTCGGAGATGGATGTCGCGGCAAAGGACATGGTTTCCGACTTCTGGCATCTTGTGAAGCCAGAGATCTTTTGTCCAGTCAGGCCGGCAGCCTAGCCGTCGTTAAGCTTGTGCTTGGATCTCGTTCTGCTCGATGTGGTAGGTCATGAACAATTTTGATATCGCACAAATTGAACTCTGCATCGTGCGTACGGTATTCTATAATCAGAAAATCGCAAAGTGTCTCTCTGTGGCCGTTCTATGCCATTAGATACTCCAATCAGGCTCTTACGTCCTCTGCCTTCTTGATTGAATGTCCATTTCGTTTGAACAACGAACACAACAATCGAGGACGGCTTTGCAATGAAAAATACAGCTATACTGGAGCTGAAAAAAAAGAAGAACAAGCGTGCTCAGGATGAGATTCGAGTACACGTGTACTCTCCCAGCAGGTTCTGTGGATGTCGCTCATAGATGCGTAATTTCGCGTGATGTGGCGGACGATATGATTGATGGCGTGAGGAGTTTCGTTGGTGAGAGGGTACGTGTGTCGTTTTGAACGTGATGAGTATGTGAGTTTTGCATTTTCTGTTCTCCAAACATTTTGTTTCTTATTATTTGCTCTCCTCGAGGGTAAAGAGGCACCCGCACAGCTCGTGTGTTCTGTTCGTTTTTTGATTTGCTCTTCTATGAGGATAACTAGAGGCCCCCACAGAGCCAGTAGATTTTGTTCCTTTTGTTATTCTTATGATTCGTGCTCTCACATTTTAGAATTTTTGCGTGGTTTGAGGTGGTGTATTGAGTGAAGTAGCTTAGAGTTTTTGAGGTTATCAGTTCCCACATGTATGACAGCGATCGTGGCATTTTTCTGGGTGGGCAGACAGATTTTTATAATCTGCGGTGCAGGCAGAAGTATTTTATTTCAGGGGGTGACTGGTGTGGTACGATTGAATGATTGGTGTGATCTTTTCCTCTTTTTCCTCTGTTTTATTATTAGAATCAAGGACGATTCTTCTCCTGGGAGGGAGTTATGTTGTAGTACGTTATTTTGTGTACGTGGTGTTGGTGCATGCGCGTGTTGCTGTGGTGTGAAAAGCAGTCTTCGTCTTGAGTTCGTCATGTCTAGTTGTGTTTCCGCAGTCGTCTTGTAATAAACAGTCTTCTAAATGTAGTTATCGTCGTCCAATTGTCTGAGTGTGGAGATATCACGGGGCTGGGAGCAGGTGGAGGTAAGCTAGTTACAACAAATACATGTAGTCATCTTCCGGCCGAGTTGTCAGCGGGTTTCGAAATACTGCAAGACTGGAGAGTTCGACAAATTTAACATGTGGGACAGTTGTCAATTTTTCCCAGTTAAATCGCCGTCAGCTAAGGTCACTCATCGGTGTGAAATGGCCACAAATAATACCGAATGATGCTCTCTATGCCAGATGCGAAGCTGAACCCTTGAGTGTCATGGTCAAGAGATCACACTGGAGGCTGTTTGGCCACATCCTGCGGATGGCAGATGAATCCCCAGCTGTTATGGCTATGTTCGCGTACTTCGCCAATCAGCAACAGGAATGCTGGAGGGGTAGACCACGGACGACCCTGCCGCAGGCATTGGTGGGAAATCTGCGCCAAGCCAATGCCGGATTGCTCGGGAACCTAGACGCTCTGCAGAGCCTACGAGCCATTGCCCATGACCGACCCGCATGGCGAGATCTATGTATGAAGATCTGTGCATCGTGATATTCCGACAGATCCTGAAACAGTCAAACTCAGGAAATAGCACTATTATTATCACTCAGGCGGCAATCATCGATTCAATGACATATACCGTATTATCTCTAATATAAGCACGGTCCTTTATTTTTTCAATGTAACTCCGCCCCATGCCATTAATGGAGACGTTCCTTTATTGGAGACTGTTCCATTATTATTTCAACCTCATTTCAGAGGCATGTTGCCATGCCAAATTCATCTCAGACACACACATTTCAGGGTTTTTTCGCCGGTACAGATAATGAATTTACACAGTGTGCTTATAATGGAGACTGAGCACTTTATTTTTTGAATGCTTCCCCAAGGTGTTCTTTTATTAGAGACGTGCTATTATTGGAGACTGTGCTTATATTAGATATAATACGGTAGACATATTCATAAATGACATATCTTCAATACCCATGAGCTACATTGTATATGATAATTATATGGCCCGATATCTGAGACTTTCGACCTTCGGGGCTACGCGGTTTTTTTGAGAAAACACTAAAAACAAATTTGTTCGCAAAAAAATCGATTCCGTCAAAGCAAAGTGCAGAGACGACAATGGCGGAAGAAAATTGAAGGCGATTCTTGTGTCAGTTGGTTATTGGGCTCACGGAGCACAGCAGCCGCGATCCCATTGACGGTGATGCATCGTTCTTTGTGGATATCCTGTCAAGCGGCGACAGCGCTTCTAGTTCTGAGAGCGCATGTCAGGCGAATCGATCGCAAGTGACACGCGGTACTTACCTGTCGGGGCCGACGATGATGAGGACTTGGCCTGGATGAGTATGATCAAGGCCAACCACAGTCTGCCTCAGCGATAGCTGCTACAGCTCCAGGCAAGGACAACCAGGTGGATTCCTGAGGGTACGCCGCTTGCAAGGTCGCTGGGCGCCCTTGCGCGAGTGGCAGAACTGTTTCCTGAGTGTCACGCCAGACCTGCTAAAACAGCACGAAATGATGCGAGTTTTCTTTGCGACGATGATCCTAAAATGTTTGGGATGGCAGGCTCGATACTCGAGCTAATAATGGCGAATCAGACCATCACGGAGCACATGAGGCTGGGCAATCTCGAGTAACATTCTGTTACTTTTGAGTTGGTGGTGTGAAACGCTTGTCAGGCTGGTTTACTGATGTTTGGAAATGGTCAGTCTCCACAAAGTGCAACAAGGCGAATCTGGACGCATTTGCTCTGTTTGACTCCTTCACAATAAGTATGTGAATGCTGTCACATGTATCATGGTGTTCCGTCAAAATCTGTTGCAGACTATCCTGTCAAGCATGTCCATCACCAGAAGAACAGATCAATCACCTCTCCTTCTAATGCTGCTATTGCTGCTGTTGCAACTACACAACCTCAATAAAGTCACGGAATGCTGGAAATGAAGTACCTGAACAGTCAAAACACTTTACTATATTAGTTGGCTATTGATATCACATGGAAACAATTTTTGGTGGCTCCAAACACACTGGTCTTTCAAAATTGTAAAAAAAGAACAATTCATTAACATGACTCCTGACTGTAGAATGCATTTCTACATGGTCAATATTGGTCTGATGGCCGTGTAACGAAGTCACAGTACTCTACAAAGGCAAGACATCAATTTGCAATAAAAAAATCAATTTCACCAAAACAGCCCCGAAGGTCGATTTTCTCAGATATTGGGCCATATCATTATATCATCGTTCTAGCTCAATTTCTTTCCCCTGTCATAGTCCTGTTTATCATGTTCAGGATAAGCGAAGTTGTGGATCATGCTTGCATGGTTGACTCCAACGCGTACATGCAACTGAGTAATAATAATAATAAATAGTGGGCACAAAGTTTACCTACCCTTCCACAATACACCTGTATTTTGTATTTCTCTAGCACAGAGGAGAGGATGAATAGCGTACGAGTAATAGGCTTTCCCCAAATCTGCCGGCCGAAAAATTCGCCAAAAACGAGACATATCCGGGAAAAAAATTGCTAAGCTTTTCGCCGATTTTGGAGGGTTCTTGGAGGGTTCCGAAAATCTACAAAATATTGTTGCAATATGCGTTTAGGAAGGAATGATGTTGCTGCGAGCATGACCACTCGAGCTCTCTACTTCAGTAATTGTAGTGCTAGTGCGTTGAGGTCGTGTGACTCGTGTCCTTTCACCTCCTCTCAGACAAACATTAGCCATTAGGCCTTGGAAAAATATAAAGTTGATTCTCAGGTCATGAGCCTGTGAAAATCGGTGCGAGCGAGCGATTTTTATTGTATTTCCCACAATTTTTTTATTTCCAAAGACAGGGTCACACATATATACATGGTCACATGTTATATTCAGGCCAGGGAGTAGGAAAATGCCGGCATTTTATTACTCCCTGATTCATGCCTTTCGCATTGACCATTTTCATGCGAGCATATGCATGCATAGAATTTAAAAAAAATCGTCGATGCGCTGCCAAAAATCGGTGCGCACGTACTTGAGAATAAAAAGAATTTTTACCATGGCCTAAGGAAGATCATGACTAGTGAAATGCCCAAATCCTCCGGCCGAAAAATTCGCTGATTTTGGAGGATGCCTTTGAGAATTGACGAAAATCTACCAAATCTTCCATTATCTCACCAATTTTGAAGCATATTTTGGTCCTTTTTGACTCAAGATTAGGGAGGGCCCCAAATATGCTCAACAATTTCGCATATTATGCTTTTCACATATTGGCCACTTGCTTCAAAATATACTTCGAAATCACCCAAAAGCAGAAAAATATGCTCGAGATATGCTCGAAATATGCTCGAAATATGAACTGATATCAGTGATAATTATGCGAATTCTTTGCTCCTTGTAGCAAGATATGCTACATTTGGTACAATATGCTACATTTGCTACTTTATGCGACCTTAAGTCGCGGATCTTCTCTTCTCGGGTCAAAATTTCACCCCGTGTTTGGATGAGCATTTTTCCTTCCGGGCTAAGTTTGGAAGTGTTCCCTGACCGAGCGTGCCGTGGTAAGTTTCCTTGTCTATTCCCGCAATCTGCCCTATAATTATGCGAATTCTTCGCTCCTTGTAGCAAAATATGCTACATTTGGTACAATATGCTAGATTTGCTACTTTATGCGTGCGACCTTGCGAAAATATAGATATCAAATCTAGCATAATAATATTATTGTACCAAATGTGGCATATTTTGCTGCAAGGTGCAAAGAATTCGCATAATTATCACTGATATCAGTTCTGGTGATCAAGCATATTTCGAGCATATTTTTGCTTTTGTGTGATTTCGAAGCATATTTTGAAGCAAGTGGCCAATATACAAAAAGCATGATATGCGAAATTTTTGAGCATATTTGGGCCCTCCCTACCAATATGCCAACAATTCTCTTAGCCGATTTTTCAATATTATTCCAATTTTGCAGCCAATTTGTGAACCATCAGCTGATTTTGCAGCCGAGTGAAGAGCCCAATAGGCGAAACAACGGGCCAATTTGGGGAAAGCCTAACGAGTAACGTTTCTCGAGATACAAAACGAGGACATCAAATTGATTCCCGGAACAAGAAAATCGGGACGGCGCCAATTCACCGATTTCCCCAAACCCAACTTACAGACATGATTATCTCTTTATAATGCTGCTTCTTTGCTTCTGCACACAGCACAACTAGCTGGTACAATCAACATTTCAGGTATTGCTTATCATATTGTCGTGCACCCAAAACCAGTAGCTACTTTGGATGAGGCTTCCAAAACATGCCGCTTTGGAGCTCACCTCTATTCCAGTGTCCACAACAACACGGGTGTCAGCAGTTTCTTGCTGAATGTGTCTCGCATTGTGGATATCGAACCTACATACTGGTTTAACAGCACCAAGCATTCAATGATTGATCTAGGACCAAACTCCTCCGTTGCAACCAAGGCACCACACCTTGCGGCATGTTTCTGTGAGTGCCACTATTCTAGCCCTTTAACCTTTGATGATGACTATGTCTAATAATTATTATGATGTGTGGCATACTAGGCTAGTAACCGTTACTTGTACTGTGTTGGTTGCTTTGTGCAGCAAGTTACAGCTAAAAATCAGCTGAAAATCAGCTGTACTCCAGGTGCGGGGCTCTTTGAAGCGTGCTTGTTTACCAAGCAAAACTTACACTGTATCAGGTTGCAACACAGGATAACAATGTGGGGGGGGGGGGTAGGAAACAAACAGTGATTAATCCCATGTTGCACTATTGCATTGTCACACAAAATGCAAAGTACGAGCCCCTTGAGCGCAAGTAATGATCTATTTGTGGCAGCATTTCGTTGCTGTCATCATGAAAGCCTTCGAATGGCCAATGAAATGAAAATTGAACTTGCCAGTGGTCACTGGACATTCACTTGTTCTGTCAGAGGAAAGCTTCACGAAGATCGTGCTGTGTACGTGATGTGATAAGGCGCGCATGCGCGCCTGGGCTCGTGGCTGGTTTTGCATGCTTGCTGTGCTGGACTAGGTCCGAGAATGTAGGCTCTCTTCAAGTTCCTGGTCTTTCTGTTCCTTGATTATTACGATAACTGTACGAACCTGAGTAATGCTGTGTGTGGGCCCTTAGGGCCAGACATAACAATTTATCTTCATGAAGTTAGTACCCTCGGGGAGATACAGGAGCAGGAATAGGGCCTTTGTAAATAGCTGCTTTTCTCTGCCAGTATGGTAATGATATTGTTGGCTCTTTTACCTTTAGTTTTTTTTCCTTTCTTCTTTTGTGTTCCAATGGATTCACTAGTATTTGAATTGATTTTAAAGTTCACTGAATTCATTATGAGAGTTTGTTGAATGATTTGTGCAATTTATTTTGCCTGTACAAGAGGACCCTCAGGGAGTTACGTGTAGTACCTTCACACAGATATGTTAGTACTGTTGTTACGTGTAGTACCTTCACACAGATATGTTAATACTGTTGTTACGTGTAGTACCTTCACACAGATATGTTAGTACTGTTGAGTACGAAGAAGGGTCTTACCTTCCAAGACACAACCAACAACGGGAACAGGTAGTTGGCAAGACATTTATTATAGGAGACGAAGACAAGGACGAACCGGAAACGACTACATGGTGGAAGAGAGCGAGACAGATCGAGTGAGGGCGGCAAGATAAAGGGCCTGGGTAGCTATGGCAAATATGGGTGCGCAAGTAGCTACCCAGGCCAACAGAACAAAAGATGACAAAAGGAGACAAAAGGTGAGTACGACATAGTATGGGGTTCATGCAGGCCAGCTTGGAAAAGGTTGTAGAACGTACGGGAGGAGGTACCTAACAGTACCTTCACGGAGATAAGTGTAATGTCTTCCCAGAGATAGTAGCTGCACAGGATGGGCAATGCAATCATTGAATGGAGTAAGGAACTGGCTCAATGACAACTCTACCTGCATGAACAATGACGAATCAATGCAGCAGTTTTATTGACAATAGGGGCGTAGGAACTGGTTATGAAATATGAAACTATAACTACCTCACAGTGATGTGGGTAAATAGATCCGTCGCAGCGAGGCCCAGGGTAGCCTTCTCTAGCTTATGTTGACCGTCGCAGCGAGGCCCAGGGTAGCCTTCTCTAGCTAATGTTGACCGTCGCGTGAGGCCCAGGGTAGCCTTCTCTAGCTAATGTTGACCGTCGCAGTGAGGCCCAGGGTAGCCTTCTCTAGCTAATGTTGACCGTCGCAGTGAGGCCCAGGGTAGCCTTCTCTAGCTAATGTTGACCGTCGCAGTGAGGCCCAGGGTAGCCTTCTCTAGCTAATGTCGACCGTCGCAGTGAGGCCCAATGTAGCCTTCTCTAGCTAATGTTGACTGTCGCAGTGAGGCCCAGGGTAGCCACAATGTACTCATGCACACACACTCACAAGCAGGGTTGAGGGTTGTCATGACTTGTTTTCGAATAAAGATTTGAAAAGAATATGCTCAATGCAGGTCTATAGTCAATTTCGCTAATATTGACTGCGGATATAACGACAATTCATGAGTAACGACAGAATTTCCATGCCCAGAACAAAGTCCCGCCTACCTGTATGCATATAATAAGACTTCGTATAAGGACACTTCGCAAATAAGGACACTTTTCTGATGCCCCACCGAGTGTCGTTATACGCAAAGTTGACTGTATATGATACTGGCGTGGACATGAAAATGCGGACGAATTCCCGGGGCCGGCGCCGTCAGTGCGTACAGAACGTTGCATGCAATGCGCATGTTGATCACAGTGCACATGTGCTAACCCCGGCTGCATGGCCAGCGCCCTGGGGCCGCTTGACCGCCAACCGGGTTTCCATGTCCACGACAGTAGTATGTGATGGTAGACTGGTTCCAAGAAAGCAAATGACAATAGCTGCGCAATGTCATCACATTGGAACGTCAGCGATTCACACTGCCTACCAGGGGCAGGTGCAGAAAATAGTTGCCCGCCAAGGGCTAGCCTGCTGCTGTTCACTGCAGACCGACGACACGAACCGCCACTGAGGCCAACAGCCAGCCCCCCCCCCTCCCTCACCCAAGGGCTAAGCTGTCACTTTGAAGAAAAAACCCGGCCAAGAGTTCAAAATTCGGCTGCAAATTCCGGGGGGGGGGGGAGGGGGTTTCTGCGGCATTTTCTGCAGTAAAATCAAAAATCTGTGGCACTTTCTGCAAATTGTTCACCTTCCTTGTAGACGATATGACAACTTGTTGCTTTAAGGAGTACTTTTCACACTATCCTTTGCAGTCACAAACCGTGAATGAGAGTGAAGAATCTTGGAGAGACCTGCACTCACCTACACTGGCAAGAGCAATGTGCTCAAACAGATCGCAAAGTAGTTTTTCTGCTGCTTTCTAAGTAGGAATTTTACTGATCTACCTTAAAATTCAGATTCCGCAGGCAAAAGTGTGGATTCCGTGATTTCCGTGGATGATGGGAACTTCTGTGAAATTTGCAGCGGCCGCAGAATTGCATTTTTCCAAGGGGACAGGCTTTGTAATCCTGCCCACCACGGGCGCACAAATGGCAACCTGCCAGC
The DNA here is from genome assembly GCF_964019385.1 of Sycon ciliatum. Taxonomy (NCBI): domain Eukaryota; kingdom Metazoa; phylum Porifera; class Calcarea; order Leucosolenida; family Sycettidae; genus Sycon; species Sycon ciliatum. Next base: position 32,060,930 of record NC_088647.1, read on the forward strand.
TGAGGGCGCATGAACGGCCGCCGAGGCCAACGACTTATCCATCAAGGGCTAAAGCATACAGCCCTACCGAGGGCGCATGAAAACCACACAGCCAAACAGAAGTTGTCTTTATTATACCTATTGATCACACTGAACTCAAAATCTCAATTTCTCATCTCGGCCGATTGTCGCGCTTTACATCCAAACTCTTCATATGGATATGAGTAAGTGTCCGCCACTGAAACTAGATACTAAATGCAGTCAGAAAGTGAAATAACTACGCGCAGAACTGACAGAGTATTGAGAGAAAGAGGGGGGTGTGTGCAAAAACAAACGAGTACAAGGCAGTCCGGGGTACAGTAACAAAGAATGTCGACTTTTACTGGATGGTGATGATACCAGTACTTGACTAAGCAGTCTAACTACAATTTGAAGCAGCAAAGTAGCACAACCAAGTTAGGTCCAGTTGCCTTTTCCGTTTTTAACAATGTGTAACTTCTGTTGCAGTTTGCTGTTGATCGTCTTGGTCTGACAATTGTTATATTGCATGGTTGGTTGTTGTGGGTTGCGTTGTTGGTGTTGGTGTTGGTGTTTTAGCTGGTCATACATCGGTAAGGCAGTTTGGTAATTGTAGTTTTAGTGCTTTTGTGAGTGTTTTGAGTGGCCTGATGCGGGTATGCTTCACTGCCGCAGACCCGAGCTCGCGTGATAGCAGTGTTGATTGTGTGTATGTGTGTGTGTATATGCGTGTGTGTGTGTATGCGTGCGTGCATGTGTGTATGTGTGTGTGTGTGTGTGAGTGTGTGTGAGTGTGTGTGTGTGTGAGTGTGTAAACCCATGTGTGTGCATATGTGTGCATGTGTGTTCATTTGCTTCATCACTACAGTACCTTTAACACATATCTGTAATTCCTACAAAGCCACCCTTCAGACCGACCGGAACGGTATTGTTTTAACTGCGAGCTGGACAGAAGCAAACAAGATGTGCAGAGATCAGGGTAGCTTTTTGCTTAAAGATAATGAAATGAAAGGTGACCATTGCGTGGCATCGACCCTTTACAGATTCGCAGCATATGCTCACTATGGTTCGTACGGAATGTGGACTAACACGGAGGGTTTTGTCGGAAGGTATAACAACGTGGATAATATAATGCATATCCGCGACGAATTTAATACGCTTCACTACCGTCCGCATCGCTCGGTTGTATGCTTTGGTGAGTATTATCATTTCACCTTGTACATGTATACAGCATGATTGAATCATTTTAGACGTTCAGACGTAATTACGTTAGCATAAAGCGTAATCGATGTATGGATTGTTTTACGTTACACTGCCTGCGAAGCCATGTTCCGCCATACATAGTTTTGAATCACGCACATGTAGTTGCCCTTGGCAACTCCCAACTTGACTGTGTATGACCTAGGGAGAGAGTCATAGGGAGAGAGTCATAAATGTACAACCCAATCGACTCACGAAGCGCCTCGTTAGAAGAGCGCCATGTACATACTCTGCACTCCACTTGTGGCTGCCGGATGACACCGCCAGCCGTTTCGGACTTTTTACCGTAGATGTTGACGTGTACGGGAGTCAGAGAACTAGGCCATTATCACACAACGTTCTCTGACTCCCGTACACGTGTATAGCATCACACGATGATTGTTACCACGTATAGTTCATAACGGCTCGTCAGGTGTGCAGTTAGAACTCCGGATTGTGCGCCAAGAAAATTATGTTAAATTTAGAACGTGGAAAATGGCTTTCCTTCCATCCCCTCTTTGGAATTACCACCAATATCCATGAACCTTCCAAGTTGGAGTTCAAAATCCGGTTTAGTTTGTGAACAGAGAAAGGTAGCTTTCAATTAAAAGAGATCAATAATTCATGGGACAGATTTCATATCAATTTTTCACGTCACTGAGCCTGGGCCACAAATTTCTTTGGCCTACTTATCAAGCTTTAGTGGCTGATTCGGGTTAATTACCCGCAAAACCTTTGGATTGAGCAGGAAGTGTTGCTTTCAGGCAGGTTTGCGGAGTGGACAGTTGGAAGTGCTTGTGGTGTGCTTGGCACTCAGCAGTCACTCCAATGTCAGTCTGACAGCATGTTTGTTTGTTTATTTATTTTGTTTGTTTGCTTGTTGTTGTTGCTTGTTCGTTTGTTTATTTATTTTGTTTGTTTGTTTGTTTGTTTCTGTTGTGTTAGAGTCTGTCCAGAATTGAATATTCTGCGAAAGATGCTCTGCTGAATTTGTGAAGCCGCGGGTCTGTCCAGAGATTGAAGATTCTGTTTCTGAAATTCATATTGTGCATCCATCTAGTGTTTGTACGGTTCTGACTGCGTTACTGCTGACATAATTATCTTCCAGAATACCTCAATACAACTAAGTGAACACAATCTGGATCAACGATCAGACTTCAATACCTGCAAACCATTGCCATTTTTGTATTTCTATATTATTACTTAGGGACTCCCCGGAGGCTTCTCCGCGGCCTATTGAGGGGGTTTCAAAATGCATGAACCAAGTGCCAAGGTTTAATCTTGCTTGTTTTTTGAAGACAGTGAGGTTTTCCTCGAGGCTGGAGTATTTTGGAATGTTTATCTACTTTGATGTATGCAATATTCACTGGTTTGGTGTATGCCTACATATGTTTGGCATTCTCTTAAAGTTGCTTTGCTGGTGCTTATTATGGGACGCTGAAGGGAGTGCATGTATGCATGTATGCATTGGGGGTGCGTGCATGCATGCGTTTGTGGCGACATGTACGTGTGTACTAGTGTGTGGGTGTATGCACGCGTGCGTGCGTGTTTGTTTGTGTGAAATCTCCCAGCATGTGCTAATGACGAGCTTTGGATGGGTTGGTGACAAGTTCGTCACTGTGGATCGCTGGTGGCAGGGTTTGGGAGTGTGAGTGACTGCCAACACGGTTTAATCAAGCAAAAGGATAGTCAATATTTCTTTTTTTTAAGTACATGCAATAAGAATAAATACAAGGAAAGGGTTCTGGATAATAAATAATCAGGACAATGTGGATCTGGCCGCCATTCTTGGGCTCTCCCTCTCGATCTCCTCGACCTTGCGCAAGCATGCGCAAATATGTACAATTCTGTAGCTAAAACAAGTATCACATGAGACCTACGTCACTGGTCCAACACATGGCACTACTCCGGGTATGCCGAGTATGGGGAGAATGCGTACAGCAAGAACAGAGTACCAGTACTAGTACATTGACTATGCTTCTACTACGGTTCTTGTTTACTGAAGGCTTGTCATTAGGGAGGTTTTGCATTCCGAATTTCGGAATTATTTTCGACTGTGCTTTTCCGAAAAAAGCGCGTTCCGAAAAACGGTATTTTCAGTGTTTTGCATTCCGAAAATCTGATTCGACTTCGTTTCCAAGGGTTGCCATGCAAAACAAAATGGAGAGCGTCGAAGAGGTTGAGCAGGATCAGGGAGTCGTAAAATACCTGGTATTTTACGACTCCCTGAGCAGGATCAAATCCATGTGCGCAAGCCAAACTGTTTTTGGGTGCGGTTCGAAGACGAGGACGTACTGATGGTGGACCAAGTGATCCAACAGCTGAAGACGAGGTTGGCGAACTACTGTCTTGTACTGTCAGTAGGCTCCATGGCAAAGGAAGATAGAGTGTGATGGAGTGTGAGAAGATTAGTCAACATGGCGAGATCAGCGAGAGCAGCAAAACCAGCAAAAATCAAACTGACTACATACGTGGAAATTTTTTCAAATAATCGAGAGCAGCAGAAAGCAAAAATACAAATATGAAAAATACACTTTTTTGTATTCAAATATGTACTCCCAAACATGAAAGAGCCGAAAATCCATTTTCGGAAAACCATGCACTTTCGCCACCACACTTCCGAAAGTTCGACTACTTTTTCGACTGCTGCCGCCACATTCCGAAAATAATTCCGAAATTCGGAATGCAAAACCTCTCTAATGAGACCAAACATACAAGACATCATGCATCATGCATCATACACATTATTAGATACAGTTCAGTGGGACTACCACAGGGTAGTCATAGCCCAAATTTGCTAGCAATTCTTTGAGCAAAATATCGGACGCGCAAGTTGCCGGCAAGTTTTGAGCAAAATATCGAGTTTTGGTTGGCTTTTCAGAAAATCCAAGGCTTCTCAGGGACTTTCTCAACGCAATCAGTCTTCAAAGTTGAAAACAGGCACAAAAGTGGGACAAAACTGACTCATGGCCACATTTTTGTAGAAAGTTGAGCAGCAGCAGGAGCTCAATCAAAAACATTCTCGTTATCAGCGACAATTATCGTTGAGTTTTCCTTGAAACTCATTTTTCTCGAGCAAAACCAAAGCAAAATACCGACGGAGAAAGGAAATGCCAAGCAGAATATCGAAAAATTTGTGGCAAAATTGTGCGGCAAAATATCGATGTGGGCAGAGAAAATTTGGGCCATGACTACCACAGGGGTGCGTGCATCCAGTCTTGCGTTTGTGGTGGCGTGTACATGTACGTGTGTACTAGTGTGTGGGTGGATGCACGCGTGCGTGCGTGTTTTTCTTTTTAATTAATTGTTTGTGTGAAATTCCAGCAGGACATGTTAAAGCCAAAAAAGGGGGAAGTTAAGCCTAAAATCAAATTTTCACCAGTTGTAGTATTCGGGGTGGTGAGTCGAATGGTCTTGGTCCGAGGAAGCTGAGACACTCCCTTCTTTTTTCCCAATCGAACTCGCGCACTTCCACCGAAACTGGGTGACTGCGCTGTAATGGGTAGCCGAGTGGTAGGCGCGGTGGATTCAACAAGTAATTCAACAAGAATTACTTTTATTCTACTTCTTTCAGGTACACACCTGAGATATAATTATTAGTGAAAGAATAAACGGCAAAATAACTGACTTTCTCTCCGGTGCACACCTAGAGGTTGAATAGCTCGTTATTATCAAAATCTCATCTTCATCAAAACAGAAATGCGCAGCCGCTTTTATGCAGCAGCTGCCGTACGCTTACATACGGAGATACACTAAATATACATCAGGCAAAGCTCCGTATTAGTTCCGTACTGCTTTCGTATTGGTCGGGCAGGGATACTACACCCTCCCTTCCTACAGATAATCACGCCCACGTGATTTTCAAAAAATTAGTGAAGAGTTACGAACACAGCGTCAACCGGAAGATGGCAAATTATATCGGAAATGATAACGTTTAGAGTAGACAGAAGAAATGAACTGATAACAAATCATAAAGTAGAAGTAAAAGCACACCAGGTTCACACCATCTCACGGGGTCAAAAGGGGAAAGAACTGTCCTCCAAATAGGACCTGAAAAACTACAGCACTCTTGCTGCACAACGCTGGCACAACCCGCCAGGAACATCGCAGGTCAAAAACCGAACTGAATACACTATACCTATAAGGGGCGTTGTCACACACATTGTCCCACGTTAGCTGGGTAAGCCGTGGCTCACCATGATCAGACGCCTACCAAACTAAACTGGATTCACACACTCGCATAAAGGAAGACTGAAGAGAACAGGGAGACTGAAGGAAAACAGGAAAGAAAATGCCATACCTGGAATCAGCGTTAGTAACCACGGCGGCGGCTGGAGCTATGGCGGAGGGCGAGCCAGGTTTTATCTTCATCTTGGTTGAGCCGGTCACTCAGAGCGGCTAGCTCGGCGTCAGACAAATGACCTCCCTCCTCGTCTTGAATCGTGGTCTTCACATTGTCGATAGCATTGCTTTGCGCGACGTAAAGAGTGATGGTATAGCCAGGAAGAGTGTTGACGAAAATCTGCATCCCACCACGGAGACGAAGTACCAAGTGAATAGTGGACTCCTGCTGAACGTTGTAGTCACTCAGGGTTCGGCCGTCTGCCAACTACGCGCCGGCAAAAATCAAACGCTGCTGGTCTTGGGGAATACCCTCCTTGTCTTGATCAGCAGCCTGCACGTCGTCGTCCTCATCAGCTTCGCCATCACCACCGGTAGTATACATGTAGGTAGCGGGTTGCTTGGAATCGCCATCGGAGTCTCCAATGGATGCCATGCGGAGGGAAGGGTGATCCACACTAGCACCTGACTGTGCTGCAAGCTAATAAGCATGGCCAGGCCCAGGAAAGCAAGAAACATGATTCTCATCTTGATTCGTCGCAGGGAGCTGCAGCGGGTTGAGCCATGGAGGTCTGGGGTCGAATCACGTTGTTTTATTTAAAACTACACCGCTGCCACCAATGTAATGGGTAGCCGAGTGGTAGGCGCGGTGAAATCAACAAGAATTACTTTTATTCTACTTCTTTCAGGTACACACCTGAGATATAATTATTAGTGAAAGAATAAACGGCAAAATAACTGACTTTCTCTCCGGTGCACACCTGGAGGTTGAATAGCTCGTTATTATCAAAATCTCATCTTCATCAAAACAGAAATGCGCAGCCGCTTTTATGCAGCAGCTGCCGTACGCTTACATACGGAGATACACTAAATATACATCAGGCAAAGCTCCGTATTAGTTCCGTACTGCTTTCGTATTGGTCGGGCAGGGATACTACATGCGCCCTACTAGATGGGGATTTGTATGCAAAATGTCACTAAAAGCGCCATGTCGTTCTTATAAAAGCCCGGATGACCGCGATTGGCCCATATGTTGTAGTCTTTTGGACGCTGAGTCGACTGGTCCGAAACGGCTGCGATGCAGCATTCCTCCTATATTCCCAATCGAACATGGTTGAACAAGCGGTCACGTGCTCCTGGGTGCCCAAGTCACCTGGTCACCGCGCCAGCACTCCCAGCAGGCGACAACCAGGGAGTCGTAAAATACCTTTTTTATTGTTTTATTTTACGACTCCCTGGCGACAACTTTCACACCAAGGTTCAACTCGAGTTCAACTCAAGTGACAGGACTGCACCCAAAAAAGGTCTAACAGGCTAGTAAGTTGTACCCTGCAGGCTAGGCCTAGCCCAAATTTGCCGGCAATTCTTCCAGCAAAATATCGAAATTTCCCACGAAAAGAAATTGCCAGCAAATTCCGAGCAAAATATCGAAATTTACAGAGGATCCGGGTGTGTTTTGGCAATTTTATTCTAATTTCTTTGGTTTCATTGGGCCAACGTCGTGCTGAAATAGCTCGTGCAGGTTGTCGACATGTCAGGGGTACATAAATTTGAAATCATGCTACAAAATCCGTAATACTGACACCATTTTCAGTTTTGCTTTCCTCATCAGAGTCACCATCCACTTTTACCAAAGTAGACGGTTCATTCGAAGCTATTTTTGCCACAAAGCAGGAGCAAAATGGAGCAAAATATCGGAAACGAAAGGCAATGCCAAGCAAAATATGGAAAGTGCTTGGGCAAAATTTGCCGGCAAAATATCGAAGCGCCCCGAGCAAATTTGGGCTAGGCCTACTGCAGGCACGGTGACCAGGTGACTGGTGTACGCAGGAGCACGTGACCGCTTGTTACACCATGTTCGATTGGGAAAAAAGGAGGAACGCTGCATCGCAGTGGGTCATAAAATATCAAAGATAAGTAGAGAAGGCGTGCACAATTTCGGCTTGTACAATTCGTTTTAGCAAAGCTTCCCCCTTCTTTACTTGTCTTTGATATTTATGACCCACCCAAGTTGGGTGGTGTGCTGCTTTGCTGCTTTGGATTGTAGTAAGACCGCTTTGTCAAATATCCTAGTACTCTCGGCATAGTTGTTGTTGTTGTTGTTGTTGTGTTTATTTTAATTCGCAAACCAAACGGGCAGATCTGCCCAATGAAAAGGTGGCGAATGCAGATAGAAAGCAGTAATAAATGAAATTGGGGACTGATGTAATTAGGATAGAGGTGGAGAAAAACTAAGCCAGCTGATCATCAAACAGGACGTCTGGTACTCTAGGTACTAAGGCCAGTAAGTGTGTGCGGGATCATGCTGGCGCGGAACTGGCGGAGCGTGGAGATGGCACGTATATCGCTGGGTAATGTGTTCCACAGCTGGGCGCCCCGGAACGCGAGGCAACCCTTGCCGAACCTGGTGGAAACTGGCGGTTGGCGCAGACCCATGGTGGAGTGCAACCTAGTTGGGCCAGCTACCGAAGGAACTAGGAGGGCTTGCAGTTCAGAACTTGCGTGCTCATTCCGAGACCTCCAGACCAGAACGATGAACTTCTGCCTGAATATCTCGGATACTCTGTAGGTGTCCAATTGCAGCAGGAGGGTACGCGCGGAGGTGTGATGCGAGAGTCCGAAAACCGCCCTTGCCGCCCGATTCTGCATGACTTGTAGCCGATCCAATTGGTTGGCAGTAAGAAGCGGGGAAAACGCATTGGATCCGTACATCAGGTCAGACATGATGATCGCTTTAAAGTAGAGAACTCGGCTCTGATGAGTCAAGCAGCGACGCAACCTCCATAGTGCTCCGATCCTCTGGGCCAGTCGAGCGGTGCAGCGATCAACATGGGGCGTCCATGACAGATCCGAGTCGAGGAGCACTCCAAGATACCTGGCCGCAGTAACGACAGGAATCGGCGTTTCATAGTCGATTGAAGACGCCGCAATTTCCAGAGGGGCGGGTGAAACCACATAATCCTGGAGTGATCTTTTGTCTACGCCTGCGCCTTTCACCGCCGGTGAGTGGTATGTAGGCAAGCTGAATATTATGAAGAACACGTCCCTGTGCAGAGTGGCGCAGTTATCACCCAGGACATCCGGGCAGACTGCCTGCGCAAACTGGCCTTGTGGAGGGCTCCGGGCCATGACAAGCTGCATGGGTACTGGTGGAAGAGGCTGGCAAGCCTGCATTCTTACCTTCGGAGAGCCTTACAGAGGGTGATAGATGGCCACAGTGACATTCCGGGATGGTTGACGTCTGGCGCTACTACTCTCCTGCTGACTTGGTTGCAAGGAGCACCTGATAGTGGATAAGATGATTCTGGAGGACGCCCATACGAAAGGGCGAAATTTGGTCATGGCATACCTGGATTTCAAAAAGGCGTTTGATAGTGTGTCGCATGAGTGGATTCTACATGCTTTGACGATGCATCGATTCCACCCGTCTCTGGTCGCAACTATTGCTCGTAGCATGCAGAACTGGAGAACGACAATGCACATATGCGACCAGGGAAGATGCAGGGTCACTACCGGCAACATATCTATAAGAAGAGGCATATTTCAAGGTGACACATTATCCCCATTACTGTTTTGCCAGGCGCTAGACCCAATCAGTTTTGAGCTCAACCGATTGCCTTTGGGATACAGAATCAGCTGCAGAGACGCCGAGTTGACTATCAATCACTCTTGGTACATGGACGACATTAAACTCTACGGGAAATCTACGAAGGATGTGACTACCCTCGTGTCTACCGTGGGTGGTGTTGGCGATGACATCCGCATGAATCTCAACCCGGCCAAGTGTGCCATGCTGCACGTCAGGAGAGGAAAACCAGATGAAGGATACTCTATCCAGGTTGGCGATGAGACCATTGCAGAGTCACTACAACTCAATGAAACATACAAGTACCATGGAGTAGTGCAAGCAGCCACGATACCTCACTCGTAGCTCAAGACGCAACTCACCGCAGAATACAAAAAGAGATTACATTTGCTTCTGACCAAATGCGAGAAACATGATCAAGGCCATCAATACGTATGCTTTGCCGGTTATGGCATAATATTAATAGTTATGGAATCGTAAATCGGACCGAGGCTGAAATAAAGACCACAGATCGAGCGACAAGATCAGTCTTGACTGCGTCTGGATTTCACCACCCCAAAGCCTCAGTCAACAGGCTCTACATGAAGAGGGGAGATGGAGGCCGGGGCTTGGTCTCTTGTGAGGATATGCACGGCCGGAGCATGTGTGGCCTGGCCCCCTACATGAGTACCAGCCCAATGGCCAGAATAAGCCTGTTTTATCAGTATCATCAACAAAAAATCCTACAACAAAAAGCCACTCAATAACTGCAAAGGCCGGGCGGCTAATTTCCTGTCGAATTTGGATCTTCCAGCAGCTGGACCAGCTTTACCCAATAAGCATACAATTAAGCAAGCGTGCGCAATGCGAAAATCCAAAGCACTTTCCACTGTGCCGCTGCATGGGAGATATTGGAGCCGCTTGGAGGAAAATCGCCTAGATAAGGAGCTTACCTTCATGTGGCTAAAATCAAGGACACTGAAACCTTCAACTGAAGGCATGATTATGGCAGCACACGACCAATCCCTCAAAACGAAAAAATTCCCGATACGCCAAAATGAAGTCAATTGCTCGAACTGATGCCAATTGCAGGCTTTGCAAGGGCAGCCCAGTTCTTGCTCGGACCAGTTACATCGAACGTCATAACCGGATAGTCAAGTAGTGTATGTGCACTTCGAAACGTGTAAAGCACGGGATCCACATACTGGTGCTTCACGATTCGACCACCAGCTCAAGGCATTGGTCAAAAGGGATCGGTATCGGCTCTATTGGGAGTATTCGGTCCCAACTCCCAAAAATGGCAACTTTGTCCGGTATACCCTATCCTTGGTCATGTACATACAATTATCCCTTCACTGTGCATAGTTCGAAACTTCCCCCCCCCCCCCACACACACACACAATGGTTGCCTGCTTTCCTTTGTCATCCACAACCATTCAACGCGGTGAACCCCTCGATAGGCGATTTGCCTTTGGGTCATCCTAATAGAGTTATTAACTGACCTGAAACTATCAGCAAACAGGCCAGATCTGCTCCTTGTTGATGACAAGGAGCGCATCGCATACATTATAGACATCAGCGTCCCTGGTGAGAACAACATCAATAAGGAAATGGCTGAAAAACGCTCGAAATATTATGACTTGAAGCGGGAGATTTCCAGAATTTGGTCCCTGACCCATGTTGACGTGGTCCCTGTGGTTGTCTGTGCCCTGGGAGGCTTGGTGAGAGAGACTCCTCAATGCCTTCGGACTGTGCAGGGAGGAGACCTGGCTATTGTGCAATAGGAGGCTATCCAAGGTTCCGTTAAAATTCTAAGAACTGTCCTTAAGATGTAGATGCACATCTGCTGCGTTTTCATGTTCAATAGCCAAGAGACTTGAATACCGATTGAAAAAGATATTTCCTTTGTTACTACCTTCATTGGTTGATGTACTTTGATTTAGTACTCGGACGCTGGCCAGTTTAGGCTTTTGCACTTGGCTACAATTTGCATAGGCCATACTTGAGTCCTGGTGTCGGCTTTTTCCCTTGTGCTACTTTAGAGCGGACTCTAGAGGCGTCAGTAATAGACTGGTACTGATTCCGAATCCCAATGTCAAAATAATCCCCATAACAACATCATTCGGCTCACCAAGTTTCGAGCTTTGACTGATCTCAACGTTCTTATCACTTGTAAAATACCTGTCGCTGCAAATTCTTTATTATTGTTTTGATGCTGGAGTTCGGATTGAGGTTCATTCCTTTCTTCCTCTTCCTTCCCCTATTTCCTGTCCCTTTGGTTTTTAGCTTTTTATTTTTCACTTTCTTTTTGCTGTCCCACCCATGGAAATATTTTCCCGGTGGGTCAGGCTTATCGCCTTCGAAAGAAGTGAATAAAGGAGACATAATAATAATAATGCATGGCCAATTTTGGCTGATGCTGCAGGATGCTGAGCTGGATCGAGGGCTCTCCTTTGCGTGGTTGCGGTCTTCTGCCTTGCGTCCGGCGACAAAAAGTATTGTCATGGCCATACAGGACCAGGCTATCGCAACACGGAACTTACAAGAGATATTTAATCGAGGAACGGGTGTGTCAACGAAAACGAGCTGCAGGATGTGTGGAAAGGACGAGGAAACGGTTTTCCACCTTATTGGAGCATGCACGGCTTTTGCTGGAAGTCACTATGTCAATCGGCACAACAGGTTAAGCCTAGTTCACATTCGACGCAACGCCGACGGTACGGGACGTATTAGGGCTTGTCGGGAGGGCTGGGGTGAGCTGTAATTTACAAAGCAAAATATCTTCACTGGACGTTGTGCAGGAAGTATGGTGCATCGGACATTTCAAATAAGTACACAAGTCACCAACTCACTAACGTCGTGTACAGTGCTGAAACGGATGTGTCAATTTACTGGGAAGTGCCAATTCCAACAGCAGCGCCCGTTGGAGCAAACAGACCCGACATTGTTATCAAAGGCAAAGATGAAGCGTTGCTTGTGGACGTAAGTGTCCCTCTGGATAGGAACATCCGCCGAAAATCTGTAGAAAAGATACAGAAATATCAAGGCCTGACGCGTGAGGTGGAACAGCTGTGGCAGGTTCGGACCAAGATCGTGCCAGTGATTAAGGGGGCATTAGGTGGATTAACCCCCTCGACTGCTGACTTTGTGAGGGAACTGGATGCCAAAGCCAGCGTATCCATCTTGCAAAAGGAGGCGCCTTGGCACAGTTGACATCATCAGGTCAATAACTCAGATGAATAACAATTACCCTCCAATAAGTTACATTGGTTTGCGAATGCCCATGGTTCGAACTATAGTATTAGTTGAAGCCCCTCTTTCCAGAAACTAATTATGATCATAATATTAATCAAATAAACTACGTGGAGATAAAAGTTTAATAATAGCTATGAAAAGTATGAATGCCGCAGACATCACCACGCAACATGACAATTAGTTCAGGATTTGAGAGCGTGTGTTTCCAGAATCGATTTTCAAGCTCCGATCATCAGTGGAAATACGGAACTAAAGTGATCAAGGGAAAAACAAAGGTTAAAAATCCAAAGAAGTGTGACACATGACGCGTAAGTATTACAAAAAGTGAGGGCTAAGGATAAAGAGTAAGTGTGACAAATGGGCATGAACAGTGCAGAAACAACTCATGAACACGGGGTGCAAACTCACCAAAATAACCAAAGTGTTACAACAAGTTCTTTTTGCTTACACAAATCGGGCTTATGCGTACGAATACAAACAGCTTCAAGGACCTTCAACTACTGGACATACCGGACACGACACAGTACAGAGAAGTGAGAATCATCATACACACTCAAACAATCGGGACGAGATAACAAATGCAAGTACACAGCTGACTTCTTTCGAATTTCACCCTCATCAGCTCCATCACCTTCCCTGTCACCTGACTCCTCCTCGTCCGTTTTATCACCATCACCACCAGCCGTATGATCGTCATCCGCCTCGTCATCATCCGCCTCGTCGTCATCTGTATCTTCGTCATCCGCCGCATCATCACCCAACTCATATTCACCGCCAGTCAGTCGTCTGATACCATCCGTGTTCTCCTTCCTACGTCTGTCCCGTGCCACTGTCCTTAGCTCATCCACGTCTCGAGATTGTGTTCCGTTTAGCTTCTGGCTTCTGTTCTCCTTCGATGCTCCGCGTTGGCCTTGGCCATTCCTAGCATAATATACATACGTATTTCGGTTGAATAATTGGCGGTCGACCTCCGTGGTCTCTGGACACACGGATCAGGCGCCAGAGGGTGCTGCGGTAACATGTTGTAGCACTTAGGTTATTTTCGTGAGTTTGCACCCCGTGTTCATGAGTTGTTTCTGCACTGTTCATGCACATTTGTCACACTTACTCTTTATCCTTAGCCCTCACTTTTTGTAATACTTACGCGTCATGTGTCACACTTCTTTGGATTTTAACCTTTGTTTTTCCCTTGATCACTTTAGTTCCGTATTTCCACTGATGATCGGAGCTTGAAAATCGATTCTGGAAACACACGATCTCAAACCCTGAACAAATTGTCATGTTGCGTGGTGATGTCTGCGGCATTCATACTTTTAATAGTAATATTAATCACTTGCCAATAACAAACACAACAATAATACCATCAGCCCCCAAGGCCCCCCATTCACCGGTTTTGACGGTGCTTCCCTGATGTTGAATGAGAAGAATTATATCGCTGCCTTCAGTGCTATTTTGTCGCTGAAGGGCTCGATTTCAGGTTTGATGACGGTTACTTTTCAACGGATTTTGTTTTCTGATTTAGCTCTCTTGCTATTTCTGTACCTGCTTGTGTTAAGTCTCTTTCTAGCAGATTAGTTGAACATGTATAATAGATTGTACGTGCTTCATTGTGGATTTGTTGTTCACAGTGCTTCTCTCTTTTTTCTTTCTTTTTTTCTCAGTCTCCTTTATTATAATATTATTATTTTCTTTACATACAACAGCAGTACTCTCCATGGTCTTAAGGTAGCAGCCTACCCATATATTTCATATGGCATTCAATTCACCGTAACTTTGGTGTCTCTCAATGGATTTGAGTGAACTTTTCACCACACACTCCTGCCACTATGCTGGCCCTCTGGCCATGATTTAAAAGTTCTTGCGCCTCACTGACAGGCTTTCCAGGTAGGCATGGCCCCGTAGGGTCCAGCGGATAATGCTCCGAAAATGTTCATATAAGGCTAACCATAATGCTCCAAAAACTGCCTTATAATGCTGATTATATTGCTTCATGAAACTCGGATGTTGAGCCATAAATAAATGTAGAAGAGAAAAGGACATATGTATACGAGTTAAGAGTAACTCTCCATCACTGTAACATGATACTTTATACAGTCAGAAAGTGCAATAACTAGGCACAAAACTGACAGAGTACTGAAACATTCGACGTCCTGACACCTAGCTTCAACACATCTCCGTAGCGCTAACCGACAGCCTTCCAACTTGGAAGGTTCAAGGTTATGGAAAGACCAAAGAGGGGAAGGCAAGCGCAACGAAAACGAGCAAAAGCTACAGTCCCAACGGAACAAAGAATGTCGATTGTTACTGGACGATGACGAGACCAGTACGATACTTGACAAAGCGGTCTAACTACAATTCGAAGCAGCAAAGCAGCACACCACCCAACTTGGGTGGGTCATAAATATCAAAGATAAGTAAAGAAAGGGAAGCTTTGCGAAAACGAATTGTACAAGCCGAAAGCCAAACTCCTACAGTACTCCTCATGCATGACATTGTGATGGACTAGTTGACTACAAAACAAGTTGTTTCACACGATGTACGTTTCGCCGTATGGTTCGTGACGGCTCATCAGGTGTGCAATATGAAACTCGGATGTTGAGCCATAAATAAATTGTTTTGTAGTCAACTAGTCCATCACAATGTCATGCATGAGGAGTACTGTAGGAGTTTGGCTTTCGGCTTGTACAATTCGTTTTCGCAAAGCTTCCCTTTCTTTACTTATCCTTGATATTTATGACCCACCCAAGTTGGGTGGTGTGCTGCTTTGCTGCTTCGAATTGTAGTTAGACCGCTTTGTCAAATATCGTACTGGTCTCGTCATCGTCCAGTAACAATCGACATTCTTTGTTCCGTTGGGACTGTAGCTTTTGCTCGTTTTCGTTGCGCTTGCCTTCCCCTCTTTTGCCTTCCCCTCTTTGGTCTTTCCATAACCTTGAACCTTCCAAGTTGGAAGGCTGTCGGTTAGCGCTACGGAGATGTGTTGAAGCTAGGTGTCAGGACGTCGAATGTTTCAGTACTCTGTCAGTTTTGTGCCTAGTTATTGCACTTTCTGACTGTATAAAGTATCATGTTACAGTGATGGAGAGTTACTCTTAACTCGTATCCATATGTCCTTTTCTCTTCTACATATATTGCTTCAGCAAGGGATATAATGCTCTTGGTTTAGGACAAAAATGGAAGAAAGTCTGCACATTGTCAAACTTCCAGGAAGTTATGCTTATCGTTGATCTGCATCTGAAGCTGCCACCTTATCTCTCACGAGCTCCACCACTTCTTAGCACTATAAGACATGATCGCTTCTCCATTGATTGTTCTCCATTCCAACTTTGATGCAGGGTTGTGGTAGAATAGTCGGTGTATCAAATCTTTCCCTAAATATCCATGTAGTGAGAGATGAAACCATTATTGCAGGTTGTCACTCATTGTTGGGATGAAGTTAATCTTGGCAAATAGTATTCCTGCCTGCAGACAAGCTGTCACTGCGTCCACTCTGTTAATAATGTCTTCATCTGAAACACCAGACGTGAGGCCAGCTCCTGAGATCCGATCTCACATGGAGAGCCCTCGCATTTGCGGAAATCCTGAAATCACGTGGTCAGAAGTTAATTTGCCACTCTACATCCTCGTCTTGTGCTCTCATCTTCTCCTCGAGATGGTGTGTACCGTGTAGACGTACATATATGGCTTGCCACAATACTCTTCCTTTGTCTGATAGCATTTGACTGTAGGCCTGGCATTACTACCGTCCACAACTAACTGTACGTGCTTCATCAGGAAAGTAAGACAGGCGCTGCTGAGCAATCAACTTGGTACTAAGTCCATGAGAAATTCTAGTTCTTTTCGAGCCTCCTGAGCTGGACTCGGCAAAGGCAGTTCTTTTGGAACGAGGTATTTCTGTTTTTAGGCGCTCCTTCATCCTGGTCCAAATTTAGCAGTGCATCAGTGTCTACTTCAGTATCGCTAGAGATGCTATCGCCAGAGCCTCTGGCACAACTAGAAAACTCTGCTTCGTCTGTTTGGTATTCACTTCACGTATGTCTCCTCCATAGCTCTCCATTATTCTAAAAGTAAAAGAAACCTATGGTTGATAAATATGGATTGGTGGTAAAGACACACCTGGCAATATCGCGGTAAACACACGCCTGCCCGCACACGCTCTCTAAGCTGCAAAGTTCTAGCACAGAGCTCTCCTTCTCACCACCACCACCATCAGTTCGCGCCTGGCGCCTAGTCCATACATGGTTGGCGGTATCCGACATAGCAGGCTGGTACATCTAGTAGCGCATGGCACTTAGAAGATGACACAGCAACGGCATAGCTCGATTGCGACGTACGTTTCGTCCCCGCTGGACTCATCAGGCAATCTTCTTCTTGGATGTCTTCATACGGAGCTTGACTCGGGAGAATGAAGTTGAAGACACCACTGCAGCTGTACTTATGGTTGATAAATATGGTGGTAAAGACACACCTGGCAATATGGCGGTAAACACACGCCTGCCCACACACGCTCTCTAAGCTGCAATGGTGGTGGTGGTGAGAAGGAGAGCTCTGTGCTAGAACTTTGCAGCTTAGAGAGCGTGTGTGGGCAGGCGTGTGTTTACCGCCATATTGCCAGGTGTGTCTTCACCACCATAGTTATCAACCATAAGTACAGCTGCAGTGGTGTCTTCAACTTCATTCTCCCGAGCCAAGCTCCGTGTGAAGACATCCAAGAAGAAGATTGCCTGATGAGTCCAGCGGGGACGAAACGTACGTCGCAATCGAGCTATGTCGTTGCTGTGTCATCTTCTATGTGCCATGCGCTACTTGATGTACCAGCCTGCTATGTCGGATACCGCCAACCATGCATCGACTAGGCGCCGGGCGCGAACTGATGGTGGTGGTGGTGAGAAGGAGAGCTCTGTGCTAGAACTTTGCAGCTTAGAGAGCGTGTGTGGGCAGGCGTGTGTTTACCGCCATATTGCCAGGTGTGTCTTTACCACCATATTTATCAACCATAAGTACAGCTGCAGTGGTGTCTTCAACTTCATTAAAAGAAACTTCATAAATAATTTCTCCGGATTTGTGTCACTTGAACTGCCTCGGCCTCGGTTGCGCATGCTTCACAAACGGCTTGTATGCATTTACCTGACCACATCGCTATGACGTTTTTATGTAGCAATAGTTATGTAGCGTTAGTGCTAAAGGTGTTACGTATCTACCGTGACAATCACAAAGTCATGTGCCGGTACAACGCATAGTGCTCAAATACCCGGAATGGGCGGAGCGTAGTACGCAAGAGGTGCACAAAAGGAGTAAAATAGGGCTGTTTCGTTGTTACTCAGAGTTTCATGGCAAAAACCAATCATCAGACAGCATCTCATGATCATGATTGTTGCCGATTGTGGCCAAAAACCTGAGATTTCCCGATAGTACCCACTATGAAACTCGTTATGCCGCTCAAACCTCACATAATGCTCGTTTTGTTCCTTTCTAATGCTCCATAATGCTCTGATGCTCGGATAGCCGTATAATGCCGAATATATTGCCGGCATTATTAGGCACCGGCGGATTATGCCGGCATAATTATTGGCATAATTTGGTGGTTTAAAATTTGGAGCATAATTTGGCATCCTCTCGGAGGTAGGAGCATAACTACACGATTATACCACAGTTCTAGTATGTAGGCTATACCATTGTGTACAATGCACTTGACCAGTGCTAGTGGTCTGCATGGTAAAGGGTTCGGAGGTCATACAGATAGTGTTTTCAATGAAAAGCAGGGTAGAAATCATGGCAAATCAGTATTGTATGCTCGAACTCGTCTTCTTTAAAGTTCTTTCTCACACTGACTAGCCCTTGGCGGAATACCGGCATAATATTTGGCATAATCTTGGGATTTCGTCAAAAAATCATGCTCCGGCATAATATTTATACGGATTCCAACGTGTAAAGTCGGCATAATCTTTCGGTTTAGACAAAAATTATGCTTAGGGGCATAATACAGCTTTGTCAGAAAGCCTGCAGATGTTTTTTTTAAATACCCCAGTTACGACTCCTTGTCATAGCCCTTGGCGGATTATGCCGGCATAATATTTGGCATAATCTTGGGATTTCGTAAAACAATTATGCTCCGGCATATACGGATTTCAACGTGTAAGGTCGGCATAATCTTTCGGTTTAGACAAAAATTATGCTTAGGGCATGGCCGTGTGTGTATGCGTGGTTTCTCAATCCTCTATGTACAGCGTGAATACATAGTGGAACCGAGCATAATTCAGCATTATTCAGCATATTTGTTGGCATAATTGTGGCATAATCAAAAGCATAATTTGACGATTGGCCGAGCATAGTCCGCCAATGGCTAACACTGACACAATACATGTAGTAGAAGACTGATGGTGCAACGGTTGTGCAATCATAAAACCAAGATTCATGAGGTTTTCGTTCTGGAATTTGACATACGGACTGGTTGTTGTGATAAATGTAGTATTATTATTATTTGAAACTCGGATGTTGAGCCATAAATAAATGTAGAAAAGAAAAGGACATATGGATACGAGTTAAGAGTAACTCTCCATCACTGTAACATGATACTTTATACAGTCAGAAAGTGCAATAACTAGGCACAAAACTGACAGAGTACTGAAACATTCGACGTCCTGACACCTAGCTTCAACACATCTCCGTAGCGCTAACCGACAGCCTTCCAACTTGGAAGGTTCAAGGTTATGAAAAGACCAAAGAGGGGAAGGCAAGCGCAACGAAAACGAGCAAAAGCTACAGTCCCAACGGAACAAAGAATGTCGATTGTTACTGGACGATGACGAGACCAGTACGATATTTGACAAAGCGGTCTAACTACAATTCGAAGCAGCAAAGCAGCACACCACCCAACTTGGGTGGGTCATAAATATCAAAGATAAGTAAAGAAAGGGAAGCTTTGCGAAAACGAATTGTACAAGCCGAAAGCCAAACTCCTACAGTGTTGAAGCTAGGTGTCAGGACGTCGAATGTCTCAGTACTCTGTCAGTTTTGTGCCTAGTTATTGCTCTTTCTGACTGTATAATAGTTCCCAGTTACAGTGATGGAGAGTTACTCTTAACTCGTACCCATATGTCCTTTTCTTTTCTACATTATTATTATTATTATTATTATTTGGAAAGGATTGGGAGAACTTCATATTCAAGGATCAGTCGGGGAAGTGAACTGCCTGAAAAGAGAAAAAAACGCCAGACCCACCAGGACTCGAACCTGGGACCCTGCTTGTCATGAGCAATGCTCTAACCACTGAGCTATGGGACCAGGCTGAACCTAGAAGGCGCCGACAAGTTTTTCACTCCAAAGGCAGCTCACAACACGTGCCACACATACTGATGGCACTTAGGTCTTTTTCCCTCCCCCAGGGGACCAACCACGGTCAGTTTCTGGAAACTACCAGAGGTGAAAGAAAGTGATTAAATTTGGAAAGGATTGGGAGAACTTCATATTCAAGGATCAGTCGGGGAAGTGAACTGCCTGAAAAGAGAAAAAAACGCCAGACCCACCAGGACTCGAACCTGGGACCCTGCTTGTCATGAGCAATGCTCTAACCACTGAGCTATGGGACCAGGCTGAACCTAGAAGGCGCCGACAAGTTTTTCACTCCAAAGGCAGCTCACAACACGTGCCACACATACTGATGGCACTTAGGTCTTTTTCCCTCCCCCAGGGGACCAACCACGGTCAGTTTTTTTTGTTGTGAGCTGCCTTTGGAGTGAAAAACTTGTCGGCGCCTTCTAGGTTCAGCCTGGTCCCATAGCTCAGTGGTTAGAGCATTATTATTATTATTATTATTATTATTATTATTACTCATAAAAAGGACACACTTCAGGCTCATTACAAACATCTTGAAAGTTTTGAAAGTTTTTTATGAGTATTATCGCATTTTTGTCTCAGAGGAAACTATTATTATTATTATTATTATTATTATTATTATTATGAAATGACCCAAAGGCAATGTGCCTATCGAGGGGTTCATTTGATTGAAAGAACAGTAGATGTAGATGTATGTACAAAGACAAGTAGGGATTGATGAGGAGAGAAATAGGGAAAATCAACTGCAAGGTGGCGGAATTCCGTTGATTGCATAAGCATGGTCAGATGTAAATTTCCTGAGTATTGACTTCGTACCTGGTCAGTATAGGAAATAAAACCTCGTAAAAGACCTCGGCTTCGCCTCGGTCTTTTACTCAGCTTTTATTTCCTATTGACCTCTTATCCCATGGTACGAAATGATTTGGGCCATTTCAGCCAATCAGCGACCGTTCTGAGCGGGGGTTGAGCGATATACCCCGCCGGGGTCAATAATATACCCCGCTGGGGTCACAATCGTGCGAATATTCCCCGGGTCACGCCAATAAAGGAGATTTTAGTGCTGGTCACGCTCTATTTGGGACAGTTATTATTATTATTATTTTGCTTGTTTGCGTTGGCATCAACCTGCATAAAGCAGGTATATAGCCTTCGCTTAAGCTGCCGTAAAAAAGAAAGCTCATCCTAAGCGAGAGGGCTAGAGGGAAATATAACGATAACGAGATACAGAATACAAAGAAATCCAATGAGTTCAACGTACAATTCAAAACAAGAAAGAAAGGAAAGAAAAACAGAGCCGAATCTACCGATTGATCCATCAATCGACAAAGGGGACTAATGGGGCTGTTAAGTGATGACGTCACAGTTCCTTCGATACGCATAACAACGATCCCACTGGGGACAAACAAAAGTAGCGTCGTCTCCACCGAACCAGTTGTCAGTGGCAACATATATAATCGTGTACATTTCTTCGTTTCTTCTTTGCTGTTTTCAGTGAGTGTTTTGTTTTCTCTTTGTCCTTGATCTCGACGATGTTGTCGTGCTCACCTTACTGAGACGTCTCTTGTGACTGTAGCTAGGCACCGGCGGATTATGCGGGCAGAAAACATTGGCAGAATTCGGTACTTTTTCGGGTAAGTTTCATGCATGTTTGGTATGTGGATAAAGAAATGGAGCAGAATTCGAGCAATTTCCCGCCATAAGGTTTGTATGGTTCTGCCAATTTCACTGCTTTTCGAGCAGAATCTGCCACCTTTTCGAGCATTATCCGCCGGTGCCTATAGCCAGTGTCACGGAGGATTTTATTGGCGTGACAAGGTAGATCGCCGAGATCGAGCGTGAAAAACGCTCTGCATTAGTAGCTCCTGTAGAATGTTTTCTGGGTTGGCGTACCCATGGTCAACAAGGCCAAGGTGCAAGACAGCATAAGAGATCGTGTAAACGATGTGAACTCCAAAAGGTAAGCTCCTGAACAAGTGGAAAGATATGGGTATTTACAAACTCTCTCTTGATCCATCGATTGCCGCTATGCATTGCATTTTGTCTTCACAGATAATCTGGCCAAATTTATTGTAACTAGAGATTGCAATCGTGCTTGGGGCCCATCCCAATGCCATCACATGGCTGTGGTGACTAGTGTATATCTGGGAGAATTTTTCCTCGACTGATACGGAGTGCAGGTGGATCGATTATGAGAAATGCGAACATGTGAAGTAAGTAATTAGTTGTGTCGAAGAAATGTGCAATAAAATAAAATTTACTTTACACTCAAACATACACTGTACATGTACATGTAACATCATGATAATGATTCCATCTTCATTGTCCCGCAACTGGTACACCATAAGCACCGAATACATGGTGTGTGTGCGCGCGCGCAAGCGAGCGCATGTACATGCACACACTCTCATGCGTGGCCGAGTCGTCCAGATGAACAGACCATGCATTTGCACGAGGTGTCATTGGAACGCTGTACTTTATGACTTTATTCCAAAAGAGTATGTCTTGCCCCTGACGAATGGAGTTGTGTCTGTGCTCAGCGGGTATCGGGCTATGACGCAACACTGCAATCAGCGCTGCAATTAAAAGAGCACTGCATGGATTATTTTGACTGGCTTCCTTTGCGTTTACTTGGTTGAGCCCGTGGTTTCATTTCGGTGTTCTGTCATGATTGGCCTCTGGAAATAATCAGAGTGGATGTCATTTTGCCATAAATGTGTGCCTTGTGCGACAGGTTCAAGGCTAGATGCACTTCACATTCGGCGTGCGATCTCAGCGTCTGAAAGCTGATGAAGTCTTGGTTGGATGATTATTCAAGCCTGATACTACTCGACACACCAATGTTCATGTCAATGTAATTTTTTCAGAGCTGCACTATTCACGTGTTGATGCTTACTTCGGTGTTAGCGTGTTTCCCCCGGATTGTTTCTATCATCATGATCGTGTGTTCTTGGGCTGAGCGAGCACATGCACAAGTGTGCAGCTATAACCCTGTGTATCTTTGGTTACACTTTGTTCTGCAATGCATGTACCTTGTAACATTATGTGCTTGCACTGCTTTGTCTGGCCTGCGAATTTCAGGACTATTCAGTGCATTAGACCCAGGTTTGTTTGGTTGCCGGATGATCTCTTGTTGCGTCGCTCTGTATTTGTATTCATCAATTTTTGGGCTTGAGAACTGAGCTGTTGTGTGGTTCCCAATATGAAAAATCATGCTGGTGCTCTGTGTTTCGATTATCGACTGTCGGAGCAGTCATGCATTTATTAGCAAAACGGTCAATACTGTAGTCTTTTCACGTGTTTGTCTTTTTTGTGTTTTCGCTGGGGGTATTAGCGGGAACGTTGCACACAGAACGGCAGTGTTGCATCACTGGACGACCCTGCCTCTGCATCTGACTTAATTTCCGCAGGATCTGGTGCAGTTACACCAGACAGCCACTTCCTGTAAACACGCAAACAGCAAAAGAAGAGATCCCGCAAATCAGGAAAAACCATTGCGGAAAATATAGAGTAGATCATACAACATTCAATAATCTGGAGTAATTACAGTGAGACAAACACTTCAAACAGTGCTCTCTCTCTCTGTCTCCATCCTTCCAAAAATACCCTATGACAATTCCCTAGAATTATTTTATTTTATATTCTTAGGACATCATTCTGAACATAATAAATTCTTCCATGGGTCTTCAATCACCACGGAGGGCGAAAATATATTATCTAAGTCATGCAGTTTACGGGAGGTGCGAGCTGTCATGGATGTAGAGGCTGATATTGTGCCAGCGTGAGGGCAGAGACAGAAAGAAGACACTGATTTCTTGCTCACCTACATGTATATATAATCGAATCCACAAGGAGCGCTCATACTTTGATCCATCAGGACGCGAAACATCTTCAAAGCACTCTCAAACACGGATTTTTACTGTGGGCAGCCAATTTCACAGCCATAATGAAGACACTCGACGACTACAGGAGTTTTGTAGAGGAAAGAACAAAGAGTAAAGAGCGACAACGATCGCTTGAAGAAAAAGCAAAGAAAAGCTGCTGTCTCTCCAGTCATTTAGATGCTGTTGCCCTTGACATCTGATTCCATCCAGAGGACGCGACTTTTGTTTGTCCCCAGTGCTCTCCGTTGCTATGCGTATCGAAGGAGCCGTGACGTCACACTTAACAGCCCCATCCGTTAATGTTGCAAAGTAGAAGCTGATTATAGTTGCAGATCTCCAGGCCAGGGCCAGCATATTGCCGATTCTGGATAGCATTTGATGTGGTAATTATTATAATGTTTGATAAAATTGTTAGAGTATCTAGTATCTAGAGTATCTAGTGTAATTGTGTAGCGTTGGCACGCTAGTAACTTACACAGCTGCAGCGTGTCTTTCAATGTATTGGTCACGCGTGTTACACCGCACCCGTACCCCGCACTTGCAACTCTGTACCGTGCTTGCAGATCCATGACATGGATAGTAACTAGTCTCACTGCGTTCAATGTTTCATATTGACCTTAGAAATATTAGTCTAGACCTTTTGCTGCACTTTCAACCACCTCTCTTACGCCCATTGCCCACACTGCTATTCAGCTCCTTCTTCTGCATAGAATCAAATGGCACTCCTTGTGCAATGACTGTAGCCCACACAACATACTTTGACCTTTCTTCTTCTCTCTGCTGAGCCTTTGCCGTGACCATTGCTGTTGCAGCACGTATGCTGTCTGCCTATAAAAGCTGCTGTTCACAATGCTCTATACGCCAGTTAGAAACTACAGTTAGAAAGGCCAGTTAGAAAGGCCAGTTAGAGATACCAGTTAGAACCTTCTTTATGTCAGTTTTAGAGTTAGAGTCAGAGTTAATGTTTACAATGTAGTCTTCCGTTTAGTTCAGTAATAATTTTAAAGCAGTGTGTTCACTGAGACCCGTCTGCATTTGCCTCAGAGAGAGAGAGACTGCGGCCCGCTACAATTGTATCCGTTATTATTGTTAAAGGTATCTAGTGTAATTGTATAACTTCAGCCATTACACACAGCACACATTAGTTCCTTCCACTTTCGACAATCCTGGGCGAGCTGCCTCAGTGCAACTAGATCCTCGTGTGATGTGAGGGAGTTTGTGGATCTGGAATTTTTCAGGTCGTTGTTGATGGATCGCGGGAGGGTTGTTCTCGGGCGGCCTCGGAACCCTGAGCTTCCTGGCTGAAAGTATGCTGACATAGCCTGCTGGACCGGGGATGAGGTGTCTAGTCGGAGCATGTGGCCAAGCAGTCTCCACCTAGCAGACTGGATGATTCTGCTGAGTGGCTTGGAGCCAGTGCGCTTGTACAGTGCTTTGGGACAGTACATGGGATAAATGGATTACACCGTTCGTACTCTGTGTATATACCGTGTCCCTTATTATTTTACCTCGTGCTAATTCACTCGTGAAAATATTCGGCGGTATACCCCTCGTAGACCTACTCATGGGATAATCCATACGTACTCAGTCAATATTAGATACATTATTATCAAGAGTGCATAAACAAAAACTGTTTATGGACTTACTAGTATACAAAAGAGAAAGACCAAGGAACTACAAGTTACGCTATAATGTCCACTAACACTACCAGTTACTAAACAATCAGCTCATGGGATAAAATTGCACGACACTGACCGACGGTACTGACGTTCTACAACTAACTGGCTAACAGCTCTAGCACATCTTGGATACGCACTCCAACAGCCTTCCAACTTGGAAGGTTCTAAGTTATAGAAATAACATAATAATCAGGTTCGGCCTCATTTCCTCTGTGCTGCGCTGATGAGTTCACAAAGAACGAAACAGCATGCTGTCCGCAGATTGAGTATTTTCGCTCCTGCTCTTGTAGTAGTTGAGCACTCTCATGTGGGGTAGTGCCTTTGCTGTTTGCATTACGCAGAGCTAAATGACTTGTCAGTTTGAGCACTCTGGCAAGGTACGTTCGGGCCTGATTGGAAATTTTTATTTCCATTGCTATCAGGTTCGGCCTCATTTCCTCTGTGCTGCGCTGATGAGTTCACAAAGAACGAAACAGCGTGCTGTCCGCAGATTGAGAAATAACATAATTGTATAATTAAACCTCGGCTCTCCATCTGTGTTTATGGACTCTTGATATGATATCTCAGACCAAGACTACATAACCCCCCATGTACTCTTGCTCAGACTATACACTCGGTTCCTTGTTATAAGTTTTTTTTTTTTTTTTTTTTTTTTTTTACTACGTTCACATAACCAGCTCGAAAAGAATAAGGAAAGACAATGGTACGGAGACTAGGACAAATGTGACAACTAATGAGCAGGCGCTGCACCGAGACGCAGCAGTGATGGTGGGGCATTGATGACTCTGCCGACCTGAGGTCTCGGCGTCACGGCCAAAAACACGCACCAAAAACAATGAAAAAAGAAGAAGATAGAGCTGTACAGGTGAGAAAGATGCAAAAACCCAAGGCTTAACACGAGCGATTGTGGGGGAGAAACTGTCTTAGCGTCATACTATTCATAGGGAATCGACTGCCCAGAGCCAGTTTGTGCTGCGAAGATGGCGGTAAACATTCGTTTTGAATGATTGCATTCTCTTGCTGTGGGGAGGCTGGGATAGGAGAGCTGCAGGGAGGGAGTTCCAATCGCTGATGCTGCAGTGTGGGAACGAGCGCTTCAGTGCCAGCGGGGCAGATGCAGGCAGCTGGTGTTGGAGCTGGTGGTCATGGCCACTGACAGCACCGTGCTCGCTGCGAGTTCTGGGGTTGGTAGAGATGATGTGGCGCGGTGGCAACACAGAGAGCAGCTGCGGAGGACCAGGCAAGTAGTGCAGCTTGTACAGGCAGGCAAGCGAGGCAACAGTGCGGCGGATGGCCAGGCTGGGTAGGTGTGCCCCAGGGCCGATAGCATGAGTAAAGAATAGGTATCTAATATTGACAGAGTACGAGGTCAATATGAAATAAAAGCCGAGTAAAAGACCGAGGCGAAGCCGAGGTCTTTTACGAGGTTTTTATTTCCTGCGTGCACATGCTACGAGATTGAGTTAAATAATAAAATTCCTATACTATACTGACCAAGTACGAAGTCAATATTAGATTTACCACGACAAACAGTCCGTATTTCAAATTCCAGAACGATAACCTCATGAATCCCGGTTTTATGATTGCACAACCGTTGCACCATCACCTACTCATGCAGTGACAATGCTGCACTAGGCACCGTTCAACTGCGCAACCCCTAGGCAGTCAAATAAGCAGTCAATATACAATGTAGCCCTAAGGAGTGAAATATGCAGGAATATTTGACTGCTTAGGTATGGCAAAAATCTATGTGAGTCAATACCAAGGGAGTGATACTATTATAACAAGGAACCGAGTGTATATGTATAGATTATAGACCGGTTAGGAGGTCTATACAGGATATATAGACCGAGTAAAAGACCGAAGTCCCCCGAGGTCCCTTTGTTATAATATATTTATACCTCTCCATATTCACCGTGTGTGACCTCCTAATGGCTTGTTCATCGCCGACAACTACTGCTAATTTACCTTAGGGCCCGGTCACACATGCACTGGGATTCGCTTCGGCGACGAGGTTCGGCGGCAGCGAGCCTGGTGTCGCTCCAGCGAAACCACATGTGTGTGGTCACACATACAAACAGGGCACAACTCCTACTTTGGCGGAAAATGAGACTGTGGTGCATACGGTACGGAGAATAGACGAGGTCAATGACTATCTTGCACGCATTTTTGTTGCATGGACATCATACGCATACAAATTTCTCGTAGCAAGTCCATATACAGTAGACCGTGGTGTTTTCCGCTGAAGCGAATCCGCAGAAGCGACAGTCTCGCTTCGAAAATTTTGGAGGAAGCGGATTGGAGTTTCCGCTGAAGCGGAAGTTCCGCTTTTCGCCGTTGCCATGCCATTTTTCGCTCCTGCGACCTCGCTTCAGCGTATACTCTACTTTCGAGTGCATGTGTGACCGGGCCCTTAGGGCCCGGTCACACATGAACTGGGATTCGCTTCGGCGACGAGGTTCAGCGGCAGCGAGCCTGGTGTCACTCCAGCGAAACCACGTGTGCATGGTCACACATGCAAACAGGGCACAACTCCTACTTTGGCGGAAAAATGAGAGTTAGTGGACTGTGGTGCATACGGTACGGAGAATAGACGAGGTCAATGACTATCTTGAACGCATTTTTGTTGCATGGACATCATACGCATACAAATTTCTCGTAGCAAGTCCATATACAGTAGACCGTGGTGTTTTCCGCTGAAGCGAATCCGCAGAAGCGACAGTCTCGCTTCGAAAATTTTGGCGGAAGCGGATTGGAGTTTCCGCTGAAGCGGAAGTTCCGCTTTTCGCCGTTGCCATGCCATTTTTCGCTCCTGCGACCTCGCTTCAGCGTATACGCTACTTTCGAGTGCATGTGTGACCGGGCCCTAGCATGTGTGACCGGGCCCTAAGGGCCCGGTCACACATGCACTCGAAAGTAGCGTATACGCTGAAGCGAGGTCGCAGGAGCGAAAAATGGCATGGCAACGGCGAAAAGCGGAACTTCCGCTTCAGCGGAAACTCCAATCCGCTTCCTCCAAAATTTTTGAAGCGAGACTGTCGCTTCTGCGGATTCGCTTCAGCGGAAAACACCACGGTCTACTGTATTTGGCCTTGCTACGAGAAATTTGTATGCGTATGATGTCCATGCAACAAAAATGCGTGCAAGATTTAGAAAAGCGATCCTGTCAGCTTTTCTATTATTGTGTTCACATGGCAGAAAAAACGACATCGCTATGCTACGTAAGTTTCTACGTAAGGTGCTCGGTATTTCACTTAGGCTACGTAATATTCTACGTAAGGTGCTCGGTATTAATCTACCAACGCGTGGTAGCCGCGTGCTGTGCACGTGCATGGCAGACATTGTGTTGCAGTGCAGTCCGTTTTCGGATGTGCATGCGCGAGGAACTTTCTTCTTTGGAACTGCTTCTTGCATGAGCTGTTTCGGATATTTCGTCTCCTGGCTTATTTCGCTTTGGCTCTGCTGAGACCTCCTTTCACGGAATATTACTCAGGTGAGTCGACCAGTTCCTTTGATTCATTTGCTTGTGTTGACTCTTTCATTTACGAAAAGTGTGCTGATTTTAGGTGGATTTTAGGTGGAATACAATAAATAATGGAAAAGCTGACAGGAACTGTTTTCTAAATTTAGCTTTTCTGCTGTATTCCTTTTACGGAATACTCAATGACAGGTGATCTCTGAGTTGACCAGTTTCCTTCGATTCATTTGCTTATGCTCACCCTTTCATTTACGGAAACGTGTGCTGATTTTATTCGGATTTAGATCCATTCGTATCTCTTTGCCCTTGCCAACAGTGTGCGAAGAACGCGAGTTCACCTTCTTGACGGTAAGGCTTACATGTATGTTGTATGTTGCTGCTGAGGCTTAGATGTGTTGTCGAAATACTCATGTTAATTGTACATTGGTACGTTACAAGTAAGGCACTGGTCATGATTGCTTCCGGCATTCCGTGCTCCGATCATAGGGTAGAATCTGAATTTTGCAGTGGCATAGCATCGTTGGCATTTCCCAATCTGGGGGGGGGGGGGAAGCATTGGCCGAGTATGCAAAATAAATTCGCATATCAGGGAAAATCTCCATTTAAATCTCCATTTAATTTTAATATGGAGAGGTTCATGCATTCAGTGACTTGTTTGCTTCATACGAAACAAGCCAATGGGTGCAGTCTCGTCTCTTGAAAATCTCGTACGATTGGATTTGTTTACTCGAGTCTGGGCTGTTTGATTTGTGAGTCGCGCCGGGATTGCACTGCCCCAAATAAAGTTGCGTGCCGGCAGAGCAAGAATTACGATCGGCAATCTGTTTGTAGTACCTGCAAGAATGTGCTGTACATGTATCGTATTTTCTCTGTTGTTGTTTCAATTGCCGTCATGTTCCTAAAGAAAGGTTCAGTGACTCATTTGTTTCACACAAGACGAGTCAATGGTTTGGTCTGACTTAGAATCTTTCGCTGTAGAATAAATATATTCGTGTCTCTATTGGAGAAATAATTGTATTCACTGGTTATAAAATAGGGTTAAAACAAACTCACAGAACAAAATTAATACCATCGGTCCCTTGATGTTCGTCCTAAAGAGGTTTGACTGGATATCATTCATACTCACCAAAGACATGTAACATTTTATTATTATGGAGTGCCTTGTTTATCTCTCAATACCTCCAACTATATATCCTTGCCCCTTACAATATCCTCAGGATCAGTGTAGTTGTTGGAACGAGGTGTCAGACTCAACAATGTATTTGTTTACATATTAATACATGTTTATTGTTCCTACTTTGCTGTGTTGTTTTAGACAATCGTGGACTTGTAACACTTTGAAGTCATTGAACTACATGTACTTCCAAAAGTTTTATCGACATCAACAGGATTACGATTTCAGTACAATAAGATGCAGGATGACCTTATCACGACAACCCATGACTACCATAAACACAGAATCAAGAAAAACATCTGCGGCACGCACCTGGTTACAATTCTCAAGTAAATGTGATTTAGGGTGTTATTATTATTATTATTATTATATTTATTTTACTAGGGTGTTTCCCACAGACCTATGGAAATCTGAATTTCCTGAAAGTCAAGACAATCTTATGATAGAGTCATGAAATTCTGAAACAGCAACATACCCAGAATGACCTGCGTATAAAAAAAAGTATCACCGCGTACCGCCACTACCCATATGATTCCCTGCAGAAGAACATGAATATGCAAGACTAGTGCCATTTTCTGCAAGAAAATGCTTGCACATTAATGCGTATAATACGGTATTGAATTTGATATGATGCACATGTACATGTAGAGGCGCTAGGCCATTATTTAGGGCATTCCATTGGTGACATAATTATTATCATAATATCAAGAGTGCATAAACATTTGTTTATGGACTCTTGATAATATCCTTAGCTAAAAAAAACAAAAGAAATTATAGCAATAAAAACTGCTTTATGGCAGTTTTCTAAAAAAAAGTTATTGTGTTCTAGTCCATGGGCCCCGTCTAAAAAGTAAGAAATTAACGAAATGTGATAGCCGAAAATTAAAATTTCACACAAAACCTCACAATAATCACAGCACTTGAGGATCTTAGTTTTAAAAAAATACTGCTTTCAACACTTGTTTAGTCTGACACTTCACGGGTGACTTTTACTGCGCCAACATGCATGAATAGGAAAGAGGACCCAGAGAGGAAAAGGTCTTCTCGCTTTTCATCCTGTGTGTGATTATTGTGAGGTTTTGTGTGAAATTTTAATTTTCGGCTATCACATTTCGTTAATTTCTTACTTTTTAGACGGGGCCCATGGACTAGAACACAATAACTTTTTTTTAGAAAACTGCCATAAAGCAGTTTTTATTGCTATAATAGTCATTGACCTCGTCTATTCTCCGTACCGTATGCACCACAGTCTCATTTTCCGCCAAAGTAGGAGTTGTGCCCTGTTTGTATGTGTGACCACACACACGTGGTTTCGCTGGAGCGACACCAGGCTCACTGCCGCCGAACCTCGTCGCCGAAGCGAATCCCAGTGCATGTGTGACCGGGCCCTTAGCGGTGTATATGGAGATATATACACCACTAAGGGAGAGCATGCCTAAGTTAGCCTTTGGGTAATCCTGAAATACAGATTAAAAAGATTAAAAGACTGTAAGTACATGTACTTTAAAAGTCTTTAAGTGTATATGGAGTGAGGTATAATTATTAGTCATACCGGTACGCGGTATCTTCGCTAGCGCTGCGATTTTCAATTATTTTTCAAAGGCGGCGAGCTCGCGAGATTCATTTTTGTTGCAACTCCGCAGCATGACACTGGCAAAACTGGAACATCAAACAAGGCCTGTCATGTATACTCGTACTCGTAGCCGTAACTGCCTTTGACAGTTTGAGTAATGCACTAGCACTGGTCGTACTTGACCACTGCCTGGCACTGGCGCTTGACCACTGGCGCTTGAGTTTTGTACAGGTAGTACAGTTGTGAGGTATATTATGCTCGGCAGGCCGCGAAAGAGAGCCCGTTACCTGGACCCCTACTCGCGCGGGTAGAGCGAAACTGAGCACCCTGGGATGCGAGCAGCTTTTTAGTACTCCCGGGTCCAAAATCTCACCACCAGGCCGGGATGATCAAAACGTCTGCCGGGTCTGCAGCCTACAAACGTGGATCTGCCGACACTGTGCTGTCGACGACATGTCCGGCAAGGCACCTCCTTGCGTGAAAGCAAGGAACGCTTTTTTTTTAGAAAGGAAGCTTCTTCTCCAAAATTTAAAATTTTTGAAAATTATTCCTTCTGAAAATATCATCGCGTTCTTGACCTCGAAGCTGACTGCTGAATGCGATTAGGAAAGAAGATTCCTGAAGATACACCAGACTGATTCTGGCAAGCCGTCTGTCGTCTAGATATGCAGTTGTTCGTCATGCATGGTCAGCAATCTTCCTCGTTCGTCCTTTCGTTTTCCTGACCACGATGATGACAAGCAGCTCTCATGCTCAGGTTAGTGCTGTACTTGTATGTCTGGGCACACAACACATCTGAGATTCACCCACTGACGTTATCGAACTGAAGAATGCAGCAAGGGTTCCTCGGATTCTCTTGATTTCGGAACAAATTTCCTTCACTTTCACCCTCTCAGTCTCTTCCCCATGCCCTCCATGCATGCACAATGCAGCTTGCATTTCAATTGCTGTTTTTTATACTTTGGCAGTGCCTCTGCTACACTTTCATATAGAGTGAGGTCCTTTAAATAGGATCGAACATTGTTGGTGGTGGTGTGTGTGGGGGGGGGGGTACGTTTGCAGCCAGGATGTAGGAATGACACTTCTGCACAGCAGGTGGCAATAGTCAAAACTGGTCACTCTACAAATCCCATACCTGCCAACCTTTGCAAACCTGAGATCCAATGACATACCTAGACATGAAAATGTATACAAAAGAAGCTCGCGGTGAGGCATGGAACTAGTGCACTTTTGGGTGCCTATTACCGCCCTCGATATCGGGACGGTCCCGGCCAAATCGGGATGGTTGTCAGGTATGAAATCCCAACCGAGAAAACCATTTAATTAAAAGATAAACTCGGCCAGGACATAGCGACTTTCTGTTTGCCGGGGGGGGGGGAGGGTCATCGTCCGCAATATTGGTAGAGTTACGATTACATTGTATATGTAGATACATGTGCATCAGGGATTCATAGCACCTGGGGAGACAACATGAGACCTAAGTACCCAAAACGTTGTGAGTTGTGACCCCGGATGGGGTAGTTCTACGTGATCTGTGTTTCTATAGACCTTATTCGATAACGTGATTTTTGGACTCGCCTCCAGGGATTTGTTGTAAGCTGGGGCACGCGTACGTGAAACGAGTGGCAAGAAAGGCCCAGTTCGTACAAGGGAGTAGTAAAATACCGGTATTTTTCTACTCCTATGTTCCCACGCCGAGTCCACTGTGCACTGAGTGCAGGTCTCTTGCCGCTCCCTGGTTCCCGGGACCCTGGTTCACGTGATTGTGACGTTTATTGAATAAGGTCTACATGTATATGCGGGCATGCATAAATCAACCCTTCCACAAGGACGGCTCAAACAGGCAGCCAAGGAGTGAAAATTTCGCTCCTGGGGCTAGGAGTGAAACGAAGGCCTCAATTTGTCAGATGAACCTTCTCCATCGAAACGAACGAAGGTGTCGAATAATTCTTTTACCAGTTCACAGTTGCCGTTCACGCGCACTCCCTGGGGTGGGGGGGGGGCTACTATGCACTTGTAGTGATACTTACCGTAAGCCAAGTGGAACACGACTAGTTGACTGCACAGACTACAGTACAGTATACATGCACATGTATACAGTGAAGATCAGTGCGTGCATGCCTGCCATAATCGTATGTTGACCTTCGTTCGAATTGAAAAGAGAGGGTCGTTTCGAAAAAGAAAAAAAGCTCGATGGAAGTATGATGCTGCTGACAATTCAAGACTCACTGAAGTCGCCTTTCTGGAATGGATCATGCACTCTAGGTTCATCCAATTGGATATGGACTCAAATCATTGTTACACCATTATTGTTTGGTTAGTTATTGTACATCCCATAGCATGTACAATCAACCTTGTGAATAATCTACCTCGGGTTTACAAAACAACTCGCAAATAACGACACAATCTTCAGATCCAGTGAACATTTGATTGCATACTTCCAACCTCACGAGTAACAACAATGCGAATAGCGACACTTTTCTCATTCACAATCGAGGGTCAGTATTCCCCAGGTTGACTGCAATTGCCAATCAAACAGGAGGGGCGAAAGTCGACCACGGCTGAAAAGGCATAAAGAAAAATTAATGTATATCATGAGCTAGATGGCTGAAGGAGGAAGTAGGTTTTCTGAGAAAGCAAGAAACAGAGGTGAATGAAGCACCAGGTCTGTCCATGCAGTGGATAGAATTATTGCATTGAAAGACAGGCTCTTTACATCAGCTTGCTACTATTATACCTACATTTGCTTTCTGCCTTTTTCATGCAGGATTCTGAAAGCTGGAGCAGCTCTGCTTACCTCGACCACTGAACTTACAACTAACTTCCAACCAAGTACAAGGCAATATTATGATGAATCAAGCACGCTTGCCATCATGTCATCATTGCAAAGTACATCGACAACATAGATTTGGTGCCGACTATGTATGATGTAGAGTGTGCTCTATGTATCTATACTACTGATTGGCCTACATTGTACTTATGTGGGCTGAGAGTAATCGATTGTGCTATATGGCAGTTTACTTGTATGTCATAGATGTTAACATTGCACACAGCTTCTGAAATGCTTTCTGTTGCACTGGCCTACTGCGGACCACTGCAAATAGATTGTAGTGGCATGGGCCATGCCATAATTATAGTAGTATACCGGTACTACACCAACAATTTCACTGGTGCACTGTACTTACTGGTACGAGTAGATCTACATCATGCACAGCCTTGTCACTGCTTTTCTCATTTTTTATTAATTTACTGTACTGTACACATTTTGGCACAGCTCTTCCACAAAGAGTTACTAGTATTTTCTTCTGCATACCTACTGTATACAGTGACCTGACTGGTAACATCTATGGCTGTGAAATCACAAATTTCTGGGTTGACAGCCTCGAACCTATACGATTTGTTTCTAAGAACGTGCTATAAGAAATTTTCTATTGAAGTATTCTACTGTAGCTCGCAGGACATGGAGTGCAATTACGTAAAGTTTGGAACACCACTCTTCTGTGATTTGGATGTCAAATTATGAAATTCAGTGTGTGAGGTAAACCCATGCATGGCATACACTGCTATAGTATGACTCGGGGTAAAGTGTTCCAACGCATACTCATTATAGTGAATAGTTGTGTGACCAACGTTGTTGCTGCTGGATAAATAGTACATATTCTGAGATAACTGAAGCTACACAGCCATCTAATGTTCAGACATGCATCGAAGGGGCCGTAACGAGATCTGCAAGGCATGATTCTATACCTGTATTTGATGCTCTCTAGCCTAGGACATTCACCTGCCTCATTTTCTCTGTGCTGCATTGATGAGTCCATTAGTAACTAAAGGACGAAACAGCATGCTGTCTGCAGATTGGTAATTGTGTAAAGACAGACGTGTATGTAGTGGTAAAGCTCAGATACATGTGCAACATAACAATCCCGGTGTTTGACAACAGCACAAACCTACACCGCAATTCTTAATTTTGGGCTGTGGTGTTCTTAGTATTCCAGGTTGGATGTTCTGTAGGCTTCCACGTTCTTGGGCGCACGACTTTACTGTGCCGAAGAATATTTTCAGCCAATGAACCCAGAGCTTGGTGGCAGATGAGTGCCATGGAACAGCCTTTTGCATGTGGCTTTCACTACATGCCCATGTATAACGTTCAATTGATGCGGAAAAATCAGACGAGGACTTTTGCAGTTATGAGCAAGGTCCCCACGAATGGTCATGTCACTTCACAGAATACATGAACTGATAGAGTAGACCTCGGTCCCCTCAGAGAACGCTTGGGGAAGTCGGGTTCAACCATAGATTTATACTTAACAGAGAACGCTTGGGGAAGTAGGTTTCAACCATAGATTTATACTTAATATTCTTTACAACAAGGATCGATGTGTTCCTTCGGATGCCCTTTATCGACTTTCACACACTTCTCCTCTCTCCTTTCGTCATAAGCACCATCTCTGTACACTGGTTCATAAAATATTTCTTCATAAAACCCCTTCACACATAATGAAGTACAATTGGTTTTCGACAAGCTCAACCCGTAACGCGCTTATCCTGCCTCTTGTTAAGTCAGCCCGGCATCTAAAGCCCCCCTTGTTTTCCGGTTATTCTCATTGGTTAACTGGGGACATGTCCAAAACCATACTAAGTACTTGAGCTGCTCATGAGCCCCACAATTATCAGGCCCGCCGGTCTGGTTGGTCAGGTTATCACCAGACCAACTTGTTGGCCACCAACAAACGTTTCCTACCGTGGAGGACGTGTGTACCCGCCATGAAACTACCGGACCAATCAAAAACTGCTTCCGGCGGTACTGATTATAGTACAGGTTTAAGTTAAAAAGCGGCTCCATTTTGTCATACATTAAACCAACTCTGTCATTGCTATGCTACTCAAAAAGAGTAGTGATGTTTATTCACAAATGAATCACAATGCTATCAGAGAAATTCGATATTCTCCAATTTTAGGGGCACTGCAATACTATCCAAAATTAATGCTGC
The DNA here is from genome assembly GCF_964019385.1 of Sycon ciliatum. Classification (NCBI taxonomy): domain Eukaryota; kingdom Metazoa; phylum Porifera; class Calcarea; order Leucosolenida; family Sycettidae; genus Sycon; species Sycon ciliatum. Next base: position 32,097,438 of record NC_088647.1, read on the forward strand.
ATGGTCATTGTTATGAAGCAGTCACCTCAGTACAGCAATTAAACAGGCTGATTATGTGAACGAGATTCACGGCAAATCTTCTTCCATCAGTGCTGTTCAGTCTTGAGTGGTCCACTGAGACAGGAAAACAACCTGTTCGGTCCTTCCATACGAGAAACAGAAATTGAACATGTTCCAGGGTGGAGGTGGCGAGTATCGGCAATGTAATGCACCTTTAGGCCAACATGACCATCATTCCGACATGGATTCTCAAACACCTTCGCTCGTGAGAGTGCCTCAGAGTGGTATTCATCAACAGATGGCAATCCTGTAAAACACATGAAAAGACATAGCAGCAACAGAAAGAAACCTAATGTTATAGAAACGAATTCGAAAAACAAAGTCTACTATTATTCTAATACAGTGAACCAAGGTACAACCACACTCCAGGAGGCAAGCAAAAGAGCATATAATCCGAAGGTTGCGATGCCTGTATGTATTGTATTTATGTATTTACGGATTCTCCACAGGCTAAATCGAGGGAGTCTTTGTCATGCCACACTGGATACAACATGCTACCAGAATCACTTTCCCCAGAATTGATGATCTTTTCTTAGGGTGTTATATAAGACACATCTGTAGCCACTTCATCTTGCTCACGAAATCATACACCACCACACAAACGGGTCCTTCGGCTATTATACTTTGGGTGGTACATGGTGATGTATGATATTGATAATCTATTGATACCATATTCAAGTCTGACTCTCACCGTGAGATCCTGGCAACAATATTACCTGGTACACGACATATTCAGACACTGACATAAGCATCTTTTTGGAACAACAGGTGTGCCTATCTGCTAGTGTAATGTGACACACATGCAGAACACATGCAGAATCAGTCATAGCTAATTTTACCCCCTCACTGTTGTATGCGCAGACTCCACTTCGCGGTGTCAAGTACTCTTCTTTCGGTGGGCTACTCCACTAAGGCGCTTGTCTAAAAGGACTCACATTCATCCTGCAAACCAACACGACTTGCATAGTTTTCACTGTCGGCCAAAGTGCGTGCATTGCACACATTGAGATTCACTCCCTCCGTACAGGCCAGTACAGAGCTGCCCACCAATTGAGTCTGTTTTGCGTACTCAAACTTCTGATTTTCCGTATCTTGCAGTGTTTTGCGTACTGCCGTGTACATTGCATGCATACTTGCACTGTAATGTTTTTTGACACGCACATGCATGTCGGTGGCTGCATTTGGTAGTGTAAAACATGTGTGACTTGCACTCACGACATTATTATTTTTGTGCTACATGTACATGTTGTTGTGGTACGGCATGCACTCGCTTTGGTACAAGACTATTCATCACTCAGCTTACACTTGCAATGCTTCTACACAGCTGATTGATCCTCTCCGATTTTCTATACCATTTGCTCAATTTCTGTAGTGCGCACAAGGAGTGATTTTCCGTACAAATACAGAAAATATGGAGGGCTGGTACTTGGTAGCACTGCTAGTATGGTAGTACCAGGCTAAGCTGGCTGGAAGATCAAATACTTCTTTGGTTCTTTCAGTCATTTTCACGACATATGTTTTCTTTATCATGATCCCCGGGGTGTGACATTCTTATGAATGCAGAAACTCAGTCTTTCTAACCGAGTCTCACGTGCAATGTGAATTTGTTCTTCTTTTCTTCACAATGCCATGTATCGATTCATCGCTTCTTCCCACCCGAGATCCTATGCAACAGCGATTTAAAGATTGGCTTTATCAAATAGTTAATTCAGAGAGAGAGGATCAGTTGTGGATGCTGTGACAGCATAGAGTGTAGATTGGTGTAAACATCATTTTGGTTATGTAATCTTGTTACCTTTTTTGCGTTTCCTCTAGTGGTTTTATTGCACTTGTATCTTGATGTTATTTCTAACACCTTTCTATTTACAGTACTTAACTTCAGTTTCTTTGGTTGTATCCATAGTTCCGTTTTTTCCCACTGATGATAGGAACGAGAAAATCGATTCTGGGTTTTCAATAATATTTTTGTTATAAAATACACAGTAATACATGTCAAACAAGTAACGTAGTTGCGTGATGTCTGCGGCCTTCATCCTATTTGTAAGCTTTTTAATTATTATTATTATTAACTGGTTTTGAGGGAAAGAGACAAACGGGTTATTATTATTATTATTATTATTTTAAAACGAAGGTAAGTTATGGGTCGCAAGTATCCACGCAAACACACATCCAGTCATAATAAGGCACTTGTCATAAGTATCCGAACGTTTTCGGTCCCTTCTCATCAAGGATTATACAGGGAATGACTCAAGTTTGAAAGACTAAAACTTATATAGCGTAAAGATAATTAGATAAGAACACTCGTGACAAGGTGGAAACTTATCAAGTTTAGCACGACACAAAACTCGAAGGAAAATAATAATAATGACAACAACATAGTGAGCAAATTAAGTTACATTGTTACCACCTCGACGAGGAGTAACACCAAACAATTGTAGCGACAACACATTTTCTTTCTGTACGCAAAGTTCAGGATCTAACTTACGGATATACAAAGCTTCTAACACAGCCAAATGCAACGCACATCTACCACGTGACAATATTGAGAAAACTTTATCACTGTACAACTCACGACAATTGGTACGGGCTGACAGATGTTGCTTGATTGACGAAGTGCGATTCTTAGCTCCATTGGGTGTTGTCTCTTCCAATGTCCCGTCATCTCGCCTCTTCGTTGCATCACCACTATCCGTCTCTTCGCGTTTCCGCGGCCTTCCACGTTTCTTGACACTAACCGTTGGGTGCGCGATACCCAGTGTCCTTTCAGCTACGTCTCCTCCATTGCGGATTTCTATTGAGCTTCTTACTCCAACTTGTCCGGTGTCCGATATTGAGGTTAGTTTTCGCGGTCTACCACGTGCCACGTCTACATTCCGTGGGGGAGCTATACTCCAACGAAATCGAAGAGACATCTTGTGAAAGCGCTAGTTTATCGTGCACATAGAATATGTTCCCCTCATCTATTGCAGGACGAATTAGACAGACTGACATCAATATTTACGAACAACGGCTATCCAAAGGAATTTCTGGCCAAGCTAATCAACGAAAAGCCGGTGACAGACAAGCCTATCCAATTTGGACCTGACCGTTGCCCAGATCGACGGGTATGGTATTGTTTTAACTGCGAACTGGACAGAAGCAAAGAAGATGTGCACAGATCGTGGTAGCTTTTTGCTTGAAGATAATGAAATGAAAGATGACCATTGCGTGGCATCGGCCCTTAACAAATTCATAAAATATGCTGGTTCAGATGGAGTGTGGACTAACAAGGAGGATCATGGCGGGTGGTATGATGGAAGAACTGATACCATGCTTGTCCAGCAGGTTAGATATCATCCACACTACCATGTGCCTCGCTCGGTTGTATGCTTTGGTGAGTATTATCATTTCACCTTGTACATGTATACAGCATGTGATATGTAATCATTTCAGAGGTTCCACTTAACGTAATTACGTTAGCATAAAGCGTAATCGCTGTATGGATTGTTTTACGTACACTGCCTGCGAAGCCGTGTTCCGCCATACATAGTTTTGTATCACGTACATGTAGCTGCCCTTGGCAACTCCCAATGAGACAGTGTATGACCTAGGGGCGTAGCAGCCGGTCCGGCCGGTCCACTTTTTTTAATCAATGCCAAAGTGCCCCGAATGCAGGATTTTGCACCCTAATTTCGAAAAATTCCCGGGGACACTCCCCCCCCCCCCTCCTGCCGGACCACCTCCAACAACGGTGCTACGCGCCTGGGAGAGAGTCATAAATGTATAACCCAGAGTCATAAATGTATAACCCAATCGACTCACGAAGCGCCTCGTTAGAAGAGCCCCATATACGTACTGTGCACTCCACTTGTGCCTGCCGGATGACACCGCCACCCGTTTCGGACTTTTTACTGTAGATGTTGACGTGAACAGGAGTCAGAGAACTAGGCCATTATCACACAACGTTCTCTGAACAGGAGTCAGAGAACTACTTCCTCCGCTAAGCAAAACTTCGTTGCGTTTTTATTGTTCTTGTCATGATATTTCTGTCGACATTAGACATACAATCATGTCATTGATCTATCCCCTACATAGGGTAGCTGAGTTGTCGTCCATTGTTCTGACAGGCTTTTGAACCTCCGAAAAGCGTGGAGTCCTTTGAAAAATCGGCGAAGCAGAACCGTTTATCGACAGGATGTCACCAGAACACAACCCCAGGCGCGCACGCATGACACCAAAGTGTGAAAATGAGAAACAGTTTGAAAAGCCGCGTGGCTCGAAGAAGTGTCCAGTAGCCGGCCAGCACTCAGACACTGCTGTACTAGCACGAGTCGATGGTGCGCATCCGCACACAACCAAAATCAATGCACTTGTGTTTGCAGCGCAGGGGAAATCAAAAGCGTTCAACATTCAGGTTGTCGTTCAGTCGGCCCAAAATCCTCATCTCAACGTCGACCACTTGGCATTATTTCACGGCCTGTAGACAGACGTGTCACTCGTGGCGAAGGAAACCAGAAAGGAGCTTCTGCAGGATGTGGAAACGTGCTAGCACTACTACACCGCTGCAAAGATGGGGAGCGTTTGTTTGGATCTGTATGGCTCCTTCCATGGCGTTCCGGAGAGTGGCAACAACTACCAGCGCCACCGTGGAGGTCGTCAAGCTCACAGTTCGAGCGAAGAACTTGGCGATCTCCACGATCAAAATATTCGTGTCTTGGAAACTTGTAAAGGCTGCGGAACAAAAGCTGGCAGCGCTGGCGGCGACAGTCAGCGAGGATGCAGACTCAATGTCATCAGGGAGTGAGTCGTCATCAGATTCAGACGGAGAGTGAAGCTGGATTGCTTTGAAACGAGCTGTGTGACATCTGTAAATAAATACTTGGTCCGCTAGGTTGTGCGTATCACACTGGGTTGTGCGTATCACACTGGGTTGTGTGTATCACACTGGGTTGTGCGTATCACACTGGGTTGTGTGTATCACGCTGGGTTGTGTGTATCACACTGGGTTGTGTGTATCACGCTGGGTTGTATTCTCATTTACTTGAAACACTGTCAACCTGCGCTAGCTGATTAGGTCACGTGGGTTCCTGGCCGGTGTCTGTGCTACGTGGCGCAGTGTTGGATGGTGAGCCAAGGAAGTATTAAAATGAAACGACAGGGCACAAGTTATGCGTTTGAACTCAGATAGTGAGCCAAGGAAAAAAGGTTGTAGCATGGAACTTGTGGGCACAAGTTATGCGATTGAGTCCACCAACTAAACCAGATTTTGAACAGTCATGACGTGCACAATCTAGCACAAAACTGACAAGGGTTACAGAGACATTTCACAGCAAGAAAGTGAGCTTGGGCTCTGCTCCATAGCGCTCACCAACAGCCTTCACACTTGGAAGGTTCATCGATATTAGTGATAATTCCAGAGAGGGGAGGGTAAGCACCATCGAGCCAAACACATGTGACATTCCGGGGCACAGTGGAATGCTGGCTTGATACGATAACGGGACGGTAAGACTATTGGACAATACGGTCAAACCACAATTCAACGACGCTAAGCAACAACCACCCAACTTGGGAGGCTCAATTTTACCAAGGATAAGAAATGAAAGGAGAGCTTGATGAGGACGAATTGTAGCAAACCAAATTCTGATATCCTCCAGTACTGTACATGGTTCATGACTATGATATGATGGACAGACAGACAGACTACACTAACATGTACATGTACACTTGAATAGTGTCACACGATTATCGTTACCACGTATAGTTCATAACGGCTCGTCAGGTGTGGAGTTAGAACTCGGGATTGTGCGCCAAGAAAATATGTTAAATTTAGAACATGGAAAATGGCTTTCCTTCCATCCCCTCTTTGGAATTACCACCAATATCCATGAACCTTCCAAGTTGGAAGGCCGTTGGTTAGCGCCATCGAGCCAGGCTCCAGCCTACTTTCTTTATCAGTCTGGTGCTCACTTTTGTGCACGTCTGACTGTTCAAAATCCGGTTTAGTTTGTGAACAGAGAAAGGTAGCTTTCAATTAAAAGAGATCAATAATTCATCGGACAGATTTCTTATCAATTTTTTTCACGTCACTGAGCCTGGGCCACAAATTTCTTTGGCCTACTTATCAAGCTTTAGTGGCTGATTCGGGTTAATTACCCGCAAAACCTTTGGATTGAGCAGGAAGTGTTGCTTTCAGGCACGTTTGCGGAGTGGACAGTTGGAAGTGCTTGTGGTGTGCTTGGCACTCAACAGTCACTCCAATGTCAGTCTGACAGCATGTTTGTTTGTTTGTTTGTTTATTTTGTAGGGCTGAAAGGTATATTCAAATTATTTGAATATTCGAAATATGCAAGGCGAAAAAAGAATATTCTTAGTTAAAGTAGAATAGGAATATTCGTAAATGTACAGAAACTCTCCTTTTTGACATGGATCAAGCTTATTTGGTGCAAAATAGAAGTAGGCTTGCCTCTTTCGATGTGTTATAATCAGCAAGACAAATGATTTTCAAATGTCTCTCTTGTAATTGGGGTGTATGCCAGTTAATGGTCCATGGTTACCATGGATAAAACTAGGTATCCATGGAAATTGCATGGTTTAGAATATTCGGAATATTCTTCGTTTCGCATGTATTCGGAAAAAGAATATTCGTTCGCTTCATTGAGCGTTCGTTTCAGCCCTATAATATTTTGTTTGTTTGCTTGTTTATTTATTTTGTTTGTTTGTTTCTGTTGTGTTAGAGTCTGTCCAGAATTAAAGATTCTGCGAAAGATACTATGCTGAATTTGTGAAGCCGCGGGTCTGTCCAGAGATTGAAGATTCTGTTTCTGAAATTCATATTGTGCATCCATCTAGTGTTTGTACGGTTCTGACTGCGTTACTGCTGACATATTATCTTCTAGAATACCTCAATACAACTAAGTGAACACAACCTGGATCAAAGATCAGACTTCAATATCTGCAAACCATTGCCATTTTTGTATTTCTATAATATTTAGGGACTCCCCGGAGTCTTTTCCGCGGCCTATCGAGGGGGGTTCAAAATGCATGAACCAAGTGGCAAGGTTTAATCAATCTTTCTTGTTTTTTCATGCCCGTTGTGTCCAAAAATGGGAATGATCCCACTTTGGAAAGTGTCTTGAATCATGTCCTACTTTCATAGTATTCTCAGGATTAAAATAATTGGTGTGTCATTTTTTAACAAATTTGTAAAATGGCATCACAAACTGGGATATTCGGTCATCAATGTTCTGAAGTTGATAGATATCACTTCAAGGATTGCTAGTGGATGAAAATTAATCTATCAACAGAAGAGGGAACTGCATTGTATGCTGCGAAAGCCGTGTTTTTGTATTTGTAACTAGTGGCTGTGTTATACGGTGGAATTGGATAGATAGCATAGCATCGCAGCGATGTTTTCGTTCTCACAGAGTGTATTCCGTGACCTACTGTTCTTCATTACTGTCTCTAGTGATGGCAAGACGGCCTGACGTCGTCCAAAGGCCCTGCGGAAGCAATTCACTGCCCTCCTCGTCCATTCAGGGGCTCATTTTACACATTTTACACAAAATGGCAAAGCACCCACCACTAGTTATACCAACGTGGCAGGGAGAATTAAATTATATGCACCAAATTTTCTGGTCAATGTTGATCTACGATAAACTGGCTCTCATTTCCCACCACCCATGTTTCGATACAGCCATCCGGAGCAGAGAAACAGCCAGAAGAAAAGCAAATTTTACACATTTGTTAAAAAATGCCTAATGTTAAAAAATGCCAAATCACCTCGTAGTAAACAAATCCAATCATACAAGTACGAGATTTTCACGAGACGAGACTGCACCCATTGGCTTGTTTCGTATGAAACAAACAAGTTACTGAACCTCTCCACAATAGAGATTTCCCCTGATATGCGAATTTATTTTGCAAACGCGGTCAATTGGTACTTGAACCTTTCCCTCCAGATTGGGAACTGCCAACGATAGTATGCCACTGACCAGTGCCTTACTTGTAACGTACCAATGTACAATGAATTATGAGTATTTCGAAAACACATCTAACATAAGCCTTACCGTCAAGAAGTTGAACTCGCGTTCTTCGCACACTGTAGACAAGGGCAAAGAGATAAAAATGGATCTAAATCCGAATAAAATCAGCACACGTTTCCGTAAATGAAAGGTGAACATAAGCAAATGAATCGAAGGAAACCGGTCAACTTAGAGATCACCTGTCATCGAGTATTCCGTAAAAGGAGGTCTCGCAGCTCGGCAGCAGAAAAGCAAAATTTAGAAAAGAGATCCTGTCAACTTTTCCATTATTTATTGCATTCCGCCCCAAAAATAGCACACTTTTCCTGAATGAAAGAGTCAACACAAGCAAATGAATCAAAGGCAACTGGTCAACTCACCTGTCATTGAGTAATATTCCGCGAAAGAAGGTCTCAGCAGCGCCGAAACGAAATAAGCCAGGCCATGAGACGAAATATCCGAAACAGCTCATGCAAGAAGCAGTTCCAAAGAAGGAAGTTCCTCGCGCATGCACATCCGAACACGGATCCGCGGACTGCATGCATGCACTGAACACAATGTCTGCCGTGCACGTGCACAGCACACGGCTACCACGCGTTGGTAGATCTAATACCGAGCACCTTACGTAGAGACTTACGTAGCCTAAGTGAAATACCGAGCACCTTACGTAGAAACTTACGTAGCATAGCGATGTCGTTTTTTCTGCCATGTGAACACAATTACCCATTATAGCAATAAAAACTGCTTTATGGCAGTTTTCTAAAAAAAGTTATTGTGTTCTAGTCCATGGACCCCGTCTAAAAAGTAAGAAATTAACGAAATGTGATAGCCGAAAATTTAAAATTTCACACAAAACCTCACAATAATCACGACACTTGAAGATCTAATAGTACGGCTTTCAACACTTGTTTATTCCGACACTTGTACTTGTACACGTACATGTACTGCGCCAACATGCTTGCATATGAAAGAGGACCACGAGGGGAAAAGGTCGTCTCGCATCCTGTGTGTGATTATTGTGTTTTGTGTGAAATTATAAAATTTTCGGCTATCACATTTCGTTAATTTCTTACTTTTTAGACGGGGTCCATGGACTAGAACACAATAACTTTTTTTAGAAAACTGCCATAAAGCAGTTTTTATTGCTATAATTTCTTTTGTTTTTTTGGCTAAAGGATATTATTATTATTATTTTATTTATTTTACTAGGGTGTTTCCCACAGACCTATGGTCTTCTTACGGGAGCCCCTAGAAAGGTTAAGCATGAACGAACAAATGGGCGATAAGCGCGAACAGTGGAAGGCAGCATATTCCACCGATCAGAACCTATAATTGTGTCACCAATGGAATGCCCTAAAATTAATGATGGCCAACATGTAGCGCCTCTACATGTTATTATTATTATTTTATTTTACTAGGGTGTTTCCCACAGACCTATGGTCTTCTTACGGGAGCCCCTATGTACATGTACGTGTATCATTATCAAATTCAATACCGTATTTATACGCATTGATGTGCAAGCCTTTTCTTGCAGAAAATGGAACTGGTCTTGCGTACATGTACACTGTATTCAGGTTCTTCGGCCGGGGAATCAATTATGGGTAATGCAGTGGCGGTGATACCTTTTTTATACGCAGGTCATTCTGTGGATGTTGCAGAATTTCATGCCATAAAATTGTCTTGTCTTTCAGAAAATTCAGATGTCCACACCCTAAATCACATTTACATGAGAATTGTAACCAGGTGCGTGCCGCAGATATTTTTGTTGATTCTGTGTTTATAATTGTAGTCATGGGTTGTCGTGATAAGGTCATCCGGCATCATATTGTAGTGAAATCGTAATCCTGTTGATGTCGATAAAACTTTTGGAAGCAACTAGTTCAATGACTTCAAAGTGTTACAAGTCCACGATTGTCTAAAACAACACAGCAAAGTAGGAACAATAAACATGTATTAAAATGTAAACAATTACATTGCTGAGTCCGACACCTCATTCCAACAACTACACTGATCCTGAGGATGATAAGGGGCAAAGATATTATGGTTGGAGGTACTGAGAGATAAACAAGGCACTCCATAATAATAACATGTTACACGACTTTGGGGGAGTATGAATGATATCCAGTCAAACCTCTTTAGGACGAACATCAAGGGACCGATGGCATTTGCTCTGTGAGTTTGTCTTAACCCTATTTTATAACGAGTGAATACAATTATTTCTCCAATAGAGACACGAATAGATTTCTTCTACAGCGAAAGATTCTAAGCCAGACCAAACCATTGACTCGTCTTTTATGAAACAAATGAGTCACTGAACCTTTCTTTAGCAACATGACGGCAACTGAAACAACAACAGAGAAAATACGATACATGTACAGCACATTCTTGCAGGTACAACAAACAGATTGCAGATCGTAATTCTTGCTCTACCGGCACGCAACTTTATTTGGGGCAGTGCAATCTCGGCGCTACTCACAAATCAAACAGCCCAGGCTCGAGTAAACAAATCCAATGGTACGAGATTTTCACGAGACTGAACCCATTGGCTTGTTTCGTATGAAGCAAACAAGTCACTGAATGCATGAACCTCTCCATAATAGAGATTTTCCCTGATATGCGAATTTATTTTGCATACTAGTACTCGGCCAATGCGTCCTTGAACCTTCCCCTACAGATTGGGAACTGCCAACGATAGTATGCCACTGCAAAATTCAGATTCTACCCTATGATCGGGGCACGGAATGCTGGAAGCAATCATGACCAGTGCCTTACTTGTAACGTACCAATGTAAAATGAACATGAGTATTTCGACAACACATCTAAGCCTCAGCAGCAACATACAATGTAAGCCTTACCGTCAAGAAGGTGAACTCGCGTTCTTCGCACACTGTTGGCAAGGGCAAAGAGATACGAATGGATCTAAATCCGAATAAAATCAGCACACGTTTCCGTAAATGAAAGGGTGAGCATAAGCAAATCAATCGAAGGAAACTGGTCAACTCAGAGATCACCTGTCATTGAGTATTCCGTAAAAGGAGGCCTCGACAGCAGAAAAGCTAAATTTAGAAAAGATATCCTGTCAGCTTTTCCATTATTATTTTATTGTATTCCACCTAAAATCAGCACACTTTTCGTATATGAAAGAGTCAACACAAGCAAATGAATCAAAGGGAACTGGTCAACTCACCTGTCATTGAGTAATATTCCGTGAAAAGAGGTCTCAGCAGAGCGGAAGCGAAATAAGCCAGGACACGAAATATCCGAAACAGTTCATGCAAGAAGCAGTTCCAAAGAAGGAAGTTCCTCGCGCATGCACATCCGAAAACGGACTGCATGCACTGCATGCAACACAATGTCTCCCGTGCACGTGCACAGCACGCGGCTACCACCCGTTGGTAGATCTAATACCGAGCACCTTACGTAGAAACTTACGTAGCCTAAGTGAAGTACCGAGCACCTTACGTAGAAACTTACGTAGCATAGCGGTGTCGTTTTTTCTGCCATGTGAACACAATAATAGAAAAGCTGACAGGATCGCTTTTCTAAATATAAAAACCGCTCTGTGAGCGGTTCTGAAAAACCTCTACTGGTGCAGCCCCGTCGTAAAAGTAAGAAATTAGAACTGGCGCATTGTCCTCCCAAATGTGAACTGATCCACCTAAATCGCGATTGACGGGACCCGAACGCACCAGTAGCACGAGGTTCCTACCTGTGGATGCAGCTGAGCTGGGGACGCTGGTCCATAGCCAAAGCCAAAGCGGCAAAGGTGGGCTTCGGGGTAGATCTAAGTGTTGTATGGTAACTTGATCAGCGCCGACGCCGGCTGTGATCCTGTTCCCTCCCGACCTCGTGCTACTGGTGCGTTCGGGTCCCGTCAATCGCGATTTAGGTGGATCAGTTCACATTTGGGAGGACAATGCGCCAGTTCTAATTTCTTACTTTTACGACGGGGCTGCACCAGTAGAGGTTTTTCAGAACCGCTCACAGAGCGGTTTTTATATGGGTAATTTCAGTTCTTTTTCTGTTCCCTCCCCCACCCTAGCCCAGCTCCGAAGATAAACATGGTGAGCACGCGCGCGATGCACTGTATGTAGCCATGCGACTGCAGTAGCACACTGATACATTCCAGCCCTCCCCACCTCGCTACCCCGCACACAGACACCTTGTGACAAACACGCACATGCACATGGCACACACACACACATGGGCGCGCACACCTGATTGACCTTTGACGCCCATCGCCGGAGGCGATGATAGCAATGCTACGGCAAAAGCCATAGCAACTTGTGCTGGGATTACACCATTCAACAGCTTGCAAGGCTGAAGAATTGACCGTCACTATTCAGCCTGGTCTACACCATACAGCTATTTGGAGTGACATTTTCTGGCCAGTGAACCCCTTTTTTGGTCTTTTTCATTTTTTTCTTTTTTCTTTTTTCTTTTTTTTTCCCGCACACACATCACACCACATACTCCGGCATGCACTGGCTGTTGGTAACCACCCAGGAGAATGAAAGAAAAGTCAGGAAGAGTCTGAGAAAGAGAAGAAAGACGTGTGTGACCATAATCGTCGGGAATCGAACCCGCAATCTATTGATTGGAAATCGCTGCACATACCATATATACGGCGCGCACACACATACATACACACACACGACCCAAACAGGAAATTCTTGATGAACATTGTAATACTATAATGCCATGCAAAGCAGTGGCCACCATACTTCAGGAAGTCAGTTGTGAAACAAAAATAATTCAACTACAATGTGTAGGTAAGCTAGCGGCCAAAGCACAACATTGCAAACCGTGATGATATTTGCCTAAGGATTGCAGTTTGCAGACCACACCATGGAAGCAGTGAATACAGAATTATTGTAATGTCATACAAAGACAAGCAAAGAAGTGGCCACCACACACCAGAAACTTGCAGAAAGTCACATATCCAACAGATAGAGAAGTGAACAGCATCTGGTACAGCCCACACAAAACCAAGCTGGCCTGATACTCGTCCGAAGATCGTAAGTGGCAGATCCTTTTCAACGATAGCATGCAGGTGTACGTTACACGCATGGACAAAATCTGACCGTGTCACCGGCATACATTGTCATCACATGCATACCCCACAGGTTACACACATGCACAGTAGAAGCACAATAAAAGCAATGGAAAAATATGAAGGGGTTGCTGAAGCATCTTCACACTTCCATTTCAGACTTCGATGTGGTCGTCACGGGGTGATATACCTGCAAGATACAAGTGATACAGGAAGAAAGCATAAGGTCGTGAGGTAGGCTATGAGACACCACAAATGGGTCACCTACATGTATGTTCAGGGCTGGTGTACACACACACACGCAGAATTATCATAATCGAGAATTTCCCAAACTACAGAAGAGCATTGAAATCCATTTGCATGCACAGGAGCAATTTTGCAGTATGATGCGCAGCTCGGGAATACACCTGTTGGCAATGGATTACATTCCCATTGGAATTTCCATTCACGTGGGATTCACAGAAGCAATTTGGCAGTGTACTGCGCAATGCGACACGACCTGCGATTCTGCGTGCGATGCGAACTCGCACAAAATACCATTCACAGAATCAGGACAAGACGTCAGCGATGCAACAGCGCCTTGCTGACGTGCCTCAAGTCAAAGCTCAATGAGAATGCGTGTGTCGGTTACAACTGGTACAAATGTACAAGCAATTTCTGAAAATGCTCCTGTGAATCCTGCTTTAAGCAGTGCAGGAATGTCCCTCCTCCGCTCCCCCCCCCCTCCACACCCTCAGGGAACTTGACAAGGAAGGGTGGTCTTCGCGGTTCCCAACATCTATTTGCAGTTTCTGGTCTCCACTATGTCTTTTCAATGGGGATTTGTACGTACCATAAAAGCAAGCCTAAAAAATGAACAGCACATTTGCCGTTCCCCCACTGGGGAGGATGCGTTCCACAGCTATCCTGACAAGATATTCCGAGAAGCGGTGCTGAGTGCAATGCATTGTGAAACTGAAAAAGCTGACCAAGCCGCGGCATATAACGTCTAAACTTCAATTGTAGTTCGCCAGCTGACTACTTTCAAACTCCATGTAGGTTGGAGTACAGCTGGCTTAGAAGTTGACAACAACGGCGCACGCACATAAGCAATGGCCACCTTACCTGTACTGTAGCAGTACTTCCGAGTTCCCGTATGGGAGTTCCCTCACTGTGTGTGCAATAGCAGCCTCATCGGACCAGTTCAATGCGACGCGGACAGTCCGACACTGAGGAGGACATTGAAGAAGTCAGAGACAGGAAGAATGGTTGATTTACAATTCAACTAGCAAGGCTGCACACCCACGAAGTTCCACTCACCATTGTGCCGTCCTTCTTGGAAGGCAGAAATAACGCTTCCTCTCGAGAACGCAGCCTGTGACAGAGAAAAAGGAAGGAGCATCGCCATCGGCATTGGTCCCCTGCTATCACCGATTGCCGAGTTGCACAGTTCACTCTAACAAGACTGAGGATGTTCAAGAACTCCCCATCCATACCATTATTGGAGTAAGAGGAAAGGTCAGATTGCCTAGTTCCTAGGGCCTAGCATTCCTGGATGCCAGGATGTGCTGCCCCCGCCGCCGCCGCCCCCCCCCCCCCTTCTACTGCCTGGAAAGGGCAACATATGTGACAGCGTTCACCAGTACAGTCGGAGGAGAACATGGGAGAAGGCAAAAAAGGGCAACACACATGAATCCCTTATAAACAAGCAGTGGCAACTCTAGCACCAGCAATGTTGGACTTACATCCCAGCCATTGCCGCCGGATTCAGCGGCTTCTTCTTCTTCGTCTCCCATCTTGGAAGCACTCCTTACCGTAAGTTCAGTCCTGGGATCGGGAGTACAGTCGGAGGAGGACGTCGGAAAAGGCAAAAAGGCAACACACATGATTCCCTTATAAGCAAGCAGTGGCAACTCTGGCACCAGCAATGTTGGACTTACATCCCAGCCATTGCCGCCGGATTCCCACGCTTCCTCTTCGTCGTCTTCCAGTTCCCAGGTTCCATCTTGCAAATACTCCTTCCCGTAAGTAAGTGCAGTCCTGGCCTGGGTGGATGCGCAGTACATTGACGATGGCGGAGATGGAGCAGGTCAGAGAGCCCTATAGGGGTCCCGAGAGCAGATTGTGGCCAAATTCGGGACGATGCCGGACGCCAGTCAGTATGAAGTAGCGAATTGCGGACCGCCACGTAGATTGGGGTCGCGGGGTCATAATCCACGGGCACTACTCGTACGTTGCTCCAAAAAAGGGCACTGCACTGTTCCACAGTTGCTGTTAGCGGTCGCCAAAGGCACTTGGTAGGCCGGTAATTGGGTCACGTGTCAACAAAGTGTCAACAATGTGTCAACAACGTGTCGACCACGTGTCTTTAGCGGTACACTAATTTTGGTGTCCCCAAACTGAAAACATCGAGCACCAGTATGGAAAGGCTTTAGACAGAAAGCCTTTCCAATAATAGAAAAGCTGACAGGATCGCTTTTCTAAATTATGTAGCTAAAACAAGTATCACACGAGACCTACGTCACTGGTCCAACACATGGCACTACTCCGGGTATGCCGAGTATGGGGTGCACGGTTGAGTGTTTTGTACGAGTCGTAGTCTTTGGAGCTCTGCGTCGTGAAGTTTTTTGTACCTCTGCGGGCGACTCTATCGCACAATGCTTTGACGGAATGGCGGACAGCATGGAGGGACCACCAGGGGGTCGTCATCTGGAAACCAAGGGCCAATGTTGCCGGTGCAACGGCAATGGCACCTGCTACAAATGCAAATGTGCTAAAGAGAATCGTAAGTGCACGAGCTGCGCGCCAGGACGGAAGTCGAACTGTAAGAACACCGTAACCGTACGAAAAGAGCCAGCCGTTAGTACCGTACCGAAGCCAGGGGCAGCTCCACCTGCACCTGAGCAACTCGGATTTGCGTCGCCCAACCGAAGATCGACAACCAACACACACACCACTCAGAGAACGCCTGTGTCCGGTGCAACCACAGCGGATGACATAGCCTCCGCCGCACTCGCCGCTGCTATGTCGAATGTTTCAAGCTCTCAACAGCTAGCATGGAACTTACTGGAATCCGCGGAGTCTGCGGAGTCAAGCACCAGTTCAGAAGTGTCAACTTGCAAGCATGCTGACGATGTCAGACCTACACAGCGTGACATGACAATGAGGCCGACTACCACAGCTGAGACCCCAGAGTCACTCACGTCTGCTCTGCTTGCGGAGTGCCGACAAGAGACTGTTTCAAATTCTCAACAGCAGGCGTGGGACATATTAGACCAACAGCATGACACTGACCCACGCGAAATCCACACACATGCCCAAGCTGCAGAGTGTCGCGACCCGGGTGCTGCCCATGTGGGTAGTAGTAGTAGTAGTTCTAGTTCTAGTTTTGCGGGCGGCCGAGCGGAGCAGGCGGCTAGAACACCGGCCGGCGGCACGAGCCAGCTTCGACTCGATGCGGATGAACCAGGTACGGATTCGGCAGAAACGGGGCAAGTATTACTGGACAGTGCTAGAGCCGATCCAGAAGACTCTCTCGCGGAAGCCGCACATCTGCTTGCAGGTCTAGATAGTAGTCAAGCAACACAGATTCATGCAACCTTGCCCTTGGACGAGACCCTCCATCAAGACGCAAACAGGCAGGACAACAATACGCTGCCACACCATTCGCCTGCAGCGACTGGTGCATTCACCCTGGGAACTATGGACAGCCAAACTACGGCAGCCACCATCAATGCCGCATATGAGGAGGCAGTACATTTCAGGCCAAATACCTTCAATGTGCCACATGGATCTTCTGGAAAGGCATTTGTAGCACAACTGAGTGTCTATCTGCAGGGCTTTGGAGATTCAGGACCCTTTGAGGGTCAAGCCCTCAGAATTGCCATGGTGTTCCAGCAACTACTCCTTCAGAAAACAAGACCACCATCACAGTCACTCGCAAAGTGTCTCCAAACCCGCTTGCACCAGTGGAATAACGGCGAGATAGATCAACTACGCCATGAATGTCGCACGATCCGACAGCTTCTTCAACGTCAGTCATCCACAACTGCTCAGTCCACAGACGCTCGGCACTTTGCCAACCTTGTGACGGGTGGAAAGTTAGCCTCCGCCATCCACATGTTGCAGGAGGGTGGTCGTGGCGGTGTATTGGAACTGGACGACAGAGTGGGTGACAGCACTGTTCGTGACGTGCTCAAGAGCAAGCACCCTATCGGCCAGCCAGCAAACCCAGATGCACTGATTCCCGGGCAAGCGCCCATACCACCTCATCCTGTGCAGTTCGAAGCTCTTAATAGAGCCTCCATCCGACGTGCCGCACTACACACGCAGGGAGGTGCTGGGCCATCGGGAGTGAACGCGGACACGTGGCGCCATATGTGCACCGGCTTCTCCGATGCATCTGACCAGCTATGCGATGCTATGGCTCAATGTGCGCGCCGCCTCGCAACTACGTATGTCGATCCTACCGCACTAGAAGCTTACACGTCCTGCAGATTAATTCCTCTGGACAAGAGCCCAGGTGTCAGACCGATCGGCATTGGGGAGGTTCTCCGCCGAATCCTGGGCAAGGCCATCCTCTCTGTCATCCGCCCTGAAATCATGGAGGCTGCAGGAAGCCTTCAGTTATGTGCAGGCCAGGACGGAGGTATCGAAGCTGCCATCCATGCGATGGGGAGTGTGTTTGATGATCCGTCCACAGAGTGTCTTTTGCTTGCCGACGCATCCAATGCGTTCAATTGCCTGAACCGCGAAGTTTGCCTTAGGAATGTGCAGCACACGTGTCCGTCTCTCGCCCATATGGTTGTCAACACATACCGTCGGCCCGCAAAACTATTTGTTGGTGGTGAAACGATCCTATCGGAGGAAGGTACAACTCAAGGCGACCCTGTGGCAATGGCCATGTACGCTATTGGCATCGCCCCGCTGATGAAGTCTGTGGCAACTGAAGGTGCGGTACAGTCCTGGTATGCTGACGACGCTGGGTCGGGTGGCAAGCTGCTGCGGGTGCGCAAGTGGTGGGATCGGCTAGTCGGAAAGGGCCCCCAGTACGGATACTTTCCCAACCCGTCCAAATCCATCCTGGTTGTGAAACCTCAGTTCCTCGATGAGGCTGTCCGTATTTTCGACGGCACAGGTGTCACCATCCAACCCGATGGTGCAAGATACCTCGGCGCTGCAATCGGCACGCCAGCCTTTGTCACCAGCTACCTGCAGCAGAAGGTTGAGGAGTGGAGCACACAAGTTCACCGCCTTAGCCAGTATGCTATCACTGAGCCGCAAGCAGCCTACTCAGCGTATGTGTACGGCCTGCAGAGCAAATGGACTTTTCTCTGTAGGGCACAACCTGGTATGGCTGAGCACCTAGCTCCGCTTGATGCTGCTATCACCAACACCTTCATTCCTGCTCTCCTAGGTCGCCCCGTCAATGCTGAGGAGCGCACCCTGATAGCATTGCCATGTCGCTTTGGAGGCCTTGGCATACCTCATCCGTCGTCCCGGGCCGAACAGCACCAGTCCTCCCTTGACATCACTGCCTCCCTCACCTGCCGTGTTCTCGCCCAAGATCCAGTTCTTGGCACTGCCATCCATGATGTTCGCGCTGCCAAGAAGCGCGTGATGGCGACAGCCGGGGAGTCAATTCGCGCAGCAGCCCAGGCCTTCTCTTCCTCCGCCAGTTCAGAGCTGCAGCGAGTGATCGCTCTGGCTTCGGAACCGGGTGCCTCAAGCTGGCTCACGTGCCGACCCCTTCAACGCCATGGCTTCACCCTGACGAAGTCGGAGTTTCGGGATGCTGTTTGCCTTCGCTTCAACTGGCTGCCGGTCCGGCTACCATCACTGTGTGCGTGTGGGCAGCAGTTCACTGTGTCTCACTCCCTCTCGTGTCCGACGGGTGGATTT
The DNA here is from genome assembly GCF_964019385.1 of Sycon ciliatum. Taxonomy (NCBI): domain Eukaryota; kingdom Metazoa; phylum Porifera; class Calcarea; order Leucosolenida; family Sycettidae; genus Sycon; species Sycon ciliatum. The sequence goes on from NC_088647.1 coordinate 32,116,431, forward strand.
CCGTCCATTCGTCACAACGAGGTGAGGGACCTCACTGCTCGTCTGCTCAGGCGGGTTGCCCATCAGGTGGCAGTTGAGCCACACCTCCAGCCACTCTCCGGAGAGCAACTCCGTTATCGCACTGCTATTGCTGACGACCAGGCACGCCTAGACGTCGTGGCTAGTGGCATTTGGGGAGGACGGTTCGAACGCACCTACATTGATGTACGGGTATTCAACCCCCATGCGTCTTCGAACCGTTCCAACTCACTTGCTGCTACCTATGTCCGTCATGAAAAGGCTAAGCGTCGTGCGTATGAGCAGCGCCTGAGGGAGGTGGAGCATTCCAGCTTTGTCCCCGCCATCTTCTCTACCACCGGAGGCATGGTAAAGCATGGTGCTTCGCTCTACAAACGCATCGCCTCTCTCCTCGCTGCCAAGACTGGGGAGCCATACAGCATCACCCTAGCTGCCATCCGCTGCCAGATTGGCTTTGCACTGGTCCGTTCAGCGCTGATGTGCTTGCGTGGTGCACGCAAGGCATTCTTACCAGCAATGGCCTCAGACTCGGCAGCGCTTGTTGTTGCTGAAGCAAGAATCTCAGCTTGAGGCTTACATTATTATCTGTCAAGTGTCATTAATGACATTGTACATGATCATCACCGCGTGCGCTCGATCTAATCATTGATTGTCTTTATTTTATGTTTTGCCCGTACAAGAGGCATGGTTTGAGTTCAATAAAAAAAAAAAAAAACCCAAAAAAAAAAGTATGGGGAGAATGCGTACAGCAAGAACAGAGTACGTGTCCCACAGTAGAGTCGCGCGCTGAAGACCGTGGAGCCCAAGAACGTCCAGCCTGAAATTCTAAGAACGCCACAGCCTAAAGCTAAGAACGGCGGTGTTGGCTTTCTGGCAGCTTGTGGGATACATAATAATATTATGATCCAGTACGGATTGTTTCTAAGAACGTGCTATAAGTACGCAGCCAGATTGCTGAAAAATAAGGACGTCCAAGGCTAACCCCTTGGAAACAACGTTCTTGGGCGCGCGACTCTACTGTATGCTTCTAGTTTACTGAAGGCTTATCAATGACTGAGAGTAAACATACATTACATCATGAATCATACACATCATTACTGAGATACAGTTCAGTTGGACTACCACAGGGGTGCGTGCATCCAGTCATGCGTTTACGGGTGTACTAGTGCGTTCAACTGGTGAAATTAATTTTGATTTTAGCCCTAACTTCCCCTTTTACTTTAAAGGGGAAGTTAGGGCTAAAATCAAAACTTCATCAGCTGTAGTCTTTGGGGTGATGAGTCGAATGGTCGTGGTCCGAGGAAGCTGAGACGCTCCCTTCCTACTTTAATCCCAATCGAGCTCGCGCTGTTGTGAACCCTCTTAGATTCTCTAAATTGTCAGGATCGTACGACCGCACGGCACGAGGACAACTCTTTTCTTGATCCTTTACACAGTATATTTCACTTCATCGAATAATTAACAATGAACACTAATAAAAATTCGACGAGGAGACAATAATTTTAATATGGCAATAAGTAGGACGAGCTGAAGCGACATGTGGACTACTTTATTAACAATGTAAGCGATGGAGACGATGCAAGAAACAACCTAAAGGGTAAGGAAAAATACATGTAAGAAGAAAAAGGGCAATGGAAAAAAAAGAGATGATTCGAACAAGTTTTCGTACAACACTCTTCAGGAATCACCGTTGTACTAAAGAACAAAATGAGAACAAAGGAAATAATATAGCAATCAAGGTAGGGTGACACGATACAATGACAGCACTAGAATATCGAGGTGCGATTTCTCACAAAAGTGTGCAGAAAACAAGGGTATACAAGGCAATGGAAAAAAAAGAGATGATTCGAACAAGTTTTCGTACAACACTCTTCAGGAATCACCGTTGTACTAAAGAACAAAATGAGAACAAAGGAAATAATATAGCAATCAAGGTAGGGTGACACGATACAATGACAGCACTAGAATATCGAGGTGCGATTTCTCACAAAAGTGTGCAGAAAACAAGGTATGAAGAACAAAATGAGAACAAAGGAAATAATGTAGCAATCAAGGTAGGGTGACACGATACAATGACAGCACTAGAATATCGAGGTGCGATTTCTCACAAAAGTGTGCAGAAAACAAGGGTATACAAGTCTTTTTTTTCCATTGCCCTTTTTCTTCTTACATGTATTTTTCCTTACCCTTTAGGTTGTTTCTTGCATCGTCTCCATCGCTTACATTGTTAATAAAGTAGTCCACATGTCGCTTCAGCTCGTCCTACTTATTGCCATATTAGAACACTAATAACACCAGCTATTTATAGCATGCAAAACAGCGTACATGCAAAACATACGCATATAACGGGACATAACAGCGTATACAGCAAAACGCACACAGCGCATATAGCGTATGCCATGCAGCAACATCAGCGGTACGGCGGAGTCGAAATACAACATTGCAACGAATACAATACCATAAGCGCGAAGGCCTTTCCCACTTGAGAACTTGTAGCGACCTCGCTGCATGACGTCAGCTCCCTCACCAGATATGCGCATGCGCATGACACATTTCTTCCTCTTTGCTCTAAAATAAACAACAACAACTAGACAAAGTTGCCCTCTCCTCGGAGTTGTAATTTATTAGGCCCCAGGGTGGTATGTCCCGGGATTCATCTGTCTCCCCCGTGAACAGATACGACCTCTGCCATCCTGGGTGCCTAAATTGGTGACCCCTGACGCTGCGCTCGCGGAGTATTTGTATACAGTAGTTTTTGACTTTCCGGATTTGGGAATTTGTGGTGCCTCTCGCCGCCCACCCGCCCTCGGCACACCTGGAGCTGCTGCGGACTACGCCCTCCTGCCGCCGCCATCCGTCGTCATGCTGTTTCCGCCCGTCAGCCTGCCAGCCATCACTGGTTTTCGCCGCAGTGACTGAGTCCGTTCCTGCGTGCACCGCATTCTGGCTGCCTGTCAATCACCGGCTGTTGACAATAAACTTGAGCCTCAACATCCGCACTCACCGCCTGGACCTGGAGCAGCTGTGGAGCAACCACCCTCCAACCACCGTCCAGTGTGCGCTGGCCACAAGCTGGAGCTTGGCCCCCTCCCACCCGCAAAGCCTCCCCAGTCGTGGAGCCAGCACTGCTGCTACTACTACAAAATTGTATTGCTGTCATGTTCCGTACCTGGATTGGCTGCCGACTACCCAGTCGCCGCCTCGCCACATTGATACACGGCTACATGTATATGGGCTGTTCATCAGCTAGTTTTCCCGCAACTGATTACTGCGCGTCTTTGCCTCTGCCTTCACAGTTTGCATACAATTTTTTTTCTCTCTCTTTCTGCCTCTGACATGCTCTCCACCTCTTTCATGTTAACCCGCCTCTGTCACGCATCTCTTTTCGCTTCCTGCATTTTTCCCTCTGTTTCGGCCTTTGTTAGCCTCGTTAACAAACATTGGGTACGCCACATGCAGTGCTCTTGCTATTTCCTAGTTTTTTCTCTGTCGTTCTCTGCGCTCCGCTTGTTCTCTGGTGGGGGAGTACTGTAGCGACCTCGCTGCATGACGTCAGCTCCCTCACCAGATATGCGCATGCGCATGACACATTTCTTCCTCTTTGCTCTAAAATAAACAACAACAACTAGACAAAGTTGCCCTCTCCTCGGAGTTGTAATTTATTAGGCCCCAGGGTGGTATGTCCCGGGATTCATCTGTCTCCCCCGTGAACAGATACGACCTCTGCCATCCTGGGTGCCTAAAAACTGGTGGTTTGCAACACGCGCACTTCCACCGAAACTGGGTGACTGCGCCCTACTAGATGGGGATTTGTATGCAAAATGTCACTAAGGCCATGGTACTAAAAAATAAAGTTGATTCTCAGGTCATGAGCCTGTGAAAATCGGTGCGAGCGAGCGATTTTTTATTTTATTTCCCACAATTTTTTTATTCCCAAAGATAGGGTCACACATATGTACGTCATAGGTTCATAATTATTTTATTATTCAGGCCGGGGGAGTTGAAAAATACCGGTATTTTACTACTCCCGGATTCATGCCTTTCGCATTGGAGGTATATTAGGGACCTTTCGCATTTGCTACGAAACGAATGCGAAACGAAAGTTTGATTCGGCTCGTAGTAATCGTTTCGTTGAAAACAGATTTCAGGTTTCGCGAGTCGTCATGCAAATGTGCATGGCAACTACGAATACGGCCGCGGGCGCCGGTAGTTTGGCGTACGGGTTTTTACACGCACACGTGCATGGATCATGGAATCAAGGGAAAAATGTGTACCTTGCAAAACATGTGTATCTATCCAAATAAATGTGTACCTGACGGATTCGGAGCGCGCGTGCCACGAATGAAGAGGCTTCCATTCGTGAAAACGAGTTCTCCGCGCCGCAGGGACTCTGACGAATCCTCGAACCCAGGTGACGAATCAGCATTCGTTTCGTATCCGTACGCGGGGTGCGGGGTTTTTGACCAAGCCGTGAATCGCCCTCGCTCTGACTCGCCCGGCTACGAAGGAGTAATTTTACAACTCTTCAGGCCAGCTACAGGTCTCTGATCCAGAGCTGCAAGTGACGGATATCGGTCATTTGCAGCCACTACTTATAGTCCGTGAGCCAAATCTCAGAATCGGCTGTTTTAGCATCGACCGTTGCACCCAGAGAGGGACAAATCGTCCTTCGGCACACCGCTTCACGATGGTATCCTGAAGCGATTTCCACTTGTTGGACAGTTCGAAACTGATCCAGGGAGGTCACAGAAGACGCCAAACATCCAACTTTGCTCACTGACAGCAGCGGCCATTTTCGCCTTCTTCGCTTGATATTTTTGCGCTTGTTCACGGATTCTCATTTTTTGAAGCCATGAGCAGATACCACGAGTGCACATAACGCGGAAACTGTAGCAGTGCGCTACGTAATTCTATACAAAAGTCTGGATTCGTGAATTTAGAACTAACTTCGAACGATTGAATCTGGTGTCATAATTAATGTTACTTTAGTCTTACAGTCATTACTGTTCGGCTCACAACCAGAGAGAGAGAGAGAGATAATGGAAGCAAGGCAAAAGGCAAGGAGCGGCGACTTCTGCTCGCCTGCTGAATACGGTGTACGGTACAACTATACCAAAAGGGAAGGCCAGCGGCGCACTGGAATCTAGTTGTACACAGCTGTAGTACGCATGCAAATAAGGATAATACGGTGCGGAAGTGAACGGCGCATGCTGATACGGTAAAGCGGTCGTAATACATATAAGTGTGACCGCGAGACCGGAGAATTTCATGAAGCCAATAATATGAGAATTTCATTGAAACCGAAGTAAATCAGGTCATGTGACCGAGAATCCGCTACATTACTCCCCTGCCAGTGTACAAGCCGGAGGCAGGAAACGATAACTTTGGAAAGGAGAGAAACGGCAACCGCAACGTAGAAGAAGAAGTGTATAAAGGAAGAAAAAAAAATGAAAACCGCACGGCAACCAGAAAAGGTCCGACATAAAGCCCACGGCGACAAAGAACGGAGGAGCCCAGCCGATCAGGTAGCAAAGTGAACAGCACGTGCAGGGGGTGGGGCAGCAGCAGCAACCGGCGGGACAATCAGAGAAAGAGCAGAAGCAGCAGCAGCTGTAACAGGCAGAGCATATGCGGGCTTCAAGCGGTCAATGCTTACCTGGTCGGACTTGCCCTTGACGTCGACCGTGAAATGCTTGTCAGCACGCTTGAGGACACGGAACGGACCAGTGTACGGTGGTTGGAGCGGCTTGCGGACACTGTCGGTACGGATGTACACAAAGTCGCACGTTGACAGATCCTTCGGCACGTATACTGGGCGGTTGGACTGGCGAGGGCCAACGGCTGAGGGCCGGATGTTTTGCAATACATCCCGGAGGAACTGAACGTAGACGGGCACCGACGGCATAGATGGCGGTGGCTGGAAGAACTCAGATGGCAAGCGGAGAGTGGTGCCATAGACCAGCTCCGCGGAACTGCACTGGAACTCCTCGCGCAGGCTAGCGCGAATGCCCAGCAACACCAGGGGCATCATTGCATTCCAGGCACCAGGATGAGGGTGGCACTTCAGAGCAGCCTTTAGGTGGCGGTGGAAACGCTCGACGAGGCCATTGCATTGTGGACGGTAGGAAGTTGTCCGAGTCCGGCAGGTGCCGAGCAGGGCCAACAAGTGGCGGAAAAGCGCGGACTCAAACTGGGCGCCACGATCTGTGGTGACGACAGATGGGACGCCGAAGCGGGCAATCCACCCAGCGATGAAAGCGGTGGCAACTGTTTCCGCGGCGGCGTCCTTGATCGGAATGGCCTCTGGCCAGCGGGTAAAGCGATCCACGCAGGTCAGCAGATAGGTGCAACCACCGGAGGGAGGCAAAGGGCCGACCAAATCAATGTGGATGTGGTCAAAGCGCTCATCGGGTGGCAGAAACTGGCCAAGCGGAGCCTGGGTGTGGCGGGTCACTTTGCTCAGCTGACAGGAGGGGCAGCAGCGGGTCCATTCCCGGACGTCCTTTTGCATGCCGGGCCAGACGTAGCGTGCCGAAACCATACGCTGAGTGGCACGAATACCCGGATGTGCAAGGGAGTGCAGGCTGTTGAAGACGGTCTTGCGAAAGGACAACGGTACAAACGGGCGGGCAGTGCCGGTCGACATGTCGCACACCACAGGCTGGGTAGCGGAACCGTACGGGATTGGCTGAAGCTTCAGAGACGACTGCGTGTCTTGCTGAGCGGAGAGTAGCTCGGGATCAGACTGCTGGGCGGCTGCCAGAGCCTGAAAGTCGACAGCGGCCGGCGGCGCGGTTACTGCATCAACAGTGGCGCGAGACAGAGCGTCAGCAACAACATTGTCAGCCCCACGCAGGAAGCGGAGATCCGTCGTGAATTCAGCCACGTAGGACAGGTGCCGGAGCTCACGAGGTGAGTGGCTAGTACCAGCAGCTTGCATGGCGAACACCAACGGGCGATGGTCCGTGAGAATGTGGAAGCAGCGGCCTTCCAGGTGATGCCGGAAATGCTTTACTGCCAGGTATGCAGCTAGCAATTCTCGACCGAACGTGCTGTAGCGACTCTGAGCTGGTTGCATTCGTTTGGAAAAGAAAGCGAGCGGCTGCCATGCCCCATCAACAAGCTGTTGAAGGGCCCCGCCAACTCCGACATCTGATGCATCCACAACGAGCTGGAGGGGTGCATCCGGGATGGGGTGGATGAGCAGCGTTGCTGCAGCAAGCGCGTCCTTGGCAGCATGGAATGCCGTGACAGCGGCAGTGCCAAGTTTCAGGGGACAGTTCTTCGGACGCTGAGGTCCACCAAGCAGATCCGTCAGTGGTTGGAGGATGTCGGATGCCTGGGGAATAAAGCGCCGGTAAAAGTTGACCATGCCCAGAAACTCGCGAAGCTGGCGGCGAGATGTTGGAAGGGAATACTGAGCCACGCCGTCGACTCTTGCCGGTAGCGGGCTGATGCCCTGGGCGTTAACCAGATGGCCCAGAAACGTCAGGGACGGCTGGCCGAAAACGCACTTAGCGGGGTTGATCACCAAACCATGCTGCTGCAGTCGCTCAAACACCAGGCGCAGATGTTGCAGGTGCGTAGCGTGGTCGGAGCTGGCGATTAGGAGGTCATCGAGGTAGACGTAGCAGAAATCCAGGCCATGCAATACTGAATCGATAAACCGCTGGAATGACTGTGCCGCGTTCCGGAGGCCGAAGGGCATCCTGATGAACTCAAATAACCCGAACGGAGTCGTGATGGCAGTCTTGGGAATGTCGGCCGGGGTTACTGGTATCTGGTGATACGCTCTGACCAGATCCAGTTTCGAAAACACTGTAGCACCATGGAGACTGCTGGTGAAATCCTGAATATGAGGAATCGGATACCGATCCGGTTCGGTGACTTTATTCAGGAGTCGGTAGTCTCCACATGGCCTCCAGTCTCCATTGGGTTTAGGAACCATGTGGAGAGGGCTGGACCAGGGCGAGGAGGATGGCCGAATGATGCCCAGGGACAGCATATGCTGGAACTCAGCTCTGGCCGTTGCCAGGCGGTCTGGAGCCAGCCGACGAGTGCGGGCATGCAGTGCCGGGCCGGTAGTCACAATATGGTGCTCCACCGAGTGCTTGACCGGCAGGTCATAACAGCATGGTTTGGTGAGGCTTGGGAACTCGGCAAGCAGGCCGGTGAATGCTGGTGCTGTGGCCACCGGGGCGGAAACCAAGGAGCAGCTGAGCGATGCGGTTTCGGCAGGAATGCAATTGACCTGGAGGTCAGTGGAGTTGTCACGGATGGTGCGTCCATGAAGGTCGACTTGGAGACTGAACCGATGGAGGAAATCAGCCCCCAGGATCGGCTCCTTCACGTCAGCAACGACAAATATCCAAGGGAATGTTCGTCTAAGACCAAGGTCAAGGGTCAAACACCTCTGCCCGAAAGCCGGAATAGCAGAGCCATTAGCAGCACGGAGCTGACACTGACCAGTCGGATCGACGTGGCGGCGGTGTTCAGAAGTGGCTGGCAGCAGGCTGACGTCAGCACCGGTATCCACTAGGAAACGGGTTCCGCTGGTGACGTCACGGACATAGAGGCGGCGGGAGGTAGGTGGGCCAGACACAGGAGCCGCTACTGGCTGGCCGGGGCATTTCCCGACGACCAGGAGCACGGGGCTTCACACCGCCGGGCTTGCACACCAAACTTGCGGTGAAAATGGCATAAACCACTGCTATGCGGTGAGACCGAGCGACTGCGGGGTTGGCCGCGAAAGCGAGGGCGGCCGTGCTGCTGTTTCAGCTCGGTTACAGTAGTCGTCAGGGCGGCAACTTGGTCCCGGAGAGCTGCAATGGCAGCCATTGTCTCTGACTCGCCAGTGTTGCGAACTGCATGTACTGCCGCACTGGGACCAGCTGCCTCCACTATTCTGTCAGCCATTTCTGCCAGATCCTGCAGCGGCAGTGATGCAGGGCAGGATGCTACTATTGACTTGGCCGATCGGGGCAACCGGCTGACAAACAACTCTCGCAAAAGTTTTTCGGGCATGGCGTTCTCACCTACTAACTGCTGTAGCTTGCGTAATAGCTGGGTGGGCTTCTTGTCGCCCAGCTCTTCGTCCGAAATCAGCAGGCGCAAACGCTGCTGTTCTGACATCTGCGTGCGGTGAATGAGACGCTCGCGGAGAGCGTCGTACGGCTGTTGAGCAGGAGGATCCAGGATGATGTCACGCACCTCTGCCGCATACTCTGGTGTCAGTGATCCCACCACGTACTGATATTTGGTCACCTGGCTGGTGATGCGACGGGTGGAAAACAGGGATTCAACCTGTGCGAACCAAACCTGGGGGTCAGCAGCCCAGTAAGGTGGTAGCTTGACGTTCAAGCTGACCGCGGCCACCTCACTGTCGCGGGCTGTACCGCCTGCTGCGGAAGTTCCAGCGCCGGTGATTCTGGACAGCAGTTGGCCACGACCTACACTGCGGATAGGTGTGCTAGCTCCGGAGTTTGAGGTATTCATACTGTACTAGTGCTCATAAAATACTAAAAAGTAAAATTCAATGCTGCGTGCAGACCACTGAGCGATCGCGAGTGATCGAACACTAGACGGGGTCACCAATTGTAGCAGTGCGCTACGTAATTCTATACAAAAGTCTGGATTCGTGAATTTAGAACTAACTTCGAACGATTGAATCTGGTGTCATAATTAATGTTACTTTAGTCTTACAGTCATTACTGTTCGGCTCACAACCAGAGAGAGAGAGAGAGATAATGGAAGCAAGGCAAAAGGCAAGGAGCGGCGACTTCTGCTCGCCTGCTGAATACGGTGTACGGTACAACTATACCAAAAGGGAAGGCCAGCGGCGCACTGGAATCTAGTTGTACACAGCTGTAGTACGCATGCAAATAAGGATAATACGGTGCGGAAGTGAACGGCGCATGCTGATACGGTAAAGCGGTCGTAATACATATAAGTGTGACCGCGAGACCGGAGAATTTCATGAAGCCAATAATATGAGAATTTCATTGAAACCGAAGTAAATCAGGTCATGTGACCGAGAATCCGCTACAAAACCAGTGCACAAAACTAGATTCGAATTTTTTTGCCGCTGAGAATTATGAATCGGGATGCAAACTGCATGCAGCAAAGTCACTACTGTTTGTAGTTACAATGCAATCGTTCAGAACTGACTTCCAAGTAAAGAATGTCCTAAATATCTCTCGACATATTTGTTCACGACTTCCTAGGCCAATCGGCGTAGACTGTAGTGAGTAACCTTCTGGAGCAAATGACGACTGCCCCGAGCATGAACTTCTTTTCATCCTGTTCAAGGTCAAATATTACTCAGTTTGCGTTGAAGAATAACAATTACATTCGTGAATGGCCGAACTGAGAAAACCCTCATGATTTCTCTTGGATTTCGTATCCCAAGTTCCTCTACTTGGCTGGATAAATCGCCTCTTTACTTCATCATACTGGACTGGAACTTGTAGATAATAGCGAGCAATGAATTGGTGAGTGAAGTATATTTCAAAAGTAATAACCACTCGATTACTGAATAGTAGTGAATACGTAGAATACTCCAGTATTATTATTATATGAACACTGAAGCTAATGTGACATTACAGTAGTACAATAGGAAGTACGTCACCACTGTTGTAAATGCACGCGCTGATCCTATCCAACCTGACGGCCAATGCAAGAGGTTGGAATTGGCTATTGATTTCCTAACACACTCATACAGCACCAAAAGCTATCTGTCATTGCTCATTTTCAACTCAACATAACACAGTTTCAAATCACCAGGTGCACATCTTGGCACATAATGTGTGCTGTCGCAGTCCACCGCAGAACATAGTAATCCACAGATAACTACCGATATAACATGATGTCACATACATACATGCATGCATGCCGCGGCGCACCCACACGCGTGCGCACACACACACACACACACACACACACACACACACACTTGAAGCAGCTGAATAATCCGACTATGCAGTCTCCCAGGCACGCGCACACACACGAACCAGCTGCCGAATCCAACTATACAGTCTCCCAGGCATGCACGCTCGCACACACACACACATGAACCAGCTGCCGAATCCACACAAACACGCGCGCGCGCGCGCGTGCGCACACACACACACACATGAACCAGCTGCCGAATCCGACTATGCAGTCTCCCAGGCACGTGCGCACAAACACGCTTATGCGCACGCGTGTGTGCCCGCACACACACATGAACCAGCTGCCGAATGCGACTATGCAGTCTCCCAGGCACGCGCGTGCGTACGCACACACACACATGAACCAGCTGCCGAATCCGACTATGTCAGTCTGCCATGACTGCGAAACCAGCGAAGACATACAGTGCATTGGCTGCTGCCAGACTGGTCTGCTACAGGTTTGCGACGCTCTTGAGTACACTTGTGGCATGGCAGGCCGCTCTTCGAAAAGGAAATGTTACAAATACTACACTGAATCCGATCACGGGAGGCCGGCTGTGGTGGTGAAGCAATTCTGAATGCTGTGCGCCACTCTCCTCGCTGCTGTGCAGTGTCGAACCAATATCCTTCAAGATGTAAGTGATGGATGTCCCTTCGGACAACATCACACCAATGCTGTCGGGTTTCACACACACACACACACACACACACACACACACACACACACGGCGCACACCTTGTCGACAATTGCGGAATCTAAAACCCACCAACGACCTGAAACACGGATCGCACTGGCCGCAGTGGCTGTGGCAACACCGTGCCCCAACACCAGTAGTAGCCTGGGGTGGTGTCACCAACAAAGGAAAACGCCTAGCACGCACATGCACGTGCGCGCGCGCACACATGCACGCTCGCACACACATGCACACTCGCACACACATATGCACGCGCGCGCACACACACATGCACGCGCATGCACACGCACACACACATGCACGCACCCACACACACAAACACGCGCACACATGCACGCGCGCGCGCACACACACATACACAGCTAATGGTATACAGTAGTATGTTGCCCGCAAAGCAGCCAGGTGCTCTGGCTTGGACCTCCAGCAGCGCTGGTTTCGCCCTCGCTACTTGTCGTCTTGCCCTCTCCAGTGCTGCCTGCGACAAAACATTCCCTTCCGGAAACTCTGGGTGGACCAGTTCTCCGTGTTGTGTTTACACCGTGCTCTGCTTTCACCGGTATGGCATTCGTTGTTCGTATCAACCACTAAGCTCCTGGTAGGTAGCCCCTTACTGGCCTTAGGATGTGGCTCTGGGTTCACTACTACATGCACATCACTGTCAGCAAGTATAGACAAAGCAAAATCAGAGGCACTGGTCTTCTCCAGGTTTGCAATTGCTATCACATGGGTGCAATTGGTGTAGCACTTTTCATGATACCAGCCACACCATTTACTCCTCCCTGAGCTCTTGTGCTGGCAGAGAAAAGCCCAGATATGGTCGTCCTTCTCTCGAGCAGCGCTGACGATGCGACACCAACTTGTAGTCTCGATATTACTCACTGCAGGCTTCTCGTTTTTACTAAATTGGGCGCTGTGACACAGACACAAAATTCCAGCAATATTACTCCGCTGGGCTGTCATTTGCCACTTCGTTGCCGTCAGCTGCCTCATCCAGCACCTCGCTGCCACTAGAAACGTCTTCCTCTTCTTCCATTGTTGTCAAAACAACATCAATGTACACGAAAGGAATAAACTTCAATAAAGTGATCACAATATCCCAAGTCGATATTGTCGTCAACGTCGTCATCTTCTAAAAATAAATTATTTTTCCTCACTCTACGCGAACTCGTGTTTTGCGCTTGCTCATACGACGCACACCTCACCACTCGCGTAAAAATATTCGTTCTCACGGTGGAATTTGGTCGAGAAAAGAAGCCCTCGCGAAGGTCTCTGGATCGGTTCTGGAACGTCCAACAAGCGAAAACGTATCCTTTGTGATGTCCTTGACCAACACTGTAAGCGGTGATTTGTCCATCCGAGAGTGCAACGGCACTTGTGATTTTGAGTTTTGGCTCACGGACTATTAGAGCCTCCTGGTCGTCGCAATCTGATACATATGCATGCTGCCTTGCGTGAAAGGAACATTTTTCCGAAAGCAAGCTTCTTCTCCAAAATTCGAAATTTCCTTCCAAAAATGCCGTCGTCCTTGACCTCGAAGCTGAATGTTGTTAGGATAGAAAATTAGCGAAGATGTAGCCGACCCATTCTGGCAAGCCGTGTGCCCTCTGGATATGCAGTTGTTCGCCATGGTCAACAATCTTCTTCTCCTTCGTTCGTACTTTCACTTTCCTGACCACGAATACAAGCGGTACCCATGCTCAGTTTAGTGTTTATTTGTCTGTCTATGCACATACATGTAACACAATGTACTGTTCGTGCTGCAGGCACTGGCCGATCATGGAAATAGAGGAAGCAGCCAGCTTTCTTTGAATTCTCGTGCTTTCAACAAAAATATGTACACACTTTCCTTGGCTCCTCTTTCCCACCGCCACCATGCATGCACAATCGAGCTTGCTTTAATGCCCTGCAGTGCAGAATGCTCCCACCACCGCAACTACCACCGCCGCCACCACTACCAGCAGCAGCAGCAGCAGCACCACCACCACCACCACCGCCACCACCACCACCACCACCACCACCACTGTGACCACCACCACTGTGACCACCACCACTGTGACCACCACCACCACCACCACCGCCACCACCACCACCACCACCACCACCACTGTGACCACCACCACTGTGACCACCACCACTGTGACCACCACCACCACACCACCACCACCACCACCACCACCACCACACCACTACCACCACCACACCACTACCATCACCCATGACCATCACTATAGAAGCATTGTCGTGCACAGCACGTCTGCAAGAGAAAATAATGGTACGCCAGTGCTGTAATGCCCTGCAGTGCAGTATGCTCCCGCCACCACCACCACCACCACCACCACTATGGAAGCATTGTCACGCACTGTACATCGATCCACAAGAGAAAATATGCCAGTGACTTACTAGCACCTCCATGCTGCATGCGGACCTGGACACAGCACTGTTCCCTCTGCAGGAAAGGGGCGGGGTGTATTTCATTGTCCCTGCCTGAAGTAATAATGACTACATGCCAAGATGTCCAGCTAACTTTGCCAGTAACGAACGACCCTTGATCGGGCATGAGAAAAGTGTTGCTATTTGGGAGTTGGCGTCATTCACGGGGTTGAAAATATACGGCTATATTGTTACTAGGTCTGAAGATAGTCTCACTATCCGTGGGTTGTTATACCCGTGGTTGACTGCAGATACGTTTGGATTATTCTATGAGTATGTGAAGGGTATACGTTAAATATTTTCCCGAGGATATAGCACGAGGAAATTATGGGGAATGCAGTACATGTATAGAATGGTGCAATCCATTTCTCCCAGGGCACTTTCCCAAGACTCCTTCCAATATTCACTCTTGGCGCGACCCATGTGAACTGAGCGGGGTGTATCGTTGAATATACCCTTCTCAGAACGTCTACTGATTGGCTGAAATCGCCCAAATCATACCGTGCCATGGATCAATGCATGTCAGGGAGTCGTAGCACCCAAGGAAACAACACGAGATCATGATACCCAAAATGATGTACTGTAAAAGCGGAAATTTTCAGTGGTGTTTTATTTTCGGTAACTTCGGTGCCGACAATTTTTACCGAAAAATGCACCGGTACTACTAAGTAGTGCTAGCACCCTTACCTGGAAAGCGGGTATTACCGAAAATTTCCCTCCACCGAACCACCGATTTTGGAGAATTCCGAAAATATTACACCACCAAAAATGTCTGCTTTTACAGTACACAGATTGGATCCATGGAGATTCTACATGATCCGTGGTTTATGCAACTCGTGATCGCGGACTTGACCCACTGGCCCCAAGCATGGGTCAATCAAGCGATGCTATATGCGAGCATGTATGTATCGCACTTGCCCCTAAGGCAGTAAGGGCAACTGTCACTGGCAGCCCGGGGTTGAACCCACATTATTAATTTTTGAAATTTTCTAGGGTGACACGAAAAGCTTCACGCACTGGGTGGTCACTCTCTATCCATGTATACCACTCTGCCAATAGTGCATAGAGCTCTCTTTTGAGCTGCCCAGCTGGCCCTCGTTATGATTTAGGCTGAAAGTCTACCGTGCCGTCTCCCTTATTATTATTTATGCTATGACTCCATAATGCATATTATGTACAGAAGAAAAAATCCCGGGGCTCCGTTGATGAAATTCTGTTTTGTCAAGTGGGCATTTTTGATTATTGTGAATGGCGTGTAGTGCCATAGTACAGTTCCTTTTGCTACGTAACGTTTGCACAAGTCACGTTTCAGCAATTGAACTAGGAAGATCTATGTCTCTGATCTTGTCATTTGGCCTGGCTGGTACTGTGCATTAACAACCATTGTCAGGCACCCTCGAAAGACCAACAGCGATGAGTTCATGACCCAAGCATTATTTGGGCCGTTAAGTTGACTAAACGGGAGTGTAGCAAGCTTTGATCGGCGTACTTCCTTCCGTACGTAGTGAAATGTTGTCCGAGCTGAATAGATTCTATCTCCTGCGGTTTAGTACGATAGTTCCACACCTAATACTGTAGATTCGACGTCTCCAAGAAAAATCTCCATGGAGACTGGAAACTATAGCAGATCATAAACGACGCAGCAGGTCAGCTGATTCCCTAGCTCATGTCTAGGTTCATGTACTTTGGTCAACGTGTTGTGGCAGACTCCATGTGCAAAGCTGCATACTCTTGGGGTTATTGATTCTTGCTTATAATTCATGCATAGATATGAACATCATAATAATTGAATGTTGGCAAGACCCAACAAGGTGTCCCTTACATCAGATCTTCACAAAATGCACATTCTGTAAGACATGTATATATAACGAGAAAGCAAATCTAACGTTTTAACGGATGACATTTCTTCGTTATAATAGATCCATTGAGGCCGTACTGCTTCATATATGCTGTGTGTGTATATGGCAGAATACTGCAAGATTGTTAACATATCTTCTCGTTAACCTATGAATTTTGGACAATCGTTAAATGTGCGACTCGTTATAATACCATGTCTTACAGAACATCTTGAAAAGCCGTATTTTGGTTTCACATACACGTCTCATTTCTATCACAGAGATCAGCAGCCATGGGCCATTGGTGGCAATACTGGTAGGAGTCGCCCGAGGCTTAGCCAATAATTTCCGTTCTATACCCAATATACATACCCGAACTGGGCACAAATCTATCCCATTCCTTGGTGCTGACCCCTTTGATGCGCCCCCGAATCCCTTAGCATTATTAGTACGTCCAATTCATTTCGTGATCAGCTCACCGCATGCTCAGTACTGTGTTGTAAAGTATGCAAATTTCCGACGCTTTTAAATTGCAGCCTCCCCAGGGCAAAAACACATCTCAACCACATTGAACTTTCAGCCTGTACTGCTGATGCCTGTATGCACTGTCACGTTGAACCTTGCAAAACGAATTTTAGGCTACAAATGCCCAGTAAATAAAAGGGGAGAAGGCACTGAACGAAGCGTCAACCTACGAATACAACCTCAGTGCAACAACGTGCTCTTTCTCTTTCTGCTTGTGTAAGCAGAAAGAGCACGTTGTTACACTGAGGTTGTATTCGTAGGTTGACAGTTCGTTCAGTGCCTTCTCACCTTTGGTTACGTAATCTTGTTACCTTTTGCATTTCCTCTAGTAAATAAAAGGGGGGTTGTCAAATGACAACCGCTCTATTCAGTTGCTATTCACTCCTGGCGCATGCGCTGGACGAAAAATTCTTTTATTAGTGATGTCGAAAAAGTATGCGGTTGTCAGTTGACAAACCCCCTTTTATTTACAATTCAGTTGCGTGATGTCCACCACTTTCCGAATTAAAAATGCACAGGCCTTTAATAGCCGAAAATAAAATATGCGCCGAATATGCAGTACCTTGCGCACTCTGTTAGAAGACATTAGGGCTACTGGGAATGAATGCCCAAGTAAAATAATGAAGTACAGTAATACAATACTATAGGGAGTGCATTTGCCATGAATGCACCAAGCCAACTCTCCTATACAAACAGTATAGTGTTGCTGCCAAAAATATGATTAGCTAAAGTTGCCTTTTTGCATTATTATGGTTGAACTTTTTTTCCTGTAGCCTCGTTCCCATGCTGTGGATTTAATCACGAAATTTGTTAGCAAGACGAAGAGGTTTTATGTGAGCTTACTATTATTCTACCTGCACTTGCTTTTATCTTTTTTTTGTGCAGGACTCTGAGAAGCTGGAAGGACCCCACAAACCTCAAGCATTGAGGATACAACTTTTAAACCAAGAACCTGGCAACATGATGTGCATGTATCACGTTCGCTGTGATTGCATCGTTTCAGGGTACACGGACAACATACTAGTACTAGTAACTAGTCCTTGATTAGCAGCAGTGGCCTGAATTATTGCCTGGCCGCTATTCATATAATCCTTTGGTGCTTACTCATCGCCTTGTTCTGTCTCTAAAATGGCGTATGGGTGTTCCGAGGCTTGTAATATTTGCTCAAGCCGCACATTGGCATTGGTGTATGTCGGTAAATGCCAGCCACTGCTGCCTAGCTCAACATGTTTTGTATGATGTAGAATGCGCTCTGTGTATCTACAATCGAGTGACCTGCTTGTGTGGGCTAACTGTAACTACACCAACAGTTGCACTAGTATGTGCACTGTGCTGGCACAGTGTATCATACTCAGTCTTGTCACTTCTTCTCCCACGTTTACTGTATTGTTTAATTCACTGTACACATCTTGCCCTGCTCCTCTAAGGCCACACAGAATTAGTTTGTTGTTTTGGGCCACTACACTCAGCTGGTGTAAGGTTGGTCTGCTTCTCTCTTCCTTCTCTTTGACGTGTCCAGCCAATCATTCATGTCAAGCTTTGCATAACTTAGATCACTGTATATACAGTCACCTGGCTGGAAACGTCCATGGCTGCAAAATCGCATCTTTCTTGAGGGACCCCATTTTATAGAGTGGACGACATTCACTTTCCTGATAGACTCACCTCAGATGTTGGTATTGTACCCATCCCTGATTTGTACATGCACCACGTTTTTGGCAACTCCGAACAGTGAGAATGTCTGCTGTGGATAGTTCTCATGCTTTAAACTCATTCCTAAATTGAATGTAAACAAGTACGGTGTAATACCACCAAAATGTAGTTCATTAAAAGTCGTCGATTATGATCCTTTGTTGAGACGAAAGCTTCGGGACCTGGGAGTACTTGTGACATACCCATATCATACTCTCTCAGGTTGTGAAGCTGTGTGCCAGGGGTTATGGCGATCGAGTGCATGTATGTTCGGATAAGGGCGTGGGAAAACACTCATCTAAAACATACTCATTTCCTCATGCATACTTTCATTTCTCATTCTTTTTGGCACACACTCCAGCTCCTCGAAATTATCATGGGATGCATGTTGATGACAGCCTGCTGCCATGCAGCCTGAGCAGTTCGGACAATCAATCATTCGGATAATCGGCATTCTATATTACTACAGTTGTAGTAGCTGTATTTCATGTACAGTACTACAGTAGAGTCGGGCGCCGAAGAACGTGTTGCCCAAGAATGTCCAGCCTGAAATGCTAAGAACGCCACCGCCTTAAGTTTAAAAGAATGGCGGTGTTGGTTTTCCGGCAGCTTTCGGGATACATAATTATGATCCTAACATGATTGTATCTATTGAATGAAAGAACATGCTACAAGAGCGCAGCCGGATGGCTGAAAAATACGAACACCCAAGGCTAACCTCTTGGACACAACGTTCTTGGACGCTC
This sequence comes from Sycon ciliatum, assembly GCF_964019385.1. Taxonomy (NCBI): domain Eukaryota; kingdom Metazoa; phylum Porifera; class Calcarea; order Leucosolenida; family Sycettidae; genus Sycon; species Sycon ciliatum. Next base: position 32,135,300 of record NC_088647.1, read on the forward strand.
GACTCTACTGTAGTATGGAAGAACGCTCTTCGGCAGGGATGTTACATGTTAGAAATCATGCGTACAAGATGCCTATTTATGTCTGCTCTTCTTTTATGACAAGCTTTGACATGCATGCAGCTCTTAGTTAATCCCAAAGGTGGAGTGCAATGACATGTTTAATAAGTCCCAAAGGCGGAGTGCAATGACATGCATTTGGAACCGTGATCACTAAAATACTGCGCTTAATTCTAAGATTTAGAACTATAAGTGATGTTGCACACCCAAGAACGTCGTTCCGAGGGCCTAGGTCGGGGGCGTTCTTGGAAGAACATCATGCTGGATTGTAGATAAACTACTGTATATAACCCGCATGTGTGTGATAACAAAAGCTGCGGTACAGTGCGGAGAAACTAGCATAACATACTAATATCACCAGTAGGTTTTCTAAACTTCTTGTTCTATACTGGAGAATATTCCAGCGAGTGAATCCAGAGCAAGTGCTATGGAAATGGACTAGCGAGAGCTCACAATAGCCAGACAGACCCACGAATCCTTTCTTGAACCGAACAATAATCATCTATGGCATTCAACATGCAGTTTGGGAAGCCATGCAGTCCTGGGACAAATATCCAAATGCATTCTTGTCTCCAGACCAAACAACGATTGTTATCATACTTAACAATTTCCAACTCTACGACCACCATGCCAGCTCAAGCAAAAAGAAGCAAAGGAAGACGGAGATTTCTACTTGTGCAGCCATTCAGGGAGGAGCACAAAGGCTGTTTTAACATTACATGATTCGACTGTGCACGCACTTTAACAAAAGTGTACTTATCACATACCACGTGAACTCTTAGGCTGTTTGCAGTGCGACATACTTACATGTGCATGCCCTTGCCGCACATTCACACTCCAGTACAAAACATAATTATGCAAATATGTAATGCACATTATTGTTAATGCACATAATGTAACATTCTACGCTTGAAAGCAGATCAGCATTCGAACTTTTTCATTGCCTTCAGGCTGCAACAGCATATTGCAAGAGGGCACAATGGCCCAACCCAACATCTTCCCGTGAACACCATCGGCCATGGCAGTACAGACCATCTGACATCACTCACACCACCCACATAGAAGAGAAGCAATGTTGATACAGTAAGTATCGTTTATAAAGTGACCGGATATAATGATATACCGGTAATAGTGATAGAACACGTCAAAATCAAAATCAAATCTGAAAAAATACAGCTAAAATATCACTATATACACTATTATCGGCTATACCGATATATCGCTTATTGTGATGGCCTTCAGGAAGCAAACCATATCAAATGTACAGGAAAATATCGCATATAATGATCAGGAGTGATCTTTCTGCATGCTCTTGTCCGTTTCTGGCTGTGTTGCCTCTCACGATGATGTTGCCAACTCACGTACACAGCCACTCATGTCTATTTCTGGCTCTACGCAACTCGTTGGACACCGAGTAGATCTACGATCTACGTGAGCACGGATCCAGCTCAGGCTTTTTTTGGAGAACACGCTGAAGAAGCAGCCATGCCACATGATGTATCGAAGTTCTAGTACATGTACAGTCTGTACTCGTACTGCACTGCCATGCACTGCTCTGTGTCATGCACCGGTACACAGTCCGCGGAGCATGCATGCACTTTCAGCATGCTTTTTCCAGCGTGTACGCATCATTTCATGTGCAGTCATGTGCCATGTGTCGGTCAAACATGCAAATCGGCTATAGTGATGCACCGGATATAGTGATACATTTTCGAAAATCAAAGGGGCACGTTATATCCGATATTTACTGTACTTCATAGTTAACACGTTACAAATACTACTGAGAGTGCATATAGGCAGTACACCAGGTTCAGGGTGCATTGATCCATTCTTCTGCTTCAACTACCTTAGCTGCTCATTTGATCTATGGCTATGCATGCTGTCATCAGCGAGCCACATCATTTCGAAAGACTGATGACGGAGAGATCATTGTGCGTGTGTAGTCACAATACTATCAGAGAAATACGTTTGGAAAATATAGGAATACTGTGGACAAAATTGTACACAATAACCTGCCTTGAAGCGAATCTCAGAAAGAAAGCGCTGTGCAGATGCATGTCAGCCGCTTCAGATTCAGTCACTTCGTGAGATCCAATATTCTTCCAACTGTACTGTTCAGCCTTTGGTGATCCACAGAGACAGACAAACAATCTGTTCCGTCCTTCCACATGAGAAACAGAGAGTGAACATGTTCCAGTTCATTCCAGTATGAAGGTGGCGGATACAGGCAATGAAAGTCATCGTTGGGCCAACATGACCAGCCTTCAGACATGAGTTATTAGAGACCTTCGCTCATGATAATGGTATTCACCCTTGGCTACAATCCTGCAAAACACGTGAAAAGATTGTAGCAAAACAAACTGAATGTTATAAAGAAGCAATTTAGGAAAACTATGCCCATCGTATTTGTAGTACAGTGAAGCTAAGATACAACACCCAGCAGGCAGGCAAACTAGATAATATCCGATGAATTAGCATGCCTGGTCATGGCACACCGGGTACAAAATATGCAACCAGCATAACGTTTCCACCAGTATTGATAATCTATCGTAACGTTATTATCAAACTATAACTGCTAAGAATGTGCAACTACTAACATAAGGTACGATCGGCTTCGAAATCCAATGATTATGAGCAAGCGCGCATAGTGTTTCATCAGGTTCAGTAGGCATGGATCCACAGTTCATTGTTCTGCTTCAACTACCGTAGCTGTGATGTACAAGTTTTGATCTCTGGCTACGCATGATGGTATTAGTGAGCCCAATGGCCTACAAAAGCCGAAGTGATGAAACTTTCTGCCGTGGGCAGAGGGATCATCGAGTTGCCCACTCTTGGTTATGTACTCATGCCATGACCAACTATCAGTGCACAAGTACTGCTACGCCCTCACTATGATCCATTGCAACAATATCACCAGGCACATGCATGCTACTGCACCCATTAAACCAAGAGTCGCAAATAGGAAAATCTTTGCTGTGAACCACAGCTATAAGGTGCTTTGAGTCCAGTTTTGTGGGAAAGTTGCACTGCACGATGCACAATACCACATTGAGCGAAATTCTTTTTTTTCACATAGCGTGAAGTGTCTCTCGAGAAATGCAATGCACAATGCATAGCACATCGTAGAAAAATCTTGTATTGCACCTGCAGTCTAAAACTGCTTGCCAGCCAGAGCTCTTGAGTCACATGCACCAGCATGCAGGAAGTGATGCTCATCACGTGTCACCCAACCTTGAAGTGGAGCTGGACTCAATTTCCCGTGATACGACCTGTGATGGAGCTGCAACAACCAGCGATGCAAGTTTGCAGTCCAATTATTTGAAACTGGCCCGCTATGTTGCTGAGAACGTACTCAAGGCAACATTTGAGAAATTACCTTTCGAAAAAATGTTCGGTACAAACCTGGCCGGATATTGTTTAAACTTTACGGTCTGTGTGAAGAAAACAACTATTTTATTGCATAGACTAAAGGAGCTATCCAGCATTATCGATAATTTTCACGAAATTAAAGAAGGACCCTCCTCCACCCACCCACCCATCACCCCCCCCCCCCCCCCCCCCGATTGATGTCTGTAATATCAATATTTTTTCGAAATGGAACTCCCCTTGACCCACCCACCAACGAAACTTTTTCTCTTTGTGTAAAAGATCGACAATTATGGACCCGGCATTATCGATAATTTTCACGAAATGAAAAGTTTAGTGATGAGTAACTTGTGACCATCCCCCACCCCCACCTACTCACCCCTCAACGAAAAATAGCTGGAATGGACTAGTGTTTCAGCTATCAATATTTTTCATTACGAAACCCTTCTTGACCCACCCGCCCATGAACGATTTTTTTCTCGTTTCGTGTTAAAGATAGATAATTAAGGACGGCCCCTAACGTGCCAGGTTCGAATGAATGGACCGTAGAAGATTGTTTGTGATATCACACGATCAGAACAGGTGACAACCAACACTACATGGCTGTATACTTGATGTGCTGCATTTACTGGGTGCAACGCAGGGAGTTGTAGCATCTAGGTAGACGGCACAGGCGACTGTAAAGCTAAATGACATGGGGTTCGACCCAGGGGTTCCTGTTTCAGCCACCCCTGGGGCACCATTGGGCAGATCTATACACGCTCGTCAAGTATATGTACTTGGTCCGCCCAGTTAAAATTGGCGCTTATCTTCACACTTGTCTCAGGAAAGAAATACTAACATTTGAAGCAAGCCACGATCACAAAGCACTATATACATGATTATTTACATGTCAGTAAGCAACTCAGTCAAAAATTCAAGCAAGTTACACATCCTCCTCGCCACTATCGTCGCTGGAGGAAGAGCTCAAAACGTACGATCCGGACAGCTGCTGCACGGGTCGTTTCATAGCTTGTTCCACTTCTCCTCGTCTCGAATCACGCTCAAAGGCAGTGCGTGCCTGTCACCTTCCCATCAGAAGCTTAGTGAGACTGCCCGCATGTTGACTGTAAGTGTTATCCCCGTTCGTCGCAATAATGCGACTTTGTTTGAGACAAAAAGGCAACGCCATATCAGTGTCCTTTTTCAAATCGCCTCTTGCGCTTGTCGTACTTGCTGATCAGCACCCGTACCCATGCGAGCCGCTGGTGCTTGTACATGCAGCGCAGTGATAGCTTCCGCTTGATGTAGCACCTGTGTGTACTGCACCTACAACGCCGTGCACCAGGCTTTTCGGCTAGTTTCCTGAAAGTCCTTTGCACGAGTGTTTCTCTCAGGACTTGGTGTTTCCTTTGATTAGCTCCTTTGCCCTGTCCTCTGTGAGCTTCAAAGTGTGTCCGCCGGATTGTTCTCACTTACTGGAGACATCGACATGAGCTGCAGTTTCTTCGTCAGTGATTTGCTGGTGATAGCCCTTCACTAGGCGCTGTACTGTGCAAGCACTGAAATTCAAGCTCGCGAAGCGCTTTTTCAGCTTTTCTCTACCTCCCCGGGGTAAACAATCCTTGCCATCAGACAGCTGGAAGTAGACAGAAACTGTATTCTCCATCGCTCTGAAATGCGAACATCCTGACCTATTTTACGGACTCGAGCGGAGGTTGAAGTGTTTTCTTGCGCTGACGGAAGTGTTCGTCGGCGGCAGCTCCGTCAAAAAGACTCAAACGAACCGATCGCAACTTCTGTGATGGTTTGTGCTGCCATGTCGTTGGATGCAATGGTCAATGGTCATGTTCGGATGGTGAATCGGTGGTTCCATGCCGTGTGGCACAGGCAGAACACCAAAAAACCAAGTGAGAAGATAAGCGCCAATTTTAGCTGGGCGGACCAAGTAACTGTAAGTGATAATCACTCAAAGTACGAAGCTAACAGTAATATTCACTGGTTAGAGGGAAAGGCACAAACGGGAAAGGTCTGAAGAAAAAATTGACTGTCATCACCAGGATTCGAACCAGGGACCTTCGCTTGAGGCCAGCGATGCTCTAATCACTGAGCTAAGGTGTAGCCGTCATCCCAGCCGAGATCGTTCAACATTTTCTTCAGACTTCGTAACGCACACTAACAGCATCAGGTAATGGTATATGTACTCTTTTTCGATTGTACATGCAAGCTCTACCTTGTGATGTTGAGCTCTCTTCGTTTGGTGGGGGTACTCCGATCGTCTAATGTGAACCACAGTCCACCTACAATTCTACATTTGCAACGTTGTCCAATGTGCATCGGCACGCATTGTACATAACTGTTACAGCAGAGTGTAGATTATCCGCACCCCTCGGGCGCACGCTTTCTCCAGGGGGTTCGGATGGGGAAAAATTCTGATAAGGGAGCAGTCACACATCCATCTAAGACTTGTACATTCCTTCACGTTTCCATCATTTCTCACATTCTCTTCACAGGAACTAGACACACTCTAGCTCCTCAATATGACTCCACGGTGTACATTGTTGCTCCAACCTGTTGCAAACTATCTTGTGCACCGCTTGAATGGTGCTTGGGGTTGGCGAAAATGAGCAGAAGCTCATTTTCGTCCCTTCAATTCAATGGAAACTGGCATTTCGAATAAGTGATTGTTCGGATTATCGGCATTCTACTGTACCATAAAGTCGCGGATAAAAGCCGGGCTTATAAGCACATGAGCCGCTTTCTGCATCAGGCTTTAATGCAAACCAGGCTTGTATGCAAACCATGCTTATATGCACCACTGATATTTTTGCCAGACTTGTATTCCAGGCTTCTACGCGCGACAAGCGTAGATCTACCACTGACTACCAGTATGGCGGCAGTTTTACTATGCACCGTACATAGCGCATGCACTCTTGACCCACCCGATCCGCGCTTGCATAGAAGCCAGGCTTCTACGCGCGACAGGCTTATATGCATTTAACCCGTTTGATTTTCAGGCTTCTATCTGCGATGTGCTTGTATGCAAACCCGGCTTTTATCCGCGACTTTATGGTATTCATATTCACGCTTTCGGTACAGTCTGGAACAAGAGATCCTAGTTCGACTCAGACTGCCCTTTCCATAATACGTTTCCCATGTACTCGCAGTTCTTTTATCGGAACATCTTTTCTTCCCAACCTCAAATCTTGTGCAACACCGGTTGGCTTTCCTCAGTTTCCTGAGTGGTGTTACCTCTCAATAGACGCATGAGTGGCCATTCAATATACCGGTATAGTAAAACATGTCCATAATTATCGGAGAAAGGATCGGATGTGGCTAAATAATTTGAAACTGTTCACCTCTCCTCACTGCGCTCTTGGCCCACATTTACCACACCATAGCGAGGAAGTTCGTTCTTGGATAGATGCTCTACATCCTCCAGACATCTATCCAAGAACAAACTTCCTCGCTATGGTGTGGTGATTGTGAGCCAAGAGTGCAGTGGTGGACAGTTGCAAATAATTTTACTACAATGTGCTAAGCAGAATAGAGGTACTAGCACCTGGGTGGAAACTATTCTGAATTTTGAATGCCAGGGAAGGCTGAAGGATACCCATGAAACCACTGCAAGCGCGTGCTCGGCGATGGGCACGGGGGGCACGTGCACCCCCCAAAAATTTTCAATCTGGGTAATTATAAGGTATGCAAATATGCTCTAAAATTCAAGAAAGGTTGCAAACAAATTGCAGAAAATTGCCGGGGGGCTCCCCTCGGCTCCCGTGCACCCCCCTAGTTGGGGGGCCGAGCACGCCCCTGCACTGCCAAAGCAAACACGAATTTGAAAAGCAGTGCATTGCATGGTGGCGGTGGGAAAAAGCAGCCAAGGAAAGTGTGTACATATTTTTGTTGAAAGCACGAGAATTCAAAGAAAGCTGGCTGCTTTCTCTATTTCCATGATCGGCCAGTGCCTGCAGCACGAACAGTACAGTACATTGTGTTACATGTATGTGCATAGACAGACAAATAAACACTAACCTGAGCATGGGTACCGCTTGTATTCGTGGTCAGGAAAGTGAAAGTACGAACGAAGGAGAAGAAGATTGTTGACCATGGCGAACAACTGCATATCCAGAGGGCACACGGCTTGCCAGAATGGGTCGGCTACATCTTCGCTAATTTTCTATCCTAACAACATTCAGCTTCGAGGTCAAGGACGACGGCATTTTTGGAAGGAAATTTCGAATTTTGGAGAAGAAGCTTGCTTTCGGAAAAATGTTCCTTTCACGCAAGGCAGCATGCCAGGTCAGGTGTGTGAACCAGGTGAACTGTGTCGGCAGATCGACGTTTACGTTCCAGGCCAACAGTTTTTTGACCAAGCCGTGAATCGCCCTCGCTCTGACTCGCCCGGCTACGAAGGAGTAATTTTACAACTCTTCAGGCCAGCTACAGGTCTCTGATCCAGAGCTGCAAGTGACGGATATCGGTCATTTGCAGCCACTACTTAGAAGTTAGAGCCTCCTGGTCGTCGCAATCTGATACATTATCAAGAGTACATAACCGGTTATGTACTCTTGAATATACCTCCGCATTGACCGTTTTCATGCGCGCATATGCATACATAGAAATTAAAAAAATCGTCGGTGCGCCGCCAAAAATCGGTGCGCGCGTACTTGAGAATCAAAGATATGTTTTACCATGGCCTAAAAGCGTCATGTTGTTGTTGTTGTTGTTTCTTTATTTTACTTCACCAGAATTACAGGCAGTAGAATGCCTTCTCACTAGACCAGGTCTAGTTCTCACAAATGATGAAGAATGTGAATGAACATGCTAAAGCTAATGAAAAACAAGAAATAGAAAAAGATGAGAAAAACTTGCGTTTTATATTTTATGACGGTATTTGTATGTGAGTGACAGTGATTAAATGACAAGGGAAAGAAAAGAAAAAGATAGAAAGAAAAGAGTAAGAAATAAACGAAGCAGATGTATGAAATAGAAATAGAGAAGTTGAAGTAGTTGAGGAGAAAAGTCAGTTTGTCGATTAGAGACCAAACCAAAAGATCAAAATGCACATGTCTGACGAATGAGTTAAGACAGAGAAAGCATGTCAAGAACATCTGGGCACAGCAGGGCTTTGAAACCCAGAATATCTTCATGGCAACGAATATTTGCCGGAAGCCTGTTCCAATACACGCTGCCCACGAATTGCATTGACGCACGAGATGCTGGTCCACGAACGAATGGAATTTGGAGAAGACGTGAGACCTGGCCACGTGTAACACGGCGTGTGCTTTGCTCAAGACCAGGTTCAGCGATCAACAGAAAGAAAGGCGAAAATAGCATGCTTGCATTGGAGGCAAGACATCTATGGACAAAAACAACAATCTTGAGCTTAAAATGGTGGATCAGTGGGGAAATATTTAATCTAGAAATAAGAGGAGCGGTCGGTGTTTGACGAGGGAGCTGAAACACAGCTCTGACTCCAGCCTTGCTGATCTTCCCCAAACGGTCGAGAAGCTGAGCTGTGAGGCTTGGGTAGAATGCTGCTGAAGCATAACACAGCTGGCTGTTTACCATACTGGTGTACCACGACCGTCGAGCTCTAAGCGTTAGTGAACGCCCATCATGTCGTTCTTATAAAAGGACGGAGGCCCATATGTTGTAGTCTTTTGGACTCGGAGTCGACTGGTTTTGGTCCTAAAACGCTGCGATGCAGCGTTCCTCCTTTATTCCCAATCGAACATGGTTGAACAAGCGGTCACGTGCTCCTGCGGACACCAATCACCTGGTCACCGTGCGTGCAGGCCAGGGTACAACTAACTAGCCTGTTTGACCTTTTTTGGGTGCAGTCCTGTCACTCGAGTTGAACTCGAGTTGAACCTTGGTGTGTGAAAGTAACTGTCGCCTGCATGCTGGCGTGCACGCGTGGTGACTAGGGCCTGGTGTAATATGCCGAAAATGCTCCCAAACCTTGCCGAAAATGCTCGGAAAATGCTCACTTTTTTGCAAGAATCGCTCTCTACAGTATCTTCATCTTCATCACTGTCATCCGAAACACACTCAATAAGAGACTTGCTCGAGTCTGCCATGGTAAACAATTCATAAACTACTCAACAAGAAGCTAACCCGCGGAATGCGGAAGTGACGTTCTTGTTTGGGAAGTTTTTCTTCTCTCAATTATTTTGATACACAACGGCCAAGTGCTCCGTTTCCCCCAAAATGCTGCATCACGAGCCCAAAGTGCTGGGTTCGCGGATTGTACCGAAAATGCTCAAAAAATGCCGGCATATTACACGGGCTGCGGGGGCCTAGTGGTGACCAGGTGATTTATCGTGGCACGGAGGTTGCGGATGTAGATCAAGACGTTGATTGGTGCGTCGAATATCGAATGTGAACACCAAGAACAGCAATGGAGCCTTCTGGGATCCTGGAGAACGCCGGTCCGTACCCTTGTGTCCGTATACGGCCTGGGGGATTATCTTGGTACCGGTAGTACTCCTATCCTGGCGCTCACAATTTTGACACCACCATAATCATGTGTGATAATGGTGACCATAATATTATACCATGTACGACTCGTACCAATCGGCTTCATGAGCACCCAGTTGGCAGTATGGCTGTACAGTCGACTAGTCGTAGGTACTCGCTGAAAACTCTGCAAATCTACAAGACGTCATGTAGATGTATGTATCTCTCCCAAAGATCTGCGCTGCCAAGTTTGGCTAGATATCGCCCTAAAAAGCATTCATGCGCGCATGCATGTGCAGCAAAGTAAAGTTTGTACATCCACGCGTGCAGTGGACACCCATTTTGCCTATATCGTGCAACCAAGAGTCCATAAGAGTCCCCCGGTTATGGACTCTTGGTGACATACTGTCCATACCGCTCCGGTAGTGGCAGAATTGCGCCTGAGAGTGAGAAGTTAATGCAAATAGCTCAGGCACTTCAGCATTGCATTCATTTCCTGTGCAAGAAGAGGACGAGGAAGAAGAAGAAGAAGAGCTCTCGAAAGAAGTTGTAAGCGTTTACTAGTTTGTATGTTTTGACTCCCACTAGAAACAATGTACTAGTAGACAAGTGGAACAGCCTAGCCCTGTTTTTATTGCTCATTCTGTATGAAACGTGAAGTAACAGCAAACAAGCCTTGATCGTCCTTGTTGTTCTGTAGCATATCGGTATGCATGCAGTTTTCCTCACTGTGTATTTCTATTGCATGATATGCATCTGGAGATCCCCTCGCAGCTCGACAGGCCATCGCCTCTGCTGATCTGGGAGATCCTTTAAATAGAGATTATAAAGCGAGAAGACTGAGAGTTTGTGTTGCTGTTACAACCTGCTGTAGCAACATCTGTCAAGGAGGAAAACGTCCGTGAATCAGAATCTAAGAGCGGCAAAGCTAGCCACCAGAAATGGCCAAGGTATGTACTCAACCTATCAGTATGTGTATCAGTATTTCAGGATTATAGTGGTCGAGAGGCGGGGAGAGAGGCGGCGAGGCCATGCATTTATCAGATCTTCCCATACGAATCTTGTACCATTGTAGTGCGCTTTATCATTTGCCAGAGTGAAAAAAACCTGTTAGGGCGCGTTCAGACTGGCGTGAATAGCCGCCGGAAAGCTGCAGCGTAATCCCGGGAATCGCAATCACACTGCACGTGTATCCCGCTGGAATGGCCAGTACATGTGAAGCTTCGACATTTGAAAAATTTGAGTTGACTCAGTTTGAGTTGGATATCAAAATAAACTAATTCAGTCTGTTGAGATACTGGATCATTGTGCTTTTGCTTGTGCTTCTCGACGGAAAGAATACTATGTCCGGAGTGTTTGGTGCTTGGGTGGCATTCATCCGCTCCGCGATCAGAGTATGCTTCTCGTTCGCAGTAACGTTTTGCCTGCAGAGCGGCCCGCAAAAATCACCACGTACAGCTCCATGAACTCCCTCTCCATTGCTGAGTCGAACAAAGATTTCGGCATGATGGGAGAAGTTGGCAGTCTAGAAGTCAAAACTCAAAACTCAAAAGCATGCAGTCAGACTGCAAGAGTAGAGGCTGAAATAAAACGAAAAGACGGAACATGTGCTGCAAGGATATCAAAAGCGCTCCGCGTGCCGCCGGAATCTGCATTCCACTGGCCTGCAGAGTGGTGGGAAACCTTTTCTGTGTTTACGCTGGCGGGAACGTCACGTGAGCGATTCACCTTGACAACTTTCACATTCCGCTTGTTTTTTACGCCAGTCTGAACGCGCCCTAAGGGAGATTAAGGGTGCGTTCTTAAATTCTCTAGCTTCTAGGAGAAGAAGAAAAGAGAAGTCGAAGAAACTGGGATTCTTCAAGAACGGGTCTCGAAGAATTCGGAGATATTGTGCAGATGTCAAGCAAAATGAAGCGCCAAAGGGGCCGCGATCTTGAGTGCCACGAATATAGTATGCGCTGTGCGTATGCGAAAAGGGAAATGCGTACACTCATGATCAACACGTGGCTTTTAGCCTAGTTCGCATGCGCTGATCCCAAACCGCGGGAATCTCCAAGTTTCAACCACCTCTGAAGCTTGGAGAGCTTGGAGAGCTTTGGAGAGCCTCCTAAAACTCGGAGAGGATATAAGAACAGCTCTCGAACTTTTCGGAGAGTCTCCAACTTTTCTGAGAGGATTTAAGAACGCACCCTTAGGAAGGCAACAACTTTAATACAGCAATAAAGAGAACTAGCTCTGCCGTCATCATCATGCTTCAACGAAGTCAAAGGGAAATTATTTGTCTAAAGTCGTTAGGCAGGCCCTGGCCCATCCAGGATATCATGACGCGGTTCGTGTAGTGGTTGGTGGTGAAGTGGAGAGTAGAGTACAGTCGAACCTGACAATTACGGACACCCAAGGGACTGAGGCCAAATGTCCTCAATTTACAGGTGCCCCCCCCCCCCCCCCCCCAGGCCTCAATTCTCCTTTGCACCCATCAACACAATCAGTCAAGTATGTACAGTGAACCTTGTCTAAGACGACCACTCAAGGGACCTTCAAAATGTCGTCTCTGTTACCAGGTGGTCTCCTTATCCAGGGTCATTTGACTGGAAATATTATCCCTTGATCCTGGTTTCAGTGGTCTTCTTGGACAGGTGGTCGCCTTATCTGAGTGTTCGCCTTGACAGGTTTTACTGTACGTCATTTTGTTCCTTGCAATGAATACAACCATCCTGTACACTTCTCCGGTGTGCTTTATGTACGTCATTAGCATGAGTTCCATCCACACTGCCACATTATGCCCACTGCACATAGTGTTCAGTCATGTACAAACTATGTAGTCATGTAAGATTTTATGACGCATGGCACAGAGTGCATGAACCCAAGTAGCGCATTTTCAAAAGACTAACTTTAGGTAGATTGACTTGGTTTTTTTTTACTACCATGGTCACGTTGTGCGGAGTCTCTGTTATGACAAGTAGTACTGCGCATTATGTGTGACATGTACATGACTGCTTTGTGCTTGTCTCTTGCTTGGCTTGTGAAGGTTTACCAATACATGTGTTTGGCTGTGGCATTGTATTGCATGATGTGTGCCCTATTTCCAGGCATTGTTGAGTATTTTGCTCATTGCGAGCGCATGGGTGCTCTTTACTGACGCCGCGCGACGTCACGCTTGGTCTTCTCCAAAGCCAGGTGAGTGAGTTGTAGTGCAGCGTATTGGAGGGGGGGACACTCCAGGTGTCTAGACCCTCTGGCAAAGACTACTGCTTCTTTGTGTTCTGTTTGCGCTGGTACTTCCAGCCTCTGTCTGGTCATTTGAGAGTAGCCTACGCTGCTGTTGTACCCAGGTGCAATGGAGATACGCTGTACCAAAGTTGATTTTGTCAAGATTGCAAGCCACACTGTTGTGTAAGATGCTCCTCAATTCATCATACCTATCAGAAGTTGATTGAGTATTTAAGTTTTTGCCTTGATTTGTATGCAGGTTTTTATTCCCAACGAAATATTCTTTAAACTCGGACACTGAGCCAGTCGTTCTCATGTGTTTCTTCTCTTTTTTTATATATTCTTTGTAAAATGAAAATTGTGGGCACAGGTTATGCGATCGAGTCCAGCAACTAACACGTCTGACTGTTCAAAATCTGGTTTAGTTGGTG
>NC_088647.1:32153810-32296310 GCF_964019385.1 Sycon ciliatum
GGCTACATGTCTGTGTTTCGTGAAGACATAGGTGAAAAGAAAAGATATGCTATAGCCAATACAGACTGCAGCTACATCCTGTCATTTGGAAAAACACACCTCAAAATAATACCATACTTGCCGGAGTATAAGCCTCGCCTAGGTTTTTCGTCACGAAACGTAGACATCTAATTTTTTTCTTACTGTTGCACCGATGAATAAGACGAGAGTTAACATATTTTGGATTGGTTTTGACACCTGGCTTCTCTTCACATAATATGGTGTTGGTCCCACGTGTCTTCGACAAAGCGTTCTCTAGATATTTCCGTTTGAAAAACTGAGTTTCGGGGGCTGCGCCATGACGTCATGCGGCCGCGCCACACCCGCGCCACACCCTCCGCAATGTCATAGCGTGCAGCTAGGTCAAAAGGAGTGCGTGAAAGCAATAGTGTCAATGCTATTTCAAATGATTTGGCGACCGATAGTAGGTGGTGCAAGCGACCTCAGAGACGTAACTCCATGTGAGAGTGAGGATGCAGCCATGGCTGATCTTCATGACTTCGGTCTGGGGCCGAGAACCTCGATATTCAGCTGAAGAAATGGCCGCGCGGGCCGGTCAAGAGTGAGCGCTGCTGCTTTTCCGACTGATGAAGAAGCAGCAGCTATTGCAGAGGAGACAGATATACCGTAAAGTCCGTTGCAAACACCCACTTCGCTGCAAACGCCCACCCCAGCGGGTCCATACTATTTTCGTCTTTTCAGGTCAATATAGTCATAGAAAACTGGCATGAAGGTCGAATGCGTACGAGAACGACTTTAATGCCTACAAACTGGCTATGTCTTACCAAGAGGCTCTGCGAAAGCGATTGTCATTATCTTGCTGCAAAGAAAAAAACTTCGGTCGAGATTTCCTTTTATATGATGAATGAGTTGTCTTTGTTATTAGTTCGTTCTTCATGAAGTAATGCCGTAGAATCCATCTGGTTTTCAAATCATGAAATTTCTGCAGTGCCACGATGTCGCGCTTTCAGAATGGAACGGTGATTGTTCTGACGAATCCTCATTCAACGACTTGACCGGTCGCAGTATTGCAGTTGCAAGTCGAACAGGGGGGATGTCACAGAAGCTACACCTACAAAGTCGCTGCTAACTTGTTGAAAACTCTGAAGTGCTCGAGAAAAACCCTTGCCATTGCGCTTTGCGTGATTTGGAAATGATGACATGAAACACCGTCAGAAGTGCATTTTGGTTCCTGCAATAGTCTGTTCTTCGCTACCTTGTTATTCCGAAGTAACTCCCGTTCGGATTTGCGAAATTTAGCAACCAACATCATAAAATCACTAGGAGCTAGCTCGAAACTAGTGCCCAACATCATTTTGAAACCCGGAAAAAGGACATAGTTTACCGTAGCAAAGCACTCCTCGCACTACGGTGTGAGCTGCACTTTCATACAGTAGGGGTGAAAGTGCATGGGGTCAGTGAGGGAGAGAGGGAGAGTGAGAGAGAGAGAGAGAGAGCGGGGAGGGTTGGGGAGCAAGAGAGGAGGAGAAAACTAAATATAGTATAATTATATAATGCGTAAGGGGTGCACATTCAGATCCAGAGAAAAGGATAAGCAGGGCACGAGGCGTATGGCAATATGCAGCAGTGTGTAGGCAGATGTGCATACATATTACAGAGTGTCAGTGGCCCAGTGCCATTGCTGAGCACGGAGGTGCCGGAATACAGACACTTTGAAACTTTGCAGCCGTTTCCGGTCAGGTGGCTGGCTGAGGACGGCGGGTGGTAGTGTAGCAGGATAGCAGTGCGCATACTCGCACTGCCTTGTCTCTTCTTCTCCTTGTGAGACAATGAACGAATGATAACTACTTACATAACAAGCTTTGAGTGCTGAGAGTATACGAGTATACGAGTTATACGAGTTAAAGTAGGGCATTCCATACAGTGACAGCACAGGCGGGGAAGGCTCTATGGCAATTTTCCCGGCTGTTGACAGGTAGCCCTGTCTCAAGCTGGTAGTTATGCATGTCGAGCATACTCATTCTTCCAAGTTGCTTCACGTTATGATCTCGCATTTGACAGTCCTATTTGAATATTGTGGCCAGCTGTCTTTGATGGTACGGTACGGGACAGGTACGGGATAGCGCCAGGCATGCCGATGGCACAAACAAACAAACACGAAATTAAGGCTGCGTTTACACGGAGACAAAACGAAACGGAACGAAACGGAACGAAAACGGGCTGGCCTCGAATCGTTTTCAAACCGTTTACACGAGAACGGCAAATCGTTTTGAACTGTTCACACGAAAACGGAAAACGGGCGATCAGGCTGGAGTTAGCACGTGCTGACTTGGCGCAAGGGCGGGAAGTAACACGTTAGTTGGAGTTGGTACGTGCTGGTGGTCGCAAAGGTCAGGTATTTCCCGTGAAATACAGTCCCGCGCGGAATGGTTTCCATGACCGCGCTCCGTTTCCAATCGTTTTCACTGTTTTCACCGTTTACACGAGAACGAAAACGTTTTGAAAACGTTTTGAAAACGTTTCAAAACACTTTGAAGTGCGTTTCCATTTCGTTCCGTTTAGGTATCGTTTTCGGGCGTTGTCGTGTAAACGATAGTAGTAAACGCAATGATTTCGTTCCGTTTAGGTCCTACTTCGTTGTCGTGTAAACGCAAATCGTTTTTAATCGTTGTCGTGTAAACGCAGCCTAAAGCTGTGTGGACCCTGGCGAGCGCGAGACGTTACTGAAGTAACGTCTTTTGCATAGCCACGGGAGTAAACCTCAGTCGCTGTCTGGAGCTGTTGAGTGTAGTTTGTGTGTGGAGCGTAGTGTTTTGACGTTGGACAAATCCAAACGTTACAGATTGGTTGTGAGGAGTAGAACTTAGACCAAGCCAGCTATACTGCTTGCCCTTGGGCTGTGCTGGGCTTGTCGTGAGGCCACACGTCTATCCAGCCGCCGCTCATGATGGCTTCTGGGTTCAGCCACTGTTTGCATTGATGCGACAAAAGCCACTTCCCCTTCCCCTCCCCAACACACACACATCCAGCCTTGCGAATTGGGTTTGGTGGATAAGAGAGCGAAAGAGAAATAGAAAGACTGGCTGAATGTGTGCGTGTGTGTATGTGTGTGTGTGTGTGTGTAAATGGAAAAAATGAAAATTAGGATTCACTGGCCAGAAAAGGTCACTTCAATCAGCTGTGTGGTGGATACCAGGCTAAAATTAGCGGCGGTCAATCCATCAGCCTTGCAAGCTGTTGAGTAATGTTCTCCCAGCACAAATTGCTATGTCTAACATAGCTGTTCACTATCATCGTTTCCGGGATGGGCAGGTCTGAGGTCTGAAGGTGTGTGTGTGTGTGTCTGAGGTCTGAAGGTGTGTGTGTGTGTGTGTGTGTGTGTGTGTGTGTGTGTGTGTGTGTGTGTGTGTGTGTGTGTGTGTGTGTGTGTGTTTATTGCTTTTCTTCCCATTAGATTTTTACTCAGACGATAGGCATAACGATGGGATTCCAAATTGTCCAATTGGTGGATATATGGTCCTACCGCGGTCCACCTGTAATGTTCGCACAAAGCTGGTGTCATTACAGGAAGCCAGGACCGCCTGTCATGCCATGGGAGCAACAATTGCACCATTAAGGGCGAGCAATTGTGCCACTGCATTTGGTTATCAGTACCTGCAGGAAACTGCTGGTTACAATTTGAATTACCTATGGCGCAAGGCTGGCTATACAACCTACTTGGGAAAAGATCAAAAAGAAGGGCAGGTAGCATGCTACGGTAAGGGATTTTTTCTGGTTTTAAAATGCAGTGTGAACTCACTTGACAAAACAATACTCAAATATGTTGTAGTACGTTATTTTGTGCACGTCATGTGTACATTGTGTGTACGTGGTGTTGCATGCGCATGTTGCTGTGGTGTGAAAAGCAGTCTTCGTCTTGAGTTCATCATGTCCAGTTGTGTTTCCGTAGTCGTCTTGCAATAAACAGTCTTTCTAAATGTAGTTATCGTCGTCCATTGTATAAGTGTGGAGATGACACGGGGCTAGGAGCAGGTGAAGAAAAGGCAGTTACAACATTGGTGTCAGCGATGGTGGAAATTTGTCGTATACGTAAACTTCTGGATTCGTCCTGCGTGGCCTTCGCTCCCAGTTTCCAATGTCATCTCGAGTCTTCCTCATAGTTTCGTCCGTCGTCATCGTCCTTTATCAATCATCTCTCCCGTCTCTCGTCGGTCGTCGTCATTGAGTGGTCCCGGACACGACGTAAAACTGTGCCCAGCATAACACCAGAAAAACCTGAAGGTGAAGACGTGAGCAGCCGCGGCTCCTTGAGATGGCGGACCACGTGACAGACGGCGTGATGACTTGAGATCGTCAGGCGAAATAGTACGTCATAGTACATTTGAGACCGGCGGGAAGAAGATGACGACGTTCACTAATTTAGTATCTGTGCACACGAATGTGCTGTGTGTGTGACTATGTGTGTCAGCTATGACATCAAACCCTGTGGTTCCATGCCTAGCATGTAGGTCAGAACCATCCTGCAAAGTATGAATGATGTAGGTTGAACGATCGCGCCTCGAACCATACTTTTTGAAATTCTCTTCATAGTACATCTTCCACCATTGAAATTTCGAATTTCTTGCTGAGAGGGGTGGCTTGCAACCTCGATATGACTTGTTCCAGGCATGCTTTGGAGCCAAGCCCTGTTGAAGTAGTCGCGGGGATTTGCCCTGCAACTGCTACAACAAAAAATGATTAGATCTGAGAAAGGGTGAGACCGCGAATCTCGGTTGAATATTGAGTATTTCAAGCCTTTTTAGACGACGATGGAGATCTTTTCGGAGATGGATGTCGCGGCAAAGGACATGGTTTCCGACTTCTGGCATCTTGTGAAGCCAGAGATCTTTTGTCCAGTCAGGCCGGCAGCCTAGCCGTCGTTAAGCTTGTGCTTGGATCTCGTTCTGCTCGATGTGGTAGGTCATGAACAATTTTGATATCGCACAAATTGAACTCTGCATCGTGCGTACGGTATTCTATAATCAGAAAATCGCAAAGTATCTCTCTGTGGCCGTTCTATGCCATTAGATACTCCAATCAGGCTCTTACGTCCTCTGCCTTCTTGATTGAATGTCCATTTCGTTTGAACAACGAACACAACAATCGAGGACGGCTTTGCAATGAAAAATACAGCTATACTGGAGCTGAAAAAAAAGAAGAACAAGCGTGCTCAGGATGAGATTCGAGTACACGTGTACTCTCCCAGCAGGTTCTGTGGATGTCGCTCATAGATGCGTAATTTCGCGTGATGTGGCGGACGATATGATTGATGGCGTGAGGAGTTTCGTTGGTGAGAGGGTACGTGTGTCGTTTTGAACGTGATGAGTATGTGAGTTTTGCATTTTCTGTTCTCCAAACATTTTGTTTCTTATTATTTGCTCTCCTCGAGGGTAAAGAGGCACCCGCACAGCTCGTGTGTTCTGTTCGTTTTTTGATTTGCTCTTCTATGAGGATAACTAGAGGCCCCCACAGAGCCAGTAGATTTTGTTCCTTTTGTTATTCTTATGATTCGTGCTCTCACATTTTAGAATTTTTGCGTGGTTTGAGGTGGTGTATTGAGTGAAGTAGCTTAGAGTTTTTGAGGTTATCAGTTCCCACATGTATGACAGCGATCGTGGCATTTTTCTGGGTGGGCAGACAGATTTTTATAATCTGCGGTGCAGGCAGAAGTATTTTATTTCAGGGGGTGACTGGTGTGGTACGATTGAATGATTGGTGTGATCTTTTCCTCTTTTTCCTCTGTTTTATTATTAGAATCAAGGACGATTCTTCTCCTGGGAGGGAGTTATGTTGTAGTACGTTATTTTGTGTACGTGGTGTTGGTGCATGCGCGTGTTGCTGTGGTGTGAAAAGCAGTCTTCGTCTTGAGTTCGTCATGTCTAGTTGTGTTTCCGCAGTCGTCTTGTAATAAACAGTCTTCTAAATGTAGTTATCGTCGTCCAATTGTCTGAGTGTGGAGATATCACGGGGCTGGGAGCAGGTGGAGGTAAGCTAGTTACAACAAATACATGTAGTCATCTTCCGGCCGAGTTGTCAGCGGGTTTCGAAATACTGCAAGACTGGAGAGTTCGACAAATTTAACATGTGGGACAGTTGTCAATTTTTCCCAGTTAAATCGCCGTCAGCTAAGGTCACTCATCGGTGTGAAATGGCCACAAATAATACCGAATGATGCTCTCTATGCCAGATGCGAAGCTGAACCCTTGAGTGTCATGGTCAAGAGATCACACTGGAGGCTGTTTGGCCACATCCTGCGGATGGCAGATGAATCCCCAGCTGTTATGGCTATGTTCGCGTACTTCGCCAATCAGCAACAGGAATGCTGGAGGGGTAGACCACGGACGACCCTGCCGCAGGCATTGGTGGGAAATCTGCGCCAAGCCAATGCCGGATTGCTCGGGAACCTAGACGCTCTGCAGAGCCTACGAGCCATTGCCCATGACCGACCCGCATGGCGAGATCTATGTATGAAGATCTGTGCATCGTGATATTCCGACAGATCCTGAAACAGTCAAACTCAGGAAATAGCACTATTATTATCACTCAGGCTGCAATATTCAATGACATATACCGTATTATCTCTAATATAAGCACGGTCCTTTATTTTTTCAATGTAACTCCGCCCCATGCCATTAATGGAGACGTTCCTTTATTGGAGACTGTTCCATTATTATTTCAACCTCATTTCAGAGGCATGTTGCCATGCCAAATTCATCTCAGACACACACATTTCAGGGTTTTTTCGCCGGTACAGATAATGAATTTACACAGTGTGCTTATAATGGAGACTGAGCACTTTATTTTTTGAATGCTTCCCCAAGGTGTTCTTTTATTAGAGACGTGCTATTATTGGAGACTGTGCTTATATTAGATATAATACGGTAGACATATTCATAAATGACATATCTTCAATACCCATGAGCTACATTGTATATGATAATTATATGGCCCGATATCTGAGACTTTCGACCTTCGGGGCTACGCGGTTTTTTTGAGAAAACACTAAAAACAAATTTGTTCGCAAAAAAATCGATTCCGTCAAAGCAAAGTGCAGAGACGACAATGGCGGAAGAAAATTGAAGGCGATTCTTGTGTCAGTTGGTTATTGGGCTCACGGAGCACAGCAGCCGCGATCCCATTGACGGTGATGCATCGTTCTTTGTGGATATCCTGTCAAGCGGCGACAGCGCTTCTAGTTCTGAGAGCGCATGTCAGGCGAATCGATCGCAAGTGACACGCGGTACTTACCTGTCGGGGCCGACGATGATGAGGACTTGGCCTGGATGAGTATGATCAAGGCCAACCACAGTCTGCCTCAGCGATAGCTGCTACAGCTCCAGGCAAGGACAACCAGGTGGATTCCTGAGGGTACGCCGCTTGCAAGGTCGCTGGGCGCCCTTGCGCGAGTGGCAGAACTGTTTCCTGAGTGTCACGCCAGACCTGCTAAAACAGCACGAAATGATGCGAGTTTTCTTTGCGACGATGATCCTAAAATGTTTGGGATGGCAGGCTCGATACTCGAGCTAATAATGGCGAATCAGACCATCACGGAGCACATGAGGCTGGGCAATCTCGAGTAACATTCTGTTACTTTTGAGTTGGTGGTGTGAAACGCTTGTCAGGCTGGTTTACTGATGTTTGGAAATGGTCAGTCTCCACAAAGTGCAACAAGGCGAATCTGGACGCATTTGCTCTGTTTGACTCCTTCACAATAAGTATGTGAATGCTGTCACATGTATCATGGTGTTCCGTCAAAATCTGTTGCAGACTATCCTGTCAAGCATGTCCATCACCAGAAGAACAGATCAATCACCTCTCCTTCTAATGCTGCTATTGCTGCTGTTGCAACTACACAACCTCAATAAAGTCACGGAATGCTGGAAATGAAGTACCTGAACAGTCAAAACACTTTACTATATTAGTTGGCTATTGATATCACATGGAAACAATTTTTGGTGGCTCCAAACACACTGGTCTTTCAAAATTGTAAAAAAAGAACAATTCATTAACATGACTCCTGACTGTAGAATGCATTTCTACATGGTCAATATTGGTCTGATGGCCGTGTAACGAAGTCACAGTACTCTACAAAGGCAAGACATCAATTTGCAATAAAAAAATCAATTTCACCAAAACAGCCCCGAAGGTCGATTTTCTCAGATATTGGGCCATATCATTATATCATCGTTCTAGCTCAATTTCTTTCCCCTGTCATAGTCCTGTTTATCATGTTCAGGATAAGCGAAGTTGTGGATCATGCTTGCATGGTTGACTCCAACGCGTACATGCAACTGAGTAATAATAATAATAAATAGTGGGCACAAAGTTTACCTACCCTTCCACAATACACCTGTATTTTGTATTTCTCTAGCACAGAGGAGAGGATGAATAGCGTACGAGTAATAGGCTTTCCCCAAATCTGCCGGCCGAAAAATTCGCCAAAAACGAGACATATCCGGGAAAAAAATTGCTAAGCTTTTCGCCGATTTTGGAGGGTTCTTGGAGGGTTCCGAAAATCTACAAAATATTGTTGCAATATGCGTTTAGGAAGGAATGATGTTGCTGCGAGCATGACCACTCGAGCTCTCTACTTCAGTAATTGTAGTGCTAGTGCGTTGAGGTCGTGTGACTCGTGTCCTTTCACCTCCTCTCAGACAAACATTAGCCATTAGGCCTTGGAAAAATATAAAGTTGATTCTCAGGTCATGAGCCTGTGAAAATCGGTGCGAGCGAGCGATTTTTATTGTATTTCCCACAATTTTTTTATTTCCAAAGACAGGGTCACACATATGTACATGGTCACATGTTATATTCAGGCCAGGGAGTAGGAAAATGCCGGCATTTTTATTACTCCCTGATTCATGCCTTTCGCATTGACCATTTTCATGCGAGCATATGCATGCATAGAATTT
Organism: Sycon ciliatum; assembly: GCF_964019385.1. NCBI lineage: Eukaryota > Metazoa > Porifera > Calcarea > Leucosolenida > Sycettidae > Sycon > Sycon ciliatum. Next base: position 32,162,762 of record NC_088647.1, read on the forward strand.
AAAAAAAATCGTCGATGCGCTGCCAAAAATCGGTGCGCACGTACTTGAGAATAAAAAGAATTTTTACCATGGCCTAAGGAAGATCATGACTAGTGAAATGCCCAAATCCTCCGGCCGAAAAATTCGCTGATTTTGGAGGATGCCTTTGAGAATTGACGAAAATCTACCAAATCTTCCATTATCTCACCAATTTTGAAGCATATTTTGGTCCTTTTTGACTCAAGATTAGGGAGGGCCCCAAATATGCTCAACAATTTCGCATATTATGCTTTTCACATATTGGCCACTTGCTTCAAAATATACTTCGAAATCACCCAAAAGCAGAAAAATATGCTCGAGATATGCTCGAAATATGCTCGAAATATGAACTGATATCAGTGATAATTATGCGAATTCTTTGCTCCTTGTAGCAAGATATGCTACATTTGGTACAATATGCTACATTTGCTACTTTATGCGACCTTAAGTCGCGGATCTTCTCTTCTCGGGTCAAAATTTCACCCCGTGTTTGGATGAGCATTTTTCCTTCCGGGCTAAGTTTGGAAGTGTTCCCTGACCGAGCGTGCCGTGGTAAGTTTCCTTGTCTATTCCCGCAATCTGCCCTATAATTAGGGGTGAAACAATTATACCGAGTACTCGAGTACTCGCTCGGTTTTTTCAAAAATAATCGTACTCGGAATAAATCAGAGTACTCGTTCATACATGGTCCATGCATTTACTACAGAAATCTGCAGTTTCAGGGCAGCAGTCGGCAGATGGTGATGTGCAGACTGTGTGGTGAACATTTGTTCACGAGTAGAGAGAGCCCAAATGACCCACCACCCAATATACCCGAGAAAAATGACTGCTACTCGGTTCAATCAGGGTTGTATCATGTCATTTTAAAGCCCTTGGTGTGCAATTTTTAGGAGATGAAAAATACTCGAATACTCGAATATTCGATCGGAGAAAATCAGAGTACTCGAACTCGGGATCTCAGTGCCAACTTTCACCCCTACCTATAATTATGCGAATTCTTCGCTCCTTGTAGCAAAATATGCTACATTTGGTACAATATGCTAGATTTGCTACTTTATGCGTGCGACCTTGCGAAAATATAGATATCAAATCTAGCATAATAATATTATTGTACCAAATGTGGCATATTTTGCTGCAAGGTGCAAAGAATTCGCATAATTATCACTGATATCAGTTCTGGTGATCAAGCATATTTCGAGCATATTTTTGCTTTTGTGTGATTTCGAAGCATATTTTGAAGCAAGTGGCCAATATACAAAAAGCATGATATGCGAAATTTTTGAGCATATTTGGGCCCTCCCTACCAATATGCCAACAATTCTCTTAGCCGATTTTTCAATATTATTCCAATTTTGCAGCCAATTTGTGAACCATCAGCTGATTTTGCAGCCGAGTGAAGAGCCCAATAGGCGAAACAACGGGCCAATTTGGGGAAAGCCTAACGAGTAACGTTTCTCGAGATACAAAACGAGGACATCAAATTGATTCCCGGAACAAGAAAATCGGGACGGCGCCAATTCACCGATTTCCCCAAACCCAACTTACAGACATGATTATCTCTTTATAATGCTGCTTCTTTGCTTCTGCACACAGCACAACTAGCTGGTACAATCAACATTTCAGGTATTGCTTATCATATTGTCGTGCACCCAAAACCAGTAGCTACTTTGGATGAGGCTTCCAAAACATGCCGCTTTGGAGCTCACCTCTATTCCAGTGTCCACAACAACACGGGTGTCAGCAGTTTCCTGCTGAATGTGTCTCGCATTGTGGATATCGAACCTACATACTGGTTTAACAGCACCAAGCATTCAATGATTGATCTAGGACCAAACTCCTCCGTTGCAACCAAGGCACCACACCTTGCGGCATGTTTCTGTGAGTGCCACTATTCTAGCCCTTTAACCTTTGATGATGACTATGTCTAATAATTATTATGATGTGTGGCATACTAGGCTAGTAACCGTTACTTGTACTGTGTTGGTTGCTTTGTGCAGCAAGTTACAGCTAAAAATCAGCTGAAAATCAGCTGTACTCCAGGTGCGGGGCTCTTTGAAGCGTGCTTGTTTACCAAGCAAAACTTACACTGTATCAGGTTGCAACACAGGATAACAATGTGGGGGGGGGGTAGGAAACAAACAGTGATTAATCCCATGTTGCACTATTGCATTGTCACACAAAATGCAAAGTACGAGCCCCTTGAGCGCAAGTAATGATCTATTTGTGGCAGCATTTCGTTGCTGTCATCATGAAAGCCTTCGAATGGCCAATGAAATGAAAATTGAACTTGCCAGTGGTCACTGGACATTCACTTGTTCTGTCAGAGGAAAGCTTCACGAAGATCGTGCTGTGTACGTGATGTGATAAGGCGCGCATGCGCGCCTGGGCTCGTGGCTGGTTTTGCATGCTTGCTGTGCTGGACTAGGTCCGAGAATGTAGGCTCTCTTCAAGTTCCTGGTCTTTCTGTTCCTTGATTATTACGATAACTGTACGAACCTGAGTAATGCTGTGTGTGGGCCCTTAGGGCCAGACATAACAATTTATCTTCATGAAGTTAGTACCCTCGGGGAGATACAGGGGCAGGAATAGGGCCTTTGTAAATAGCTGCTTTTCTCTGCCAGTATGGTAATGATATTGTTGGCTCTTTTACCTTTAGTTTTTTTTCCTTTCTTCTTTTGTGTTCCAATGGATTCACTAGTATTTGAATTGATTTTAAAGTTTACTGAATTCATTATGAGAGTTTGTTGAATGATTTGTGCAATTTATTTTGCCTGTACAAGAGGACCCTCAGGGAGTTACGTGTAGTACCTTCACACAGATATGTTAGTACTGTTGTTACGTGTAGTACCTTCACACAGATATGTTAATACTGTTGTTACGTGTAGTACCTTCACACAGATATGTTAATACTGTTGTTACGTGTAGTACCTTCACACAGATATGTTAGTACTGTTGAGTACGAAGAAGGGTCTTACCTTCCAAGACACAACCAACAACGGGAACAGGTAGTTGGCAAGACATTTATTATAGGAGACGAAGACAAGGACGAACCGGAAACGACTACATGGTGGAAGAGAGCGAGACAGATCGAGTGAGGGCGGCAAGATAAAGGGCCTGGGTAGCTATGGCAAATATGGGTGCGCAAGTAGCTACCCAGGCCAACAGAACAAAAGATGACAAAAGGAGACAAAAGGTGAGTACGACATAGTATGGGGTTCATGCAGGCCAGCTTGGAAAAGGTTGTAGAACGTACGGGAGGATGTACCTAACAGTACCTTCACGGAGATAAGTGTAATGTCTTCCCAGAGATAGTAGCTGCACAGGATGGGCAATGCAATCATTGAATGGAGTAAGGAACTGGCTCAATGACAACTCTACCTGCATGAACAATGACGAATCAATGCAGCAGTTTTATTGACAATAGGGGCGTAGGAACTGGTTATGAAATATGAAACTATAACTACCTCACAGTGATGTGGGTAAATAGATCCGTCGCAGCGAGGCCCAGGGTAGCCTTCTCTAGCTTATGTTGACCGTCGCAGCGAGGCCCAGGGTAGCCTTCTCTAGCTAATGTTGACCGTCGCGTGAGGCCCAGGGTAGCCTTCTCTAGCTAATGTTGACCGTCGCAGTGAGGCCCAGGGTAGCCTTCTCTAGCTAATGTTGACCGTCGCAGTGAGGCCCAGGGTAGCCTTCTCTAGCTAATGTTGACCGTCGCAGTGAGGCCCAGGGTAGCCTTCTCTAGCTAATGTCGACCGTCGCAGTGAGGCCCAATGTAGCCTTCTCTAGCTAATGTTGACTGTCGCAGTGAGGCCCAGGGTAGCCACAATGTACTCATGCACACACACTCACAAGCAGGGTTGAGGGTTGTCATGACTTGTTTTCGAATAAAGATTTGAAAAGAATATGCTCAATGCAGGTCTATAGTCAATTTCGCTAATATTGACTGCGGATATAACGACAATTCATGAGTAACGACAGAATTTCCATGCCCAGAACAAAGTCCCGCCTACCTGTATGCATATAATAAGACTTCGTATAAGGACACTTCGCAAATAAGGACACTTTTCTGATGCCCCACCGAGTGTCGTTATACGCAAAGTTGACTGTATATGATACTGGCGTGGACATGAAAATGCGGACGAATTCCCGGGGCCGGCGCCGTCAGTGCGTACAGAACGTTGCATGCAATGCGCATGTTGATCACAGTGCACATGTGCTAACCCCGGCTGCATGGCCAGCGCCCTGGGGCCGCTTGACCGCCAACCGGGTTTCCATGTCCACGACAGTAGTATGTGATGGTAGACTGGTTCCAAGAAAGCAAATGACAATAGCTGCGCAATGTCATCACATTGGAACGTCAGCGATTCACACTGCCTACCAGGGGCAGGTGCAGAAAATAGTTGCCCGCCAAGGGCTAGCCTGCTGCTGTTCACTGCAGACCGACGACACGAACCGCCACTGAGGCCAACAGCCAGCCCCCCGCAAATTGTTCACATTCCTTGTAGACGATATGACAACTTGTTGCTTTAAGGAGTACTTTTCACACTATCCTTTGCAGTCACAAACCGTGAATGAGAGTGAAGAATCTTGGAGAGACCTGCACTCACCTACACTGGCAAGAGCAATGTGCTCAAACAGATCGCAAAGTAGTTTTTCTGCTGCTTTCTAAGTAGGAATTTTACTGATCTACCTTAAAATTCAGATTCCGCAGGCAAAAGTGTGGATTCCGTGATTTCCGTGGATGATGGGAACTTCTGTGAAATTTGCAGCGGCCGCAGAATTGCATTTTTCCAAGGGGACAGGCTTTGTAATCCTGCCCACCACGGGCGCACAAATGGCAACCTGCCAGCTGAGGGCGCATGAACGGCCGCCGAGGCCAACGACTTATCCATCAAGGGCTAAAGCATACAGCCCTACCGAGGGCGCATGAAAACCACACAGCCAAACAGAAGTTGTCTTTATTATACCTATTGATCACACTGAACTCAAAATCTCAATTTCTCATCTCGGCCGATTGTCGCGCTTTACATCCAAACTCTTCATATGGATATGAGTAAGTGTCCGCCACTGAAACTAGATACTAAATGCAGTCAGAAAGTGAAATAACTACGCGCAGAACTGACAGAGTATTGAGAGAAAGAGGGGTGTGTGTGCAAAAACAAACGAGTACAAGGCAGTCGTACAGTAACAAAGAATGTCGACTTTTACTGGATGGTGATGATACCAGTACTTGACTAAGCAGTCTAACTACAATTTGAAGCAGCAAAGTAGCACAACCAAGTTAGGTCCAGTTGCCTTTTCCGTTTTTAACAATGTGTAACTTCTGTTGCAGTTTGCTGTTGATCGTCTTGGTCTGACAATTGTTATATTGCATGGTTGGTTGTTGTGGGTTGCGTTGTTGGTGTTGGTGTTGGTGTTTTAGCTGGTCATACATCGGTAAGGCAGTTTGGTAATTGTAGTTTTAGTGCTTTTGTGAGTGTTTTGAGTGGCCTGATGCGGGTATGCTTCACTGCCGCAGACCCGAGCTCGCGTGATAGCAGTGTTGATTGTGTGTATGTGTGTGTGTATATGCGTGTGTGTGTGTATGCGTGCGTGCATGTGTGTATGTGTGTGTGTGTGTGTGAGTGTGTGTGAGTGTGTGTGTGTGTGAGTGTGTAAACCCATGTGTGTGCATATGTGTGCATGTGTGTTCATTTGCTTCATCACTACAGTACCTTTAACACATATCTGTAATTCCTACAAAGCCACCCTTCAGACCGACCGGAACGGTATTGTTTTAACTGCGAGCTGGACAGAAGCAAACAAGATGTGCAGAGATCAGGGTAGCTTTTTGCTTAAAGATAATGAAATGAAAGGTGACCATTGCGTGGCATCGACCCTTTACAGATTCGCAGCATATGCTCACTATGGTTCGTACGGAATGTGGACTAACACGGAGGGTTTTGTCGGAAGGTATAACAACGTGGATAATATAATGCATATCCGCCACAAATTAAATACGCTTCACTACCGTCCGCATCGCTCGGTTGTATGCTTTGGTGAGTATTATCATTTCACCTTGTACATGTATACAGCATGATTGAATCATTTTAGACGTTCAGACGTAATTACGTTAGCATAAAGCGTAATCGATGTATGGATTGTTTTACGTTACACTGCCTGCGAAGCCATGTTCCGCCATACATAGTTTTGAATCACGCACATGTAGTTGCCCTTGGCAACTCCCAACTTGACTGTGTATGACCTAGGGAGAGAGTCATAGGGAGAGAGTCATAAATGTACAACCCAATCGACTCACGAAGCGCCTCGTTAGAAGAGCGCCATGTACATACTCTGCACTCCACTTGTGGCTGCCGGATGACACCGCCAGCCGTTTCGGACTTTTTACCGTAGATGTTGACGTGTACGGGAGTCAGAGAACTAGGCCATTATCACACAACGTTCTCTGACTCCCGTACACGTGTATAGCATCACACGATGATTGTTACCACGTATAGTTCATAACGGCTCGTCAGGTGTGCAGTTAGAACTCCGGATTGTGCGCCAAGAAAATTATGTTAAATTTAGAACGTGGAAAATGGCTTTCCTTCCATCCCCTCTTTGGAATTACCACCAATATCCATGAACCTTCCAAGTTGGAGTTCAAAATCCGGTTTAGTTTGTGAACAGAGAAAGGTAGCTTTCAATTAAAAGAGATCAATAATTCATGGGACAGATTTCATATCAATTTTTCACGTCACTGAGCCTGGGCCACAAATTTCTTTGGCCTACTTATCAAGCTTTAGTGGCTGATTCGGGTTAATTACCCGCAAAACCTTTGGATTGAGCAGGAAGTGTTGCTTTCAGGCAGGTTTGCGGAGTGGACAGTTGGAAGTGCTTGTGGTGTGCTTGGCACTCAGCAGTCACTCCAATGTCAGTCTGACAGCATGTTTGTTTGTTTATTTATTTTGTTTGTTTGCTTGTTGTTGTTGCTTGTTCGTTTGTTTATTTATTTTGTTTGTTTGTTTGTTTGTTTCTGTTGTGTTAGAGTCTGTCCAGAATTGAATATTCTGCGAAAGATGCTCTGCTGAATTTGTGAAGCCGCGGGTCTGTCCAGAGATTGAAGATTCTGTTTCTGAAATTCATATTGTGCATCCATCTAGTGTTTGTACGGTTCTGACTGCGTTACTGCTGACATAATTATCTTCCAGAATACCTCAATACAACTAAGTGAACACAATCTGGATCAACGATCAGACTTCAATATCTGCAAACCATTGCCATTTTTGTATTTCTATATTATTACTTAGGGACTCCCCGGAGGCTTCTCCGCGGCCTATTGAGGGGGTTTCAAAATGCATGAACCAAGTGCCAAGGTTTAATCTTGCTTGTTTTTTGAAGACAGTGAGGTTTTCCTCGAGGCTGGAGTATTTTGGAATGTTTATCTACTTTGATGTATGCAATATTCACTGGTTTGGTGTATGCCTACATATGTTTGGCATTCTCTTAAAGTTGCTTTGCTGGTGCTTATTATGGGACGCTGAAGGGAGTGCATGTATGCATGTATGCATTGGGGGTGCGTGCATGCATGCGTTTGTGGCGACATGTACGTGTGTACTAGTGTGTGGGTGTATGCACGCGTGCGTGCGTGTTTGTTTGTGTGAAATCTCCCAGCATGTGCTAATGACGAGCTTTGGATGGGTTGGTGACAAGTTCGTCACTGTGGATCGCTGGTGGCAGGGTTTGGGAGTGTGAGTGACTGCCAACACGGTTTAATCAAGCAAAAGGATAGTCAATATTTCTTTTTTTTAAGTACATGCAATAAGAATAAATACAAGGAAAGGGTTCTGGATAATAAATAATCAGGACAATGTGGATCTGGCCGCCATTCTTGGGCTCTCCCTCTCGATCTCCTCGACCTTGCGCAAGCATGCGCAAATATGTACAATTCTGTAGCTAAAACAAGTATCACATGAGACCTACGTCACTGGTCCAACACATGGCACTACTCCGGGTATGCCGAGTATGGGGAGAATGCGTACAGCAAGAACAGAGTACCAGTACTAGTACATTGACTATGCTTCTACTACGGTTCTTGTTTACTGAAGGCTTGTCATTAGGGAGGTTTTGCATTCCGAATTTCGGAATTATTTTCGACTGTGCTTTTCCGAAAAAAGCGCGTTCCGAAAAACGGTATTTTCAGTGTTTTGCATTCCGAAAATCTGATTCGACTTCGTTTCCAAGGGTTGCCATGCAAAACAAAATGGAGAGCGTCGAAGAGGTTGAGCAGGATCAGGGAGTCGTAAAATACCTGGTATTTTACGACTCCCTGAGCAGGATCAAATCCATGTGCGCAAGCCAAACTGTTTTTGGGTGCGGTTCGAAGACGAGGACGTACTGATGGTGGACCAAGTGATCCAACAGCTGAAGACGAGGTTGGCGAACTACTGTCTTGTACTGTCAGTAGGCTCCATGGCAAAGGAAGATAGAGTGTGATGGAGTGTGAGAAGATTAGTCAACATGGCGAGATCAGCGAGAGCAGCAAAACCAGCAAAAATCAAACTGACTACATACGTGGAAATTTTTTCAAATAATCGAGAGCAGCAGAAAGCAAAAATACAAATATGAAAAATACACTTTTTTGTATTCAAATATGTACTCCCAAACATGAAAGAGCCGAAAATCCATTTTCGGAAAACCATGCACTTTCGCCACCACACTTCCGAAAGTTCGACTACTTTTTCGACTGCTGCCGCCACATTCCGAAAATAATTCCGAAATTCGGAATGCAAAACCTCTCTAATGAGACCAAACATACAAGACATCATGCATCATGCATCATACACATTATTAGATACAGTTCAGTGGGACTACCACAGGGTAGTCATAGCCCAAATTTGCTAGCAATTCTTTGAGCAAAATATCGGACGCGCAAGTTGCCGGCAAGTTTTGAGCAAAATATCGAGTTTTGGTTGGCTTTTCAGAAAATCCAAGGCTTCTCAGGGACTTTCTCAACGCAATCAGTCTTCAAAGTTGAAAACAGGCACAAAAGTGGGACAAAACTGACTCATGGCCACATTTTTGTAGAAAGTTGAGCAGCAGCAGGAGCTCAATCAAAAACATTCTCGTTATCAGCGACAATTATCGTTGAGTTTTCCTTGAAACTCATTTTTCTCGAGCAAAACCAAAGCAAAATACCGACGGAGAAAGGAAATGCCAAGCAGAATATCGAAAAATTTGTGGCAAAATTGTGCGGCAAAATATCGATGTGGGCAGAGAAAATTTGGGCCATGACTACCACAGGGGTGCGTGCATCCAGTCTTGCGTTTGTGGTGGCGTGTACATGTACGTGTGTACTAGTGTGTGGGTGGATGCACGCGTGCGTGCGTGTTTTTCTTTTTAATTAATTGTTTGTGTGAAATTCCAGCAGGACATGTTAAAGCCAAAAAAGGGGGAAGTTAAGCCTAAAATCAAATTTTCACCAGTTGTAGTATTCGGGGTGGTGAGTCGAATGGTCTTGGTCCGAGGAAGCTGAGACACTCCCTTCTTTTTTCCCAATCGAACTCGCGCACTTCCACCGAAACTGGGTGACTGCGCTGTAATGGGTAGCCGAGTGGTAGGCGCGGTGGATTCAACAAGTAATTCAACAAGAATTACTTTTATTCTACTTCTTTCAGGTACACACCTGAGATATAATTATTAGTGAAAGAATAAACGGCAAAATAACTGACTTTCTCTCCGGTGCACACCTGGAGGTTGAATAGCTCGTTATTATCAAAATCTCATCTTCATCAAAACAGAAATGCGCAGCCGCTTTTATGCAGCAGCTGCCGTACGCTTACATACGGAGATACACTAAATATACATCAGGCAAAGCTCCGTATTAGTTCCGTACTGCTTTCGTATTGGTCGGGCAGGGATACTACACCCTCCCTTCCTACAGATAATCACGCCCACGTGATTTTCAAAAAATTAGTGAAGAGTTACGAACACAGCGTCAACCGGAAGATGGCAAATTATATCGGAAATGATAACGTTTAGAGTAGACAGAAGAAATGAACTGATAACAAATCATAAAGTAGAAGTAAAAGCACACCAGGTTCACACCATCTCACGGGGTCAAAAGGGGAAAGAACTGTCCTCCAAATAGGACCTGAAAAACTACAGCACTCTTGCTGCACAACGCTGGCACAACCCGCCAGGAACATCGCAGGTCAAAAACCGAACTGAATACACTATACCTATAAGGGGCGTTGTCACACACATTGTCCCACGTTAGCTGGGTAAGCCGTGGCTCACCATGATCAGACGCCTACCAAACTAAACTGGATTCACACACTCGCATAAAGGAAGACTGAAGAGAACAGGGAGACTGAAGGAAAACAGGAAAGAAAATGCCATACCTGGAATCAGCGTTAGTAACCACGGCGGCGGCTGGAGCTATGGCGGAGGGCGAGCCAGGTTTTATCTTCATCTTGGTTGAGCCGGTCACTCAGAGCGGCTAGCTCGGCGTCAGACAAATGACCTCCCTCCTCGTCTTGAATCGTGGTCTTCACATTGTCGATAGCATTGCTTTGCGCGACGTAAAGAGTGATGGTATAGCCAGGAAGAGTGTTGACGAAAATCTGCATCCCACCACGGAGACGAAGTACCAAGTGAATAGTGGACTCCTGCTGAACGTTGTAGTCACTCAGGGTTCGGCCGTCTGCCAACTACGCGCCGGCAAAAATCAAACGCTGCTGGTCTTGGGGAATACCCTCCTTGTCTTGATCAGCAGCCTGCATGTCGTCGTCCTCATCAGCTTCGCCATCACCACCGGTAGTATACATGTAGGTAGCGGGTTGCTTGGAATCGCCATCGGAGTCTCCAATGGATGCCATGCGGAGGGAAGGGTGATCCACACTAGCACCTGACTGTGCTGCAAGCTAATAAGCATGGCCAGGCCCAGGAAAGCAAGAAACATGATTCTCATCTTGATTCGTCGCAGGGAGCTGCAGCGGGTTGAGCCATGGAGGTCTGGGGTCGAATCACGTTGTTTTATTTAAAACTACACCGCTGCCACCAATGTAATGGGTAGCCGAGTGGTAGGCGCGGTGAAATCAACAAGAATTACTTTTATTCTACTTCTTTCAGGTACACACCTGAGATATAATTATTAGTGAAAGAATAAACGGCAAAATAACTGACTTTCTCTCCGGTGCACACCTGGAGGTTGAATAGCTCGTTATTATCAAAATCTCATCTTCATCAAAACAGAAATGCGCAGCCGCTTTTATGCAGCAGCTGCCGTACGCTTACATACGGAGATACACTAAATATACATCAGGCAAAGCTCCGTATTAGTTCCGTACTGCTTTCGTATTGGTCGGGCAGGGATACTACATGCGCCCTACTAGATGGGGATTTGTATGCAAAATGTCACTAAAAGCGCCATGTCGTTCTTATAAAAGCCCGGATGACCGCGATTGGCCCATATGTTGTAGTCTTTTGGACGCTGAGTCGACTGGTCCGAAACGGCTGCGATGCAGCATTCCTCCTATATTCCCAATCGAACATGGTTGAACAAGCGGTCACGTGCTCCTGGGTGCCCAAGTCACCTGGTCACCGCGCCAGCACTCCCAGCAGGCGACAACCAGGGAGTCGTAAAATACCTTTTTTATTGTTTTATTTTACGACTCCCTGGCGACAACTAACTTTCACACCAAGGTTCAACTCGAGTTCAACTCAAGTGACAGGACTGCACCCAAAAAAGGTCTAACAGGCTAGTAAGTTGTACCCTGCAGGCACGGTGACCAGGTGACTGGTGTACGCAGGAGCACGTGACCGCTTGTTACACCATGTTCGATTGGGAAAAAAGGAGGAACGCTGCATCGCAGTGGGTCATAAAATATCAAAGATAAGTAGAGAAGGCGTGCACAATTTCGGCTTGTACAATTCGTTTTAGCAAAGCTTCCCCCTTCTTTACTTGTCTTTGATATTTATGACCCACCCAAGTTGGGTGGTGTGCTGCTTTGCTGCTTTGGATTGTAGTAAGACCGCTTTGTCAAATATCCTAGTACTCTCGGCATAGTCGATTGAAGACGCCGCAATTTCCAGAGGGGCGGGTGAAACCACATAATCCTGGAGTGATCTTTTGTCTACGCCTGCGCCTTTCACCGCCGGTGAGTGGTATGTAGGCAAGCTGAATATTATGAAGAACACGTCCCTGTGCAGAGTGGCGCAGTTATCACCCAGGACATCCGGGCAGACTGCCTGCGCAAACTGGCCTTGTGGAGGGCTCCGGGCCATGACAAGCTGCATGGGTACTGGTGGAAGAGGCTGGCAAGCCTGCATTCTTACCTTCGGAGAGCCTTACAGAGGGTGATAGATGGCCACAGTGACATTCCGGGATGGTTGACGTCTGGCGCTACTACTCTCCTGCTGACTTGGTTGCAAGGAGCACCTGATAGTGGATAAGATGATTCTGGAGGACGCCCATACGAAAGGGCGAAATTTGGTCATGGCATACCTGGATTTCAAAAAGGCGTTTGATAGTGTGTCGCATGAGTGGATTCTACATGCTTTGACGATGCATCGATTCCACCCGTCTCTGGTCGCAACTATTGCTCGTAGCATGCAGAACTGGAGAACGACAATGCACATATGCGACCAGGGAAGATGCAGGGTCACTACCGGCAACATATCTATAAGAAGAGGCATATTTCAAGGTGACACATTATCCCCATTACTGTTTTGCCAGGCGCTAGACCCAATCAGTTTTGAGCTCAACCGATTGCCTTTGGGATACAGAATCAGCTGCAGAGACGCCGAGTTGACTATCAATCACTCTTGGTACATGGACGACATTAAACTCTACGGGAAATCTACGAAGGATGTGACTACCCTCGTGTCTACCGTGGGTGGTGTTGGCGATGACATCCGCATGAATCTCAACCCGGCCAAGTGTGCCATGCTGCACGTCAGGAGAGGAAAACCAGATGAAGGATACTCTATCCAGGTTGGCGATGAGACCATTGCAGAGTCACTACAACTCAATGAAACATACAAGTACCATGGAGTAGTGCAAGCAGCCACGATACCTCACTCGTAGCTCAAGACGCAACTCACCGCAGAATACAAAAAGAGATTACATTTGCTTCTGACCAAATGCGAGAAACATGATCAAGGCCATCAATACGTATGCTTTGCCGGTTATGGCATAATATTAATAGTTATGGAATCGTAAATCGGACCGAGGCTGAAATAAAGACCACAGATCGAGCGACAAGATCAGTCTTGACTGCGTCTGGATTTCACCACCCCAAAGCCTCAGTCAACAGGCTCTACATGAAGAGGGGAGATGGAGGCCGGGGCTTGGTCTCTTGTGAGGATATGCACGGCCGGAGCATGTGTGGCCTGGCCCCCTACATGAGTACCAGCCCAATGGCCAGAATAAGCCTGTTTTATCAGTATCATCAACAAAAAATCCTACAACAAAAAGCCACTCAATAACTGCAAAGGCCGGGCGGCTAATTTCCTGTCGAATTTGGATCTTCCAGCAGCTGGACCAGCTTTACCCAATAAGCATACAATTAAGCAAGCGTGCGCAATGCGAAAATCCAAAGCACTTTCCACTGTGCCGCTGCATGGGAGATATTGGAGCCGCTTGGAGGAAAATCGCCTAGATAAGGAGCTTACCTTCATGTGGCTAAAATCAAGGACACTGAAACCTTCAACTGAAGGCATGATTATGGCAGCACACGACCAATCCCTCAAAACGAAAAAATTCCCGATACGCCAAAATGAAGTCAATTGCTCGAACTGATGCCAATTGCAGGCTTTGCAAGGGCAGCCCAGTTCTTGCTCGGACCAGTTACATCGAACGTCATAACCGGATAGTCAAGTAGTGTATGTGCACTTCGAAACGTGTAAAGCACGGGATCCACATACTGGTGCTTCACGATTCGACCACCAGCTCAAGGCATTGGTCAAAAGGGATCGGTATCGGCTCTATTGGGAGTATTCGGTCCCAACTCCCAAAAATGGCAACTTTGTCCGGTATACCCTATCCTTGGTCATGTACATACAATTATCCCTTCACTGTGCATAGTTCGAAACTTCCCCCCCCCCCCACACACACACAATGGTTGCCTGCTTTCCTTTGTCATCCACAACCATTCAACGCGGTGAACCCCTCGATAGGCGATTTGCCTTTGGGTCATCCTAATAGAGTTATTAACTGACCTGAAACTATCAGCAAACAGGCCAGATCTGCTCCTTGTTGATGACAAGGAGCGCATCGCATACATTATAGACATCAGCGTCCCTGGTGAGAACAACATCAATAAGGAAATGGCTGAAAAACGCTCGAAATATTATGACTTGAAGCGGGAGATTTCCAGAATTTGGTCCCTGACCCATGTTGACGTGGTCCCTGTGGTTGTCTGTGCCCTGGGAGGCTTGGTGAGAGAGACTCCTCAATGCCTTCGGACTGTGCAGGGAGGAGACCTGGCTATTGTGCAATAGGAGGCTATCCAAGGTTCCGTTAAAATTCTAAGAACTGTCCTTAAGATGTAGATGCACATCTGCTGCGTTTTCATGTTCAATAGCCAAGAGACTTGAATACCGATTGAAAAAGATATTTCCTTTGTTACTACCTTCATTGGTTGATGTACTTTGATTTAGTACTCGGACGCTGGCCAGTTTAGGCTTTTGCACTTGGCTACAATTTGCATAGGCCATACTTGAGTCCTGGTGTCGGCTTTTTCCCTTGTGCTACTTTAGAGCGGACTCTAGAGGCGTCAGTAATAGACTGGTACTGATTCCGAATCCCAATGTCAAAATAATCCCCATAACAACATCATTCGGCTCACCAAGTTTCGAGCTTTGACTGATCTCAACGTTCTTATCACTTGTAAAATACCTGTCGCTGCAAATTCTTTATTATTGTTTTGATGCTGGAGTTCGGATTGAGGTTCATTCCTTTCTTCCTCTTCCTTCCCCTATTTCCTGTCCCTTTGGTTTTTAGCTTTTTATTTTTCACTTTCTTTTTGCTGTCCCACCCATGGAAATATTTTCCCGGTGGGTCAGGCTTATCGCCTTCGAAAGAAGTGAATAAAGGAGACATAATAATAATAATGCATGGCCAATTTTGGCTGATGCTGCAGGATGCTGAGCTGGATCGAGGGCTCTCCTTTGCGTGGTTGCGGTCTTCTGCCTTGCGTCCGGCGACAAAAAGTATTGTCATGGCCATACAGGACCAGGCTATCGCAACACGGAACTTACAAGAGATATTTAATCGAGGAACGGGTGTGTCAACGAAAACGAGCTGCAGGATGTGTGGAAAGGACGAGGAAACGGTTTTCCACCTTATTGGAGCATGCACGGCTTTTGCTGGAAGTCACTATGTCAATCGGCACAACAGGTTAAGCCTAGTTCACATTCGACGCAACGCCGACGGTACGGGACGTATTAGGGCTTGTCGGGAGGGCTGGGGTGAGCTGTAATTTACAAAGCAAAATATCTTCACTGGACGTTGTGCAGGAAGTATGGTGCATCGGACATTTCGAATAAGTACACAAGTCACCAACTCACTAACGTCGTGTACAGTGCTGAAACGGATGTGTCAATTTACTGGGAAGTGCCAATTCCAACAGCAGCGCCCGTTGGAGCAAACAGACCCGACATTGTTATTAAGGGCAAAGATGAAGCGTTGCTTGTGGACGTAAGTGTCCCTCTGGATAGGAACATCCGCCGAAAATCTGTAGAAAAGATACAGAAATATCAAGGCCTGACGCGTGAGGTGGAACAGCTGTGGCAGGTTCGGACCAAGATCGTGCCAGTGATTGAGGGGGCATTAGGTGGATTAACCCCCTCGACTGCTGACTTTGTGAGGGAACTGGATGCCAAAGCCAGCGTATCCATCTTGCAAAAGGAGGCGCTCCTTGGCACAGTTGACATCATCAGGTCAATAACTCAGATGAATAACAATTACCCTCCAATAAGTTACATTGGTTTGCGAATGCCCATGGTTCGAACTATAGTATTAGTTGAAGCCCCTCTTTCCAGAAACTAATTATGATCATAATATTAATCAAATAAACTACGTGGAGATAAAAGTTTAATAATAGCTATGAAAAGTATGAATGCCGCAGCCATCACCACGCAACATGACAATTAGTTCAGGATTTGAGAGCGTGTGTTTCCAGAATCGATTTTCAAGCTCCGATCATCAGTGGAAATACGGAACTAAAGTGATCAAGGGAAAAACAAAGGTTAAAAATCCAAAGAAGTGTGACACATGACGCGTAAGTATTACAAAAAGTGAGGGCTAAGGATAAAGAGTAAGTGTGACAAATGGGCATGAACAGTGCAGAAACAACTCATGAACACGGGGTGCAAACTCACCAAAATAACCAAAGTGTTACAACAAGTTCTTTTTGCTTACACAAATCGGGCTTATGCGTACGAATACAAACAGCTTCAAGGACCTTCAACTACTGGACATACCGGACACGACACAGTACAGAGAAGTGAGAATCATCATACACACTCAAACAATCGGGACGAGATAACAAATGCAAGTACACAGCTGACTTCTTTCGAATTTCACCCTCATCAGCTCCATCACCTTCCCTGTCACCTGACTCCTCCTCGTCCGTTTTATCACCATCACCACCAGCCGTATGATCGTCATCCGCCTCGTCATCATCCGCCTCGTCGTCATCTGTATCTTCGTCATCCGCCGCATCATCACCCAACTCATATTTACCGCCAGTCAGTCGTCTGATACCATCCGTGTTCTCCTTCCTACGTCTGTCCCGTGCCACTGTCCTTAGCTCATCCACGTCTCGAGATTGTGTTCCGTTTAGCTTCTGGCTTCTGTTCTCCTTCAATGCTCCGCGTTGGCCTTGGCCATTCCTAGCATAATATACATACGTATTTCGGTTGAATAATTGGCGGTCGACCTCCGTGGTCTCTGGACACACGGATCAGGCGCCAGAGGGTGCTGCGGTAACATGTTGTAGCACTTAGGTTATTTTCGTGAGTTTGCACCCCGTGTTCATGAGTTGTTTCTGCACTGTTCATGCACATTTGTCACACTTACTCTTTATCCTTAGCCCTCACTTTTTGTAATACTTACGCGTCATGTGTCACACTTCTTTGGATTTTAACCTTTGTTTTTCCCTTGATCACTTTAGTTCCGTATTTCCACTGATGATCGGAGCTTGAAAATCGATTCTGGAAACACACGATCTCAAACCCTGAACAAATTGTCATGTTGCGTGGTGATGTCTGCGGCATTCATACTTTTAATAGTAATATTAATCACTTGCCAATAACAAACACAACAATAATACCATCAGCCCCCAAGGCCCCCCGGTTCACCGGTTTTGACGGTGCTTCCCTGATGTTGAATGAGAAGAATTATATCGCTGCCTTCAGTGCTATTTTGTCGCTGAAGGGCTCGATTTCAGGTTTGATGACGGTTACTTTTCAACGGATTTTGTTTTCTGATTTAGCTCTCTTGCTATTTCTGTACCTGCTTGTGTTAAGTCTCTTTCTAGCAGATTAGTTGAACATGTATAATAGATTGTACGTGCTTCATTTTGGATTTGTTGTTCACAGTGCTTCTCTCTTTTTTCTTTCTTTTTTTCTCAGTCTCCTTTATTATAATATTATTATTTTCTTTACATACAACAGCAGTACTCTCCATGGTCTTAAGGTAGCAGCCTACCCATATATTTCATATGGCATTCAATTCACCGTAACTTTGGTGTCTCTCAATGGATTTGAGTGAACTTTTCACCACACACTCCTGCCACTATGCTGGCCCTCTGGCCATGATTTAAAAGTTCTTGCGCCTCACTGACAGGCTTTCCAGGTAGGCATGGCCCCGTAGGGTCCAGCGGATAATGCTCCGAAAATGTTCATATAATGCTAACCATAATGCTCCAAAAACTGCCTTATAATGCTGATTATATTGCTTCATGAAACTCGGATGTTGAGCCATAAATAAATGTAGAAGAGAAAAGGACATATGTATACGAGTTAAGAGTAACTCTCCATCACTGTAACATGATACTTTATACAGTCAGAAAGTGCAATAACTAGGCACAACACTGACAGAGTACTGAAACATTCGACGTCCTGACACCTAGCTTCAACACATCTCCGTAGCGCTAACCGACAGCCTTCCAACTTGGAAGGTTCAAGGTTATGGAAAGACCAAAGAGGGGAAGGCAAGCGCAACGAAAACGAGCAAAAGCTACAGTCCCAACGGAACAAAGAATGTCGATTGTTACTGGACGATGACGAGACCAGTACGATACTTGACAAAGCGGTCTAACTACAATTCGAAGCAGCAAAGCAGCACACCACCCAACTTGGGTGGGTCATAAATATCAAAGATAAGTAAAGAAATAGTACGGGGGCCAGGCATCAAAAAAGTGGCTGAAAAAAACTTTCGTTTCCACTTCGTCCGCACAACAATTTGACTGCAGATAATGAAAGCAGTGGCCTTCCTGACAAGGAATCCACAAAAAATTGCTTCAAAATGCGAATGGAAGGCCTCCATCGAGTAACTTTTCTCGCACCTGTTCAGCCATTGCCGCTTGTCTCTTGCGCTGAGTTTCTTCTCCGCGCGAGCAGTCACGCAACGGTAAGTTTTCCTCACGGGACTGTCCCGTCCATTGTACGGCGAATTGAGCATAGTCTGCGCTGCGCGAAACACGCGTACATGTAGCAGTGCGCTACGTAATTCTATACAAAAGTCTGGATTCGTGAATTTAGAACTAACTTCGAACGATTGAATCTGGTGTCATAACTAATGTTACTTTGTAGATTACAGAGAGGACAGAAACATTACTGTTCGGCTCACAACCAGAGAGAGAGAGAGAGAATGAAAGCAAGGCAAAAGGCAAGGAGCGGCGAATTCTGCTCACCTGCTGAATACGGTGTACGGTACAACTATACCAAAAGGGAAGGCCAGCGGCGCACTGGAATCTAGTTGTACACAGCTGTAGTACGCATGCAAATAAGGATAATACGGTGCGGAAGTGAACGGCGCATGCTGATACGGTAAAGCGGTCGTAATACATATAAGTGTGACCGCGAGACAGGAGAATTTCATGAAGCCAATAATTATGAGAATTTCATTGAAACCGAAGTAAATCAGGTCATGTGACCGAGAATCCGCTACATTACTCCCCTGCCAGTGTACAAGCCGGAGGCAGGAAACGATAACCTTGGAAAGGAGAGGAACGACAACCGCAACGTAGTAGAAGAAGCGTATAAAGGAAGAAAAAAAATGAAAACCGCACGGCAACGGGAAAAGGTCCGACATAAACGGCCAACGGCGACAAAGAACGGAGAAGCCCAGCCGATCAGGTAGCAAAGCGAACAGCACGTGCAGGGGGTGGGGCAGCAGCAGCAACCGGCGGAACAATCAGAGAAAGAGCAGAAGCAGCAGCGGCTGCAGGCAGAGCATATGCAGGCTTCAAGCGGTCAATGCTTACCTGGTCGGACTTGCCCTTGACGTCGACCGTGAAATGCTTGTCAGCACGCTTGAGGACCCGGAACGGACCAGTGTACGGTGGCTGGAGCGGCTTGCGGACACTGTCGGTACGGATGTACACAAAGTCGCACGTTGACAGATCCTTAGGCACGTATACTGGGCGGTTGGACTGGCGAGGGCCGACGTCTGAGGGCCGGATGTTTTGCAATACATCCCGGAGGAACTGAACGTAAACGGGCACCGACGGCATAGACGGCGGTGGCTGGAAGAACTCAGATGGCAAGCGGAGAGTGGTGCCATAGACTAGCTCCGCGGAACTGCACTGGAACTCCTCGCGCAGGCTAGCGCGAATGCCCAGCAATACCAGGGGCATCATCGCATTCCAGGCACCAGGATGAGGGTGGCACTTCAGAGCAGCCTTTAGGTGGCGGTGGAAACGCTCGACGAGGCCATTGCATTGTGGACGGTAGGAAGTTGTCCGAGTCCGGCAGGTGCCGAGCAGGGCCAACAAGTGGCGAAAAAGCGCGGACTCAAACTGGGCGCCACGATCTGTGGTGACGACAGATGGGACGCCGAAGCGGGCAATCCACCCAGCAATGAAAGCGGTGGCAACTGTTTCTGCGGCGGCGTCCTTGATCGGAATGGCCTCTGGCCAGCGGGTAAAGCGATCCACGCAGGTCAGCAGATAGGTGCAACCACCGGAGGGAGGCAAAGGGCCGACCAAATCAATGTGGATGTGGTCAAAGCGCTCATCGGGTGGCAGAAACTGGCCAAGCGGAGCCTGGGTGTGGCGGGTCACTTTGCTCAGCTGACAGGAGGGGCAGCAGCGGGTCCATTCCCGGACGTCCTTTTGCATGCCGGGCCAGACGTAGCGTGCCGAAACCATACGCTGAGTGGCACGAATACCCGGATGGGCAAGGGAGTGCAGGCTGTTGAAGACGGTCTTGCGAAAGGACAACGGTACAAACGGGCGGGCAGTGCCGGTCGACATGTCGCACACCACCGGCTGGGTAGCGGAACCGTACGGGATTGGCTGAAGCTTCAGAGACGACTGCGTGTCTTGCTGAGCGGAGAGTAGCTCGGGATCAGGCTGCTGGGCGGCTGCCAGAGCCTGAAAGTCTACAGCGGCCGGCGGCGCGGTTACTGCATCAACAGTGGCGCGAGACAGAGCGTCAGCAACAACATTGTCAGCCCCACGCAGGAAGCGGAGATCCGTCGTGAATTCAGCCACGTAGGACAGGTGCCGGAGCTCACGAGGTGAGTGGCTAGTACCAGCAGCTTGCATGGCGAACACTAACGGGCGATGGTCCGTGAGAATGTGGAAGCAGCGGCCTTCCAGGTGATGCCGGAAATGCTTTACTGCCAGGTACGCAGCTAGCAATTCTCGACCGAACGTGCTGTAGCGACTCTGAGCTGGTTGCATTCGTTTGGAAAAGAAAGCGAGCGGCTGCCATGCCCCATCAACAAGCTGTTGAAGGGCCCCACCAACTCCGACATCTGATGCATCCACAACGAGCTGGAGGGGTGCATCCGGGATGGGGTGGATGAGCAGCGTTGCTGCAGCAAGCGCGTCCTTGGCAGCATGGAATGCCGTGACAGCGGCAGTGCCAAGTTTCAGGGGACAGTTCTTCGGACGCTGAGGTCCACCAAGCAGATCCGTCAGTGGTTGGAGGATGTCGGATGCCTGGGGAATAAAGCGCCGGTAAAAGTTGACCATGCCCAGAAACTCGCGAAGCTGGCGGCGAGATGTTGGAAGGGAGTATTGAGCCACGCCGTCGACTCTTGCCGGTAGCGGGCTGATGCCCTGGGCGTTAACCAGATGGCCCAGAAACGTCAGGGACGGCTGGCCGAAAACGCACTTAGCGGGGTTGATCACCAAACCATGCTGCTGCAGGCGCTCAAACACCAGGCGCAGATGTTGCAGGTGCGTAGCGTGGTCGGAGCTGGCGATTAGGAGGTCATCGAGGTAGACGTAGCAGAAATCCAGGCCATGCAATACTGAATCGATAAACCGCTGGAATGACTGTGCCGCGTTCCGGAGGCCGAAGGGCATCCTGATGAACTCAAATAACCCGAACGGAGTCGTGATGGCAGTCTTGGGAATGTCGGCCGCGGTTACTGGTATCTGGTGATACGCTCTGACCAGATCCAGTTTCGAAAACACTGTAGCACCATGGAGACTGCTGGTGAAATCCTGAATATGAGGAATCGGATACCGATCCGGTTCGGTGACTTTATTCAGGAGCCGGTAGTCTCCACATGGCCTCCAGTCTCCATTGGGTTTAGGAACCATGTGGAGAGGGCTGGACCAGGGCGAGGAGGATGGCCGAATGATGCCCAGGGACAGCATATGTTGGAACTCAGCTCTGGCCGTTGCCAGGCGGTCTGGAGCCAGCCGACGAGTGCGGGCATGCAGTGCCGGGCCGGTAGTCACAATATGGTGCTCCACCGAGTGCTTGACCGGCAGGTCATAACAGCATGGTTTGGTGAGGCTTGGGAACTCGGCAAGCAGGTCGGTGAATGCTGGTGCTGTGGCCACTGGGGCGGACACCAAGGAGCAGCTGAGCGATGCGGTTCCGGCAGGAATGCAATTGACCTGGAGGTCAGTGGAGTTGTCACGGATGGTGCGTCCATGAAGGTCGACTTGGAGACTGAACCGATGGAGGAAATCAGCCCCCAGGATCGGCTCCTTCACGTCAGCAACGACAAATATCCAAGGGAATGCTCGTCTAAGACCAAGGTCAAGGGTCAAACACCTCTGCCCGAAAGCCGGAATAGCAGAGCCATTAGCAGCGCGGAGCTGACACTGACCAGTCGGATCGACGTGGCGGCGGTGTTCAGAAGTGGCTGGCAGCAGGCTGACGTCAGCACCGGTATCCACTAGGAAACGGGTTCCACTGGTGACGTCACGGACATAGAGGCGGCGGGAGGTAGGTGGGCCAGACACAGGAGCCGCTACTGGCTGGCCGGGGCATTTCCCGACGACCAGGAGCACGGGGCTTCACACCGCCGGGCTTGCACACCAAACTTGCGGTGAAAATGGCATAAACCACTGCTATGCGGTGAGACCGAGCGACTGCGGGGTTGGCTGCGGAAGCGAGAGCGGCCGTGCTGCTGTTTCAGCTCGGTTACAGTGGTCGTCAGGGCGGCAACTTGGTCCCGGAGAGCTGCAATGGCGGCCATTGCCTCTGACTCGCCAGTGTTGCGAACTGCATGTACTGCCGCACTGGGACCAGCTGCCTCCACTATCCTGTCAGCCATTTCTGCCAGATCCTGCAGCGACAGTGATGCAGGGCAGGATGCTACTATTGACTTGGCCGATCGGGGCAACCGGCTGACAAACAGCTCGCGCAATAGTTTTTCGGGCATGGCGTTCTCACCTACCAACTGCTGCAGCTTGCGTAAAAGCTGGGTAGGCTTCTTGTCGCCCAGCTCCTCGTCCGAAATCAGCAGGCGCAAACGCTGCTGTTCTGACATCTGCGTGCGGTGAATCAGACGCTCGCGGAGGGCGTCGTACGGCTGTTGAGCTGGAGGATCCAGGATGATGTCACGCACCTCTGCCGCATACTCGGGTGTCAGAGATCCCACCACATACTGATATTTGGTCACCTGGCTGGTGATGCGACGGGTGGAAAACAGGGATTCCACCTGTGCGAACCAAACCTGGGGGTCAGCAGCCCAGTAAGGTGGCAGCTTGACGTTCAAGCTGACCGCGGCCACCTCACTGTCGCGGGCTGTACCGCCTGCTGCGGAAGTTCCAGCGCCCGTGATTCTGGACAGCAGTTGGCCACGACCTACGCTGCGGATAGGTGTGCTAGCTGCGGAGTTTGATGTATTCATACTGTACCAGTGCTCGTAAAAATACTAAAATTCAATGCTGCGTGCAGACCACTGAGCGATCGCGAGTGATCGAACACTAGACGGGGTCACCAATTGTAGCAGTGCGCTACGTAATTCTATACAAAAGTCTGGATTCGTGAATTTAGAACTAACTTCGAACGATTGAATCTGGTGTCATAACTAATGTTACTTTGTAGATTACAGAGAGGACAGAAACATTACTGTTCGGCTCACAACCAGAGAGAGAGAGAGAATGAAAGCAAGGCAAAAGGCAAGGAGCGGCGAATTCTGCTCACCTGCTGAATACGGTGTACGGTACAACTATACCAAAAGGGAAGGCCAGCGGCGCACTGGAATCTAGTTGTACACAGCTGTAGTACGCATGCAAATAAGGATAATACGGTGCGGAAGTGAACGGCGCATGCTGATACGGTAAAGCGGTCGTAATACATATAAGTGTGACCGCGAGACAGGAGAATTTCATGAAGCCAATAATTATGAGAATTTCATTGAAACCGAAGTAAATCAGGTTATGTGACCGAGAATCCGCTACATACAGAGTCTAGTCTCACACCTCACGTGCTCAGCGGTCCACGTGGAGTGTCAAGTTTCAAAAGTGAACTCGGATGTGTCGATTCACGTACTACTACTGCGCTTCTTCTCCGTTTTTGCCTTTTTGTACTCTCACGCATAATACTTAATAGTAAGTAGTTTGTTTTCGGGTGGTGAGGTTCTGGAAAGTCGATGTCACAGGCAGATTGTCCCCAGCGGACAACTCGGCAAAGTCTATCTGTACCAGTTGTAGAGCCAGGGCGAAAGGAGTGCATATTCTGTCAGAAATTTCAGCTGGGAAAGAAGCACAAGTATCAGAAAACTTCGCAGTGCCAGTCACACAACGCTGCCCAGAAAGTGCTAGACGCAGCTAAGTTGCGGAAAGACGAGGCTATTGTAATAGATATTGGTTCTCAGTCTTGCCTCATAGCACGTGAAGTTCACTACCATCGGCACTGCTTCCGAGAGTACCGTGACCAGACTATTGGAGGTCGAGGATCCTGGTGACGACCCTCAGGGAATTGGTGGACAGGCTCCTTCGGAGGAACAAGTAGTTGCCCAGTTTCTTGAGGTCGTGCGTCAAGAATTGTTTGACAATTCAGCACTGCTGACCTCTGCTGATCTCCAGTCCATCTTCCAGACCTGCTGTAACAAGGAAAGTGGCAACTTCTGCACTCAGGTCAGAAATCGAAAACTGAAGAGCATCATTTTGAAAGAGTTTGATGGCCAGCTCGCTGCAACGCCCCTGAATTGTTGTGTGCTGTTAGCTCGACTGACAACCGTTTATCAAACAGTTTGCACTGCTGAAGGAGGAAGTTGCAGAAGATGAACCCCTAATGCCCGCCGATCCTTATCGCAGTGAGTCTGGGGAGGAGTCTGAGGATGAGTCTGCCAAAGTGGAGAGTAGCCATGTCTGGACCAATGAGTGTGAGGAATGGAGAGTCTTACATCATGCAGCAAACATCCTCCGCCAATCCATCGAGCACCATGTCAAGTCCACGAAGCAAGAACTGAGCGGTGCACGGCTGTCTCCTGAGGATAGCGCGCGATTGATTCCTGACAAGCTCTTTAATTTTCTTGCATGGACCCTGGACAAGGATGCCGAATTCTCGACGTGCCGCTTGCCGTCTCTTGAGAGTGTTCTGCAACGCCGTATCCATGCCATCTGCCAGGATCTTATGTTTTGCGGCACTGGTTACCGCACTCCGAAACACATTGTGCTGGGCATGGCAATCCATCACCTGTGCCGCAGTAAGCAGATAGTTACCATGTTGAATCGTCTTGGCTATTGCTGTAGCTACAGCCAGGTACTGGAGCTGGAGACTTGCTTGACAGAGTCTTTTACACGCCATCAGCACAATCAGTCTTTCTTGCCTGCCGCCATCGACACTCGCAAGCCGTACCATTTCGTGTGAGATAACAATGACCCTTGCGAGGAGACACTGAGTGGACTTGCGACTACGCACTGTACAAATGGTATCGTTGTACAGCCTTCTATGCAGGATGAATCGGTAGCAAGTGAAGCGACTTCCATCTCTCTGCCTACACTGTCAACGTCGAAGCGAAAGCGCTCATTGAAAATGGTCCCGGAGATTCAGCCTGTGTTTGCAATGCCTGCAAGACAAAATCCACCTCCCATCATACGCCTATGCTGCTGACACCCGCTCTGGTGCTGCATTGATGGAATTTGTCTGGAAGCTCTCCCGGTTCTGCCCAGATGGACAGATCAGCAAGCCTCGTGCAGTCATTGAGATTGGAGCTGCAGCTGATGGCAAGTCTCAGAGCATACCCGCGTGGACAGCATTCAATTATCTCGCGACGAAGAACAATGTGCCTTCTAAGTCGGAGATTGGTTACTGTCCGGTGATCAATGCATCGCCAACATAGAACCTCACTTTCTATACCCTACTATGCCGCTCCATTACTATGGCAAGGCAGGCTGATCTTCCATTCACGATGGTAGTTCTGGATCAAGCAATTTATGCCAAGGCTGTCGACATCGTGTTGCAGAGACCCCAAGAATTCCGCTCTGTGGTTCTCCGGAGTCGACTTGAAGTCAAACTTGATGACAGCATCTGTAATGTCCATGCTCTTATACACATTATTATCGATGAAATATATTATGTCATGTTCTTGTGAGCCATCGAAACTGGCCTTCTGTCTACTTTAATGCGCATGCCTGCTGGAATCGTAACCAATGTGCATGTACAGTGCGTATCGGTTATAGCGTGGTCGTGTAAAAGAATATACTGCATACAAGAATGAACCCTCATGTTTTCATAATCATAACATGGATTTCAAGTGCACATTTATTCTTACAAGCAATTTTATCCCATAGTAGAATATATCGGTCCTAAGAATGGACTTTGTGTAGCGAAACATGCCAGATTAGTACAAAGTGTATCGCCTGTAGTAATAACATCTGTCCAATTCCGTTCTGATGTGACTCTCGTTGCGTCGTAGTGCTACAGATTCAACTGTTGTGGCCATGTAACTCAATTTTTGCATAGCCACATGTAAGCTTATGGGACTATGACCAGCCACATGCACAGAAGTACTGCGTTGCATGTACGATGATCTTCCTGCCCCTGCGGACATGCATGACATATGCCACACTTGATTTATCATGTGTAAGAAATATCGGAAATAAGAATAGAAAGTCGTTTTTCAAACACCCACGCTATAACCGATACCTACTGTACATGCTTTGAACATACTTATGACCGACTTGCTGTGCTGGAAGGCATGATTGTACATGTACAAGTACCCTGTGGAATAAAGTATGCTTTATCTCTGCGTGTGGTGAAATAGTCAGCTGCTTCCTTCATACCGGTACACTGTATTCTGATTTGATACATGTACTGTATACAATGCTGTAGTACATGTACATGTACATGACTCTATAATTATGACTATTCGCATTAGGGGTGAAACAATTATACCGAATACTCGAGTACTCGCTCGGTTTTTTCAGAAATAATCGTACTCGGAATAAATCAGAGTACTCGTTCATACGTGGTACATGCATTTACCACAGAAATCTGCAGTTTCAGAGCAGCATTCGGCAGATATTGACGTGCAGACTGGTGGTGAACATTTGTTCACGAGTAGAGAGAGCCCAAATGACCCAGCAACCAATATACCAGAGAAAAATGACTGCCACTCGGTTCAATCAGGGTCGTATCATGTGATTTTAAGGCCCTCGGTGTGCAATTTTTAGGAGATGAAGAATACTCGAATACTCGAATATTCGATCGGAGAAAATCAGAGTACTCGAACTCGGGATCTCAATGCCAACTTTCACCCCTAATTCGCATTGATACAATAGAGTGCACGATGTGCATGATACTCCATGTAAAGTATGTTTTACTAGTAGTAGTGCCAGTCGACACGAATACATACATAGTATGTACCCCTCAACAAATTTGGAGCTTCTGTGGAAGAAAATAACATGAAAAACACGCTGTTGCCATACTGTTGCTATGCGGTTGCTATGGCAACCCATGGGAAACTTTCAAATGCCAATTCCACACCGTTCCATCCCGATTCCAGGGGTGAAAAATATATCAGGGGACTCTACACGACTAGGGCTACAAGATAAAGTACATTTTTTGTTGTGCGCTCTCAGTGGAAACGAAACTTCACATTTCTCAACCCTGGCCCCCGTACTAAAAGGGAAGCTTTGCGAAAACGAATTGTACAAGCCGAAAGCCAAACTCCTACAGTACTCCTCATGCATGACATTGTGATGGACTAGTTGACTACAAAACAAGTTGTTTCACACGATGTACAGTAAGTATCGTTTATAAAGTGACCGGATATAATGATATACCGGTTATAGTGATAGAACACGTCAAAATCAAAATCAAATCAGAAAAAATACAGCTAAAATATCACTATATACACTATTATCGGCTATACCGATATATCGCTTATTGTGATGGACTTCAGGAAGCAAACCATATCAAATGTACAGGAAAATATCGCATATAATGATCAAGAGTGATGATCACACATGTCCGTTTCTGGCTGTGCTACCCCTCGCAATGTGCTCCCTTTGTATGCTCTTGTCCGTTTCTGTATGCACATGTCCTTTTCTGGCTGCGCTACCCCTCGCTCCCTTTGTATGGTCTTGTCCTTTTCTGTATCTTTCTGCATGCTCTTGTCCGTTTCTGGCTGTGTTGCCTCTCACGATGATGTTGCCAACTCACGTACACAGCCACTCATGTCTATTTCTGGCTCTACGCAACTCGTTGGACACCGAGTAGATCTACGTGAGTACGGATCCAGCTCAGGCTTTTTTTTGGAGAACACGCTGAAGAAGCAGCCATGCCACATGATGTATCGAAGTTCTAGTACAGTACTCGTACAGTCTGTACTCGTACTGCACTGCCATGCACTGCTCTGTGTCATGCACCGGTACACAGTCCGCGGAGCATGCATGCACTTTCAGCATGCTTTTTCCAGCGTGTACGCATCATTTCATGTGCAGTCATGTGCCATGTGTCGGTCAAACATGCAAATCGGCTATAGTGATGCACCGGATATAGTGATAAATTTTCGAAAATCAAAGGGGCACGTTATATCCGATATTTACTGTACGTTTCGCCGTATGGTTCGTGACGGCTCATCAGGTGTGCAATATGAAACTCGGATGTTGAGCCATAAATAAATTGTTTTGTAGTCAACTAGTCCATCACAATGTCATGCATGAGGAGTACTGTAGGAGTTTGGCTTTCGGCTTGTACAATTCGTTTTCGCAAAGCTTCCCTTTCTTTACTTATCCTTGATATTTATGACCCACCCAAGTTGGGTGGTGTGCTGCTTTGCTGCTTCGAATTGTAGTTAGACCGCTTTGTCAAATATCGTACTGGTCTCGTCATCGTCCAGTAACAATCGACATTCTTTGTTCCGTTGGGACTGTAGCTTTTGCTCGTTTTCGTTGCGCTTGCCTTCCCCTCTTTTGCCTTCCCCTCTTTGGTCTTTCCATAACCTTGAACCTTCCAAGTTGGAAGGCTGTCGGTTAGCGCTACGGAGATGTGTTGAAGCTAGGTGTCAGGACGTCGAATGTTTCAGTACTCTGTCAGTTTTGTGCCTAGTTATTGCACTTTCTGACTGTATAAAGTATCATGTTACAGTGATGGAGAGTTACTCTTAACTCGTATCCATATGTCCTTTTCTCTTCTACATATATTGCTTCAGCAAGGGATATAATGCTCTTGGTTTAGGACAAAAATGGAAGAAAGTCTGCACATTGTCAAACTTCCAGGAAGTTATGCTTATCGTTGATCTGCATCTGAAGCTGCCACCTTATCTCTCACGAGCTCCACCACTTCTTAGCACTATAAGACATGATCGCTTCTCCATTGATTGTTCTCCATTCCAACTTTGATGCAGGGTTGTGGTAGAATAGTCGGTGTATCAAATCTTTCCCTAAATATCCATGTAGTGAGAGATGAAACCATTATTGCAGGTAGTCACTCATTGTTGGGATGAAGTTAATCTTGGCAAATAGTATTCCTGCCTGCAGACAAGCTGTCACTGCGTCCACTCTGTTAATAATGTCTTCATCTGAAACACCAGACGTGAGGCCAGCTCCTGAGATCCGATCTCACATGGAGAGCCCTCGCATTTGCGGAAATCCTGAAATCACGTGGTCAGAAGTTAATTTGCCACTCTACATCCTCGTCTTGTGCTCTCATCTTCTCCTCGAGATGGTGTGTACCGTGTAGACGTACATATATGGCTTGCCACAATACTCTTCCTTTGTCTGATAGCATTTGACTGTAGGCCTGGCATTACTACCGTCCACAACTAACTGTACGTGCTTCATCAGGAAAGTAAGACAGGCGCTGCTGAGCAATCAACTTGGTACTAAGTCAATGAGAAATTCTAGTTCTTTTCGAGCCTCCTGAGCTGGACTCGGCAAAGGCAGTTCTTTTGGAACGAGGTATTTCTGTTTTTAGGCGCTCCTTCATCCTGGTCCAAATTTAGCAGTGCATCAGTGTCTACTTCAGTATCGCTAGAGATGCTATCGCCAGAGCCTCTGGCACAACTAGAAAACTCTGCTTCGTCTGTTTGGTATTCACTTCACGTATGTCTCCTCCATAGCTCTCCATTATTCTAAAAGTAAAAGAAACCTATGGTTGATAAATATGGATTGGTGGTAAAGACACACCTGGCAATATCGCGGTAAACACACGCCTGCCCGCACACGCTCTCTAAGCTGCAAAGTTCTAGCACAGAGCTCTCCTTCTCACCACCACCACCATCAGTTCGCGCCTGGCGCCTAGTCCATACATGGTTGGCGGTATCCGACATAGCAGGCTGGTACATCTAGTAGCGCATGGCACTTAGAAGATGACACAGCAACGGCATAGCTCGATTGCGACGTACGTTTCGTCCCCGCTGGACTCATCAGGCAATCTTCTTCTTGGATGTCTTCATACGGAGCTTGACTCGGGAGAATGAAGTTGAAGACACCACTGCAGCTGTACTTATGGTTGATAAATATGGTGGTAAAGACACACCTGGCAATATGGCGGTAAACACACGCCTGCCCACACACGCTCTCTAAGCTGCAATGGTGGTGGTGGTGAGAAGGAGAGCTCTGTGCTAGAACTTTGCTATGGGACCAGGCTGAACCTAGAAGGCGCCGACAAGTTTTTCACTCCAAAGGCAGCTATACTGATGGCACTTAGGTCTTTTTCCCTCCCCCAGGGGACCAACCACGGTCAGTTTTTTTTGTTGTGAGCTGCCTTTGGAGTGAAAAACTTGTCGGCGCCTTCTAGGTTCAGCCTGGTCCCATACCTCAGTGGTTAGAGCATTATTATTATTATTATTATTATTATTATTATTATTATTATTGTAGAAGAGAAAAGGACATATGGATACGAGTTAAGAGTAACTCTCCATCACTGTAACATGATACTTTATACAGTCAGAAAGTGCAATAACTAGGCACTTGCACTTTCTGACTGTATAAAGTCCTTTTCTCTTCTACATTTATTTATGGCTCAACATCCGAGTTTCATATTATTATTATTATTATTATTATTATTATGAAATGACCCAAAGGCAATGTGCCTATCGAGGGGTTCATTTGATTGAAAGAACAGTAGATGTAGATGTATGTACAAAGACAAGTAGGGATTGATGAGGAGAGAAATAGGGAAAATCAACTGCAAGGTGGCGGAATTCCGTTGATTGCATAAGCATGGTCAGATGTAAATTTCCTGAGTATTGACTTCGTACCTGGTCAGTATAGGAAATAAAACCTCGTAAAAGACCTCGGCTTCGCCTCGGTCTTTTACTCAGCTTTTATTTCCTATTGACCTCTTATCCCATGGTACGAAATGATTTGGGCCATTTCAGCCAATCAGCGACCGTTCTGAGCGGGGGTTGAGCGATATACCCCGCCGGGGTCAATAATATACCCCGCTGGGGTCACAATCGTGCGAATATTCCCCGGGTCACGCCAATAAAGGAGATTTTAGTGCTGGTCACGCTCTATTTGGGACAGTTATTATTATTATTATTTTGCTTGTTTGCGTTGGCATCAACCTGCATAAAGCAGGTATATAGCCTTCGCTTAAGCTGCCGTAAAAAAGAAAGCTCATCCTAAGCGAGAGGGCTAGAGGGAAATATAACGATAACGAGATACAGAATACAAAGAAATCCAATGAGTTCAACGTACAATTCAAAACAAGAAAGAAAGGAAAGAAAAACAGAGCCGAATCTACCGATTGATCCATCAATCGACAAAGGGGACTAATGGGGCTGTTAAGTGATGACGTCACAGTTCCTTCGATACGGATAACAACGATCCCACTGGGGACAAACAAAAGTAGCGTCGTCTCCACCGAACCAGTTGTCAGTGGCAACATATATAATCGTGTACATTTCTTCGTTTCTTCTTTGCTGTTTTCAGTGAGTGTTTTGTTTTCTCTTTGTCCTTGATCTCGACGATGTTGTCGTGCTCACCTTACTGAGACGTCTCTTGTGACTGTAGCCAGTGTCACGGAGGATTTTATTGGCGTGACAAGGTAGATCGCCGAGATCGAGCGTGAAAAACGCTCTGCATTAGTAGCTCCTGTAGAATGTTTTCTGGGTTGGCGTACCCATGGTCAACAAGGCCAAGGTGCAAGACAGCATAAGAGATCGTGTAAACGATGTGAACTCCAAAAGGTAAGCTCCTGAACAAGTGGAAAGATATGGGTATTTACAAACTCTCTCTTCATCCATCGATTGCCGCTATGCATTGCATTTTGTCTTCACAGATAATCTGGCCAAATTTATTGTAACTAGAGATTGCAATCGTGCTTGGGGCCCATCCCAATGCCATCACATGGCTGTGGTGACTAGTGTATATCTGGGAGAATTTTTCCTCGACTGATACGGAGTGCAGGTGGATCGATTATGAGAAATGCGAACATGTGAAGTAAGTAATTAGTTGTGTCGAAGAAATGTGCAATAAAATAAAATTTACTTTACACTCAAACACACACTGTACATGTACATGTAACATCATGATAATGATTCCATCTTCATTGTCCCGCAACTGGTACACCATAAGCACCGAATACATGGTGTGTGTGCGCGCGCGCAAGCGAGCGCATGTACATGCACACACTCTCATGCGTGGCCGAGTCGTCCAGATGAACAGACCATGCATTTGCACGAGGTGTCATTGGAACGCTGTACTTTATGACTTTATTCCAAAAGAGTATGTCTTGCCCCTGACGAATGGAGTTGTGTCTGTGCTCAGCGGGTATCGGGCTATGACGCAACACTGCAATCAGCGCTGCAATTAAAAGAGCACTGCATGGATTATTTTGACTGGCTTCCTTTGCGTTTACTTGGTTGAGCCCGTGGTTTCATTTCGGTGTTCTGTCATGATTGGCCTCTGGAAATAATCAGAGTGGATGTCATTTTGCCATAAATGTGTGCCTTGTGCGACAGGTTCAAGGCTAGATGCACTTCACATTCGGCGTGCGATCTCAGCGTCTGAAAGCTGATGAAGTCTTGGTTGGATGATTATTCAAGCCTGATACTACTCGACACACCAATGTTCATGTCAATGTAATTTTTTCAGAGCTGCACTATTCACGTGTTGATGCTTACTTCGGTGTTAGCGTGTTTCCCCCGGATTGTTTCTATCATCATGATCGTGTGTTCTTGGGCTGAGCGAGCACATGCACAAGTGTGCAGCTATAACCCTGTGTATCTTTGGTTACACTTTGTTCTGCAATGCATGTACCTTGTAACATTATGTGCTTGCACTGCTTTGTCTGGCCTGCGAATTTCAGGACTATTCAGTGCATTAGACCCAGGTTTGTTTGGTTGCCGGATGATCTCTTGTTGCGTCGCTCTGTATTTGTATTCATCAATTTTTGGGCTTGAGAACTGAGCTGTTGTGTGGTTCCCAATATGAAAAATCATGCTGGTGCTCTGTGTTTCGATTATCGACTGTCGGAGCAGTCATGCATTTATTAGCAAAACGGTCAATACTGTAGTCTTTTCACGTGTTTGTCTTTTTTTGTGTTTTCGCTGGGGGTATTAGCGGGAACGTTGCACACAGAACGGCAGTGTTGCATCACTGGACGACCCTGCCTCTGCATCTGACTTAATTTCCGCAGGATCTGGTGCAGTTACACCAGACAGCCACTTCCTGTAAACACGCAAACAGCAAAAGAAGAGATCCCGCAAATCAGGAAAAACCATTGCGGAAAATATAGAGTAGATCATACAACATTCAATAATCTGGAGTAATTACAGTGAGACAAACACTTCAAACAGTGCTCTCTCTCTCTGTCTCCATCCTTCCAAAAATACCCTATGACAATTCCCTAGAATTATTTTATTTTATATTCTTAGGACATCATTCTGAACATAATAAATTCTTCCATGGGTCTTCAATCACCACGGAGGGCGAAAATATATTATCTAAGTCATGCAGTTTACGGGAGGTGCGAGCTGTCATGGATGTAGAGGCTGATATTGTGCCAGCGTGAGGGCAGAGACAGAAAGAAGACACTGATTTCTTGCTCACCTACATGTATATATAATCGAATCCACAAGGAGCGCTCATACTTTGATCCATCAGGACGCGAAACATCTTCAAAGCACTCTCAAACACGGATTTTTACTGTGGGCAGCCAATTTCACAGCCATAATGAAGACACTCGACGACTACAGGAGTTTTGTAGAGGAAAGAACAAAGAGTAAAGAGCGACAACGATCGCTTGAAGAAAAAGCAAAGAAAAACTGCTGTCTCTCCAGTCATTTAGATGCTGTTGCCCTTGACATCTGATTCCATCCAGAGGACGCGACTTTTGTTTGTCCCCAGTGCTCTCCGTTGCTATGCGTATCGAAGGAGCCGTGACGTCACACTTAACAGCCCCATCCGTTAATGTTGCAAAGTAGAAGCTGATTATAGTTGCAGATCTCCAGGCCAGGGCCAGCATATTGCCGATTCTGGATAGCATTTGATGTGGTAATTATTATAATGTTTGATAAAATTGTTAGAGTATCTAGTATCTAGAGTATCTAGTGTAATTGTGTAGCGTTGGCACGCTAGTAACTTACACAGCTGCAGCGTGTCTTTCAATGTATTGGTCACGCGTGTTACACCGCACCCGTACCCCGCACTTGCAACTCTGTACCGTGCTTGCAGATCCATGACATGGATAGTAACTAGTCTCACTGCGTTCAATGTTTCATATTGACCTTAGAAATATTAGTCTAGACCTTTTGCTGCACTTTCAACCACCTCTCTTACGCCCATTGCCCACACTGCTATTCAGCTCCTTCTTCTGCATAGAATCAAATGGCACTCCTTGTGCAATGACTGTAGCCCACACAACATACTTTGACCTTTCTTCTTCTCTCTGCTGAGCCTTTGCCGTGACCATTGCTGTTGCAGCACGTATGCTGTCTGCCTATAAAAGCTGCTGTTCACAATGCTCTATACGCCAGTTAGAAACTACAGTTAGAAAGGCCAGTTAGAAAGGCCAGTTAGAGATACCAGTTAGAACCTTCTTTATGTCAGTTTTAGAGTTAGAGTCAGAGTTAATGTTTACAATGTAGTCTTCCGTTTAGTTCAGTAATACTTTTAAAGCAGTGTGTTCACTGAGACCCGTCTGCATTTGCCTCAGAGAGAGAGAGACTGCGGCCCGCTACAATTGTATCCGTTATTATTGTTAAAGGTATCTAGTGTAATTGTATAACTTCAGCCATTACACACAGCACACATTAGTTCCTTCCACTTTCGACAATCCTGGGCGAGCTGCCTCAGTGCAACTAGATCCTCGTGTGATGTGAGGGAGTTTGTGGATCTGGAATTTTTCAGGTCGTTGTTGATGGATCGCGGGAGGGTTGTTCTCGGGCGGCCTCGGAACCCTGAGCTTCCTGGCTGAAAGTATGCTGACATAGCCTGCTGGACCGGGGATGAGGTGTCTAGTCGGAGCATGTGGCCAAGCAGTCTCCACCTAGCAGACTGGATGATTCTGCTGAGTGGCTTGGAGCCAGTGCGCTTGTACAGTGCTTTGGGACAGTACATGGGATAAATGGATTACACCGTTCGTACTCTGTGTATATACCGTGTCCCTTATTATTTTACCTCGTGCTAATTCACTCGTGAAAATATTCGGCGGTATACCCCTCGTAGACCTACTCATGGGATAATCCATACGTACTCAGTCAATATTAGATACATTATTATCAAGAGTGCATAAACAAAAACTGTTTATGGACTTACTAGTATACAAAAGAGAAAGACCAAGGAACTACAAGTTACGCTATAATGTCCACTAACACTACCAGTTACTAAACAATCAGCTCATGGGATAAAATTGCACGACACTGACCGACGGTACTGACGTTCTACAACTAACTGGCTAACAGCTCTAGCACATCTTGGATACGCACTCCAACAGCCTTCCAACTTGGAAGGTTCTAAGTTATAGAAATAACATAATAATCAGGTTCGGCCTCATTTCCTCTGTGCTGCGCTGATGAGTTCACAAAGAACGAAACAGCATGCTGTCCGCAGATTGAGTATTTTCGCTCCTGCTCTTGTAGTAGTTGAGCACTCTCATGTGGGGTAGTGCCTTTGCTGTTTGCATTACGCAGAGCTAAATGACTTGTCAGTTTGAGCACTCTGGCAAGGTACGTTCGGGCCTGATTGGAAATTTTTATTTCCATTGCTATCAGGTTCGGCCTCATTTCCTCTGTGCTGCGCTGATGAGTTCACAAAGAACGAAACAGCGTGCTGTCCGCAGATTGAGAAATAACATAATTGTATAATTAAACCTCGGCTCTCCATCTGTGTTTATGGACTCTTGATATGATATCTCAGACCAAGACTACATAACCCCCCATGTACTCTTGCTCAGACTATACACTCGGTTCCTTGTTATAAGTTTTTTTTTTTTTTTTTTTTTTTTTTACTACGTTCACATAACCAGCTCGAAAAGAATAAGGAAAGACAATGGTACGGAGACTAGGACAAATGTGACAACTAATGAGCAGGCGCTGCACCGAGACGCAGCAGTGATGGTGGGGCATTGATGACTCTGCCGACCTGAGGTCTCGGCGTCACGGCCAAAAACACGCACCAAAAACAATGAAAAAAGAAGAAGATAGAGCTGTACAGGTGAGAAAGATGCAAAAACCCAAGGCTTAACACGAGCGATTGTGGGGGAGAAACTGTCTTAGCGTCATACTATTCATAGGGAATCGACTGCCCAGAGCCAGTTTGTGCTGCGAAGATGGCGGTAAACATTCGTTTTGAATGATTGCATTCTCTTGCTGTGGGGAGGCTGGGATAGGAGAGCTGCAGGGAGGGAGTTCCAATCGCTGATGCTGCAGTGTGGGAACGAGCGCTTCAGTGCCAGCGGGGCAGATGCAGGCAGCTGGTGTTGGAGCTGGTGGTCATGGCCACTGACAGCACCGTGCTCGCTGCGAGTTCTGGGGTTGGTAGAGATGATGTGGCGCGGTGGCAACACAGAGAGCAGCTGCGGAGGACCAGGCAAGTAGTGCAGCTTGTACAGGCAGGCAAGCGAGGCAACAGTGCGGCGGATGGCCAGGCTGGGTAGGTGTGCCCCAGGGCCGATAGCATGAGTAAAGAATAGGTATCTAATATTGACAGAGTACGAGGTCAATATGAAATAAAAGCCGAGTAAAAGACCGAGGCGAAGCCGAGGTCTTTTACGAGGTTTTTATTTCCTGCGTGCACATGCTACGAGATTGAGTTTAATAATAAAATTCCTATACTATACTGACCAAGTACGAAGTCAATATTAGATTTACCACGACAAACAGTCCGTATTTCAAATTCCAGAACGATAACCTCATGAATCCCGGTTTTATGATTGCACAACCGTTGCACCATCACCTACTCATGCAGTGACAATGCTGCACTAGGCACCGTTCAACTGCGCAACCCCTAGGCAGTCAAATAAGCAGTCAATATACAATGTAGCCCTAAGGAGTGAAATATGCAGGAATATTTGACTGCTTAGGTATGGCAAAAATCTATGTGAGTCAATACCAAGGGAGTGATACTATTATAACAAGGAACCGAGTGTATATGTATAGATTATAGACCGGTTAGGAGGTCTATACAGGATATATAGACCGAGTAAAAGACCGAAGTCCCCCGAGGTCCCTTTGTTATAATATATTTATACCTCTCCATATTCACCGTGTGTGACCTCCTAATGGCTTGTTCATCGCCGACAACTACTGCTAATTTACCTTAGGGCCCGGTCACACATGCACTCGAAAGTAGCGTATACGCTGAAGCGAGGTCGCAGGAGCGAAAAATGGCATGGCAACGGCGAAAAGCGGAACTTCCGCTTCTATTCAGCGGAAACTCCAATCCGCTTCCTCCAAAATTTTCGAAGCGAGACTGTCGCTTCTGCGGATTCGCTTCAGCGGAAAACACCACGGTCTACTGTATATGGCCTTGCTACGAGAAATTTGTCTGCGTATGATGTCCATGCAACAAAAATGCGTGCAAGATTTAGAAAAGCGATCCTGTCAGCTTTTCTATTATTGTGTTCACATGGCAGAAAAAACGACATCGCTATGCTACGTAAGTTTCTACGTAAGGTGCTCGGTATTTCACTTAGGCTACGTAATATTCTGCGTAAGGTGCTCGGTATTATATTTCAGAATGCTCTGTCTCCATATCAACGTGTTTGGCCTAATTCTCTAACTTGACAGCTAGTTTGTAGTGTATTTTACATGTTTTATGTGAATTTTGTGTTTTATTTTGTGCGCATGCCCTTTGGCATCTTGGAAAGCGCACATTTTTTTGTTGTCGAAACTGTCCGTTCCACACTTGCTCTTCGGCCTTTTTTCTAGCTCGCCTTGAGTGACGGCTGCGTTTTTGTACGTCTTGTACCTTTTCAGTTTTGAAACATTTCTTAGTCTTTGTACTTCTTCTAGTTATGGATACTGGTATGGAGACGTCGTCTACACCGTCCAGCGAGATGGTTGGAATCCTGGAAAATATCCAAGCCAGCATGCAAAGCATTGCTGATCGTGTAACGAGAATCGAGGATAGTCAAAGACAAAATCCTTCGACTGTCTCATTCCTCGGCACGTCCACACCATACAAGGAGCAAAGCTCCAAGTCATGGCCGGATGATAGCAGTGTGATGGAGGAAATGGAGAAAGAGACGGAAGAGTTGGACTCCAAAGGGGTCAAACTTTTTCCTGTGTCTGATTCAACTATGGGTTTGTTGAAGTCGAGTTTTTGTTCCGCCTTGCCGAATCCGAGCAGGCGACAAATTCGTGACAAGTTTGGTGCCCCAAACTGTCCGCACTCGGCTTGTCCTGGACTTGACAAAGTCATGAAGTCCAGGATGTCCAATGAGACAAAGTCTCGAGACAAACAATTGGCGCGCCTGCAAAGCTTGGGCCTGGACGCCGTTGGTCCCCTAACTCGAGTGTTGGAGGGAGCAGAGAGTGGGGATATCTCTGCTTGCGAGATATTGGAGGCTGTACAGTCAGCAGTAAAACTCCTCGGGAATTTTTCGGCCCAATGTAATCGGGAACGCCGTCAAATTGCCCTCTCTAGTCTGAACCCCCGCATTGCGGATATGGCTGAGGATGACTCCATTTTTACCGAAGCCCGTCAACATTTGTTTGGCGACGGCTTTTACAAGAAGGCGAAGGAGCGTGATGACGAGATGCGGGTGCTGAACAGCGTTGCAGCCAGCAAGACCCATACCCAGTCAGCTCCTGCCAAGAAACCGAGCGGTTTCAAGAGCCACCAGCCGGTTTTTCACCGGGACTCCCGCAATTCCCGTGGAGGATTCAGGGGACGAGGACGGTACCAGCCTTACGCAGGCAATTCGAGCTTCAGCCACGGCAGCAGCAAGAAGTCCTCGGACTCTGCCAAGTGACATCCAGCTCCAACAAGTCCAAGTCCAGCACACGAGCATCAGCGGGACCAGAAGTGCCTCCTCATGAATCATTTGAAAGAAATAAAATTTCTTCCAAATATGTCTCAATCTCCGCTTATGGTGTGCCTGAAGGACTTGGGTTTTGTGGACATGGCTCAAAGCATAGCCTTACAGAGTCCTCCCCCTGCAGGGAAGATACAACTTTTCATTCAAAATTGGAAAGTTCTCACATCCGACCGTTGGGTACAGGATTGTGTGCAAGGGTATGCAATAGATTGGATTGCTCAACCCCATCAAGTGAAACCGCCCCACGAAATAGTCTTTTCCGGGGAAGAGATGAACTGTCTTTCACTAGAAGTGCAAAAGATGGTAGAGAAACATGCTGTTACGGAAGTACAGATGAAGAAGCAAGAGAAAGAATTCATTTCTCAGTTGTTTGCAGTCCCGAAGAAGGACGGGGGTGTGAGACCAATAATAAATCTGAAGAGTCTCAACACCTTTGTGAGGAAAGTTTCCTTCAAGATGGAAGGAATTCACACTCTCA
Organism: Sycon ciliatum; assembly: GCF_964019385.1. Classification (NCBI taxonomy): domain Eukaryota; kingdom Metazoa; phylum Porifera; class Calcarea; order Leucosolenida; family Sycettidae; genus Sycon; species Sycon ciliatum. The sequence goes on from NC_088647.1 coordinate 32,202,606, forward strand.
AAGACCTGCTAAAGCAGGGCGACTGGATGACGAAAGTCGATCTAAAGGACGCTTACTTTGCGATCCCGATAACGCCGGAACACACATCCTACCTGAAATTTCAGTGGATGGGAAAGACGTACCGGTTCAACTGCCTACCTTTCGGTCTGTCGTCGGCTCCATGGGTCTTTACCAAGACCACGAAGCCAATAATGGTTTTTCTCAGGACACTCGGACTGAGAGTAATCATCTACATAGACGATATTCTGATTCTGGCAGAAAGCGAAGAGAAAGCTCGTCAACACACAATGTGCCTGATCTTTCTACTCGAAAACTTGGGTTTCACAGTAAACCAAACCAAATCCCAAGTGATTCCAACCCAGGAGACAGAATTCCTCGGGTTGACAGTGAACTCCGCAACGATGGAGCTGAAGTTACCCTCAGACAAGATCAAGAAGATCAAGTCCGAGGCGAAAAGTCTACTGCAAGCAGATGCCTTGACGGCGTTGGCAGTTTCCAGATTTCTGGGCAAACTGAACCATGCGGCCCAAGCAATCGCTGCGGCACCATTGTTTTACAGACACCTGCAGAGGTGTCTACAAGTGTCTCTCGAGGAGGGGAATCAAGAGTACTCCCATCCTTGCCATCTGTCACCAGATGCCAGAGAGGAACTGACATGGTGGACGGATCACCTGTCTCACAAGAACGGGAAACAACTCCTGTTGGCGAAGCCGGACATGGTGATAGAGACAGATGCATCCACAATAGGCTGGGGAGCATCTTTCAACAATGTTCGAACAGGCGGACCATGGTCCCCACAGGAACGACACATGCACATCAACTGCCTGGAATTACTGGCGGCATCCCTTGCGATCAAGAGCTATGCCAAGGATGCTACAGATGTTGTGATCCATCTAAAGATGGACAACACGACTGCCCTGACTTACATCAACAAACTGGGAGGAACCGTATCACCGGAACTCAACCGGTTGACGAAAGAGCTCTGGGTGTGGTGCTTTCAGAGGAATATCACTCTCAAAGCCTCTCATCTCGCGGGTTCGTTGAATGTGATTGCCGACGAGGAATCCCGAGTGATGAAAGACAGATCGGACTGGATGCTATGCCCGAAAATCTTTCAAAGGATAAACTCGAGATTCGGCCCACTGGATGTGGACCTCTTTGCCTCTCGACTGTCCCATCAACTCCCACAGTATGTGAGTTGGAGACCCGACCCAGTAGCAATAGCCACAGATGCCTTCACAATGAACTGGAAAGTTTCGAACGGCTATGCCAACCCACCTTGGAACTTGATAGGCAAAGTCCTGCAACAAGTCCAACAACAGAATGCAGAGATTGTGCTTGTGGCACCGGTATGGCCGGGCCAAGTGTGGTACCCAATGCTATTGGACATGCTGATCCAAGAGCCTTGCCTCATAACGAGCTCCAGAAGCCCGATCCAACCAACTCACCCAGTCAACGAACCGGAGATAAACCCACCCCTAGCCGTGTGGAATATCTCAGGTCAAGATACTCAGCAGAGAACCTTTCGGGAGAGGCTTCAAAACTTCTCCTCGCATCTTGGAGACAGAAGTCTGCAAAAACTTATGATTCCCTCTTTAAGAAATGGGCATGCTGGTGTGTCGAAAGGGACATTGATCCCATTTCGGGAGATATAGCCGGCGTGGTTAACTTCTTGGCTTCTCTTTATCAGAATAAGTACCAGTATAGGTCCTTGTGTAATTATCGATCTGCAATATCATCTATCCACGACAAAGTTGATGGATACGAAGTGGGATCACACCCAATGGTAAGCAGACTACTGAAGGGCGTCTTCCATGAAAGACCACCCCAACCTAGGTACTCCTCAACGTGGGACGTATCAAAGGTCACAACATACCTGGTCTCACTAGGTCAGAACGAGCAAATGTCCCTCCAGGATATAACGTTCAAAATCACGATGCTGTTGGCCCTCACTAGGCCATCGAGATCGGTGGATCTTGTGAACCTTGATATAAGGTTCAGGCAGTTTAGCCCGGAGGGCGTAACATTTCACCCGACAAAACTGGCAAAGCAGTCCAGGCAGAACAAGAAGATTACAGAGTTCTTCTTCCCAGCATTTAAGGACAATGCACTACTGTGTCCTGTGCAAACATTGAAGGACTACGAAAGTAGGACCTTGGCGAATCGAGCTGATGATGAAAAGCAAGCTCAACTCCTGATTGCTACAATACAACCCTACAAAGCGGTGTCATCATCGACCGTAGCCAGATGGATTAAAACAGTTCTGGCGAAGGCCGGAATCGATACGGATATCTTCAAAGCGCACTCGGTGCGAAGTGCTGCAACTTCAGCTGCAGCAGACGCTGGGGTCACAACGACCGATATCCTCTCTGCAGCAGATTGGAGCAGTGAGAGTATCTTCCAAAAGTTCTACTACAAGCCTCAGAAGAACAACACCTTCGGGAAGGCTGTCCTGTCTACCAAGCTGTCGACCACTGACAAGCTACAAAATCACGTTGATATGGAGACAGAGCATTCTGAAATATAATTACAGAATGGCTCAGACCACGCAGTGGTCGCCAGCTATTCTGGATTATATGAAGAATGTGATGTCGAACATATCAACGTCCCTTCCCTCCCACCCGTCTACGTTGATATTGGGATAATGCACTTGTTAGAGGCTCGCTATCAAAGGCCGAAGAGCAAGTGTGGAACGGACAGTTTCGACAACAAAAAAATGTGCGCTTTCCAAGATGCCAAAGGGCATGCGCACAAAATAAAACACAAAATTCACATAAAACATGTAAAATACACTACAAACTAGCTGTCAAGTTAGAGAATTAGGCCAAACACGTTGATATGTTCGACATCACATTCTTCATATAATCCAGAATAGCTGGCGACCACTGCGTGGTCTGAGCCATTCTGTAATTAATCTACCAACGCGTGGTAGCCGCGTGCTGTGCACGTGCACGGCAGACATTGTGTTGCAGTGCAGTCCGTTTTCGGATGTGCATGCGCGAGGAACTTTCTTCTTTGGAACTGCTTCTTGCATGAGCTGTTTCGGATATTTCGTCTCCTGGCTTATTTCGCTTTGGCTCTGCTGAGACCTCCTTTCACGGAATATTACTCAGGTGAGTCGACCAGTTCCTTTGATTCATTTGCTTGTGTTGACTCTTTCATTTACGAAAAGTGTGCTGATTTTAGGTGGATTTTAGGTGGAATACAATAAATAATGGAAAAGCTGACAGGAACTGTTTTCTAAATTTAGCTTTTCTGCTGTATTCCTTTTACGGAATACTCAATGACAGGTGATCTCTGAGTTGACCAGTTTCCTTCGATTCATTTGCTTATGCTCACCCTTTCATTTACGGAAACGTGTGCTGATTTTATTCGGATTTAGATCCATTCGTATCTCTTTGCCCTTGCCAACAGTGTGCGAAGAACGCGAGTTCACCTTCTTGACGGTAAGGCTTACATGTATGTTGTATGTTGCTGCTGAGGCTTAGATGTGTTGTCGAAATACTCATGTTAATTGTACATTGGTACGTTACAAGTAAGGCACTGGTCATGATTGCTTCCGGCATTCCGTGCTCCGATCATAGGGTAGAATCTGAATTTTGCAGTGGCATAGCATCGTTGGCATTTCCCAATCTGGGGGGGGGGGGAAGCATTGGCCGAGTATGCAAAATAAATTCGCATATCAGGGAAAATCTCCATTTAAATCTCCATTTAATTTTAATATGGAGAGGTTCATGCATTCAGTGACTTGTTTGCTTCATACGAAACAAGCCAATGGGTGCAGTCTCGTCTCTTGAAAATCTCGTACGATTGGATTTGTTTACTCGAGTCTGGGCTGTTTGATTTGTGAGTCGCGCCGGGATTGCACTGCCCCAAATAAAGTTGCGTGCCGGCAGAGCAAGAATTACGATCGGCAATCTGTTTGTAGTACCTGCAAGAATGTGCTGTACATGTATCGTATTTTCTCTGTTGTTGTTTCAATTGCCGTCATGTTCCTAAAGAAAGGTTCAGTGACTCATTTGTTTCACACAAGACGAGTCAATGGTTTGGTCTGACTTAGAATCTTTCGCTGTAGAATAAATATATTCGTGTCTCTATTGGAGAAATAATTGTATTCACTGGTTATAAAATAGGGTTAAAACAAACTCACAGAACAAAATTAATACCATCGGTCCCTTGATGTTCGTCCTAAAGAGGTTTGACTGGATATCATTCATACTCACCAAAGACATGTAACATTTTATTATTATGGAGTGCCTTGTTTATCTCTCAATACCTCCAACTATATATCCTTGCCCCTTACAATATCCTCAGGATCAGTGTAGTTGTTGGAACGAGGTGTCAGACTCAACAATGTATTTGTTTACATATTAATACATGTTTATTGTTCCTACTTTGCTGTGTTGTTTTAGACAATCGTGGACTTGTAACACTTTGAAGTCATTGAACTACATGTACTTCCAAAAGTTTTATCGACATCAACAGGATTACGATTTCAGTACAATAAGATGCAGGATGACCTTATCACGACAACCCATGACTACCATAAACACAGAATCAAGAAAAACATCTGCGGCACGCACCTGGTTACAATTCTCAAGTAAATGTGATTTAGGGTGTTATTATTATTATTATTATTATATTTATTTTACTAGGGTGTTTCCCACAGACCTATGGAAATCTGAATTTCCTGAAAGTCAAGACAATCTTATGATAGAGTCATGAAATTCTGAAACAGCAACATACCCAGAATGACCTGCGTATAAAAAAAAGTATCACCGCGTACCGCCACTACCCATATGATTCCCTGCAGAAGAACATGAATATGCAAGACTAGTGCCATTTTCTGCAAGAAAATGCTTGCACATTAATGCGTATAATACGGTATTGAATTTGATATGATGCACATGTACATGTAGAGGCGCTAGGCCATTATTTAGGGCATTCCATTGGTGACATAATTATTATCATAATATCAAGAGTGCATAAACATTTGTTTATGGACTCTTGATAATATCCTTAGCTAAAAAAAAACAAAAGAAATTATAGCAATAAAAACTGCTTTATGGCAGTTTTCTAAAAAAAAGTTATTGTGTTCTAGTCCATGGGCCCCGTCTAAAAAGTAAGAAATTAACGAAATGTGATAGCCGAAAATTAAAATTTCACACAAAACCTCACAATAATCACAGCACTTGAGGATCTTAGTTTAAAAAAAATACTGCTTTCAACACTTGTTTAGTCTGACACTTCACGGGTGACTTTTACTGCGCCAACATGCATGAATAGGAAAGAGGACCCAGAGAGGAAAAGGTCTTCTCGCTTTTCATCCTGTGTGTGATTATTGTGAGGTTTTGTGTGAAATTTTAATTTTCGGCTATCACATTTCGTTAATTTCTTACTTTTTAGACGGGGCCCATGGACTAGAACACAATAACTTTTTTTTAGAAAACTGCCATAAAGCAGTTTTTATTGCTATAATAGTCATTGACCTCGTCTATTCTCCGTACCGTATGCACCACAGTCTCATTTTCCGCCAAAGTAGGAGTTGTGCCCTGTTTGTATGTGTGACCACACACACGTGGTTTCGCTGGAGCGACACCAGGCTCACTGCCGCCGAACCTCGTCGCCGAAGCGAATCCCAGTGCATGTGTGACCGGGCCCTTAGCGGTGTATATGGAGATATATACACCACTAAGGGAGAGCATGCCTAAGTTACCCTTTGGGTAATCCTGAAATACAGATTAAAAAGATTAAAAGACTGTAAGTACATGTACATGTACTTTAAAAGTCTTTAAGGTGGCTCACACCCTCTGCGCGCGCATCGTTTGAAAAGTGTAGATTTTCAGTAAATTTTTCGGTAGCGATGATTTTTGTGCGATCAATCGTTGTAGGAAACGTCTTCTCGCTTTTCTGCAATTCTGGCGACCTAGCTAGAACCTGCTGCTAGTGTCCCTCTTCACTCGTTCTTTCTATGAAAGGGGAAGGCAGCACTCGCAGAAGATTTTCCAAGAATGCAATGTCGACTGGTGCTCGTACTATAAGAATTGAGAAATCAAAGTCCGCTCTTGAATCACGCCTGAGTCTTAGAAAATTATTTCAGAATACGCTTGTGTAGATTTCCTGCCAGTGCCGCTGACATCTCGCGACCTTCAAATATAACTTGCTCGATCATCTCCCGCACTGACTGGTAAATTCGTCGGGTAGCTGTGGATGGATCGATTCAGGGAGATCGAAGGTAAATACATCGAAGCACTTCAAACACGTTTCAAGACGCACTTCAAATTTTGTAATTGTGTCTTGAAAATTGTTTACAACAATTCGTACTTCAATACGCTGTTGAATTGTATCCTCTGCTTGGGAGTCTCGACTGTTTTATTGCTGCATGGCTTTCCTCAACACCGTTCACTGTACATGTATCGCGGAACGCAGATTGGATGGCATTGGAGGTGAATTTGATAATTTGTGACTGTGTCATCAACCAAGTGAGGACATCAAATATCAACAGGGACGCTCCGAAAATCACAAACGCTGCGAAATAGGTATGAAATGGTCTTACACACTGGTGGGTATTCCACATTCATTGTGTCATATATTTAGACTGTCCGAAAGTTTGTCGTGCCGTGCAACTTTCACAGACTAATCAGATAATTGGCATGTGGCCCTATCGGCACACACTCATGTGTATACCGCTGAGTCTATCTATATGTGCACGCACATGTGTGTATACTTACACAATTTATTACGTATGCAAAATTAGGCAATCTAATGTACATATATATATATATATATATAGAACAATAGAAGTATTTCTTGCGTCGGCAAAAAGTGCTCAATATCCTAAGACAGAGCGAGGTTATACACTCAGACACAAAGGATCTCCAAGTTTCTCACTGTTGCTACTCTGAGTTTCGTGCAAAAGCACTCTTCAGGCAACTCGCCTGAAGAGTGCTTTTGCACGAAACTCAGAGTAGCAACAGTGAGAAACTTGGAGATCCTTTGTGTCTGAGTGTATATATATATATATATATATATAAATAGAGAGGTAGGCGAACAAAATTTATATACACACAACAACAAGGTTGTCAGTTTCATAATACCAAAAGCTTTTCACCCATTTTCATCAGTGGTTACATGGGAATGAGCAAGAACGAAAACGAAGCCAGAATTTATACTGGGGGTAGAGAATCAGCAAGAATATTCTTACGCGCCTCAAGTTCACACTACACTACCATAAGAATGTATGGAGCAGTGGAAAAATGCGGGAAACAACACATGAGGGGAATGCAGTACCAGAACAAACACGTGATAAAGTTGTCAGTCCGGTTGCAGCTTGAACAGCCGTAGCACCTTGTACATTCGCAGTTTGAGGCCAGAACTGTGTCGACAAAAGAAGCACATCAAGGTGCTACGGCTGTTCAAGCTGCAACCGGACTGACAACTTTATCACGTGTTTGTTCTGGTACTGCATTCCCCTCATGTGTTGTTTCCCGCATTTTTCCACTGCTCCATACATTCTTATGGTAGTGTAGTGTGAACTTGAGGCGCGTAAGAATATTCTTGCTGATTCTCTACCCCCAGTATAAATTCTGGCTTCGTTTTCGTTCTTGCTCATTCCCATGTAACCACTGATGAAAATGGGTGAAAAGCTTTTGGTATTATGAAACTGACAACCTTGTTGTTGTGTGTATATATATATATATATATATATATATATACACACAACAACAAGGTTGTAAGTTTCATAACACTAAAAGCTTTTCACCCATTTTCATCAGTAGGTACATGGGAATGAGCAAGAACGAAAACGAAGCCAGAATTTATACTGGGGGTAGAGAATCAGCAAGAATATTCTTACGCGCCTCAAGTTCACACTACACTACCATAAGAATGTATGGAGCAGTGGAAAAATGCGGGAAACAACACATGAAGGGAATGCAGTACCAGAACAAACACGTGATAAAGTTGTCAGTCCGGTTGCAGCTTGAACAGCCGCAGCACCTTGATGTGCTTCTTTTGTCGACACAGCTCTGGCCTCAAACTGCGAATGTACAGCGCCTCCAGTGTGAATCTGTGCGCGCTGTTCCGGGCTGGCGTGATCACACTGAAGCTGCTGTTGCGTTCCTGCGGGATGCACTCAGGTTGCGCCTGCAAATGCTTTGTGATGGCGCTATCACTTGTCGCCACACGTTTGTCAGGCGGCTTCTTGTACAGCTTGTCTGGGATATGCTGCTTGATCCTTTCCGAGAATCGCTGACATGTCTCACCAACGTACGTCCGCTCACAGCGACACGCATACTTATAAATAAAATTACTATTTTCAAGAGTTGGTGAAACATCCTTCGCGATAGACCTGAATGCGGGCCTGGTTGAATAAATTACAATGGGGGATACTGTAGGATAGCAGTTCAAAATTGCAGCTTTAATCTTTTTGCGGAAGGCAATGCAATTTTGCCCTTTCCACGGCAATTTTGTGATAATACGCGTTGCAGGTTCAAGTTGTGCAGAAGCTGTATCTGGGCTAGGTTCAAGAACGCTTGTCATGACTCGCTTGAGTACTTTGAGTGGGTAACCGTTAGAACACAGAATATCCTCTAGCTTAGCAATTTCAGCTGATAATAGTGATGGTGAGCAGATGGTTTTAGCTCTAAAAGTTAATGATCTGATCAAATTGATTTTGTTTCTAGTGTCACAAAACACTGGAGGCGCTGTACATTCGCAGTTTGAGGCCAGAGCTGTGTCGACAAAAGAAGCACATCAAGGTGCTGCGGCTGTTCAAGCTGCAACCGGACTGACAACTTTATCACGTGTTTGTTCTGGTACTGCATTCCCTTCATGTGTTGTTTCCCGCATTTTTCCACTGCTCCATACATTCTTATGGTAGTGTAGTGTGAACTTGAGGCGCGTAAGAATATTCTTGCTGATTCTCTACCCCCAGTATAAATTCTGGCTTCGTTTTCGTTCTTGCTCATTCCCATGTACCTACTGATGAAAATGGGTGAAAAGCTTTTAGTGTTATGAAACTTACAACCTTGTTGTTGTGTGTATATAAATTTTGTTCGCCTACCTCTCTATTTAAATATTTTAAACGGCGACTGGACCACCGACTAATTCAGGACCTGAATTATGTTTTAAAGTGCAAGGGCCGGATCATCCGTGGTCGTGAGAATGCAGACTTTTTACGGAACTGCCTTACGTGCGGCGTTGCGCCCCGCTCTATCAAGAAGCGGGTGCAGAGAGTTAAGGCCAAGAAGCCATGGAGAATCGAACGCGCCTTTATCAAGGACGAACTGGAGAGGACCGCCGCTGACTTGGAACACTTTATCCTCGAGTACCGCCGTGTTCTTCAAGAAGTCAATCGGAGCCTTAGCGTGCTGGACCGCTTCAGGTTCGCGAAGCTCATCAACCAGACCTCCTCAAGATTACAATGCCGGATCAAAAGTAAGTTTGACGATGCACTCAGGAGGGAGGTGCGCTATGAGAAGGGCTCAAGCGAATTAAAACACTCCCACCTACTCAACTTGGCCGGAGTTATGCTAACTAACATTGAAAAAGACGTACTGTGCAGGGGCTTGAAGTTTGGAGTCCCCCCTAGTTCCAGAATGGACAAGGAGATTGTGCAGGCAGAATTCGAACTAACAAATGATCAATTGGAGCGCTGCGTACCAGTGAGTGATGCCAAGAGGGATACGTGTCAAGCAGCGTTGGCGAATCTTGCAGAAGAGTTTAGTAACAGTAAAGCAGATAAAACCGATTATCCCCTCAACGACAAGCATATGGCAGCCATCAGGAAAATAAAGAATGACAAAGATATAATAATCAGCAGGCCGGACAAAGGGAATGGAGTGGTGATAATGCAGCGAAGTGATTACAATGACAAGATGAATGCTATTCTGGCTGATGCATCGAAGTTTCAACTCCTGGGACCGACGGAAACGCATGACCGCACTTACCTGGATGAACGCGCCTTGCAGGCATACCTATTGCGATACAAAAAGGCTGGAAAAATACTCAATATAGATTACGACCGGATCCGTCCCGTTGGCTCGTGCCGACCTGTGCTCTATGGCGTACCGAAAATACATAAGAAAGACGTGCCGCTTCGACCAATCCTGTCCATGATCAATGCTCCCCAACACGAAATGGCCAAGTGGTTAGCTGAATTACTAAAACCAGTCCTCAATAAATATTCCGCCCACGCAACTAAGGATACCTTCGAGTTCGTGGATGAAGTAAGGGAATTTGGCCAGCAGCAGGCAGAGAACTCTGGATCGCTGTTCCTGTGCTCTTTCGATGTAGTCAGCCTCTTTACAAACGTGCCTCTCAAGGAAACAATAGATATCTGCATACAGTCGCTTTACCATGATGATGAAATATCAGCCCCGCAAATACCCCAAGATCTTTTCAAGAAGCTGCTTTTCAAAGCCACATCAGACGTGCAGTTCAGTTTCAATGGCAATATGTACGCACAGAGGGACGGAGTAGCCATGGGTTCACCCTTGGGCCCCGTGCTAGCCAATATCTTTGTTGGATATTTTGAGAACACAATTCCAGACAGTCATTGGCCCCAATTCTATAGGCGTTATGTGGATGACACATTCGCAGCATTTCACAACCGGAAACTGGCATTAGAATTTTCTGAGCGTTTAAATAATCTTCACCCAGCTCTCCAGTTTACAATGGAGGAGGAGAATAATGGAGAATTGCCGTTTCTTGATGTATTGATTAAGCATTCTTCCACAGAATTGCTCACCACAGTATATAGAAAGCCGACGTTCACAGGTCTTTACACCCGCTGGGACTCGTTTTGTGACACTAGAAACAAAATCAATTTGATCAGATCATTAACTTTTAGAGCTAAAACCATCTGCTCACCATCACTATTATCAGCTGAAATTGCTAAGCTAGAGGATATTCTGTGTTCTAACGGTTACCCACTCAAAGTACTCAAGCGAGTCATGACAAGCGTTCTTGAACCTAGCCCAGATACAGCTTCTGCACAACTTGAACCTGCAACGCGTATTATCACAAAATTGCCGTGGAAAGGGCAAAATTGCATTGCCTTCCGCAAAAAGATTAAAGCTGCAATTTTGAACTGCTATCCTACAGTATCCCCCATTGTAATTTATTCAACCAGGCCCGCATTCAGGTCTATCGCGAAGGATGTTTCACCAACTCTTGAAAATAGTAATTTTATTTATAAGTATGCGTGTCGCTGTGAGCGGACGTACGTTGGTGAGACATGTCAGCGATTCTCGGAAAGGATCAAGCAGCATATCCCAGACAAGCTGTACAAGAAGCCGCCTGACAAACGTGTGGCGACAAGTGATAGCGCCATCACAAAGCATTTGCAGGCGCAACCTGAGTGCATCCCGCAGGAACGCAACAGCAGCTTCAGTGTGATCACGCCAGCCCGGAACAGCGCGCACAGATTCACACTGGAGGCGCTGTACATTCGCAGTTTGAGGCCAGAGCTGTGTCGACAAAAGAAGCACATCAAGGTGCTGCGGCTGTTCAAGCTGCAACCGGACTGACAACTTTATCACGTGTTTGTTCTGGTACTGCATTCCCTTCATGTGTTGTTTCCCGCATTTTTCCACTGCTCCATACATTCTTATGGTAGTGTAGTGTGAACTTGAGGCGCGTAAGAATATTCTTGCTGATTCTCTACCCCCAGTATAAATTCTGGCTTCGTTTTCGTTCTTGCTCATTCCCATGTACCTACTGATGAAAATGGGTGAAAAGCTTTTAGTGTTATGAAACTTACAACCTTGTTGTTGTGTGTATATAAATTTTGTTCGCCTACCTCTCTATTTATATATATATATATATATATATATATTAACTGGTTTTGAGGGAAAGAGACAAACGGGAAAAGTCTGAAGAAAAAATTGACCGTCACCACCAGGACTCGAACCAGGGACCCTCGCTTGTAGCCAGCGATGCTCTAACCACTGAGCTATGGTGTAGTCGTCATCCAAGCAGAGACCGTTCAACGTTTTCTTCAGACTTCGTAACTCACACTTCCTGTGTATATATATATATATATATATATATGTGTGTGCACTCACTCCTATGACATAGAACGACAGTGCAGGCTATGTAAAGTCGCACGAATGTGTGTTACCCGGGTGTGTACATGCATGCGCACTCGCGCGGGTGTTTTATGTGCGCGCCTGGCATGGCATAACGCCGTTCAATATGACTAGTGTTGAACCGTGGTAATTTGCCCCACCCCTTCTTTTTTCTATTGGCGTTGGATATGCAACTAATGACATAAACTCGGTTGTTGAAAACGAGTGCCATGCACCACAATGGATTGACAATAATATAATACAAGTAGCGCTGTAAAAGCGCTGGTAATACTCATGTTGCAGCCATGGCAGTTGTGATTAGCTTTCCAAGTCAAGCCTGCTGCAGAAATTATTGCACTCTGACCAGCTGGAGTGGCCCAGGACTGCAGGTTGTGGAGAACAGGAGTGATGCTTGTATATATGCTTGTATTTACATGATGGACTTCGAAGTAACGTTAGGTGTATTACTTGTATGTTCTTCTGCCTGTGCACGTGTACATGTGCTGGTCAGTGTGGAACCGCCATCCATATCAGATCATACAGCTCAGCTGCTATCAGTCTCAGCTTATATCTGGCAAATAGGGTTTTAGCGACTCAATTTTGTTTACTGTGTTCAACAGAGTGGCATTGCACACAGCTACTTTATGTAATAGTAGCATCTTGGAAATTTTATATTTTTGATAGTTAGCTTCAGTAGAAACTTCTCCAGTGTGGCTCTTAGCTTCATTACCACGGAGACTAAGCATTCAAGAAATGCACGAAGAACAGTGGCTAGATGCGAAGGGAAAAGCCATTGGACCGTACCCAATGGAATACGCATTTAGTATAGCAGTATTGCTTGCTATGTTGGCAGCAAACTCTGTATAATAATAATTGCATTACCAGTAGAAAGTGCCCAATGTGCATTGCTTCAGCACTGTGTTTTGGACAAAGCAGTCAAAAAATTCCACATCAGTATTGGCTTCATGTTGGAGAAAGTTGTGAAAAACACTAGAGCATACATGTACACTCAATACACATGCTCAGCTACATGTATGGCATTTAGTATGTGGGCGACTTCAAAGTTCTATTTTGGTAGTTAGCTTCGGTAGAAACTGTCTAAACTTGATCCAAAGCTCTACTACTATGTTCTGAAGATGTTGCAGTCCAGTAATGTAAGACACGTATCTGCCGCATTGGAGCTAGTTGTCAAAACCTTTAGACCATACACACAATGCACATGCTCAGCTATGGCATTTAGTATGTGGGCGACTTCAAAGTTTTATTTCGGTAGTTAGCTTCGGTGGAAACTGCTGAAACTTGATCCAAAGCTCTACTACTATGTTCTGAAGATGTTGCAATCAAGTAATGTAAGACACGTATCTGCCACATTGGAGCTAGTTGTCAAAACCTTTAGACCATACACACAATGCACATGCTCAGCTATGGCATTTAGTATGTGGGCGACTTCAAAGTTCTATTTCGGTAGTTAGCTTCGGTGGAAACTGCTAAAACTTGATCCAAAGCTCTACTACTATGTTCTGAAGATGTTGCAATCAAATATTGCAAGATACGTATCTGTCATATGGTGGAGTCAGGGGTTCTAAGGCGTTGGACAATGTCCCAGTGCAATGTGCTGATTCTTGAAAATATGGCATCACTTGACACTTCAAAGTTTTATTTCAAGAGTTACCTTCGGTAGAACCTGCTCAGACTTGCTATACAGTACCATTATTAGGTTATGATAGCATAACCTTCGAATACAGGGCAAGTCCAGTGTCAAATACTTGTGGGCGGGGCTAGTATGTGGGACGTGTGCGCTGAAATGGGATGATTCCGAAAAGAGAAAAAGGTCACCTTCTAGCAGAATTCTACCCACTTCTAAAGCTCATGCTGGTATTTAGCAAGTATACTACTGTCCTGATGTTGGACATCAAGAAAAATGGGGTAACTACGAGTGCTACGGCCAAAAAAGTGATTTTCCGGTGTTTTTTGGCCTAAATTGGCAATTGTGAGTATGCTATGTTTGGCCCCTCCCCCGAGTGAAACCGGCCGGTAGAACTTGATAAAATTTTGTCTCCGTACACTAGATATCCTGCGGAACAAAGTACAATCGTTTGTAGCCACGTTTCAAACAAAAAAAATTTGGACCCGAGGGGTAGGAGCCACCTTTAAGTGTATATGGAGTGAGGTATAATTATTAGTCATACCGGTACGCGGTATCTTCGCTAGCGCTGCGATTTTCAATTATTTTTCAAAGGCGGCGAGCTCGCGAGATTCATTTTTGTTGCAACTCCGCAGCATGACACTGGCAAAACTGGAACATCAAACAAGGCCTGTCATGTATACTCGTACTCGTAGCCGTAACTGCCTTTGACAGTTTGAGTAATGCACTAGCACTGGTCGTACTTGACCACTGCCTGGCACTGGCGCTTGACCACTGGCGCTTGAGTTTTGTACAGGTAGTACAGTTGTGAGGTATATTATGCTCGGCAGGCCGCGAAAGAGAGCCCGTTACCTGGACCCCTACTCGCGCGGGTAGAGCGAAACTGAGCACCCTGGGATGCGAGCAGCTTTTTAGTACTCCCGGGTCCAAAATCTCACCACCAGGCCGGGATGATCAAAACGTCTGCCGGGTCTGCAGCCTACAAACGTGGATCTGCCGACACTGTGCTGTCGACGACATGTCCGGCAAGGCACCTCCTTGCGTGAAAGCAAGGAACGCTTTTTTTTTAGAAAGGAAGCTTCTTCTCCAAAATTTAAAATTTTTGAAAATTATTCCTTCTGAAAATATCATCGCGTTCTTGACCTCGAAGCTGACTGCTGAATGCGATTAGGAAAGAAGATTCCTGAAGATACACCAGACTGATTCTGGCAAGCCGTCTGTCGTCTAGATATGCAGTTGTTCGTCATGCATGGTCAGCAATCTTCCTCGTTCGTCCTTTCGTTTTCCTGACCACGATGATGACAAGCAGCTCTCATGCTCAGGTTAGTGCTGTACTTGTATGTCTGGGCACACAACACATCTGAGATTCACCCACTGACGTTATCGAACTGAAGAATGCAGCAAGGGTTCCTCGGATTCTCTTGATTTCGGAACAAATTTCCTTCACTTTCACCCTCTCAGTCTCTTCCCCATGCCCTCCATGCATGCACAATGCAGCTTGCATTTCAATTGCTGTTTTTTATACTTTGGCAGTGCCTCTGCTACACTTTCATATAGAGTGAGGTCCTTTAAATAGGATCGAACATTGTTGGTGGTGGTGTGTGTGGGGGGGGGGGGGGTACGTTTGCAGCCAGGATGTAGGAATGACACTTCTGCACAGCAGGTGGCAATAGTCAAAACTGGTCACTCTACAAATCCCATACCTGCCAACCTTTGCAAACCTGAGATCCAATGACATACCTAGGCATGAAAATGTATACAAAAGAAGCTCGCGGTGAGGCATGGAACTAGTGCACTTTTGGGTGCCTATTACCGCCCTCGATATCGGGACGGTCCCGGCCAAATCGGGATGGTTGTCAGGTATGAAATCCCAACCGAGAAAACCATTTAATTAAAAGATAAACTCGGCCAGGACATAGCGACTTTCTGTTTGCCGGGGGGGGGGGGAGGGTCATCGTCCGCAATATTGGTAGAGTTACGATTACATTGTATATGTAGATACATGTGCATCAGGGATTCATAGCACCTGGGGAGACAACATGAGACCTAAGTACCCAAAACGTTGTGAGTTGTGACCCCGGATGGGGTAGTTCTACGTGATCTGTGTTTCTATAGACCTTATTCGATAACGTGATTTTTGGACTCGCCTCCAGGGATTTGTTGTAAGCTGGGGCACGCGTATGTGAAACGAGTGGCAAGAAAGGCCCAGTTCGTACAAGGGAGTAGTAAAATACCGGTATTTTTCTACTCCTATGTTCCCACGCCGAGTCCACTGTGCACTGAGTGCAGGTCTCTTGCCGCTCCCTGGTTCCCGGGACCCTGGTTCACGTGATTGTGATGTTTATTGAATAAGGTCTACATGTATATGCGGGCATGCATAAATCAACCCTTCCACAAGGACGGCTCAAACAGGCAGCCAAGGAGTGAAAATTTCGCTCCTGGGGCTAGGAGTGAAACGAAGGCCTCAATTTGCCAGATGAACCTTCTCCATCGAAACGAACGAAGGTGTCGAATAATTCTTTTACCAGTTCACAGTTGCCGTTCACGCGCACTCCCCGGGGTGGGGGGGGGGGCTACTATGCACTTGTAGTGATACTTACCGTAAGCCAAGTGGAACACGATTAGTTGACTGCACAGACTACAGTACAGTATACATGCACATGTATACAGTGAAGATCAGTGCGTGCATGCCTGCCATAATCGTATGTTGACCTTCGTTCGAATTGAAAAGAGAGGGTCGTTTCGAAAAAGAAAAAAAGCTCGATGGAAGTATGATGCTGCTGACAATTCAAGACTCACTGAAGTCGCCTTTCTGGAATGGATCATGCACTCTAGGTTCATCCAATTGGATATGGACTCAAATCATTGTTACACCATTATTGTTTGGTTAGTTATTGTACATCCCATAGCATGTACAATCAACCTTGTGAATAATCTACCTCGGGTTTACAAAACAACTCGCAAATAACGACACAATCTTCAGATCTAGTGAACATTTGATTGCATACTTCCAACCTCACGAGTAACAACAATGCGAATAGCGACACTTTTCTCATTCACAATCGAGGGTCAGTATTCCCCAGGTTGACTGCAATTGCCAATCAAACAGGAGGGGCGAAAGTCGACCACGGCTGAAAAGGCATAAAGAAAAATTAATGTATATCATGAGCTAGATGGCTGAAGGAGGAAGTAGGTTTTCTGAGAAAGCAAGAAACAGAGGTGAATGAAGCACCAGGTCTGTCCATGCAGTGGATAGAATTATTGCATTGAAAGACAGGCTCTTTACATCAGCTTGCTACTATTATACCTACATTTGCTTTCTGCCTTTTTCATGCAGGATTCTGAAAGCTGGAGCAGCTCTGCTTACCTCGACCACTGAACTTACAACTAACTTCCAACCAAGTACAAGGCAATATTATGATGAATCAAGCACGCTTGCCATCATGTCATCATTGCAAAGTACATCGACAACATAGATTTGGTGCCGACTATGTATGATGTAGAGTGTGCTCTATGTATCTATACTACTGATTGGCCTACATTGTACTTATGTGGGCTGAGAGTAATCGATTGTGCTATATGGCAGTTTACTTGTATGTCATAGATGTTAACATTGCACACAGCTTCTGAAATGCTTTCTGTTGCACTGGCCTACTGCGGCCCACTGCAAATAGATTGTAGTGGCATGGGCCATGCCATAATTATAGTAGTATACCGGTACTACACCAACAATTTCACTGGTGCACTGTACTTACTGGTACGAGTAGATCTACATCATGCACAGCCTTGTCACTGCTTTTCTCATTTTTTATTAATTTACTGTACTGTACACATTTTGGCACAGCTCTTCCACAAAGAGTTACTAGTATTTTCTTCTGCATACCTACTGTATACAGTGACCTGACTGGTAACATCTATGGCTGTGAAATCACAAATTTCTGGGTTGACAGCCTCGAACCTATACGATTTGTTTCTAAGAACGTGCTATAAGAAATTTTCTATTGAAGTATTCTACTGTAGCTCGCAGGACATGGAGTGCAATTACGTAAAGTTTGGAACACCACTCTTCTGTGATTTGGATGTCAAATTATGAAATTCAGTGTGTGAGGTAAACCCATGCATGGCATACACTGCTATAGTATGACTCGGGGTAAAGTGTTCCAACGCATACTCATTATAGTGAATAGTTGTGTGACCAACGTTGTTGCTGCTGGATAAATAGTACATATTCTGAGATAACTGAAGCTACACAGCCATCTAATGTTCAGACATGCATCGAAGGGGCCGTAACGAGATCTGCAAGGCATGATTCTATACCTGTATTTGATGCTCTCTAGCCTAGGACATTCACCTGCCTCATTTTCTCTGTGCTGCATTGATGAGTCCATTAGTAACTAAAGGACGAAACAGCATGCTGTCTGCAGATTGGTAATTGTGTAAAGACAGACGTGTATGTAGTGGTAAAGCTCAGATACATGTGCAACATAACAATCCCGGTGTTTGACAACAGCACAAACCTACACCGCAATTCTTAATTTTGGGCTGTGGTGTTCTTAGTATTCCAGGTTGGATGTTCTGTAGGCTTCCACGTTCTTGGGCGCACGACTTTACTGTGCCGAAGAATATTTTCAGCCAATGAACCCAGAGCTTGGTGGCAGATGAGTGCCATGGAACAGCCTTTTGCATGTGGCTTTCACTACATGCCCATGTATAACGTTCAATTGATGCGGAAAAATCAGACGAGGACTTTTGCAGTTATGAGCAAGGTCCCCACGAATGGTCATGTCACTTCACAGAATACATGAACTGATAGAGTAGACCTCGGTCCCCTCAGAGAACGCTTGGGGAAGTCGGGTTCAACCATAGATTTATACTTAACAGAGAACGCTTGGGGAAGTAGGTTTCAACCATAGATTTATACTTAATATTCTTTACAACAAGGATCGATGTGTTCCTTCGGATGCCCTTTATCGACTTTCACACACTTCTCCTCTCTCCTTTCGTCATAAGCACCATCTCTGTACACTGGTTCATAAAATATTTCTTCATAAAACCCCTTCACACATAATGAAGTACAATTGGTTTTCGACAAGCTCAACCCGTAACGCGCTTATCCTGCCTCTTGTTAAGTCAGCCCGGCATCTAAAGCCCCCCCTGTTTTCCGGTTATTCTCATTGGTTAACTGGGGACATGTCCAAAACCATACTAAGTACTTGAGCTGCTCATGAGCCCCACAATTATCAGGCCCGCCGGTCTGGTTGGTCAGGTTATCACCAGACCAACTTGTTGGCCACCAACAAACGTTTCCTACCGTGGAGGACGTGTGTACCCGCCATGAAACTACCGGACCAATCAAAAACTGCTTCCGGCGGTACTGATTATAGTACAGGTTTGAGTTAAAAAGCGGCTCCATTTTGTCATACATTAAACCAACTCTGTCATTGCTATGCTACTCAAAAAGAGTAGTGATGTTTATTCACAAATGAATCACAATGCTATCAGAGAAATTCGATATTCTCCAATTTTAGGGGCACTGCAATACTATCCAAAATTAATGCTGCATGGTCATTGTTATGAAGCAGTCACCTCAGTACAGCAATTAAACAGGCTGATTATGTGAACGAGATTCACGGCAAATCTTCTTCCATCAGTGCTGTTCAGTCTTGAGTGGTCCACTGAGACAGGAAAACAACCTGTTCGGTCCTTCCATACGAGAAACAGAAATTGAACATGTTCCAGGGTGGAGGTGGCGAGTATCGGCAATGTAATGCACCTTTAGGCCAACATGACCATCATTCCGACATGGATTCTCAAACACCTTCGCTCGTGAGAGTGCCTCAGAGTGGTATTCATCAACAGATGGCAATCCTGTAAAACACATGAAAAGACATAGCAGCAACAGAAAGAAACCTAATGTTATAGAAACGAATTCGAAAAACAAAGTCTACTATTATTCTAATACAGTGAACCAAGGTACAAGCACACTCCAGGAGGCAAGCAAAAGAGCATATAATCCGAAGGTTGCGATGCCTGTATGTATTGTATTTATGTATTTACGGATTCTCCACAGGCTAAATCGAGGGAGTCTTTGTCATGCCACACTGGATACAACATGCTACCAGAATCACTTTCCCCAGAATTGATGATCTTTTCTTAGGGTGTTATATAAGACACATCTGTAGCCACTTCATCTTGCTCACGAAATCATACACCACCACACAAACGGGTCCTTCGGCTATTATACTTTGGGTGGTACATGGTGATGTATGATATTGATAATCTATTGATACCATATTCAAGTCTGACTCTCACCGTGAGATCCTGGCAACAATATTACCTGGTACACGACATATTCAGACACTGACATAAGCATCTTTTTGGAACAACAGGTGTGCCTATCTGCTAGTGTAATGTGACACACATGCAGAACACATGCAGAATCAGTCATAGCTAATTTTACCCCCTCACTGTTGTATGCGCAGACTCCACTTCGCGGTGTCAAGTACTCTTCTTTCGGTGGGCTACTCCACTAAGGCGCTTGTCTAAAAGGACTCACATTCATCCTGCAAACCAACACGACTTGCATAGTTTTCACTGTCGGCCAAAGTGCGTGCATTGCACACATTGAGATTCACTCCCTCCGTACAGGCCAGTACAGAGCTGCCCACCAATTGAGTCTGTTTTGCGTACTCAAACTTCTGATTTTCCGTATCTTGCAGTGTTTTGCGTACTGCCGTGTACATTGCATGCATACTTGCACTGTAATGTTTTTTGACACGCACATGCATGTCGGTGGCTGCATTTGGTAGTGTAAAACATGTGTGACTTGCACTCACGACATTATTATTTTTGTGCTACATGTACATGTTGTTGTGGTACGGCATGCACTCGCTTTGGTACAAGACTATTCATCACTCAGCTTACACTTGCAATGCTTCTACACAGCTGATTGATCCTCTCCGATTTTCTATACCATTTGCTCAATTTCTGTAGTGCGCACAAGGAGTGATTTTCCGTACAAATACAGAAAATATGGAGGGCTGGTACTTGGTAGCACTGCTAGTATGGTAGTACCAGGCTAAGCTGGCTGGAAGATCAAATACTTCTTTGGTTCTTTCAGTCATTTTCACGACATATGTTTTCTTTATCATGATCCCCGGGGTGTGACATTCTTATGAATGCAGAAACTCAGTCTTTCTAACCGAGTCTCACGTGCAATGTGAATTTGTTCTTCTTTTCTTCACAATGCCATGTATCGATTCATCGCTTCTTCCCACCCGAGATCCTATGCAACAGCGATTTAAAGATTGGCTTTATCAAATAGTTAATTCAGAGAGAGAGGATCAGTTGTGGATGCTGTGACAGCATAGAGTGTAGATTGGTGTAAACATCATTTTGGTTATGTAATCTTGTTACC
This sequence comes from Sycon ciliatum, assembly GCF_964019385.1. Taxonomy (NCBI): domain Eukaryota; kingdom Metazoa; phylum Porifera; class Calcarea; order Leucosolenida; family Sycettidae; genus Sycon; species Sycon ciliatum. Next base: position 32,223,739 of record NC_088647.1, read on the forward strand.
TTTTTTGCGTTTCCTCTAGTGGTTTTATTGCACTTGTATCTTGATGTTATTTCTAACACCTTTCTATTTACAGTACTTAACTTAACTTCAGTTTCTTTGGTTGTATCCATAGTTCCGTTTTTTCCCACTGATGATAGGAACGAGAAAATCGATTCTGGGTTTTCAATAATATTTTTGTTATAAAATACACAGTAATACATGTCAAACAAGTAACGTAGTTGCGTGATGTCTGCGGCCTTCATCCTATTTGTAAGCTTTTTAATTATTATTATTAATATTAACTGGTTTTGAGGGAAAGAGACAAACGGGTTATTATTATTATTATTATTATTTTAAAACGAAGGTAAGTTATGGGTCGCAAGTATCCACGCAAACACACATCCAGTCATAATAAGGCACTTGTCATAAGTATCCGAACGTTTTCGGTCCCTTCTCATCAAGGATTATACAGGGAATGACTCAAGTTTGAAAGACTAAAACTTATATAGCGTAAAGATAATTAGATAAGAACACTCGTGACAAGGTGGAAACTTATCAAGTTTAGCACGACACAAAACTCGAAGGAAAATAATAATAATGACAACAACATAGTGAGCAAATTAAGTTACATTGTTACCACCTCGACGAGGAGTAACACCAAACAATTGTAGCGACAACACATTTTCTTTCTGTACGCAAAGTTCAGGATCTAACTTACGGATATACAAAGCTTCTAACACAGCCAAATGCAACGCACATCTACCACGTGACAATATTGAGAAAACTTTATCACTGTACAACTCACGACAATTGGTACGGGCTGACAGATGTTGCTTGATTGACGAAGTGCGATTCTTAGCTCCATTGGGTGTTGTCTCTTCCAATGTCCCGTCATCTCGCCTCTTCGTTGCATCACCACTATCCGTCTCTTCGCGTTTCCGCGGCCTTCCACGTTTCTTGACACTAACCGTTGGGTGCGCGATACCCAGTGTCCTTTCAGCTACGTCTCCTCCATTGCGGATTTCTATTGAGCTTCTTACTCCAACTTGTCCGGTGTCCGATATTGAGGTTAGTTTTCGCGGTCTACCACGTGCCACGTCTACATTCCGTGGGGGAGCTATACTCCAACGAAATCGAAGAGACATCTTGTGAAAGCGCTAGTTTATCGTGCACATAGAATATGTTCCCCTCATCTATTGCAGGACGAATTAGACAGACTGACATCAATATTTACGAACAACGGCTATCCAAAGGAATTTCTGGCCAAGCTAATCAACGAAAAGCCGGTGACAGACAAGCCTATCCAATTTGGACCTGACCGTTGCCCAGATCGACGGGTATGGTATTGTTTTAACTGCGAACTGGACAGAAGCAAAGAAGATGTGCACAGATCGTGGTAGCTTTTTGCTTGAAGATAATGAAATGAAAGATGACCATTGCGTGGCATCGGCCCTTAACAATTTCATAAAATATGCTGGTTCAGATGGAGTGTGGACTAACAAGGAGGATCATGGCGGGTGGTATGATGGAAGAACTGATACCATGCTTGTCCAGCAGGTTAGATATCATCCACACTACCATGTGCCTCGCTCGGTTGTATGCTTTGGTGAGTATTATCATTTCACCTTGTACATGTATACAGCATGTGATATGTAATCATTTCAGAGGTTCCACTTAACGTAATTACGTTAGCATAAAGCGTAATCGCTGTATGGATTGTTTTACGTACACTGCCTGCGAAGCCGTGTTCCGCCATACATAGTTTTGTATCACGTACATGTAGCTGCCCTTGGCAACTCCCAATGAGACAGTGTATGACCTAGGGGCGTAGCAGCCGGTCCGGCCGGTCCACTTTTTTTAAACAATGCCAAAGTGCCCCGAATGCAGGATTTTGCACCCTAATTTCGAAAAATTCCCGGGGACACTCCCCCCCCCCCCTCCTGCCGGACCACCTCCAACAACGGTGCTACGCGCCTGGGAGAGAGTCATAAATGTATAACCCAGAGTCATAAATGTATAACCCAATCGACTCACGAAGCGCCTCGTTAGAAGAGCCCCATATACGTACTGTGCACTCCACTTGTGCCTGCCGGATGACACCGCCACCCGTTTCGGACTTTTTACTGTAGATGTTGACGTGAACAGGAGTCAGAGAACTAGGCCATTATCACACAACGTTCTCTGAACAGGAGTCAGAGAACTACTTCCTCCGCTAAGCAAAACTTCGTTGCGTTTTTATTGTTCTTGTCATGATATTTCTGTCGACATTAGACATACAATCATGTCATTGATCTATCCCCTACATAGGGTAGCTGAGTTGTCGTCCATTGTTCTGACAGGCTTTTGAACCTCCGAAAAGCGTGGAGTCCTTTGAAAAATCGGCGAAGCAGAACCGTTTATCGACAGGATGTCACCAGAACACAACCCCAGGCGCGCACGCATGACACCAAAGTGTGAAAATGAGAAACAGTTTGAAAAGCCGCGTGGCTCGAAGAAGTGTCCAGTAGCCGGCCAGCACTCAGACACTGCTGTACTAGCACGAGTCGATGGTGCGCATCCGCACACAACCAAAATCAATGCACTTGTGTTTGCAGCGCAGGGGAAATCAAAAGCGTTCAACATTCAGGTTGTCGTTCAGTCGGCCCAAAATCCTCATCTCAACGTCGACCACTTGGCATTATTTCACGGCCTGTAGACAGACGTGTCACTCGTGGCGAAGGAAACCAGAAAGGAGCTTCTGCAGGATGTGGAAACGTGCTGGCACTACTACACCGCTGAAAAGATGGGGAGCGTTTGTTTGGATCTGTATGGCTCCTTCCATGGCGTTCCGGAGAGTGGCAACAACTACCAGCGCCACCGTGGAGGTCGTCAAGCTCACAGTTCGAGCGAAGAACTTGGCGATCTCCACGATCAAAATATTCGTGTCTTGGAAACTTGTAAAGGCTGCGGAACAAAAGCTGGCAGCGCTGGCGGCGACAGTCAGCGAGGATGCAGACTCAATGTCATCAGGGAGTGAGTCGTCATCAGATTCAGACGGAGAGTGAAGCTGGATTGCTTTGAAACGAGCTGTGTGACATCTGTAAATAAATACTTGGTCCGCTAGGTTGTGCGTATCACACTGGGTTGTGCGTATCACACTGGGTTGTGCGTATCACGCTGGGTTGTGCGTATCACACTGGGTTGTGTGTATCACGCTGGGTTGTGTGTATCACGCTGGGTTGTGTGTATCACGCTGGGTTGTGTGTATCACACTGGGTTGTGTGTATCACGCTGGGTTGTGCGTATCACACTGGGTTGTGTGTATCACGCTGGGTTGTGTGTATCACACTGGGTTGTGTGTATCACGCTGGGTTGTGTGTATCACACTGGGTTGTGTGTATCACGCTGGGTTGTGCGTATCACGCTGGGTTGTGTGTATCACGCTGGGTTGTGTGTATCACGTGATCACGCTGGGTTGTATTCTCATTTACTTGGAACACTGTCAACCTGCGCTAGCTGATTAGGTCACGTGGGTACCTGACCGGTGTCTGTGCTACGTGGCGCAGTGTTGGATGGTGAGCCAAGGAAGTATTAAAATGAAACGACAGGGCACAAGTTATGCGTTTGAACTCAGATAGTGAGCCAAGGAAAAAAGGTTGTAGCATGGAACTTGTGGGCACAAGTTATGCGATTGAGTCCACCAACTAAACCAGACTTTGAACAGTCATGACGTGCACAATCTAGCACAAAACTGACAAGGGTTACAGAGACATTTCACGGCAAGAAAGTGAGCTTGGGCTCTGCTCCATAGCGCTCACCAACAGCCTTCACACTTGGAAGGTTCATCGATATTAGTGATAATTCCAGAGAGGGGAGGGTAAGCACCATCGAGCCAAACACATGTGACATTCCGGGGCACAGTGGAATGCTGGCTTGATACGATAACGGGACGGTAAGACTATTGGACAATACGGTCAAACCACAATTCAACGACGCTAAGCAACAACCACCCAACTTGGGAGGCTCAATTTTACCAAGGATAAGAAATGAAAGGAGAGCTTGATGAGGACGAATTGTAGCAAACCAAATTCTGATATCCTCCAGTACTGTACATGGTTCATGACTATGATATGATGGACAGACAGACAGACTACACTAACATGTACATGTACACTTGAATAGTGTCACACGATTATCGTTACCACGTATAGTTCATAACGGCTCGTCAGGTGTGGAGTTAGAACTCGGGATTGTGCGCCAAGAAAATATGTTAAATTTAGAACATGGAAAATGGCTTTCCTTCCATCCCCTCTTTGGAATTACCACCAATATCCATGAACCTTCCAAGTTGGAAGGCCGTTGGTTAGCGCCATCGAGCCAGGCTCCAGCCTACTTTCTTTATCAGTCTGGTGCTCACTTTTGTGCACGTCTGACTGTTCAAAATCCGGTTTAGTTTGTGAACAGAGAAAGGTAGCTTTCAATTAAAAGAGATCAATAATTCATCGGACAGATTTCTTATCTATTTTTTTCACGTCACTGAGCCTGGGCCACAAATTTCTTTGGCCTACTTATCAAGCTTTAGTGGCTGATTCGGGTTAATTACCCGCAAAACCTTTGGATTGAGCAGGAAGTGTTGCTTTCAGGCACGTTTGCGGAGTGGACAGTTGGAAGTGCTTGTGGTGTGCTTGGCACTCAACAGTCACTCCAATGTCAGTCTGACAGCATGTTTGTTTGTTTGTTTGTTTATTTTGTAGGGCTGAAAGGTATATTCAAATTATTTGAATATTCGAAATATGCAAGGCGAAAAAAGAATATTCTTAGTTAAAGTAGAATAGGAATATTCGTAAATGTACAGAAACTCTCCTTTTTGACATGGATCAAGCTTATTTGGTGCAAAATAGAAGTAGGCTTGCCTCTTTCGATGTGTTATAATCAGCAAGACAAATGATTTTCAAATGTCTCTCTTGTAATTGGGGTGTATGCCAGTTAATGGTCTATGGTTACCATGGATAAAACTAGGTATCCATGGAAATTGCATGGTTTAGAATATTCGGAATATTCTTCGTTTCGCATGTATTCGGAAAAAGAATATTCGTTCGCTTCATTGAGCGTTCGTTTCAGCCCTATAATATTTTGTTTGTTTGCTTGTTTATTTATTTTGTTTGTTTGTTTCTGTTGTGTTAGAGTCTGTCCAGAATTAAAGATTCTGCGAAAGATACTATGCTGAATTTGTGAAGCCGCGGGTCTGTCCAGAGATTGAAGATTCTGTTTCTGAAATTCATATTGTGCATCCATCTAGTGTTTGTACGGTTCTGACTGCGTTACTGCTGACATATTATCTTCTAGAATACCTCAATACAACTAAGTGAACACAACCTGGATCAAAGATCAGACTTCAATATCTGCAAACCATTGCCATTTTTGTATTTCTATATTATTTAGGGACTCCCCGGAGTCTTTTCCGCGGCCTATCGAGGGGGGTTCAAAATGCATGAACCAAGTGGCAAGGTTTAATCAATCTTTCTTGTTTTTGAAGACAGTGAGGTTTTCCACGAGGCTGGAGTATTTTGGAATGTGTATCTACTTTGATGTATGCAATATTCACTGGTTTGGTGTATGCCTACATATGTTTGGCATTCTCTTAAAGTTGCTTTGCTGGTGCTTATTATGGGACGCTGAAGGGAGTGCATGTATGCGTTGGGGGTGCGTTCATACATGTGTTTGTGTTGGCGTGTACGTTTGTAGTAGTGTGTGGGCGGATGCACGCGTGCGTGCGTGTTTTTCTGTTTGTTTGTGTGAAATCTCCCAGCATGATGGGTTAATGACGAGCTTTGGATGGGTTGGTGACAAGTTCGTCACTGTGGATCGCTGGTGGCAGGGTTTGGGAGTGTGAGTGACTGCCAACACGGTTCAATCAAGCAAAAGAATACTCTAATTTCAGAAACTTTCGGTGCTCAATATTTTCGGTATGAGGGCAACAGGCTAGGTTAGGTGAACAGAAATTTTCGGTACAGACAAGCAGTTCCCTATTGGATTATGTGTGTTAGTGTTTGTTCGGTGTATTGAAATTTTAGGTGTGAAACAGACGCACCGAAAGTACCGAAAATAAAAGTACACCGAAAATTTCTGAAATTACAGTAGTCATTACATGCAATAAGGATAAATACAAGGAAAGGGTTCTGGATAATAAATAATCTGGACAATATGGATCTGGCCGCCATTCTCGGGCTCTCTCTCTCTCTCTCTCGATCTCCTCGACCTTGCGCAAGCATGCGCAAATATGTACAATTATATTACGTTCGGGCCTGATTGGAAATTTTTATTTCCATTGCTGTCAGGTTCGGCCTCATTTCCTCTGTGCTGCGCTGACGAGTCCACAAAGGACGAAACAGTTCTGTCCGCAGATTGAGTACAATTATATTATAGCAATAAAAACTGCTTTATGGCAGTTTTCTAAAAAAGTTTATTGTGTTCTTGTCCATGGACCCCGTCTAAAAAGTAAGAAATTAACGAAATGTGATAGCTGAAAATTAAAATTTCACACAAAACCTCACAATAATGACAACACTTGAAATGCTGCTTTCAACACTAAACTTGTACTGCACCAACAATTGGCAACATGCATGCATAGGAAAGAGGATCACGAGGGGAAAAGGTCTTCTGCATGTAGCTTTTCATTCTGTGTGTGATTATTGTGAGGTTTTGTGTGAAATTTTAATTTTCAGCTATCACATTTCGTTAATTTCTTACTTTTTAGACGGGGTCCATGGACAAGAACACAATAACCTTTTTTAGAAAACTGCCATAAAGCAGTTTTTATTGCTATAATTTCTTTTGTTTTTTCTGTCACCAATCAATGGAATGCCCTATATCAATATGTAAATGATGGCCTTCACATCATATCAATACCATATTATACGCATTGATGTGCAAGCCTTTTCTTGCAGAAAATGGCACTAGCATGATCTTCTGCGGGGAAACATGTGAGCAGTGGTGGTGATACTTTTCTTATACGGAGGTCATTCTGTGCATCTTGCTGTTGCAGAATTTCATGACTCTGTCATAAAATTGTCTTGCCTTTCAGATATTTCAGATTTCTCCACCCTCAATCAGATTTATTTGAGAAATGTAGCCATGCGCCAGGTGCGTGTCGCAGATTTTTTTGTTGATTCTGTGTTTATAGTCATGGGTTATCGTGATAAGGTCATCCAGCATCATATTGAAACTGAAATCGTAATCCTGTTGATATCGATACAACTTTTGGAAGTAGTTCAATGACTTCAAACTGTTAGTCCACGATTGTCTAAAATAACACAGCAAAAGGGGAACAATAAACATGTATTAAAATGTAAACGAATAATTGCTGAGTCCAAAGCCTCGTTCCAACAACTACACTGATCCTGAGGAGAAAAGGGGCAAGGCTATGGTTGGAGGTACTGAGAGATAAACAAGGCACTCCACAATGATAAAATCTTACACATCTTTTGGTGAGTATGAATGATATCCAGTTGAACCTCTTCAGGACGAACACCAAGGGACCGATGGTACTTATTCTGTGAGCTTAACCTATTTTATAACCAGAGAATACAATTATTAATTTATTATATCTCCAATAAACATACGAATAGATTTCTTCTACAGCGAAAGATTCTAAGCCACGCCGACTCATTGACTCGTCTCGTATGAAACAATTGAGTCACTAGAGAGATTCTGCAAAACGAAAATGCGTACAAACTTTCGCTCTACATCATGAAGTGCGAAACTTACTTCGCACCTTTGGACGCGAAATGAACTGTCGTAGGAAATTTCGTGAGATCGGGTCATGGCGTACGTGCACTTGGCCCGCGCAAACTACGAAAATGTGCAGAACGCAAAGTTCGTGCAAAAATTCGCACACACTTTCGCGAAACTTCGTTCGAATTTTCGTTTTGCAGAACCTCTCTACTGAACCTTTCTTTAGCAACATGACGGCAACTGAAACAGCAACAGAGAAAGTACGATACATGTACTCCACATTCTTACAGGTACTACAAACAGATTGCAGATCGTAATTCTTGCTTTGGCGGCACGAAACTTTATTTGGGGCAGTGCAATCTCGGCGGTACTCACAAATCAAACAGCCCAGACTTGAGTACGAGGTGGTTTGGCTTTTTTTAACATGGTTGTAAAATGACGTTTTTTCAGTCACTTCTAGACGAGCTACGTCCAAATGAATTGTTGCAAGTGGAAGTGCTATCCTTCATGCCCGTTGTGTCCAAAAATGGGAATGATCCCACTTTGGAAAGTGTCTTGAATCATGTCCTACTTTCATAGTATTCTCAGGATTAAAATAATTGGTGTGTCATTTTTTAACAAATTTGTAAAATGGCATCACAAACTGGGATATTCGGTCATCAATGTTCTGAAGTTGATAGATATCACTTCAAGGATTGCTAGTGGATGAAAATTAATCTATCAACAGAAGAGGGAACTGCATTGTATGCTGCGAAAGCCGTGTTTTTGTATTTGTAACTAGTGGCTGTGTTATACGGTGGAATTGGATAGATAGCATAGCATCGCAGCGATGTTTTCGTTCTCACAGAGTGTATTCCGTGACCTACTGTTCTTCATTACTGTCTCTAGTGATGGCAAGACGGCCTGACGTCGTCCAAAGGCCCTGCGGAAGCAATTCACTGCCCTCCTCGTCCATTCAGGGGCTCATTTTACACATTTTACACAAAATGGCAAAGCACCCACCACTAGTTATACCAACGTGGCAGGGAGAATTAAATTATATGCACCAAATTTTCTGGTCAATGTTGATCTACGATAAACTGGCTCTCATTTCCCACCACCCATGTTTCGATACAGCCATCCGGAGCAGAGAAACAGCCAGAAGAAAAGCAAATTTTACACATTTGTTAAAAAATGCCAAATGTTAAAAAATGCCAAATCACCTCGTAGTAAACAAATCCAATCATACAAGTACGAGATTTTCACGAGACGAGACTGCACCCATTGGCTTGTTTCGTATGAAACAAACAAGTTACTGAACCTCTCCACAATAGAGATTTCCCCTGATATGCGAATTTATTTTGCAAACGCGGTCAATTGGTACTTGAACCTTTCCCTCCAGATTGGGAACTGCCAACGATAGTATGCCACTGACCAGTGCCTTACTTGTAACGTACCAATGTACAATGAATTATGAGTATTTCGAAAACACATCTAACATAAGCCTTACCGTCAAGAAGTTGAACTCGCGTTCTTCGCACACTGTAGACAAGGGCAAAGAGATAAAAATGGATCTAAATCCGAATAAAATCAGCACACGTTTCCGTAAATGAAAGGTGAACATAAGCAAATGAATCGAAGGAAACCGGTCAACTTAGAGATCACCTGTCATCGAGTATTCCGTAAAAGGAGGTCTCGCAGCTCGGCAGCAGAAAAGCAAAATTTAGAAAAGAGATCCTGTCAACTTTTCCATTATTTATTGCATTCCGCCCCAAAAATAGCACACTTTTCCTGAATGAAAGAGTCAACACAAGCAAATGAATCAAAGGCAACTGGTCAACTCACCTGTCATTGAGTAATATTCCGCGAAAGAAGGTCTCAGCAGCGCCGAAACGAAATAAGCCAGGCCATGAGACGAAATATCCGAAACAGCTCATGCAAGAAGCAGTTCCAAAGAAGGAAGTTCCTCGCGCATGCACATCCGAACACGGATCCGCGGACTGCATGCATGCACTGAACACAATGTCTGCCGTGCACGTGCACAGCACACGGCTACCACGCGTTGGTAGATCTAATACCGAGCACCTTACGTAGAGACTTACGTAGCCTAAGTGAAATACCGAGCACCTTACGTAGAAACTTACGTAGCATAGCGATGTCGTTTTTTCTGCCATGTGAACACAATTACCCATATAAAAACCGCTCTGTGAGCGGTTCTGAAAAACCTCTACTGGTGCAGCCCCGTCGTAAAAGTAAGAAATTAGAACTGGCGCATTGTCCTCCCAAATGTGAACTGATCCACCTAAATCGCGATTGACGGGACCCGAACGCACCAGTAGCACGAGGTTCCTACCTGTGGATGCAGCTGAGCTGGGGACGCTGGTCCATAGCCAAAGCCAAAGCGGCAAAGGTGGGCTTCGGGGTAGATCTAAGTGTTGTATGGTAACTTGATCAGCGCCGACGCCGGCTGTGATCCTGTTCCCTCCCGACCTCGTGCTACTGGTGCGTTCGGGTCCCGTCAATCGCGATTTAGGTGGATCAGTTCACATTTGGGAGGACAATGCGCCAGTTCTAATTTCTTACTTTTACGACGGGGCTGCACCAGTAGAGGTTTTTCAGAACCGCTCACAGAGCGGTTTTTATATGGGTAATTTCAGTTCTTTTTCTGTTCCCTCCCCCACCCTAGCCCAGCTCCGAAGATAAACATGGTGAGCACGCGCGCGATGCACTGTATGTAGCCATGCGACTGCAGTAGCACACTGATACATTCCAGCCCTCCCCACCTCGCTACCCCGCACACAGACACCTTGTGACAAACACGCACATGCACATGGCACACACACACACATGGGCGCGCACACCTGATTGACCTTTGACGCCCATCGCCGGAGGCGATGATAGCAATGCTACGGCAAAAGCCATAGCAACTTGTGCTGGGATTACACCATTCAACAGCTTGCAAGGCTGAAGAATTGACCGTCACTATTCAGCCTGGTCTACACCATACAGCTATTTGGAGTGACATTTTCTGGCCAGTGAACCCCTTTTTTGGTCTTTTTCATTTTTTTCTTTTTTCTTTTTTCTTTTTTTTTCCCGCACACACATCACACCACATACTCCGGCATGCACTGGCTGTTGGTAACCACCCAGGAGAATGAAAGAAAAGTCAGGAAGAGTCTGAGAAAGAGAAGAAAGACGTGTGTGACCATAATCGTCGGGAATCGAACCCGCAATCTATTGATTGGAAATCGCTGCACATACCATATATACGGCGCGCACACACATACATACACACACACGACCCAAACAGGAAATTCTTGATGAACATTGTAATACTATAATGCCATGCAAAGCAGTGGCCACCATACTTCAGGAAGTCAGTTGTGAAACAAAAATAATTCAACTACAATGTGTAGGTAAGCTAGCGGCCAAAGCACAACATTGCAAACCGTGATGATATTTGCCTAAGGATTGCAGTTTGCAGACCACACCATGGAAGCAGTGAATACAGAATTATTGTAATGTCATACAAAGACAAGCAAAGAAGTGGCCACCACACACCAGAAACTTGCAGAAAGTCACATATCCAACAGATAGAGAAGTGAACAGCATCTGGTACAGCCCACACAAAACCAAGCTGGCCTGATACTCGTCCGAAGATCGTAAGTGGCAGATCCTTTTCAACGATAGCATGCAGGTGTACGTTACACGCATGGACAAAATCTGACCGTGTCACCGGCATACATTGTCATCACATGCATACCCCACAGGTTACACACATGCACAGTAGAAGCACAATAAAAGCAATGGAAAAATATGAAGGGGTTGCTGAAGCATCTTCACACTTCCATTTCAGACTTCGATGTGGTCGTCACGGGGTGATATACCTGCAAGATACAAGTGATACAGGAAGAAAGCATAAGGTCGTGAGGTAGGCTATGAGACACCACAAATGGGTCACCTACATGTATGTTCAGGGCTGGTGTACACACACACACGCAGAATTATCATAATCGAGAATTTCCCAAACTACAGAAGAGCATTGAAATCCATTTGCATGCACAGGAGCAATTTTGCAGTATGATGCGCAGCTCGGGAATACACCTGTTGGCAATGGATTACATTCCCATTGGAATTTCCATTCACGTGGGATTCACAGAAGCAATTTGGCAGTGTACTGCGCAATGCGACACGACCTGCGATTCTGCGTGCGATGCGAACTCGCACAAAATACCATTCACAGAATCAGGACAAGACGTCAGCGATGCAACAGCGCCTTGCTGACGTGCCTCAAGTCAAAGCTCAATGAGAATGCGTTTGTCGGTTACAACTGGTACAAATGTACAAGCAATTTCTGAAAATGCTCCTGTGAATCCTGCTTTAAGCAGTGCAGGAATGTCCCTCCTCCGCTCCCCCCCCCCCCCCCCTCCACACCCTCAGGGAACTTGACAAGGAAGGGTGGTCTTCGCGGTTCCCAACATCTATTTGCAGTTTCTGGTCTCCACTATGTCTTTTCAATGGGGATTTGTACGTACCATAAAAGCAAGCCTAAAAAATGAACAGCACATTTGCCGTTCCCCCACTGGGGAGGATGCGTTCCACAGCTATCCTGACAAGATATTCCGAGAAGCGGTGCTGAGTGCAATGCATTGTGAAACTGAAAAAGCTGACCAAGCCGCGGCATATAACGTCTAAACTTCAATTGTAGTTCGCCAGCTGACTACTTTCAAACTCCATGTAGGTTGGAGTACAGCTGGCTTAGAAGTTGACAACAACGGCGCACGCACATAAGCAATGGCCACCTTACCTGTACTGTAGCAGTACTTCCGAGTTCCCGTATGGGAGTTCCCTCACTGTGTGTGCAATAGCAGCCTCATCGGACCAGTTCAATGCGACGCGGACAGTCCGACACTGAGGAGGACATTGAAGAAGTCAGAGACAGGAAGAATGGTTGATTTACAATTCAACTAGCAAGGCTGCACACCCACGAAGTTCCACTCACCATTGTGCCGTCCTTCTTGGAAGGCAGAAATAACGCTTCCTCTCGAGAACGCAGCCTGTGACAGAGAAAAAGGAAGGAGCATCGCCATCGGCATTGGTCCCCTGCTATCACCGATTGCCGAGTTGCACAGTTCACTCTAACAAGACTGAGGATGTTCAAGAACTCCCCATCCATACCATTATTGGAGTAAGAGGAAAGGTCAGATTGCCTAGTTCCTAGGGCCTAGCATTCCTGGATGCCAGGATGTGCTGCCCCCGCCGCCGCCGCCCCCCCCCCCTTCTACTGCCTGGAAAGGGCAACATATGTGACAGCGTTCACCAGTACAGTCGGAGGAGAACATGGGAGAAGGCAAAAAAGGGCAACACACATGAATCCCTTATAAACAAGCAGTGGCAACTCTAGCACCAGCAATGTTGGACTTACATCCCAGCCATTGCCGCCGGATTCAGCGGCTTCTTCTTCTTCGTCTCCCATCTTGGAAGCACTCCTTACCGTAAGTTCAGTCCTGGGATCGGGAGTACAGTCGGAGGAGGACGTCGGAAAAGGCAAAAAGGCAACACACATGATTCCCTTATAAGCAAGCAGTGGCAACTCTGGCACCAGCAATGTTGGACTTACATCCCAGCCATTGCCGCCGGATTCCCACGCTTCCTCTTCGTCGTCTTCCAGTTCCCAGGTTCCATCTTGCAAATACTCCTTCCCGTAAGTAAGTGCAGTCCTGGCCTGGGTGGATGCGCAGTACATTGACGATGGCGGAGATGGAGCAGGTCAGAGAGCCCTATAGGGGTCCCGAGAGCAGATTGTGGCCAAATTCGGGACGATGCCGGACGCCAGTCAGTATGAAGTAGCGAATTGCGGACCGCCACGTAGATTGGGGTCGCGGGGTCATAATCCACGGGCACTACTCGTACGTTGCTCCAAAAAAGGGCACTGCACTGTTCCACAGTTGCTGTTAGCGGTCGCCAAAGGCACTTGGTAGGCCGGTAATTGGGTCACGTGTCAACAAAGTGTCAACAATGTGTCAACAACGTGTCGACCACGTGTCTTTAGCGGTACACTAATTTTGGTGTCCCCAAACTGAAAACATCGAGCACCAGTATGGAAAGGCTTTAGACAGAAAGCCTTTCCAATAATAGAAAAGCTGACAGGATCGCTTTTCTAAATAATTAATTATGTAGCTAAAACAAGTATCACACGAGACCTACGTCACTGGTCCAACACATGGCACTACTCCGGGTATGCCGAGTATGGGGTGCACGGTTGAGTGTTTTGTACGAGTCGTAGTTTTTGGAGCTCTGCGTCGTGAAGTTTTTTGTACCTCTGCGGGCGACTCTATCGCACAATGCTTTGACGGAATGGCGGACAGCATGGAGGGACCACCAGGGGGTCGTCATCTGGAAACCAAGGGCCAATGTTGCCGGTGCAACGGCAATGGCACCTGCTACAAATGCAAATGTGCTAAAGAGAATCGTAAGTGCACGAGCTGCGCGCCAGGACGGAAGTCGAACTGTAAGAACACCGTAACCGTACGAAAAGAGCCAGCCGTTAGTACCGTACCGAAGCCAGGGGCAGCTCCACCTGCACCTGAGCAACTCGGATTTGCGTCGCCCAACCGAAGATCGACAACCAACACACACACCACTCAGAGAACGCCTGTGTCCGGTGCAACCACAGCGGATGACATAGCCTCCGCCGCACTCGCCGCTGCTATGTCGAATGTTTCAAGCTCTCAACAGCTAGCATGGAACTTACTGGAATCCGCGGAGTCTGCGGAGTCAAGCACCAGTTCAGAAGTGTCAACTTGCAAGCATGCTGACGATGTCAGACCTACACAGCGTGACATGACAATGAGGCCGACTACCACAGCTGAGACCCCAGAGTCACTCACGTCTGCTCTGCTTGCGGAGTGCCGACAAGAGACTGTTTCAAATTCTCAACAGCAGGCGTGGGACATATTAGACCAACAGCATGACACTGACCCACGCGAAATCCACACACATGCCCAAGCTGCAGAGTGTCGCGACCCGGGTGCTGCCCATGTGGGTAGTAGTAGTAGTAGTTCTAGTTCTAGTTTTGCGGGCGGCCGAGCGGAGCAGGCGGCTAGAACACCGGCCGGCGGCACGAGCCAGCTTCGACTCGATGCGGATGAACCAGGTACGGATTCGGCAGAAACGGGGCAAGTATTACTGGACAGTGCTAGAGCCGATCCAGAAGACTCTCTCGCGGAAGCCGCACATCTGCTTGCAGGTCTAGATAGTAGTCAAGCAACACAGATTCATGCAACCTTGCCCTTGGACGAGACCCTCCATCAAGACGCAAACAGGCAGGACAACAATACGCTGCCACACCATTCGCCTGCAGCGACTGGTGCATTCACCCTGGGAACTATGGACAGCCAAACTACGGCAGCCACCATCAATGCCGCATATGAGGAGGCAGTACATTTCAGGCCAAATACCTTCAATGTGCCACATGGATCTTCTGGAAAGGCATTTGTAGCACAACTGTGTGTCTATCTGCAGGGCTTTGGAGATTCAGGACCCTTTGAGGGTCAAGCCCTCAGAATTGCCATGGTGTTCCAGCAACTACTCCTTCAGAAAACAAGACCACCATCACAGTCACTCGCAAAGTGTCTCCAAACCCGCTTGCACCAGTGGAATAACGGCGAGATAGATCAACTACGCCATGAATGTCGCACGATCCGACAGCTTCTTCAACGTCAGTCATCCACAACTGCTCAGTCCACAGACGCTCGGCACTTTGCCAACCTTGTGACGGGTGGAAAGTTAGCCTCCGCCATCCACATGTTGCAGGAGGGTGGTCGTGGCGGTGTATTGGAACTGGACGACAGAGTGGGTGACAGCACTGTTCGTGACGTGCTCAAGAGCAAGCACCCTATCGGCCAGCCAGCAAACCCAGATGCACTGATTCCCGGGCAAGCGCCCATACCACCTCATCCTGTGCAGTTCGAAGCTCTTAATAGAGCCTCCATCCGACGTGCCGCACTACACACGCAGGGAGGTGCTGGGCCATCGGGAGTGAACGCGGACACGTGGCGCCATATGTGCACCGGCTTCTCCGATGCATCTGACCAGCTATGCGATGCTATGGCTCAATGTGCGCGCCGCCTCGCAACTACGTATGTCGATCCTACCGCACTAGAAGCTTACACGTCCTGCAGATTAATTCCTCTGGACAAGAGCCCAGGTGTCAGACCGATCGGCATTGGGGAGGTTCTCCGCCGAATCCTGGGCAAGGCCATCCTCTCTGTCATCCGCCCTGAAATCATGGAGGCTGCAGGAAGCCTTCAGTTATGTGCAGGCCAGGACGGAGGTATCGAAGCTGCCATCCATGCGATGGGGAGTGTGTTTGATGATCCGTCCACAGAGTGTCTTTTGCTTGCCGACGCATCCAATGCGTTCAATTGCCTGAACCGCGAAGTTTGCCTTAGGAATGTGCAGCACACGTGTCCGTCTCTCGCCCATCTGGTTGTCAACACATACCGTCGGCCCGCAAAACTATTTGTTGGTGGTGAAACGATCCTATCGGAGGAAGGTACAACTCAAGGCGACCCTGTGGCAATGGCCATGTACGCTATTGGCATCGCCCCGCTGATGAAGTCTGTGGCAACTGAAGGTGCGGTACAGTCCTGGTATGCTGACGACGCTGGGTCGGGTGGCAAGCTGCTGCGGGTGCGCAAGTGGTGGGATCGGCTAGTCGGAAAGGGCCCCCAGTACGGATACTTTCCCAACCCGTCCAAATCCATCCTGGTTGTGAAACCTCAGTTCCTCGATGAGGCTGTCCGTATTTTCGACGGCACAGGTGTCACCATCCAACCCGATGGTGCAAGATACCTCGGCGCTGCAATCGGCACGCCAGCCTTTGTCACCAGCTACCTGCAGCAGAAGGTTGAGGAGTGGAGCACACAAGTTCACCGCCTTAGCCAGTATGCTATCACTGAGCCGCAAGCAGCCTACTCAGCGTATATGTACGGCCTGCAGAGCAAATGGACTTTTCTCTGTAGGGCACAACCTGGTATGGCTGAGCACCTAGCTCCGCTTGATGCTGCTATCACCAACACCTTCATTCCTGCTCTCCTAGGTCGCCCCGTCAATGCTGAGGAGCGCACCCTGATAGCATTGCCATGTCGCTTTGGAGGCCTTGGCATACCTCATCCGTCGTCCCGGGCCGAACAGCACCAGTCCTCCCTTGACATCACTGCCTCCCTCACCTGCCGTGTTCTCGCCCAAGATCCAGTTCTTGGCACTGCCATCCATGATGTTCGCGCTGCCAAGAAGCGCGTGATGGCGACAGCCGGGGAGTCAATTCGCGCAGCAGCCCAGGCCTTCTCTTCCTCCGCCAGTTCAGAGCTGCAGCGAGTGATCGCTCTGGCTTCGGAACCGGGTGCCTCAAGCTGGCTCACGTGCCGACCCCTTCAACGCCATGGCTTCACCCTGACGAAGTCGGAGTTTCGGGATGCTGTTTGCCTTCGCTTCAACTGGCTGCCGGTCCGGCTACCATCACTGTGTGCGTGTGGGCAGCAGTTCACTGTGTCTCACTCCCTCTCGTGTCCGACGGGTGGATTTCCGTCCATTCGTCACAACGAGGTGAGGGACCTCACTGCTCGTCTGCTCAGGCGGGTTGCCCATCAGGTGGCAGTTGAGCCACACCTCCAGCCACTCTCCGGAGAGCAACTCCGTTATCGCACTGCTATTGCTGACGACCAGGCACGCCTAGACGTCGTGGCTAGTGGCATTTGGGGAGGACGGTTCGAACGCACCTACATTGATGTACGGGTATTCAACCCCCATGCGTCTTCGAACCGTTCCAACTCACTTGCTGCTACCTATGTCCGTCATGAAAAGGCTAAGCGTCGTGCGTATGAGCAGCGCCTGAGGGAGGTGGAGCATTCCAGCTTTGTCCCCGCCATCTTCTCTACCACCGGAGGCATGGGAAAGCATGGTGCTTCGCTCTACAAACGCATCGCCTCTCTCCTCGCTGCCAAGACTGGGGAGCCATACAGCATCACCCTAGCTGCCATCCGCTGCCAGATTGGCTTTGCACTGGTCCGTTCAGCGCTGATGTGCTTGCGTGGTGCACGCAAGGCATTCTTACCAGCAATGGCCTCAGACTCGGCAGCGCTTGTTGTTGCTGAAGCAAGAATCTCAGCTTGAGGCTTACATTATTATCTGTCAAGTGTCATTAATGACATTGTACATGATCATCACCGCGTGCGCTCGATCTAATCATTGATTGTCTTTATTTTATGTTTTGCCCGTACAAGAGGCATGGTTTGAGTTCAATAAAAAAAAAAAAAACCCAAAAAAAAAAAGTATGGGGAGAATGCGTACAGCAAGAACAGAGTACGTGTCCCACAGTAGAGTCGCGCGCTGAAGACCGTGGAGCCCAAGAACGTCCAGCCTGAAATTCTAAGAACGCCACAGCCTAAAGCTAAGAACGGCGGTGTTGGCTTTCTGGCAGCTTGTGGGATACATAATAATATTATGATCCAGTACGGATTGTTTCTAAGAACGTGCTATAAGTACGCAGCCAGATTGCTGAAAAATAAGAACGTCCAAGGCTAACCCCTTGGAAACAACGTTCTTGGGCGCGCGACTCTACTGTATGCTTCTAGTTTACTGAAGGCTTATCAATGACTGAGAGTAAACATACATTACATCATGAATCATACACATCATTACTGAGATACAGTTCAGTTGGACTACCACAGGGGTGCGTGCATCCAGTCATGCGTTTACGGGTGTACTAGTGCGTTCAACTGGTGAAATTAATTTTGATTTTAGCCCTAACTTCCCCTTTTACTTTAAAGGGGAAGTTAGGGCTAAAATCAAAACTTCATCAGCTGTAGTCTTTGGGGTGATGAGTCGAATGGTCGTGGTCCGAGGAAGCTGAGACGCTCCCTTCCTACTTTAATCCCAATCGAGCTCGCGCTGTTGTGAACCCTCTTAGATTCTCTAAATTGTCAGGATCGTACGACCGCACGGCACGAGGACAACTCTTTTCTTGATCCTTTACACAGTATATTTCACTTCATCGAATAATTAACAATGAACACTAATAACACCAGCTATTTATAGCATGCAAAACAGCGTACATGCAAAACATACGCATATAACGGGACATAACAGCGTATACAGCAAAACGCACACAGCGCATATAGCGTATGCCATGCAGCAACATCAGCGGTACGGCGGAGTCGAAATACAACATTGCAACGAATACAATACCATAAGCGCGAAGGCCTTTCCCACTTGAGAACTTGTAGCGACCTCGCTGCATGACGTCAGCTCCCTCACCAGATATGCGCATGCGCATGACACATTTCTTCCTCTTTGCTCTAAAATAAACAACAACAACTAGACAAAGTTGCCCTCTCCTCGGAGTTGTAATTTATTAGGCCCCAGGGTGGTATGTCCCGGGATTCATCTGTCTCCCCCGTGAACAGATACGACCTCTGCCATCCTGGGTGCCTAAATTGGTGACCCCTGACGCTGCGCTCGCGGAGTATTTGTATACAGTAGTTTTTGACTTTCCGGATTTGGGAATTTGTGGTGCCTCTCGCCGCCCACCCGCCCTCGGCACACCTGGAGCTGCTGCGGACTACGCCCTCCTGCCGCCGCCATCCGTCGTCATGCTGTTTCCGCCCGTCAGCCTGCCAGCCATCACTGGTTTTCGCCGCAGTGACTGAGTCCGTTCCTGCGTGCACCGCATTCTGGCTGCCTGTCAATCACCGGCTGTTGACAATAAACTTGAGCCTCAACATCCGCACTCACCGCCTGGACCTGGAGCAGCTGTGGAGCAACCACCCTCCAACCACCGTCCAGTGTGCGCTGGCCACAAGCTGGAGCTTGGCCCCCTCCCACCCGCAAAGCCTCCCCAGTCGTGGAGCCAGCACTGCTGCTACTACTACAAAATTGTATTGCTGTCATGTTCCGTACCTGGATTGGCTGCCGACTACCCAGTCGCCGCCTCGCCACATTGATACACGGCTACATGTATATGGGCTGTTCATCAGCTAGTTTTCCCGCAACTGATTACTGCGCGTCTTTGCCTCTGCCTTCACAGTTTGCATACAATTTTTTTTCTCTCTCTTTCTGCCTCTGACATGCTCTCCACCTCTTTCATGTTAACCCGCCTCTGTCACGCATCTCTTTTCGCTTCCTGCATTTTTCCCTCTGTTTCGGCCTTTGTTAGCCTCGTTAACAAACATTGGGTACGCCACATGCAGTGCGAGGTATATTATGTATCAGATTGCAACGACCAGGAGGCTCTTAGTAGTGGCTGCAAATGACCGATATCCGTCACTTGCAGCTCTGCATCAGAGACCTGTAGCTGGCCTGAAGAGTTGTAAAATTACTCCTTCGTAGCCGGGGGGAGTCAGAGCGAGGGCGATTCACGGCTTGGTCAAAAAACTGTCGGCCTGGAACGTAAACGTGGATCTGCCGACACAGTTCACCTGGTTCACACGCCTGACCTGGCATGCTGCCATGCGTGAAAGGAACATTTTTCCGAAAGCAAGCTTCTTCTCCAAAATTCGAAATTTCTTTCCAAAAATGCCGTCGTCCTTGACCTCGAAGCTGAATGTTGTTAGGATAGAAAATTAGCGAAGATGTAGCCGACCCATTCTGGCAAGCCGTGTGCCCTCTGGATATGCAGTTGTTCGCCATGGTCAACAATCTTCTTCTCCTTCGTTCGTACTTTCACTTTCCTGACCACGAATACAAGCGGTACCCATGCTCAGGTTAGTGTTTATTTGTCTGTCTATGCACATACATGTAATACAATGTACTGTTCGTGCTGCAGGCACTGGCCGATCATGGAAATAGAGGAAGCAGCCAGCTTTCTTTGAATTCTCGTGCTTTCAACAAAAATATGTACACACTTTCCTTGGCTCCTCTTTCCCACCGCCACCATGCATGCACAATCGAGCTTGCTTTAATGCCCTGCAGTGCAGAATGCTCCCACCACCGCCGCCACCACTACCAGCAGCAGCACCACCGCCACCACCACCGCCACCACCACCGCCACCACCACCGCCACCACCACCACCACCACCACCACCACCACCACCACCACACCACCACTGTGACCACCACCATCACCACCACACCGCCACCACTACCATTACCGTGACCACCACTATAGAAGCATTGTCGTGCACGGCACGTCTGCAAGAGAAAATAATAGTATGCCAGTGCTGTAATGCCCTGCAGTGCAGTATGCTCCCGCCACCACCACCACCACTAGTTACGTTATGGAAGCATTGTCACGCACTGTACATCGATCCACAAGAGAAAATAATGCCAGTGACTTACAAGCACCTCCATGCTGCATGCGGACCTGGACACAGCACTGTTCCCTCTGCAGGAAAGGGGTGGGGGGGGGGGTGTATTTCATTGTTCCTGCCTGAAGTAATAATGACTACATGACATGATATCCAGCTAACTTTGCCAGTAACGAACGACCCTTCATCGGGCATGAGAAAAGTGTTGGTATTTGGGAGTTGTCGTCATTCACGGGGTTGAAAATATACGGCTATATTGTTACTAGGTCTGAAGATAGTGTCACTATCCGTGGGTTGTTATACCCGTGGTTGACTGCAGATACGTTTGGATTATTCTATGAGTATATGAAGGGTATACGTTAAATATTTTCCTGAGGACATAGCACGAGGAAATTATGGGGAATGCAGTACATATATAGAATGGTGCAATCCATTTCTCCCAGGGCACTTTCCCAAGACTCCTTCCAATATTCACTCTTGGCGCGACCCTTGTGAACTGAGCGGGGTGTATCGTTGAATATACCCCTCTCAGAACGTCTACTGATTGGCTGAAATCGCCCAATTCATACCGTTCCATGGATGTCAGGGAGTCGTAGCACCCAAGGAAACAACACGAGATCATGATACCCAAAATGATGTACTGTAAAAGCGGAAATTTCCAGTGGTGTTTTATTTTCGGTAACTTCGGTGCCGACAATTTTTACCGAAAAAATGCACCGAACTTTTTCGGTACTACTTAGTGGTACTAGCACCCTTACCTGGAAAGCGGGTATTACCGAAAATTTCCCTCCACCGAATCGCCGATTTTGGAGAATTCCGAAAATATTACACCACCGAAAATTTCTGCTTTTACAGTACACAGATTGGATCCATGGAGATTCTACATGATCTGTGGTTTATGCAACTCGTGATTGCGGACTTGACTCACTGGCCCCAAGCATGGGTCAGTCAAGCGATGCTATATGCGAGCATGTATGTATCGCACTTGCCCCTAAGGCAGTTAGGGCAACTGTCACTGGCAGCCCAGGGTTGAACCCACATTATTAATTTTTGAAATTTTCCAGGGTGACACGAAAAGCTTCATGCACTGGGTGGTCACTCTCTATTCATGTATACCACTCTGCCAATAGTGCATAGAGCTCTCTTTTGAGCTGCCCAGCTGGCCCTCGTTATGATTTAGGCTGAAAGTCTACCGTGCCGTCTCCCTTATGCTATGACTCCATAATGCATATGTACAGAAGAAAAAATCCTGGGACTCCGTTGATGAAATTCTGTTTTGTCAAGTGGGCATTTTTGATTATTGTGAATGGCGTGTAGTGCCATAGTACAGTTCCTTTTGCTACATAACGTTTGCACAAGTCACCTTTCAGCAATTGAACTAGGAAGATCTATGTCTCTGATCTTGTCATTTGGCCCGGCTGGTGCTGTGCACTAACAACCATTGTCAGGCACCCTCGAAAGACCAACAGCGATGAGTTCATGACCCAAGCATTATTTGGGCCGTTAAGTTGACTAAACGGGAGTGTAGCAAGCTTTGATCGGCGTGCTTGTGAAATGTTGTCCGAGCTGAATAGAGTCTATCTCCTGCGGTTTAGTACAACAGTTTCACACCTAATACTGTAGATTCGACGTCTCCAAGAAAAACCTCCATGGAGACTGGAAACTATAGCAGATCATAAATGATGCAGTAGCTCAGCTGATTCCTCAGCTCGTGTCTAGGTTCATGTACTTTGGTAAACGTGTTGTGGCAGACTCCATGTGCAAAGCTGCATACTCTTGGGGTTATTGATTCTTGCTGATGATTCCATTAACGTTATTGCATAGATATGAACATCATAATAATTGAATGTTGGCAAGACCCAACAAGGTGTCCCTAATGACTTACATCAGATCTTCACAAAATGCACATATGTACTGTAAGACATGATTTTATAATATACAATCATGTCTTACAGTATATATTATATAACGAGGAAGCAAATCTAACGTTTTAACGGATGACATTTCTTCGTTATAATAGATCCGTTGAGGCCGTACTGCTTCATATATGCTGTGTGTGGATATGGCAGAATACTGCAAGATTGTTAACATATCTTCTCGTTAACCTATGAATTTTGGACAATCGTTAAATTTGCGACTCGTTATAACAGCATGTCTTACAGTACATCTTGAAAAGCCATATTTTGGTTTCACATACACGTCTCATTTCTATCACAGAGATCAGTAGCCATGGGCCATTGGTGGCAATACTGGTAGGAGTCGCCCGAGGCTTAGCCAATAATTTCCGTTCTATACCCAATATACATACCCGAACTGGGCACAAATCTATCCCATTCCTTGGTGCTGACCCCTTTGATGCGCCCCCGAATCCCTTAGCATTATTAGTACCTCCAATTCATTTCATCATCAGCTCACCGCATGCTCAGTACTGTGTTGTAAAGTATGCAAATTTTTCGACGCTTTTAAATTGCAGCCTCCCCAGGGCAAAAACACATCTCGGCCACATTGAAATTTCAGCCTGTACTGCTGATGCCTGTATAGTGTATACACTGTCACATTGAACCTTGCGAAACAAATTTTAGGCTACAAATGCCCAGTACATAAAAGTGGAGAAGGCACTGAACGAAGTGTCAACCTACGAATACAACCTCAGTGCAACAACATGCTCTTTCTCTTTCTGCTTGTGTAAGCAGAAAGAGCACGTTGTTGCACTGAGGTTGTATTCGTAGGTTGACAGTTCGTTCAGTGCCTTCTCACCTTTGGTTACGTAATCTTGTTACCTTTTGCGTTTCCTCTAGTAAATAAATGACAACCGCTCTATTCAGTTGCTATTCACTCCTGGCGCATGCGCTGGACGCAAAATTCTTTTATTAGTGATGTCGAAAAAGTATGCGGTTGTCAGTTGACAAACCTCCTTTTATTTACAATTCAGTTGCGTGATGTCCACCACTTTCCGAATTAAAAATGCACAGGCCGATATTAGCCGAAAATAAAATATGCGCCGAATATGCAGTACCTTGCGCACTCTGTTAGAAGACATTAGGGCTACTGGGAATGAATGCTCAAGTAAAATGATGAAGTACAGTAATACAATACTATAGGGAGTTCATTTGGCATGAATGCACCAAGCCAACTCTCCTATACAAACAGTATAGTGTTGCTGCCAAAAATATGATTAGCTAAAGTTGCCTTTTTGCATTATTATGGTTGAACTTTTTTCCTGTAGCTTCGTTCCCATGCTGTGGATTTAATCACGAAATTTGTTAGCAAGACGAAGAGGTTTTATGTGAGCTTACTATTATTCTACCTGCACTTGCTTTTATCTTTTTTGTGCAGGACTCTGAGAAGCTGGAGGGACCCCACAAACCTCAAGCATTGAGGATACAACTTTTAACCAAGAACCAGGCAACATGATGTGCATGTATCACGTTCGCTGTGATTGCATCGTTTCAGGGTACACTGACAACATACTAGTACTAGGAACTAGTCCTTGATTAGCAGCAGTGGTCTGAATTATTGCCTGGCCGCTATTCATATAATCCTTTGGTGCTTACTCATCGCCTTGTTCTGTCTCTAAAATGGCGTATGGGTGTTCTGAGGCTTGTAATATTTGCTCAAGCCGCGCATTGGCATTGGTGCATGTCGGTAAATGCCAGCCACTGCTGCCTAGCTCAACATGTTTTGTATGATGTAGAATGCGCTCTGTGTATCTACAATCGAGTGACGTGCTTGTGTGGGCTAGCTGTAACTACACCAACAGTTGCACTAGTATGTGCACTGTGCTGGCACAGTGTATCATACTCAGTCTTGTCACTTCTTCTCCCACGTTTACTGTATTGTTTAATTCACTGTACACATCTTGCCCAGCTCCTCTAAGGCCACACAGAATTAGTTTGTTGTTTTGGGCCACTACACTCAGCTGGTGTAAGGTTGGTCTGCTTCTCTCTTCCTTCTCTTCGACGTGTCCAGCCAATCATTCATGTCAAGCTTTGCATAACTTAGATCACTGTATATACAGTCACCTGGCTGGAAACGTCCATAGCTGCAAAATCCCATCTTTCTTGAGGGACCCCATTTTATAGAGTGGACGACATTCACTTTCCTGATAGACTCACCTCAGATGTTGGTACACTGTATTGTACCCATCCCTGATTGTACATGCACCACTTTTTTGGCAACTCCGAACAGTGAGAATGTCTGCTGTGGATAGTTCTCATGCTTTTAAACTCATTCGTAAACAAGTACGGTTTTATACCACCAAAATGTAGTTCATTACAAGTCGTCGATTATGATCCTTTGTTGAGACGAAAGCTTCGGGACCTGGGAGTACTTGTGACATACCCATATCATACTCTGTCAGGTTCTGAAGCTGTGTGCTGTGTGCCAGGGGTTATGGCGATCGAGTGCATGTATGTTCGGATAAGGGCGTGGGAAAACACTCATCTAAAGCATATTCATTTCCTCATGCATACTTTCATTTCTCATTCTTTTTGGCACACACTCCAGCTCCTCGAACTTATCATGGGATGCATGTTGATGACAGCCTGCTGCCATGCAGCCTGAGCAGTTCAGACAATCAATCATTTGGATAATCTGCATTCTATATTACTACAGTTGTAGCAGCTGTATTTCATGTACAGTACTACAGTAGAGTCAGGCGCCGAAGAACGTGTTGCCCAAGAATGTCCAGCCTGAAATGCTAAGAACACCACCGCCTTAAGTTTAAAAGAATGGCGGTGTTGGTTTTCCGGTAGCTTTCGGGATACATAATTATGATCCTAACATGATTGTTTCTAAGAACATGCTACAAGAGCGCAGCCGGATGGCTGAAAAATAAGAACACCCCAGGCTAACCTCTTGGACACAACGTTCTTGGACGCTCAACTCTACTGTAGTATGGAAGAACGCTCTTCGGCAGGGATGTTACATGTTAGAAATCATGCGTACAAGATGCCTATCTAAGTCTGCTCTTCTTTTATGACAAGCTTTGGCATGCATGCAGCTCTTAATAAATCCCAAAGGTGGAGTGCAATGACATGTTTAATAAGTCCCAAAGGTGGAGTGCAATGACATGCATTTGGAACCGTGATCACTAAAATCCTGCGCTTACCGGTAATTCTAAGATTTAGAACTATAAGTGATGTTGCACACCAAAGAACGTCGTTCCGAGGGCCTAGGTCGGGGGCGTTCTTGGAAGAACATCATGCTGGATTGTAGATAAACTATATAACCCGCATGTGTGTGATAACAAAAGCTGCGGTACAGTGCGGAGAAACTAGTATAACATACTAATATCACCAGGTTTTCTAAACTTCTTGTTCTATACTGGAGAATATTCCAGCGAGTGAATCCAGAGCAAGTGCTATGGAAATGGACTAGCGAGAGCTCACAATAGCCATTCAGACCCACGAGTCCTTTCTTGAACCGAACAATAATCATCTATGGCATTCAACATGCAGTTTGGGAAGCCATGCAGTCCTGGGACAAATATCCAAATGCATTCTTGTCTCCAGACCAAACAACGATTGTTATCATACTTGACAATTTCCAACTCCACGACCACCATGCCAGCTCAAGCAAAAAGAAGCAAAGGAAGACGGAGATTTCTACTTGTGCAGCCATTCAGGGAGGAGCACGAAGGCTGTTTTAACATTACATGATTCGACTGTGCACGCACTTTCCAAAAGTGTACTTATCACACACCACGTGAACTCTTAGGCTGTTTGCAGTGCGATATACTTACATGTGCATGCCCTTGCCGCACATTCACACTCCAGTACAAAACATAATTATGCAAATATGTAATGCACATAATGTAACATTCTACGCTTGAAAGCAGATCAGCATTCGAACTTTTCCATTGCCTTCAGGCTGCAACAGCATATTGCAAGAGGGCACAATGGTCCAACCCAACATCTTCCAGTGAACACCATCGGCCATGGCAGTACAGACCATCTGACATTCACTCACACCACCCACATAGAAGAGAAGCAATGTTGATACTTCATAGTTAACACGTTACAAATACTACTGAGGGTGCATATAGGCAGTACACCAGGTTCAGGATGCATTGATCCATTCTTCTGATTCAACTACCTCAGCTGCTCATTCGATCTATGGCTATGCATGCTGTCGTCAGTGAGCCACATCATTGCAAAAGACTGATGACGGAGAGATCATTGCGCGTGTGTAGTCACAATACTATCAGAGAAATACGTTTGGCAAATATAGGAATACTGTGGACAAAATTGTACACAATAACCTGCCTTGAAGCAAATCTCAGAAAGAAAGCGCTGTGCAGATGCATGTCAGCCGCTTCAGATTCAGTCACTTCGTGAGATCCAATATTCTTCCAACTGTACTGTTCAGCCTTCGGTGATCCACAGAGACAGACAAACAATCTGTTCCGTCCTTCCACATGAGAAACAGAGAGTGAACATGTTCCAGTTCATTCCAGTATGAAGGTGGCGGATACAGGCAATGAAAGTCATCGTTGGGCCAACATGACCAGCCTTCAGACATGAGTTCTCAGAGACCTTCACTCATGATAATGGTATTCACCCTTGGCTACAATCCTGCAAAACACGTGAAAAGATTGCAGCAAAACAAACTGGATGTTATAAAGAAGCAATTTAGGAAAACTAAGCCTATCGTATTTGTAGTACAGTGAAGCTAAGATACAACACCCAGCAGGCAGGCAAACTTGCTAATATCCGATGAATTAGCATGCCTGGTCATGGCACACCGGGTACAAAATGTGCAACCAGCATAACGTTTCCACCAGTATTGATAATCTATCGTAACGTTATTATCAAACTACATAACTGCTAAGAATGTGCAACTACTAACATAAGGTGCGATCGGCTTCGAAATCCAATGATTATGAGCAAGCGCGCATATATTTCTACATGTGCCATGTAGATAGAGTGTTTCATCAGGTTCAGTAGGCATGGATCCACAGTTCATTGTTCTGCTTCAACTACCGTAGCTGTGATGTACAAGTTTTGATCTCTGGCTACGCATGATGGTATTAATGAGCCCAATGGCCCACAAAAACCGAAGTGATGAAACTTTCTGCCGTGGGCAGAGGGATCATCGAGTTGCCCACTCTTGGTTATGTACTCATGCCATTACCAACTATCAGTGCACAAGTACTGCTACGCCCTCACTATGATCCATTGCAACAATATCACCAGGCACATGCATGCTACTGCACCCATTAAACCAAGAGTCGCAAATAGGAAATCTTTGCTGTGAACCACAGCTAGCTATAAGGTGCTTTGAGTCCAGTTTTGTGGGAAAGTTGCACTGCATGATGCACAATACCACATTGAGCGAAATTCTTTTTTTCACATAGCGTGAAGTGTCTCTCGAGAAATGCAATGCACAATGCATAGCACATCGCAGAAAAATCTTGTATTGCACCTGCAGTCTAAAACTGCTTGCCAGCCAGAGCTCTTGAGTCACATGCACCAGCATGCAGGAAGTGATGCCCATCACGTGCCACCCAACCTAGAAGTGAAGCTGGACTCAATTTCCCGTGATACGACCTGTGATGGAGCTGCAACAACCAGCGATGCAA
Source organism: Sycon ciliatum (assembly GCF_964019385.1). Lineage (NCBI taxonomy): Eukaryota > Metazoa > Porifera > Calcarea > Leucosolenida > Sycettidae > Sycon > Sycon ciliatum. The sequence continues at coordinate 32,252,299 of NC_088647.1, forward strand.
GTTTGCAGTCCAATTATTTGAAACTGGCCCGCTATGTTGCTGAGAACGTACTCAAGGCAACATTTGAGAAATTACCTTTCGAAAAAATGTTCGGTACAAACATGGCCGGATATTGTTTAAACTTTACGGTACTGTGTGAAGAAAACAACTATTTTATTGCATAGACTAAAGGAGCCATCCAGCATTATCCATAATTTTCACGAAATGAAAGGACCCTCCTCCACCCCCCCCCCCCCCCCCCCCCGATTGATGTCTGTAATATCAATATTTTTTCGAAACGAAACTCCCCTTGACCCACCCACAAACGAAACTTTTTCTCTTCGTGTAAAAGATCGACAATTATGGACCCGGCATTATCGATAATTTTCACGAAATGAAAAGTTTAGTTATGAGTAACTTGTGACCGTCCCCCACCCCCACCTACTCACCCCTCAACGAAAAATAGCTGGAATGGACTAGTGTTTCAGCTATCAATATTTTTCATTACGAAACCCATCTTGACCCACCCGCCCATGAACGATTTTTTTCTCGTTTCAAAGATACTCAATCTGTTAAAGATAGATAATTATGGACGGCCCCTAACGTGCCAGGTTAAAAATGAATGGACCGTAGAAGATTGTTTGTGATATCACACGATCAGAACAGGTGACAACCAACACTACATGGCTGTATACTTGATGTGCTGCATTTACTGGGTGCAACGCAGGGAGTTGTAGCATCTAGGTAGACGGCACAGGCGACTGTAAAGCTAAAATGACATGGGGTTCGACCCAGGGGTTCCTGTTTCAGCCACCCTTGGGGCACCATTGGGCAGATCTATACACGCTCGTACATGGTATTGCTAACCTGGGCCGCTCTCAGGGTCAGTAGGTCAAGGCCGTGATCGCGGGTTGCGCAGATCACGGAGAACCTCCAAATCCTGAACCAAAATTCTATAAAGTATTGTGTAGTCTCCCTACAGTGTAGGTGCTATGACTCCCTGGTGCGATGTACCTGCTGGTAAATAGACAAATTGCAACCAGGCCATAATTCGGATAGAGCAGACGATCCTGTCCTGGACCCTGTTCCACATTCAAAGTATCTAGACTCATATAGTGAGGGAGGAATATTGTGGTACTGACTCCGATTTTCATGCGCTAAGAAATTATCAAGTACATTGTATATGTAACTGTAAGTGATAATCACTCAAAGTACGAAGCTAACAGTAATATTCACTGGTTAGAGGGAAAGGCACAAACGGGAAAGGTCTGAAGAATAAATTGACTGTCACCACCAGGATTCGAACCAGGGACCTTCGCTTGAGGCCAGCGATGCTCTAATCACTGAGCTAAGGTGTAGCCGTCATCCCAGCCGAGATCGTTCAACATTTTCTTCAGACTTCGTAACGCACACTAACAACATCAGCTAATGGTATATGTACTCTTTTTCGATTGTACATGCAAGCTCTACCTTGTGATGTTGAGCTCTCTTCGTTTGGTGGGGGTACTCCGATCGTCTAATGTGAACCACAGTCCACCTACAATTCTACATTTGCAACGTTGTCCAATGTGCATCGGCACGCATTGTACATAACTGTTACAGCAGAGTTTAGATTATCCGCACCCCTCGGGCGCACGCTTTCTCCAGGGGGTTCGGATGGGGAAAAATTCGGATAACGGAGCCGTCACACATCCATCTAAGACTTGCACATTCCTTCACGTTTCCATCAGTTCTCACATTCTCTTCACAGGAACTAGACACACTCTAGCTCCTCAATATGAAAACTGGCATTTCGAATAAGTGATTGTTCGGAATATCGGCATTCTACTGTACCGTAAAGTCGCGGATAAAAGCCGGGCTTATAAGCACATAAGCTGCTTTCTCCATCAGGCTTTAATGCAAACCATGCTTATTATGCACCACTGATATTTTTGCCAGACTTGTATGCCAGGCTTCTACGTGCGACACGCGTAGATCTACCACTGACTACCGGTATGGCGGCAGTTTTACTATGCACCATACATAGCGCATGCACTCTTGACCCACCCGATCCGCGCTTGCATAGAGCAAGGCTTCTACGCGCGACGGGCTTATATGCATTCGACCCGTTTGATTTTCAGGCTTCTATCTGCGATGTGCTTGTATGCAAACCCGGCTTTTATCCGCGACTTTACGGTATTCATATTCACGCTCTGGAACAGGAGATCCTAGTTCGACTCAGACTGCCCTTTCCATAATACGTTTCCCATGTACTCGCAGTTCTTTTATCAGAACATCTTTTCTTCCCAACCTCAAATCCTGTGCAACACCGGTTGACTTTCCTCAGTTTCCTGAATGGTGTTACCTCTCAATAGAAGCATGAGTGGCCATTCAATATACCGGTGTAGTAAAACATGTCCATAATTATCGGAGAAAGGATCGGATGTGGCTAAATAATTTGAAACTGTCCACCTCTCCTCACTGCGCTCTTGGCCCACATTTACCACACCATAGCGAGGAAGTTTGTTCTTGGATAGATGCTCTACATCCTCCAGACATCTATCCAAGAACAAACTTCCTCGCTATGGTGTGGTGAATGTGAGCCAAGAGTGCAGTGGTGGACAGTTGCAAATAATTTTACTACAATGTGCTAAGCAGAACAGAGGCACTAGCACCTGGGTGGAAACTATTCTGAATTTTGAATGCCACGGAAGGCTGAAGGATACCCATGAAACCACTGCCAAAGCAAACACAAATTTGAAAAGCAGTGCAAGCATGATGGCGGTGGGAAAAAGGAGCCAAGGAAAGTGTGTACATATTTTTGTTGAAAGGATGAGAATTCAAAGAAAGCTGGCTGCTTCCTCTATTTCCATGATCGGCCAGTGCCTGCAGCACGAACAGTACATTGTATTACATGTATGTGCATAGACAGACAAATAAACACTAACCTGAGCATGGGTACCGCTTGTATTCGTGGTCAGGAAAGTGAAAGTACGAACGAAGGAGAAGAAGATTGTTGACCATGGCGAACAACTGCATATCCAGAGGGCACACGGCTTGCCAGAATGGGTCGGCTACATCTTCGCTAATTTTCTATCCTAACAACATTCAGCTTCGAGGTCAAGGACGACGGCATTTTTGGAAAGAAATTTCGAATTTTGGAGAAGAAGCTTGCTTTCGGAAAAATGTTCCTTTCACGCAAGGCAGCATGCCAGGTCAGGCGTGTGAACCAGGTGAACTGTGTCGGCAGATCCACGTTTACGTTCCAGGCCGACAGTTTTTTGACTCCGCCACCTACACCATCACTGTTGGCTCTGCAGTCAGGGACAATTCTTTAGCCACTAGTACATGAGGTATTATATGAACATGTTTTCCCTCTTCACCGCCGCTCTTGAATCGCATCAACTACGTGCCGTGATCAGTTCAGGAGAGACAAGCCATGACATTGGACATCGGACTCTTTCTTGCAGTTAGTGTTTTATAAGTATACCTGTAGTTTCACACTGCCTAGGCCCAGCCATCAAATTCTGTGACAAGGAAATGATTCTTCTACTGCTGGTGTTGCATATTGGGATAGGTTACCTCCAGGTACTCGGATTTCGTTTTTGTAACACTACACACCACATAGCTACTCCCTCTCACTGCAGCATGGCACTCCTAAGGCAGTTGTCCTAGAGCTGTTGAGCTGGTAAATAGGCTTTGTGCAAATGGTAGCTGATCACCACGGTCGGTGTGTTCAAATCATGGCACTAACACTAGCCGCTCTTGTAGATTCGAATCAAATGCTCGTCCACTGTAACACCTCCTGTGCAGCAGTACTCACAAAGTAAATGCCTTTATTCCAGCCCGATGAAGTTAGCCAGATCTGAAACTTTCCACGGTTGTAGATTAGTCCTATGAATAGGTACAACTGGCTTGGCAAGCTATGATGACTTTCCCCTGCTTTCCACACATAATTGTTGTGCTGCTCCTTGTTGGAATCATGCCTACTTTTCCGGGGAGCCAAGATGACATTGTAATGAAGGTTCTGCTGAATTTAGCATCGATCCATTCGTGGACGTTCCGACAGCAAAAAGCGCCAGCGAGTCAATGCAAAACTTTGAAGAAAGTGTCCAAACGAGGTAACACATTTCTGGTATGTCACAACTACACTACTTGATGCTCAATCTTTCCAACTCTCGCACAAAATCAGTGTACGCGTCGGTTCGCATCCTGTGTATGTACGGTGTTACTATAGCTCCTGGCACATAAAAGGGTAAAAACTCCCAGGTCCAGTCAATATAGTACCGAGAAAGTCTTGAAAATGCTTGAATATAGCCGATGAGAACTCAGTTTTTCGGCAATTTTGTATTCCTATCGAGGGTGATTTCGGGACCTTTGGACGCGATTGGACACGCCATACTGGGCCAAGATACTCTTGAAGACATTATCTATCAAATAACACCGAAAAATCCTTGTTAGCCAACATGTGTCAAGGCATGTGGGAAACACCCTAGTAAAATAAATAAAAAATAATAATGTATTTTAGAGGTCGATTTTTTGAATTGGCCCCAGTACTATAGTCAGTTTCAAAAAGATTAGCAATCCTGGTGATCGCCCGGGCCACGGCTGTCTCACAGTGCGTGATCTAGTGCACAGCAGCGTGGGTATGAGTACAGGCTCTGTAGTCGTGATTGCGGGGAAACCCCGCACTCAAATTCAAAAAAATTCTCAAACTTGCTCGACGCGATCGTCGACTTATGCTGATATCGAGGCCCTTCTGAGCTGCACGGAACAACGAGAATCACACCAACTAGCTCTATACATGCGGTAGTGTAGGGCCTTGCAGGAACCGAGCCGAAAAAACTGTTTCTTTCCCGATCGAACTGTTTCTTTGCTGACTTCCTTGTTGAACGCTGCTACGTAGTGAGACTTTGGTAACGATTCGAAGTGGAGTTGGAGACGCCTGGTATACCCTACTGGAGCAAACGCCACGGCTTTGGGAGGTTTTTCCAGGTAGGACTATCTCTTGTTTCCACGCTCAGAAAAGTTCTTCGTGTTCTGAAGGGCAGATCCATGTTCTCGGCGACTTACCCGAAGGTACATTGTGCTTGTTTTCAAAATTTTCAAATTTGTGTGCATAGGTTGTGTGGAGTGTTACGATGGATCCTGATCATGACTATGCGTTTCATGTGGGGCATTTGCATTCCCTATGTCGTTTGGGTGGCTGCAAGCTACCAACCCACCGTAAGGGCAACAAGTCATGGAGTGCCCCAACCTATAGTGTCAAGGATTACTCCCTAGACATATTTCGTGCGTTTGGTGAGAAAGTGGAAGGAGATAAGGAGGATATACACCCAAGTCATTTTTGCAAGGCGTGTTTTGATAGCATGACGTCTGTCATGAAGACAGTAGGAAGTGGTGCTGTTGCTAGTATTAGTGGTGGTTGTGGTCAGAAACTGCCAGCTTTGCACCAATGGTCTGCACATACAGACACGAAGTGCAGCATTTGCACGGCTATTGCTGCGGCCAGAAAGGGTGGCCGACAAAAGAAAGCCAAATCCCTTCACGGTGTGTGTGCGGCGCCACGGCCTACTCAACCCTCCCCCACCCATGGTACCGATGTGGACCCGGAAAAGCTCTCCGCATTGTGTACTGGAAGCCATGTGTGTGGATTGCCTCTGTCGCCAGACAGATTCACGTTCGTACCGAGTTCGTTGGTCTGCCCTATTTGCGGCCTTGTCGTGAATCGTGCTGTGGAATCGCCGTGCTGCAGCAAACTGTTCTGTGTGTCGTGCATTGTGGGTTGGCTGGGAGCCAGCACTGTTTGCTTTTCATGTAAGCGTATGGTGCTATTGTCAGGTTTTAAACAACCACACGTATTTGCTAGCAGCACACTACCTGAGCTTGTTGTGTCTTGTGACAATGTTGGTGAGTTAGCTTTTGAGGGCTGCCCAGCAAGAGTTCCCCTCGGAACATTGAAGCAGCATGTAGCGGACTGTGCCTTCGGCAAGAACCCGCCGCCCAAGCGATATTTGTCGCCAGCGTCTACAGTTGGTAGTGTCCTGGACGCTCCGCCCAGTGTCCTTCAAGGTGATGTCGGGTCGAAGCTTCTCACAAAGCTTATCGAAGCTCGATCCGATGATGGTCGCCTTGAACAGCGTACCCGAGGCAGTACCTCCATGTGGCACCGCGTTCCTGTCGCCAGGGTGTCATCTGCGGATGCCTCCTCTGCGACTCTGAGGAGAAGGGAAAGCCTTCTCACTACCATCCAGGAAGCAGCATGTGGTGGAGCGAAAGGAAAGGATGCGCAGAGCATTCACGCGCTGCAATCATTGCGTACGGCACGACGTGAGGATCTTCTGCGAGAGGCCGGGTTGCTCCCAGAAGGCTTGACCAAGGGGATTGGACTTGCCATCAAAGCTGACCTCCAACTTCCTTGGAATGGCTTGCGGAAGCTTCGCCGCTACCTAAAGTTGTGTGGTCTGCCACTAGAGTCGGAACGGGAAATGCGGAAGCAGTTGTCGGAAGAGCTCCCGTTCCCTCTCGTCGCTGAAGAAGTTCCTCTTCTTGATAGCTCTGGCACGGTCGTGATGAGCCCAGTCGTGCGCTTTGAGGACCTCGTGCAGCTCGTTCTGCACTTTGTTGAGCTGAACGAAACAGCGGGCACGTTGCTTTGGAACGGGACACTGCCAGAAGATGAGCTGTGGGTGAAGATTGGAGGGGACCATGGCGGTCATTCATTTAAGCTTTGCTTCCAGCTCGTGAATGTTTTGCACCCCAACTCCCTGAGCAACACTGTTCCCTTCTTGGTGTTCGCTGGAAAGGACTCGCCCTCCAATTTGGCAACGATGCTTCAGCCGTACGCTGAGCAAATTGCCAACCTTCGCGGATCGACATGGAAGGGTAAGACCATCAAAGTGTGCCTCTTTGGGGATTATGATTTCATGATGAAGTTGTATGGGCTGTCAGGAGCAAGTGGTGTCAGACCCTGTCTGTTCTGTTTGGCCACCAAGAAAGATATGCAGCAGACACATGACACTCCCTTCCCTGACAGAACCCTTGCCACTTTGAGCGAAGACCATGGTCAGTTTGTGGCATCTGGGTCCAGACTTCAAAATGCCAAACAGTTTAACAATGTCATCAGACCCCAAATCCTCCCGATTGACATTCGTGATGTGTGCATTCCCATACTGCACCTTGATCTTGGTATTTTTCCTCTGCTCTTTGAGGCAATGATCAGAGATGCAGAAGCCATTGACCTCATGCTGGCAAGATCGATTAACGCAGAATCAGCAAGCGCAACATTCAAGGAAGTAGCCGAGAAACAGCAGCAGCTATGGGCACTGCTATCAGAGAAGGCACAGCAAGAACAGCAGCTCTATGTAGCACAGACGCAACTGCAATGGGCATTGCTGAATGCAGCACAAGCGGTGCAAGCAAATCATGCGGCAGAAGCACAACACGCAGGGTTTGCAGCTCAGTTACAGCAGCACTGGGCAACACAACAGCAGCAATTAAATGAGATCAGCGGCCGCATCGCTCATTTAGAGGAGCAGCTCGTGGGTGCTAAGGTCAAGAATGGTCCTTGCGCTTCATCCTTTGAACCGGTTTTGGTGAAGCACAGGATCGATCGGCAGGCCTATCATTCTGGCGCGTTTGTAGGTAACCACATCAACAAAGCACTACAACCGTCAGTAACTCGTGAAATTGTATCTGCTCCGGTCAATGTAGTCGCCTCTGTTGTCAATCCTGATGGTGCCCACTTTGCTCCGACACAGTCTCAGCATCAACTGATCCAAGCTGCCGCAGAGTGCTCCCAGAGGTACCTGTCGCTTTTTGCTGCGTACGCCAGTTGCAGAGCCGTCTTCTCTTCGACTAGCGCAGCTGACGACACTATCACTTCCAGCTTGCAGGAGAAGATCAATTCCTTCATGGCGAATGTCCGGTCCGAGGTAGTAGCACGCCACAAACGCCCTGTAACTCCTAAGTTGCACCTTCTCGAGTGTCATCTTGTCCCCTGCATGGAGAGGTTTGGCATGGCTCTTGGTGCTCTTGGAGAGCAAGGTGGCGAGTCCATCCACCACAAGTTCAACATGTTGCGCCACACTCTGCAAAATACGAACAAGGATGTCGACCGCCTCAGGATTCTAGTGGCCCAGTACCTGACGACAGCGCTGCCAACTCACAACAAGCTGATCGTGCCGGCTGCCAAGCGCAAGAAGACAAGCTAGCAATAAGCTGAGTATGTGACGGCCACTGGGTGGATCATGGAGCGAGCTGCAGGATCCACGCGCTCCGCAGGTAAAGTATTTCTATGTTTCTGAAATTGAAATGTACTAATAATCTTGTCAACTTCTTACAATGTTGTACACACAGCAGGTAGAACTGGCACAATGTTGAGTCAAATCCACAAGCCATGTTAAGAACATGGCTGGATATCAGGTGAGGGGCGCTTCTTCAGGCAGGCTGGGGCAGGTAAGTCAAACCAACTACAGACATGAATTACTCGTTCAATACTACAAAATTATTCACAAGCTCAAAATGCTACGATTCAACGCAAGGTAGGGTGCTCCTTGAAAGAGAGTGAAACAGGCTGGGCCATGGGGCGCAGGTAAGTCAAATCCACAGGTTGAAGCTATAAATCCACAACATAACGTCAGGCTGAGAGAATTGGCAGCTGATCCTGTTTCTAAAATATTACTTTGCTGGCGAACTATAAAATTCTGAACGCCGAGGTAGGTGGAACTGGGGCGCTCTTTCAAGAGCGGGTGGCAGGTGGGCCAGGTAAGTCCATTAGACACGTTGAAGCTACACATCTACCATATTACGCTAGGCTGAGAGTAGCTTTGGCAGCTAATTGTGATTCTAAATATTACTGTTCTGTCTAACTGCAAATTCTGAAAGTCGAGGTAGGTGGAACTGGGGCGCTCTTTGAAGAGCGGGTGGCAGGTGGGCAAGGTAAGGCAATTCAACAAGTTTGAAACAATAAAGTGTACATGTCACAACCATACCTCCAAAGGACTCGTCTTCCAAAGCTAAAACTCCAAAACGATGAACGAAGCGAAGTATGCTTCGAGTGGTTCTTCTTGAACATTTTTCGAAAATCAATGCAAAACGTGCATTGTTGTACAAAAATTGTACGGTCGCTTCGCTGACGCGTACGCGACGCGCGCGGATCACCATCACAACCTTTTGCGAAAAAAGTCGGTAAAAAAGACGCCATCTTACCATAATATGCACAGCGCGCGCGAGTCAGCCGTGCGGGGAGTTTGCCGTCTTACCGTATGAGCGCTCGAGCGCTGCCTGGAAAAAACTCACTGTGAACTCGAAGAAATATTCCGCGCGAAAGCATGAAAAATGACAACTCACTGTGGAGTCAGAGAGGACATGTCGAAAGTGTGGTAATAGTCCTGCGGCCCAAATCTAAAAGACGTTGTTTTGCAAGTCCCGTTTCAGTCTCGAGCAGACAACCTGAGCTTTGCATGGGTGGAAAGACCATGTCCTAGGGATGTCGAAACGGCTTGTTGTCATGTCCAGAACTAGGGCATAAGCTGGGGAGAACCAATTTTAGGTTTCGTTACGGAAGTCGTTATTTTACGTTATTTTACGACTCCTTGATTGAAATTGGCAGCATATGATACGATATTTTATTGAAAATTAGTGCAGTCGATGTGAATTTGTTCTTGTATTTGGACGATTCGTAGATCATGGTTGCCCTTTGCCGAGCGTTCATTTCCTATTGATGGTGATTAGAGATGGCACAGATTGATTTGTTGTAAAATTCGACCAAAATCACCCCCAAACATGGATCTTTCGTATGAGAGGATTTCATTTATTGGGACACGATCTCGACAACACCAGCGGAAGAGAGCTAGCACGAGCGAAGCAAAGGACACCGGAAACCGGCAGAGTGATAGCGATCATAAGCTGATCTTAGCAAACGAGCGATATGGAAGATGTTGTAAATAATAGCGCAGTAGTGTATTTGTCATTTGCTGCAGAGTTGAAAAGTACAATTCAAATTCAAATCAATTCAAAAACTTCAATAGTGCGGTCCACTAGCCTTAGCTTTCAGACTCACTGTCCGATTCACAGTCGGACTTACAGTCCAATCCACTATCGAAACTGTGCATGCGCGCGCACACACACACGTACACACACCGCACAACACATGACATTGTGCGCGCGCGCTCGCACACACACATACACAAACCACACACGCACGCACACACACACACACCGCACAACACATGGCATTGTGTGTGCGCGTCCGCGCGCGCGCACACACACTCACACACCACATAGCACGCTAGAGATCAGCAAGAACCTGCTGCGACCGTGGTTGAGATGGCGCTGTAGAAGACACCGCAGCCGCCACTGGTTGCCTCGCACCCGAGGTTATAGTCAAAGCCGTACTAGCCGACACATCTGTACTGGAGGCTGATGTAGTACCCAGAGATGAAACGGATCCACTGGTGTTCACCTGACGCGGCGGAGTAGCGGATCCTTTGAAGCCAAAATGAGTGGGCAACACGACATTGGCGGGGACAAGCCCAGTGGATATCGCAGCGGGCCTATCGTAACTCCTGGCAGTGAGCCTATCGTAATTCCTGGCAGTGGGCCCGTCGTAACTCCTGGCATTGGGCCCGTTCTCTTGCCGGACACTGGGGTGCGCAGTGGACGTGGATGCGGGCAGGAAATCTGCGGCGACCGGCTGGACTGGGATGGTTGGAGCCGGGCCAGGTGCGTTACAAGTATGACTGTTCGGCAATGACTGGGTATTACCGGCCATCGGACCGTTTGCAGACGACACAGACAAGTGGTTGCTCCGTGAAGAGTGCGCCTGTATACCCATGCCACTTACCATACATGTCAATTGCTGAAGGAAACACACAGTTCAAACACAAAACGCAAATGAAACACACCAATGAAATTCGATCCTTAAACAAGTCAAGTTCGCATGTCCGCGTTATCACGGGCTATACAATTGTGTTTAGAAAACAACCAGTTTATAATTCTGTCTCTTCTTGCATAAAGTCAGCCTAGAATACTGACGTCAGCTTTGGACATTACTCTGACTCGGACCACAAGCCCTGATTTATTCTGACCTACATGTGTACCGTGTGAAGTAGCGCGAGAGCCAAGCTGGTCGTAATAATACGTGTAACAGCCACGAACGTAATTCAACCAAAGAAGACTACCACATTACATGAGCATGAACACTTGCATTCCATTTAATACATTCCTGTGTTGTAGATGTCAGGCACTGTAGTGTTCACGTCTACATACACATTGTGGCATTCCTTGGCCACCCAGACATTCATGATAGTAGCGCATCGTGTTATGTTATGCATGCAGCATGTGCCGTTTCCCGAGCGCGCGTGTGAAATGAACTTAGCGGCTTTTAGTTGCTGTGCATGAGTTGAGTCTGGACTCATGATCTGGTGTGTACATGCAATCATGTGATCTTGTAGTTGAGCGTATGTGTTATTTGGATTTCCTTGGTCATGACCAAACAATAAAACATGATCAAATTATTTCTACACATTCAACAATGCCAAGAACTCACCTGGTCCCCAAGTAGCTCATTATCTTCTTTTTCAGCATGAAAGTTGGATACTAAGGCGGAGTGTGATGGTCGGCCAAGCTGGTGCCGTTTGCAGTTATTGTACTTATCCGTGAGAAGCTTCATGGGCTTGCAGACTTCAACTCGGACTGTATATACAGCACCAGGCTGTCAAATGTTTCGTAGGCCGACGGCTGGTCACTCCCTTTGCCACTTCGTTGCCGGTGCATAGTGGCCAGGTGGGTGAAGGCACTGTAGCATGCTCCGACGTTGATAGTGGATTTCCGCTGCAACGCAATCTGGGCCATTCTGGAGCGAAAGCCAAAATTCTTGCGTTGTTCTCCAACTCTGCTAGATGCACATGTCATGAGGCACAAGTCTGCAGATGTGGATTCAATCATTGTACATCTCTCCTTGTTCTACGCTTTGCTGGTACATGGTGTCCCATCATCACATACATGTATCTCCTCCAATTCAGAATGGCTTGAAAAGTCATGGCCACGTCCAAGTGGCAGCCGACCCAGCAACGTTTTGTTAGTGTATGTACTGTAGCACTTGCGGTGGTACCATCCGCGGACGCTCTCGCACAAGAAGGTATAGCTCGTCCTGCCTGCATTTAGCAGCTTCAAACAAAGTTTCCCAACTCTGCAAAGTAAATCGGGTTTGCTTTTCCTGCGATGCATTGAACGCAATGGCACAAGCAAAATTCCCGCGATACAACGCCATTCCCAGGACGAGGCCTAAGAAGCTCCACGGCCTCTTCCTCCATCATGTCGAAAGGTGTCTACCATGCTGTGAGCGGTGGGCAGGAGGCACTCAAACAGCGCGAAACGCAACTACTATGCAACTACCAAACGAAAATGCAATTCTACATTTCAAAGAGTATCCTGTCGGTGTCGTCGTCATCTTCAAAAATTTGAAAAAGGCGCTCCTTTCCGTGAACTGTGCACCCCCAGATGGTGCGCAGTATCGCCGACGAGAGCGGAGAAATTGGCTTCTCCTGAGCTTCTGCCCTAACTCTGAAGATGACAACAAGCGGAATCCAGGTCAGGTATACATACTTTAGGCCGTAGTGAAGAACCCAGGTTGTCTGCTTGAGACTGAAACGGAATTTTTTTTTGAAGTTTGGGCCGCTGGACTATAAATTTTGACGAGCGGGATGCGTCCGTTTTGTGACCAAATAGATTCTTTGAGCTGCCGCGGATGCAATTTACTCTCACGATGTGACGAAAACGGCATCGACACAGACTCATTCCCAAGGCCTTGAAGTGGCAAAGTTATCCGTGTGACTTCGACGACATTTTGAGAAAGCAGACGCCTGTGAAAGCTGATAGAAGACGGCGTTGACTCCTAAATTCAAATAAATTGGCGATCTTCAAATACTAAAATAATTCTCAAACAGAAATCGATCGATCGCGATGTGCCGGTTTATTCAACAACACGTAGCTACAGCGCAATGACTTCCGTGTTCACTCACACCGTTTCAGTGTTGTGTGTGTTCACAACTTCACATGGCGTGAGCCAGTCATTCAAGTGTCAGTCAGTTCGGCAGGAAACGCGAGCTCCAACAACAAGTCGCTTGGCGCAGCCACCTTCTTTGTCTTGTACCAAAACAATGAAAAAAATTGAAGAAAAAATGTTTGACTTGAAGATTTGTTGGGATTTGAACTCACAACTTCATGGTCAGCAGACAGCATTCATAACCACTAGACCAAAAAGGAAAGGATAAATCGTGGGTTTTGATAACAAATCGATACTGCCTTCCAGGGCAAATTATAAACCATGGGAAAAGGCCAGAAACCTGGCCGAAATACTAACTCCTTAACGGTTGGTCCAATTGTTCCGAAACCTTCACAGAACAATTTGCCGTGCCCTAACAAGCCGTTTTATGTACTTTGTTGTCCAGATTTCCCTTATCTTCATACTTTTTAAGACCTAAACTTGATTGCTAATCTTTTTGAAACAGACTGTAGTAATCGTTTCGTTGAAAACAGATTTCAGGTTTCGCGAGTCGTCATGCAAATGTGCATGGCAACTACGAATACGGCCGCGGGCGCCGGTAGTTTGGCGTACGGGTTTTTACACGCACACGTGCATGGATCATGGAATCAAGGGAAAAATGTGTACCTTGCAAAACATGTGTATCTATCCAAATAAGGCTATGATCGTTTGGTCGGATCCAGATCCAGATCCAAATCTCAGATCCGTCGGATCCTTCAGAATCAACCGAACACTTTTTTGCGGACCTTGGCTGTTGCCATGTTGACGAAGTAAAAAATGGCGCTGACAGGTCACCCAAAAAAGGCACAAGTCGTACTGATCGCCCGCGTCGTACGAAAAGTCAACAAAAGTCCACTAGACGTACGACAATGAGTATAAAAATGATTTTTACCCACCATATACGCACAAAGGTCACATTTGGATCCGATGGATCCAGTCAACCCTGCTCCCGGGGCAGGGTTGCTCGGATCCAAATCCGAAGGATCTGGATCCGGATTCGACCAATCGATCATTGCAGATCCAGTGGATCCGATGGATCTGGATCTGGATCCGACCAAACGATCACGGCCTAAATGTGTACCTGACGGATTCGGAGCGCGCGTGCCACGAATGAAGAGGCTTCCATTCGTGAAAACGAGTTCTCCGCGCCGCAGGGACTCTGACGAATCCTCGAACCCAGGTGACGAATCAGCATTCGTTTCGTATCCGTACGCGGGGTGCGGGGTTTTTGACCAAGCCGTGTGTAGTGATTTGCGATAAGCCTCCGGTTTTAACGATTTGTTTTACGGAGATTTTCCATGTGTTTTGAAATTAAATTATTTGCATTCTTTTATGATAATATATTATTTGATATTTCTTTGCATAAATATGTAGCGTACGGTACTCGATTAGTACCACGCTGTCTCGGAAGCTGCCATACAGCACTAGACACTTGTTTATGCTTCGTCATCATTGCTTTTTCTCGTATGGTCCATGTATGTAACTACTGGTACTTGTTTTTATTGTATCACTGTGTTACTTAATTCTGCCCGTACAAGAGGCCGGACCACACTCGTAAAAAAAAAAAATTAGTACCACGTGGATCTACGTTAGGTTTGTCCACTTTTGCTAGGGTACTCATGCATGCACGTGGCTTCCTTTACCGTACACCATTCGTGTCCTTTGCCGGATATTTGTACTCCTTTTATTGCACGTTGTAATTATTGCATGTTTGTACATACGCTAACTTTGGCGCACTACACATTCTGTATTTTCTCTTCTATAATGGCACAAGGATTCAGAGAATCCTTGAGTAGTCTAGACATTAGTCTTCACCATGCGGTTTGGCCTTTCGGTGTTCTTTTGCAATGAATAATAACAGTGTAGTCTGAGTAGTTTTCCTGTGGATTCCCGGTGGATTTTAGAATTGAGATGTGCTAGACGCATCAATTGGTGACCCCTCGAAACGAACTCGGATGTCCTCCTCGGGCTTAGGAATGGACCAAGCTGTCACCCCTGCTCGTGGTGACCTTAGCAAAGGTCTCTCATCTCGACTACATTCGCCATATCTGAACAAGACAGTGCAGGACAGTACCGGTAATGGCAGCGATCCTTCAAGCACCGCTACTGATGTAGCTACGAGATCCCAACCTGCCGCTAGCGCTGCAGCACAATCGGATCCTGCTCCTCGTCCTGAGACTGTATCAACCGTTAATTTGAAGATACCACCCTTCTACATTCAAGACCCAGCTCTGTGGTTTCTTCAGGTAGAGTCTCAATTTATCACACAACGAGTAACTAGTGAGCGTTCCCGTTTCCACCATGTGGTTGGTGCACTGCAACCGGAGATGGCCATGCAGATAAGGGATTTACTGCTGAACCCACCCAGCGACCGCCCTTACACTCACCTGAAGGAAGCATTGGTCCAGCGTACTTCTGCCTCTGCTCAACATCGGATCAACCAGCTCCTATCTGCTGAAGAGCTTGGTGATCAGAAGCCTTCTACCCTATTGCGCAGACTGCAACAGCTAGCTGGTGATACTCCAGTGGATAGCCAATTCCTCAAGGAGTTATTTATGAAGCGTCTACCTGATCAGTGTAGAGTAGTACTTGCAGCCAGTCGTGAGTCTGATATACAGCAGTTATCTCTGCTGGCTGACCGTGTCATGGAAGTCATGCCACCCCATGTCCGTGCTGTTACGGTGCCAGAACCCGTTGCTGAACCTCTGGCGGAGTTGCGTGCCGAGGTCGCAGCCCTCCGCAGAGAGATGCAAGATTTGAGTACTCGTGGGCGTTCAGCATC
This sequence comes from Sycon ciliatum, assembly GCF_964019385.1. Lineage (NCBI taxonomy): Eukaryota > Metazoa > Porifera > Calcarea > Leucosolenida > Sycettidae > Sycon > Sycon ciliatum. Next base: position 32,268,087 of record NC_088647.1, read on the forward strand.
TCGATCGCCCACACGAAACTACGGCCGTTCGCGCAGTTCGTCGCAGTCCCGTAAGTCCTCAGGATTGTGCTGGTATCACGACAAGTTTGGCGACAACGCGCGTCGCTGCGTCCCACCCTGTGCCAGAGCAGCTACCTTTGTGCAGCCGTCAAACTCCCAGGCCGGTCGGTGAAGGCGACCACTGCCCCCGGCCCTGCACCGTCTCGTCGCCGATTATTCATCCACGATCGCTTCACCAAGCACGATTTTCTCGTGGACACCGGCGCCGAGGTCAGCGTTATACCACCATCTGCCACTGATTCTCGCCATGCAGTTGATTATGCGTTACAAGCAGCGAATGGTTCTCGCATACCGACGTATGGTACACGCTCAGTAACGGTGGATTTCGGCCTGCGTCGTAAGTTTCAATGGGTGTTCATTATTGCTGATGTGACATCACCTATTATCGGTGCAGATTTCCTGGCACACTTTCGGTTAAGTGTAGATCTACACGGTCGTAAACTGTTAGATGGCATCACCAGTCTGAGTGTGTGCGGTCTAGTCTCGTCCTCCACTGAGCCGACGTGTTGTTTGCCAGTCTCTGGTGATAGTTCGTTCAACGCTCTTATTAATGAGTTTCCATCTGTCACCCGCCCCTGCAACTACGACACACCTGTGAAACACAACGTCGAGCACCATGTGGTCACCACGGGCCCACCGGTATTTGCCAAGCCTCGCCGTCTCCCTCCCGATCGTTTAGCTGTAGCTCGTCGGGAATTTGACCACATGCTCGCTGCGGGCATCATACGACCATCGTCCTCCCCATGGGCCAGTCCATTGCACATGGTTCCCAAACCAAATGGTGACTGGCGCCCATGTGGTGATTACCGTGGCCTGAATCGTGCAACTGTGGCTGACCGGTATCCGATACCGCACATCCATGATTTCTCTGCCAATCTTCATGGCGCCTCAGTCTTCAGCAAGATAGACTTAGTTCGGGCGTACCATCAGATACCAGTGGCAGAGGATGATATCCCGAAGACGGCCGTTACGACCCCATTTGGTTTATTCGAATTTGTTCGTATGCCCTTCGGACTCCGGAACGCAGCCCAATCATTTCAGCGTTTCGTTGATCAAGTGCTGCATGGCCTGGATTTCTGCTTTGTGTATATTGACGACATTCTAATTGCCAGTTCGGATCCTGAGACGCACCGCACGCACGTCCGCTTGGTCTTACAGCGTCTGCAAGAGCACGGCCTCGTCATTAATCCTGCAAAGTGCGTATTCTCTGTTTCTACCATTGAGTTTCTCAGCCACAACGTCAGTCGTCATGGTATTGAGCCGACCTCCCAACGTGTTCAGGTTATTCAGCAGTTCAAACCACCAACTTCTCTCCGTCAGCTTCGTGAGTTCCTAGGTATGGTGAATTTCTACCGTCGTTTCCTACCTAACTGTGCTGCTGTCGTCAAGCCTCTCACGGATCTGCTCATCGGCAAACGTAAGCATGACTCCTCGTTCTGTTGGACTGAAGCTGCTGAATCTGCATTTGGTCAGGTGAGATGCCTTCTAGCTGCCACTACATTATTATCGCACCATAACCCTGAGGCACCCATCAATGTCATGTGCGATGCATCTGACTATTGTGTCGGAGCTGTGCTTCAGCAGTTTGTCGACGGTGCATGGCAGCCGCTAGCTTTCTTTAGCAAGAAGCTTTCCCCTACTGAATGCCGCTATCCTACTTTTGGTCGCGAATTACTGGCTATGTATCTAGCTGTCAAGCACTTTCGCCACTATGTTGAGGGCCGGTCATTTCATATCATGACCGATCATAAGCCGCTGACCCATGCCATTCACTTGCCGTCAACTCGCCATTCTCCCCGTGAGGCACGACACTTGTCCTTCATAGCCGAATTCACCACTGATATCCGCTTTGTCAAGGGCACTCAGAACGTCGTTGCCGACACGTTGTCACGACCACTGGATGCTATTGTCCAGCCATCCTCAGTCGACTTTGCTGCTCTCGCCACCGCTCAGAGTAACTGTCCTGAATTCATCGCTCTCCGAAATAATGATTCGTCCAGTTTAGTGTGGCAAGAAGTTGCTTCGCCTGTCTCTTCTCAGTTGCTATGGTGCGACACCTCCACTGGTTCACCTCGCCCGAACGTACCTCCCGACTTCCGCCAACCCGTATTCAACATGCTGCATAATTTGTCTCACCCTGGTATTCGTGCTACACAACGTCTCGTTACCGCTCGATACGTCTGGCCTTCCATGAACCGTGATGTGCGCAACTGGTCTCGTTCCTGCCTGTCATGCCAACGATCGAAAGTGCATCGTCACACTAAGACCCCTCTTAGTCGCTTCATGCCACCATCTGCTCGTTTCGACCATATTCATATTGACCTGGTCGGACCACTCCCATCTTCACAAGGTTTCACGTACCTACTCACCTGTGTTGATCGCTTCACTAGATGGCCGGAAGCCATTCCTCTCCATGATTGCTCTGCGGAAACCGTCGCATTCAATCTGGTCTCTGGTTGGATTGCCAGATTTGGTACGCCGTCAACTATCACGACAGATCGTGGTCGACAGTTTGAATCTGTTCTCTTCCAGTCAATATGCAGTCTTCTTGGCTCTAATCGCATTCGTACGACAGCATATCATCCACAGAGCAATGGCACTGTGGAACGTTTCCACCGCCAGCTTAAATCTGCTCTGACCGCTACCCAATCAGCCAACTGGTTTCACCGTTTGCCGCTCGTTCTCCTCGGTATTCGCTCCGCTCTACGCACCGATCTAGATTGCAGTGTTGCCGAGCTGGTTTATGGTACAACCCTCCGTTTGCCTGGTGAATTCTTCACATCTTCATCTGAGTCTCTTCCGTCAGCTGCTCCGTATGCCATTGCCCTACGGACCATGATGCGTGACATCCGCCCTGTCGAGCCGCGAGATGCTCCTGCTACTCGAGCTACTCATGTTGCCCCGGCTCTTCAGTCAGCCACCCATGTCTTCATTCGTACAGATGCTGTGAAGAAACCACTGCAACCCCCATATACTGGCCCACATCCAGTCATCAGTCGTGCTGAAAAGCACTTTGTGGTTAATGTCAATGGTCGACGGGATACCATCTCGCTTGATCGGCTGAAGCCAGCTCATATGCCTTCGCCATCAACTGTGTCCACTCCAGCTGTTCCTGTTCAGTCGCTTCATGCCCAGCAACCTCCTCAGCCTATCCGGTACGTACACTTTGAAGCTCATTGAGTGACTGTGGATTCTGTGGCTATGCTATTTGTACATTACTTGTAAATATTCACTATGAACATTCTTGTATATAACAGTTATCACTATTCTTACATTTCACCATTGTCGTTTCTCTCTCCTCTCAGTCTTTTCGTGGACTTTCTTTGCATTTCCGTCCACTGGTGGGGGAGTATTGTAGTGATTTGCGATAAGCCTCCGGTTTTAACGATTTGTTTTACGGAGATTTTCCATGTGTTTTGAAATTAAATTATTTGCATTCTTTTATGATAATATATTATTTGATATTTCTTTGCATAAATATGTAGCGTACGGTACTCGATTAGTACCACGTGGATCTACGTTAGGTTTGTCCACTTTTGCTAGGGTACTCATGCATGCACGTGGCTTCCTTTACCGTACACCATTCGTGTCCTTTGCCGGATATTTGTACTCCTTTTATTGCACGTTGTAATTATTGCATGTTTGTACATACGCTAACTTTGGCGCACTACACATTCTGTATTTTCTCTTCTATAATGGCACAAGGATTCAGAGAATCCTTGAGTAGTCTAGACATTAGTCTTCACCATGCGGTTTGGCCTTTCGGTGTTCTTTTGCAATGAATAATAACAGTGTAGTCTGAGTAGTTTTCCTGTGGATTCCCGGTGGATTTTAGAATTGAGATGTGCTAGACGCATCACGTGAATCGCCCTCGCTCTGACTCGCCCGGCTACGAAGGAGTAATTTTACAACTCTTCAGGCCAGCTACAGGTCTCTGATCCAGAGCTGCAAGTGACGGATATCGGTCATTTGCAGCCACTACTTAGAGCCTCCTGGTCGTCGCAATCTGATACATATGCATGCTGCCTTGCGTGAAAGGAACATTTTTCCGAAAGCAAGCTTCTTCTCCAAAATTCGAAATTTCCTTCCAAAAATGCCGTCGTCCTTGACCTCGAAGCTGAATGTTGTTAGGATAGAAAATTAGCGAAGATGTAGCCGACCCATTCTGGCAAGCCGTGTGCCCTCTGGATATGCAGTTGTTCGCCATGGTCAACAATCTTCTTCTCCTTCGTTCGTACTTTCACTTTCCTGACCACGAATACAAGCGGTACCCATGCTCAGGTTAGTGTTTATTTGTCTGTCTATGCACATACATGTAACACAATGTACTGTTCGTGCTGCAGGCACTGGCCGATCATGGAAATAGAGGAAGCAGCCAGCTTTCTTTGAATTCTCGTGCTTTCAACAAAAATATGTACACACTTTCCTTGGCTCCTCTTTCCCACCGCCACCATGCATGCACAATCGAGCTTGCTTTAACCCTTTAGGGCCCACAATTATTTCAAGAAATGCGCTGCATACGCGAGCCCAGGTACTTATCTGGTCGTAACTTTGGTGTCCTTTGGCCGATTTTGGTGATCTTGGGCTTTCTGGAAAGCTCTTGGCCAGAGGAACACAGCGATAGCTAGCAATACATCACTCGATCCGCAGAACCAGCGCCGCAGCGCGATACGGCGCTCCAAAGCCAGCATTGCGAGCGCCCAACTCAAATTCTCTGCCATTTCAACAAATTGCATCGCAGATCGCTCAAATTTTTTTTACTGGAGAGCTGAGAAACATGCCTTTGCGATGACGTGAAGTATCTGTAGCTGCGTGGGCCGCGAGTCAGGGAAAACCCCTAAAAACGAGTTCAAAATGCACTCGCTCGAGTTGACTCTGCTGAGCGAATTTAGTTCGAGTCTCGTATCTCCGCTCTCCGAACTCGGATCGCTTTCGGTTTTTTTTGAGCCGACAGCTGAGACAATTCTTATGTCGATAGCCCTTTCGATTGTCCGATTTGGTCAAGGGGCAGCCGAGTTACGCCAGGTTGATCTTTGAAAAGTATGCACTGTACACTGGTACGGATATATCCGTACTATGGGCCTCAAAGGGTTAATGCCCTGCAGTGCAGAATGCTCCCACCACCGCAACTACCACCGCCGCCACCACTACCAGCAGCAGCAGCAGCAGCACCACCACCACCACCACCGCCACCACCACCACCACCACCACCACCACCACTGTGACCACCACCACTGTGACCACCACCACACCACCACCACCACCACCACCACCACCACCACCACCACCACCACCACCACCACCACCACCACCACCACCACCACCACTGTGACCACCACCACTGTGACCACCACCACCACACCACCACCACCACCACCACCACACCACTACCACCACCACACCACTACCATCACCATGACCATCACTATAGAAGCATTGTCGTGCACAGCACGTCTGCAAGAGAAAATAATAGTACGCCAGTGCTGTAATGCCCTGCAGTGCAGTATGCTCCCGCCGCCACCACCACCACCACCACCACTATGGAAGCAATGTCACGCACTGTACATCGATCCACAAGAGAAAATATGCCAGTGACTTACTAGCACCTCCATGCTGCATGCGGACCTGGACACAGCACTGTTCCCTCTGCAGGAAAGGGGCGGGGTGTATTTCATTGTCCCTGCCTGAAGTAATAATGACTACATGCCAAGATGTCCAGCTAACTTTGCCAGTAACGAACGACCCTTGATCGGGCATGAGAAAAGTGTTGCTATTTGGGAGTTGGCGTCATTCACGGGGTTGAAAATATACGGCTATATTGTTACTAGGTCTGAAGATAGTCTCACTATCCGTGGGTTGTTATACCCGTGGTTGACTGCAGATACGTTTGGATTATTCTATGAGTATGTGAAGGGTATACGTTAAATATTTTCCCGAGGATATAGCACGAGGAAATTATGGGGAATGCAGTACATGTATAGAATGGTGCAATCCATTTCTCCCAGGGCACTTTCCCAAGACTCCTTCCAATATTCACTCTTGGCGCGACCCATGTGAACTGAGCGGGGTGTATCGTTGAATATACCCTTCTCAGAACGTCTACTGATTGGCTGAAATCGCCCAAATCATACCGTGCCATGGATCAATGCATGTCAGGGAGTCGTAGCACCCAAGGAAACAACACGAGATCATGATACCCAAAATGATGTACTGTAAAAGCGGAAATTTTCAGTGGTGTTTTATTTTCGGTAACTTCGGTGCCGACAATTTTTACCGAAAAATGCACCGGTACTACTAAGTAGTGCTAGCACCCTTACCTGGAAAGCGGGTATTACCGAAAATTTCCCTCCACCGAACCACCGATTTTGGAGAATTCCGAAAATATTACACCACCAAAAATGTCTGCTTTTACAGTACACAGATTGGATCCATGGAGATTCTACATGATCCGTGGTTTATGCAACTCGTGATCGCGGACTTGACCCACTGGCCCCAAGCATGGGTCAATCAAGCGATGCTATATGCGAGCATGTATGTATCGCACTTGCCCCTAAGGCAGTAAGGGCAACTGTCACTGGCAGCCCGGGGTTGAACCCACATTATTAATTTTTGAAATTTTCTAGGGTGACACGAAAAGCTTCACGCACTGGGTGGTCACTCTCTATCCATGTATACCACTCTGCCAATAGTGCATAGAGCTCTCTTTTGAGCTGCCCAGCTGGCCCTCGTTATGATTTAGGCTGAAAGTCTACCGTGCCGTCTCCCTTATTATTATTTATGCTATGACTCCATAATGCATATTATGTACAGAAGAAAAAATCCCGGGGCTCCGTTGATGAAATTCTGTTTTGTCAAGTGGGCATTTTTGATTATTGTGAATGGCGTGTAGTGCCATAGTACAGTTCCTTTTGCTACGTAACGTTTGCACAAGTCACGTTTCAGCAATTGAACTAGGAAGATCTATGTCTCTGATCTTGTCATTTGGCCTGGCTGGTACTGTGCATTAACAACCATTGTCAGGCACCCTCGAAAGACCAACAGCGATGAGTTCATGACCCAAGCATTATTTGGGCCGTTAAGTTGACTAAACGGGAGTGTAGCAAGCTTTGATCGGCGTACTTCCTTCCGTACGTAGTGAAATGTTGTCCGAGCTGAATAGATTCTATCTCCTGCGGTTTAGTACGATAGTTCCACACCTAATACTGTAGATTCGACGTCTCCAAGAAAAATCTCCATGGAGACTGGAAACTATAGCAGATCATAAACGACGCAGCAGGTCAGCTGATTCCCTAGCTCATGTCTAGGTTCATGTACTTTGGTCAACGTGTTGTGGCAGACTCCATGTGCAAAGCTGCATACTCTTGGGGTTATTGATTCTTGCTTATAATTCATGCATAGATATGAACATCATAATAATTGAATGTTGGCAAGACCCAACAAGGTGTCCCTTACATCAGATCTTCACAAAATGCACATTCTGTAAGACATGTATATATAACGAGAAAGCAAATCTAACGTTTTAACGGATGACATTTCTTCGTTATAATAGATCCATTGAGGCCGTACTGCTTCATATATGCTGTGTGTGTATATGGCAGAATACTGCAAGATTGTTAACATATCTTCTCGTTAACCTATGAATTTTGGACAATCGTTAAATGTGCGACTCGTTATAATACCATGTCTTACAGAACATCTTGAAAAGCCGTATTTTGGTTTCACATACACGTCTCATTTCTATCACAGAGATCAGCAGCCATGGGCCATTGGTGGCAATACTGGTAGGAGTCGCCCGAGGCTTAGCCAATAATTTCCGTTCTATACCCAATATACATACCCGAACTGGGCACAAATCTATCCCATTCCTTGGTGCTGACCCCTTTGATGCGCCCCCGAATCCCTTAGCATTATTAGTACGTCCAATTCATTTCGTGATCAGCTCACCGCATGCTCAGTACTGTGTTGTAAAGTATGCAAATTTCCGACGCTTTTAAATTGCAGCCTCCCCAGGGCAAAAACACATCTCAACCACATTGAACTTTCAGCCTGTACTGCTGATGCCTGTATGCACTGTCACGTTGAACCTTGCAAAACGAATTTTAGGCTACAAATGCCCAGTAAATAAAAGGGGAGAAGGCACTGAACGAAGCGTCAACCTACGAATACAACCTCAGTGCAACAACGTGCTCTTTCTCTTTCTGCTTGTGTAAGCAGAAAGATCACGTTGTTACACTGAGGTTGTATTCGTAGGTTGACAGTTCGTTCAGTGCCTTCTCACCTTTGGTTACGTAATCTTGTTACCTTTTGCATTTCCTCTAGTAAATAAAAGGGGGGTTGTCAAATGACAACCGCTCTATTCAGTTGCTATTCACTCCTGGCGCATGCGCTGGACGAAAAATTCTTTTATTAGTGATGTCGAAAAAGTATGCGGTTGTCAGTTGACAAACCCCCTTTTATTTACAATTCAGTTGCGTGATGTCCACCACTTTCCGAATTAAAAATGCACAGGCCTTTAATAGCCGAAAATAAAATATGCGCCGAATATGCAGTACCTTGCGCACTCTGTTAGAAGACATTAGGGCTACTGGGAATGAATGCCCAAGTAAAATAATGAAGTACAGTAATACAATACTATAGGGAGTGCATTTGCCATGAATGCACCAAGCCAACTCTCCTATACAAACAGTATAGTGTTGCTGCCAAAAATATGATTAGCTAAAGTTGCCTTTTTGCATTATTATGGTTGAACTTTTTTTCCTGTAGCCTCGTTCCCATGCTGTGGATTTAATCACGAAATTTGTTAGCAAGACGAAGAGGTTTTATGTGAGCTTACTATTATTCTACCTGCACTTGCTTTTATCTTTTTTTTGTGCAGGACTCTGAGAAGCTGGAAGGACCCCACAAACCTCAAGCATTGAGGATACAACTTTTAAACCAAGAACCTGGCAACATGATGTGCATGTATCACGTTCGCTGTGATTGCATCGTTTCAGGGTACACGGACAACATACTAGTACTAGTAACTAGTCCTTGATTAGCAGCAGTGGCCTGAATTATTGCCTGGCCGCTATTCATATAATCCTTTGGTGCTTACTCATCGCCTTGTTCTGTCTCTAAAATGGCGTATGGGTGTTCCGAGGCTTGTAATATTTGCTCAAGCCGCACATTGGCATTGGTGTATGTCGGTAAATGCCAGCCACTGCTGCCTAGCTCAACATGTTTTGTATGATGTAGAATGCGCTCTGTGTATCTACAATCGAGTGACCTGCTTGTGTGGGCTAACTGTAACTACACCAACAGTTGCACTAGTATGTGCACTGTGCTGGCACAGTGTATCATACTCAGTCTTGTCACTTCTTCTCCCACGTTTACTGTATTGTTTAATTCACTGTACACATCTTGCCCTGCTCCTCTAAGGCCACACAGAATTAGTTTGTTGTTTTGGGCCACTACACTCAGCTGGTGTAAGGTTGGTCTGCTTCTCTCTTCCTTCTCTTTGACGTGTCCAGCCAATCATTCATGTCAAGCTTTGCATAACTTAGATCACTGTATATACAGTCACCTGGCTGGAAACGTCCATGGCTGCAAAATCGCATCTTTCTTGAGGGACCCCATTTTATAGAGTGGACGACATTCACTTTCCTGATAGACTCACCTCAGATGTTGGTATTGTACCCATCCCTGATTTGTACATGCACCACGTTTTTGGCAACTCCGAACAGTGAGAATGTCTGCTGTGGATAGTTCTCATGCTTTAAACTCATTCCTAAATTGAATGTAAACAAGTACGGTGTAATACCACCAAAATGTAGTTCATTAAAAGTCGTCGATTATGATCCTTTGTTGAGACGAAAGCTTCGGGACCTGGGAGTACTTGTGACATACCCATATCATACTCTCTCAGGTTGTGAAGCTGTGTGCCAGGGGTTATGGCGATCGAGTGCATGTATGTTCGGATAAGGGCGTGGGAAAACACTCATCTAAAACATACTCATTTCCTCATGCATACTTTCATTTCTCATTCTTTTTGGCACACACTCCAGCTCCTCGAAATTATCATGGGATGCATGTTGATGACAGCCTGCTGCCATGCAGCCTGAGCAGTTCGGACAATCAATCATTCGGATAATCGGCATTCTATATTACTACAGTTGTAGTAGCTGTATTTCATGTACAGTACTACAGTAGAGTCGGGCGCCGAAGAACGTGTTGCCCAAGAATGTCCAGCCTGAAATGCTAAGAACGCCACCGCCTTAAGTTTAAAAGAATGGCGGTGTTGGTTTTCCGGCAGCTTTCGGGATACATAATTATGATCCTAACATGATTGTATCTATTGAATGAAAGAACATGCTACAAGAGCGCAGCCGGATGGCTGAAAAATACGAACACCCAAGGCTAACCTCTTGGACACAACGTTCTTGGACGCTCGACTCTACTGTAGTATGGAAGAACGCTCTTCGGCAGGGATGTTACATGTTAGAAATCATGCGTACAAGATGCCTATTTATGTCTGCTCTTCTTTTATGACAAGCTTTGACATGCATGCAGCTCTTAGTTAATCCCAAAGGTGGAGTGCAATGACATGTTTAATAAGTCCCAAAGGCGGAGTGCAATGACATGCATTTGGAACCGTGATCACTAAAATACTGCGCTTAATTCTAAGATTTAGAACTATAAGTGATGTTGCACACCCAAGAACGTCGTTCCGAGGGCCTAGGTCGGGGGCGTTCTTGGAAGAACATCATGCTGGATTGTAGATAAACTACTGTATATAACCCGCATGTGTGTGATAACAAAAGCTGCGGTACAGTGCGGAGAAACTAGCATAACATACTAATATCACCAGTAGGTTTTCTAAACTTCTTGTTCTATACTGGAGAATATTCCAGCGAGTGAATCCAGAGCAAGTGCTATGGAAATGGACTAGCGAGAGCTCACAATAGCCAGACAGACCCACGAATCCTTTCTTGAACCGAACAATAATCATCTATGGCATTCAACATGCAGTTTGGGAAGCCATGCAGTCCTGGGACAAATATCCAAATGCATTCTTGTCTCCAGACCAAACAACGATTGTTATCATACTTAACAATTTCCAACTCTACGACCACCATGCCAGCTCAAGCAAAAAGAAGCAAAGGAAGACGGAGATTTCTACTTGTGCAGCCATTCAGGGAGGAGCACAAAGGCTGTTTTAACATTACATGATTCGACTGTGCACGCACTTTAACAAAAGTGTACTTATCACATACCACGTGAACTCTTAGGCTGTTTGCAGTGCGACATACTTACATGTGCATGCCCTTGCCGCACATTCACACTCCAGTACAAAACATAATTATGCAAATATGTAATGCACATTATTGTTAATGCACATAATGTAACATTCTACGCTTGAAAGCAGATCAGCATTCGAACTTTTTCATTGCCTTCAGGCTGCAACAGCATATTGCAAGAGGGCACAATGGCCCAACCCAACATCTTCCCGTGAACACCATCGGCCATGGCAGTACAGACCATCTGACATCACTCACACCACCCACATAGAAGAGAAGCAATGTTGATACAGTAAGTATCGTTTATAAAGTGACCGGATATAATGATATACCGGTAATAGTGATAGAACACGTCAAAATCAAAATCAAATCTGAAAAAATACAGCTAAAATATCACTATATACACTATTATCGGCTATACCGATATATCGCTTATTGTGATGGCCTTCAGGAAGCAAACCATATCAAATGTACAGGAAAATATCGCATATAATGATCAGGAGTGATCTTTCTGCATGCTCTTGTCCGTTTCTGGCTGTGTTGCCTCTCACGATGATGTTGCCAACTCACGTACACAGCCACTCATGTCTATTTCTGGCTCTACGCAACTCGTTGGACACCGAGTAGATCTACGATCTACGTGAGCACGGATCCAGCTCAGGCTTTTTTTGGAGAACACGCTGAAGAAGCAGCCATGCCACATGATGTATCGAAGTTCTAGTACATGTACAGTCTGTACTCGTACTGCACTGCCATGCACTGCTCTGTGTCATGCACCGGTACACAGTCCGCGGAGCATGCATGCACTTTCAGCATGCTTTTTCCAGCGTGTACGCATCATTTCATGTGCAGTCATGTGCCATGTGTCGGTCAAACATGCAAATCGGCTATAGTGATGCACCGGATATAGTGATACATTTTCGAAAATCAAAGGGGCACGTTATATCCGATATTTACTGTACTTCATAGTTAACACGTTACAAATACTACTGAGAGTGCATATAGGCAGTACACCAGGTTCAGGGTGCATTGATCCATTCTTCTGCTTCAACTACCTTAGCTGCTCATTTGATCTATGGCTATGCATGCTGTCATCAGCGAGCCACATCATTTCGAAAGACTGATGACGGAGAGATCATTGTGCGTGTGTAGTCACAATACTATCAGAGAAATACGTTTGGAAAATATAGGAATACTGTGGACAAAATTGTACACAATAACCTGCCTTGAAGCGAATCTCAGAAAGAAAGCGCTGTGCAGATGCATGTCAGCCGCTTCAGATTCAGTCACTTCGTGAGATCCAATATTCTTCCAACTGTACTGTTCAGCCTTTGGTGATCCACAGAGACAGACAAACAATCTGTTCCGTCCTTCCACATGAGAAACAGAGAGTGAACATGTTCCAGTTCATTCCAGTATGAAGGTGGCGGATACAGGCAATGAAAGTCATCGTTGGGCCAACATGACCAGCCTTCAGACATGAGTTATTAGAGACCTTCGCTCATGATAATGGTATTCACCCTTGGCTACAATCCTGCAAAACACGTGAAAAGATTGTAGCAAAACAAACTGAATGTTATAAAGAAGCAATTTAGGAAAACTATGCCCATCGTATTTGTAGTACAGTGAAGCTAAGATACAACACCCAGCAGGCAGGCAAACTAGATAATATCCGATGAATTAGCATGCCTGGTCATGGCACACCGGGTACAAAATATGCAACCAGCATAACGTTTCCACCAGTATTGATAATCTATCGTAACGTTATTATCAAACTATAACTGCTAAGAATGTGCAACTACTAACATAAGGTACGATCGGCTTCGAAATCCAATGATTATGAGCAAGCGCGCATAGTGTTTCATCAGGTTCAGTAGGCATGGATCCACAGTTCATTGTTCTGCTTCAACTACCGTAGCTGTGATGTACAAGTTTTGATCTCTGGCTACGCATGATGGTATTAGTGAGCCCAATGGCCTACAAAAGCCGAAGTGATGAAACTTTCTGCCGTGGGCAGAGGGATCATCGAGTTGCCCACTCTTGGTTATGTACTCATGCCATGACCAACTATCAGTGCACAAGTACTGCTACGCCCTCACTATGATCCATTGCAACAATATCACCAGGCACATGCATGCTACTGCACCCATTAAACCAAGAGTCGCAAATAGGAAAATCTTTGCTGTGAACCACAGCTATAAGGTGCTTTGAGTCCAGTTTTGTGGGAAAGTTGCACTGCACGATGCACAATACCACATTGAGCGAAATTCTTTTTTTTCACATAGCGTGAAGTGTCTCTCGAGAAATGCAATGCACAATGCATAGCACATCGTAGAAAAATCTTGTATTGCACCTGCAGTCTAAAACTGCTTGCCAGCCAGAGCTCTTGAGTCACATGCACCAGCATGCAGGAAGTGATGCTCATCACGTGTCACCCAACCTTGAAGTGGAGCTGGACTCAATTTCCCGTGATACGACCTGTGATGGAGCTGCAACAACCAGCGATGCAAGTTTGCAGTCCAATTATTTGAAACTGGCCCGCTATGTTGCTGAGAACGTACTCAAGGCAACATTTGAGAAATTACCTTTCGAAAAAATGTTCGGTACAAACCTGGCCGGATATTGTTTAAACTTTACGGTCTGTGTGAAGAAAACAACTATTTTATTGCATAGACTAAAGGAGCTATCCAGCATTATCGATAATTTTCACGAAATTAAAGAAGGACCCTCCTCCACCCACCCACCCATCACCCCCCCCCCCCCCCCCCCCGATTGATGTCTGTAATATCAATATTTTTTCGAAATGGAACTCCCCTTGACCCACCCACCAACGAAACTTTTTCTCTTTGTGTAAAAGATCGACAATTATGGACCCGGCATTATCGATAATTTTCACGAAATGAAAAGTTTAGTGATGAGTAACTTGTGACCATCCCCCACCCCCACCTACTCACCCCTCAACGAAAAATAGCTGGAATGGACTAGTGTTTCAGCTATCAATATTTTTCATTACGAAACCCTTCTTGACCCACCCGCCCATGAACGATTTTTTTCTCGTTTCGTGTTAAAGATAGATAATTAAGGACGGCCCCTAACGTGCCAGGTTCGAATGAATGGACCGTAGAAGATTGTTTGTGATATCACACGATCAGAACAGGTGACAACCAACACTACATGGCTGTATACTTGATGTGCTGCATTTACTGGGTGCAACGCAGGGAGTTGTAGCATCTAGGTAGACGGCACAGGCGACTGTAAAGCTAAATGACATGGGGTTCGACCCAGGGGTTCCTGTTTCAGCCACCCCTGGGGCACCATTGGGCAGATCTATACACGCTCGTCAAGTATATGTACTTGGTCCGCCCAGTTAAAATTGGCGCTTATCTTCACACTTGTCTCAGGAAAAAAAATACTAACATTTGAAGCAAGCCACGATCACAAAGCACTATATACATGATTATTTACATGTCAGTAAGCAACTCAGTCAAAAATTCAAGCAAGTTACACATCCTCCTCGCCACTATCGTCGCTGGAGGAAGAGCTCAAAACGTACGATCCGGACAGCTGCTGCACGGGTCGTTTCATAGCTTGTTCCACTTCTCCTCGTCTCGAATCACGCTCAAAGGCAGTGCGTGCCTGTCACCTTCCCATCAGAAGCTTAGTGAGACTGCCCGCATGTTGACTGTAAGTGTTATCCCCGTTCGTCGCAATAATGCGACTTTGTTTGAGACAAAAAGGCAACGCCATATCAGTGTCCTTTTTCAAATCGCCTCTTGCGCTTGTCGTACTTGCTGATCAGCACCCGTACCCATGCGAGCCGCTGGTGCTTGTACATGCAGCGCAGTGATAGCTTCCGCTTGATGTAGCACCTGTGTGTACTGCACCTACAACGCCGTGCACCAGGCTTTTCGGCTAGTTTCCTGAAAGTCCTTTGCACGAGTGTTTCTCTCAGGACTTGGTGTTTCCTTTGATTAGCTCCTTTGCCCTGTCCTCTGTGAGCTTCAAAGTGTGTCCGCCGGATTGTTCTCACTTACTGGAGACATCGACATGAGCTGCAGTTTCTTCGTCAGTGATTTGCTGGTGATAGCCCTTCACTAGGCGCTGTACTGTGCAAGCACTGAAATTCAAGCTCGCGAAGCGCTTTTTCAGCTTTTCTCTACCTCCCCGGGGTAAACAATCCTTGCCATCAGACAGCTGGAAGTAGACAGAAACTGTATTCTCCATCGCTCTGAAATGCGAACATCCTGACCTATTTTACGGACTCGAGCGGAGGTTGAAGTGTTTTCTTGCGCTGACGGAAGTGTTCGTCGGCGGCAGCTCCGTCAAAAAGACTCAAACGAACCGATCGCAACTTCTGTGATGGTTTGTGCTGCCATGTCGTTGGATGCAATGGTCAATGGTCATGTTCGGATGGTGAATCGGTGGTTCCATGCCGTGTGGCACAGGCAGAACACCAAAAAACCAAGTGAGAAGATAAGCGCCAATTTTAGCTGGGCGGACCAAGTAACTGTAAGTGATAATCACTCAAAGTACGAAGCTAACAGTAATATTCACTGGTTAGAGGGAAAGGCACAAACGGGAAAGGTCTGAAGAAAAAATTGACTGTCATCACCAGGATTCGAACCAGGGACCTTCGCTTGAGGCCAGCGATGCTCTAATCACTGAGCTAAGGTGTAGCCGTCATCCCAGCCGAGATCGTTCAACATTTTCTTCAGACTTCGTAACGCACACTAACAGCATCAGGTAATGGTATATGTACTCTTTTTCGATTGTACATGCAAGCTCTACCTTGTGATGTTGAGCTCTCTTCGTTTGGTGGGGGTACTCCGATCGTCTAATGTGAACCACAGTCCACCTACAATTCTACATTTGCAACGTTGTCCAATGTGCATCGGCACGCATTGTACATAACTGTTACAGCAGAGTGTAGATTATCCGCACCCCTCGGGCGCACGCTTTCTCCAGGGGGTTCGGATGGGGAAAAATTCTGATAAGGGAGCAGTCACACATCCATCTAAGACTTGTACATTCCTTCACGTTTCCATCATTTCTCACATTCTCTTCACAGGAACTAGACACACTCTAGCTCCTCAATATGACTCCACGGTGTACATTGTTGCTCCAACCTGTTGCAAACTATCTTGTGCACCGCTTGAATGGTGCTTGGGGTTGGCGAAAATGAGCAGAAGCTCATTTTCGTCCCTTCAATTCAATGGAAACTGGCATTTCGAATAAGTGATTGTTCGGATTATCGGCATTCTACTGTACCATAAAGTCGCGGATAAAAGCCGGGCTTATAAGCACATGAGCCGCTTTCTGCATCAGGCTTTAATGCAAACCAGGCTTGTATGCAAACCATGCTTATATGCACCACTGATATTTTTGCCAGACTTGTATTCCAGGCTTCTACGCGCGACAAGCGTAGATCTACCACTGACTACCAGTATGGCGGCAGTTTTACTATGCACCGTACATAGCGCATGCACTCTTGACCCACCCGATCCGCGCTTGCATAGAAGCCAGGCTTCTACGCGCGACAGGCTTATATGCATTTAACCCGTTTGATTTTCAGGCTTCTATCTGCGATGTGCTTGTATGCAAACCCGGCTTTTATCCGCGACTTTATGGTATTCATATTCACGCTTTCGGTACAGTCTGGAACAAGAGATCCTAGTTCGACTCAGACTGCCCTTTCCATAATACGTTTCCCATGTACTCGCAGTTCTTTTATCGGAACATCTTTTCTTCCCAACCTCAAATCTTGTGCAACACCGGTTGGCTTTCCTCAGTTTCCTGAGTGGTGTTACCTCTCAATAGACGCATGAGTGGCCATTCAATATACCGGTATAGTAAAACATGTCCATAATTATCGGAGAAAGGATCGGATGTGGCTAAATAATTTGAAACTGTTCACCTCTCCTCACTGCGCTCTTGGCCCACATTTACCACACCATAGCGAGGAAGTTCGTTCTTGGATAGATGCTCTACATCCTCCAGACATCTATCCAAGAACAAACTTCCTCGCTATGGTGTGGTGATTGTGAGCCAAGAGTGCAGTGGTGGACAGTTGCAAATAATTTTACTACAATGTGCTAAGCAGAATAGAGGTACTAGCACCTGGGTGGAAACTATTCTGAATTTTGAATGCCAGGGAAGGCTGAAGGATACCCATGAAACCACTGCAAGCGCGTGCTCGGCGATGGGCACGGGGGGCACGTGCACCCCCCAAAAATTTTCAATCTGGGTAATTATAAGGTATGCAAATATGCTCTAAAATTCAAGAAAGGTTGCAAACAAATTGCAGAAAATTGCCGGGGGGCTCCCCTCGGCTCCCGTGCACCCCCCTAGTTGGGGGGCCGAGCACGCCCCTGCACTGCCAAAGCAAACACGAATTTGAAAAGCAGTGCATTGCATGGTGGCGGTGGGAAAAAGCAGCCAAGGAAAGTGTGTACATATTTTTGTTGAAAGCACGAGAATTCAAAGAAAGCTGGCTGCTTTCTCTATTTCCATGATCGGCCAGTGCCTGCAGCACGAACAGTACAGTACATTGTGTTACATGTATGTGCATAGACAGACAAATAAACACTAACCTGAGCATGGGTACCGCTTGTATTCGTGGTCAGGAAAGTGAAAGTACGAACGAAGGAGAAGAAGATTGTTGACCATGGCGAACAACTGCATATCCAGAGGGCACACGGCTTGCCAGAATGGGTCGGCTACATCTTCGCTAATTTTCTATCCTAACAACATTCAGCTTCGAGGTCAAGGACGACGGCATTTTTGGAAGGAAATTTCGAATTTTGGAGAAGAAGCTTGCTTTCGGAAAAATGTTCCTTTCACGCAAGGCAGCATGCCAGGTCAGGTGTGTGAACCAGGTGAACTGTGTCGGCAGATCGACGTTTACGTTCCAGGCCAACAGTTTTTTGACCAAGCCGTGAATCGCCCTCGCTCTGACTCGCCCGGCTACGAAGGAGTAATTTTACAACTCTTCAGGCCAGCTACAGGTCTCTGATCCAGAGCTGCAAGTGACGGATATCGGTCATTTGCAGCCACTACTTAGAAGTTAGAGCCTCCTGGTCGTCGCAATCTGATACATTATCAAGAGTACATAACCGGTTATGTACTCTTGATATACCTCCGCATTGACCGTTTTCATGCGCGCATATGCATACATAGAAATTAAAAAAATCGTCGGTGCGCCGCCAAAAATCGGTGCGCGCGTACTTGAGAATCAAAGATATGTTTTACCATGGCCTAAAAGCGTCATGTTGTTGTTGTTGTTGTTTCTTTATTTTACTTCACCAGAATTACAGGCAGTAGAATGCCTTCTCACTAGACCAGGTCTAGTTCTCACAAATGATGAAGAATGTGAATGAACATGCTAAAGCTAATGAAAAACAAGAAATAGAAAAAGATGAGAAAAACTTGCGTTTTATATTTTATGACGGTATTTGTATGTGAGTGACAGTGATTAAATGACAAGGGAAAGAAAAGAAAAAGATAGAAAGAAAAGAGTAAGAAATAAACGAAGCAGATGTATGAAATAGAAATAGAGAAGTTGAAGTAGTTGAGGAGAAAAGTCAGTTTGTCGATTAGAGACCAAACCAAAAGATCAAAATGCACATGTCTGACGAATGAGTTAAGACAGAGAAAGCATGTCAAGAACATCTGGGCACAGCAGGGCTTTGAAACCCAGAATATCTTCATGGCAACGAATATTTGCCGGAAGCCTGTTCCAATACACGCTGCCCACGAATTGCATTGACGCACGAGATGCTGGTCCACGAACGAATGGAATTTGGAGAAGACGTGAGACCTGGCCACGTGTAACACGGCGTGTGCTTTGCTCAAGACCAGGTTCAGCGATCAACAGAAAGAAAGGCGAAAATAGCATGCTTGCATTGGAGGCAAGACATCTATGGACAAAAACAACAATCTTGAGCTTAAAATGGTGGATCAGTGGGGAAATATTTAATCTAGAAATAAGAGGAGCGGTCGGTGTTTGACGAGGGAGCTGAAACACAGCTCTGACTCCAGCCTTGCTGATCTTCCCCAAACGGTCGAGAAGCTGAGCTGTGAGGCTTGGGTAGAATGCTGCTGAAGCATAACACAGCTGGCTGTTTACCATACTGGTGTACCACGACCGTCGAGCTCTAAGCGTTAGTGAACGCCCATCATGTCGTTCTTATAAAAGGACGGAGGCCCATATGTTGTAGTCTTTTGGACTCGGAGTCGACTGGTTTTGGTCCTAAAACGCTGCGATGCAGCGTTCCTCCTTTATTCTAGCCTCTCTCCTAAGAAATAAAATGACGCTCCGCCACAATGGTCAACCGGTTTACGTTAGCCACGACCTAACTCCCTGTCAACAGGCACGAAGAAGACAGGTACTTCCCACATTTAAACAATTGCGAGGGCTTGGCACTGCTTGTTCCCTTCCCTACGACAAAATATTGGTACAAGGGAAACCACTGGATGACGCTGAATTGGCGAGGTTACTTCAGGACAAGCCTGCACAATGACGAGTCCCCGCACAACAGAATACTATTGTCACCAACGCATGCAGCACTCCCCAGAGCATCTCTACCTCTACGCCACAGATAAGTATCACTCATTCAAATGCATGCAATACATTATTACTCTTTAATCTTACTATAGCACATATTAATATCTGCAGCCTATTGAATAAGCTTAGGGACATTCACTATCTTCTGCACAAACACAACATTGATATCCTTGCTGTTACGGAGACATGGCTGACAGCCACCTCGACAAACAGTGCCATCTTTCTACCAGGCTACGACGTCCACAGATTTGACAGGACAAGCAAAAAAGGAGGCGGCGTTTGCTTGTACATCAGAAATAAGTTTAGGTACCGTCAACTAAGAACAATATTTGACATTGAAACTGCAGCAATTCACCTGCGGTTGGATGGAAATCCACTGAATATCATCTGTACATATCGACCACCCTCAACACCAGTGTCGTTTTGGCAACAACTCACCAACACTGTTGATGACATCGCAGCACAGACACCAAAATCGTCCCACACCATTGTTCTTGGTGACTTCAATGTGAACATACGAGACACTCAGCATCCTCACCACAAGCACCTGCAGACATTCTGCCACACAACCAGTCTCCATAACATAGTGATATCGCCGACTAGACTTCCTACTGAATCCATCTTAGACCTAGTACTAGTACCCAAAACATTCGACAACACCCACCTATCTCAGGCCACACAAGGTAGACACTTCACCGTGAACAGCTGCACAGTCGAGCCATGCGATGCATCGGACCACCAGCTTGTCCTAGTTGACATGACAGTAACCCTACGTTCCCTCCCAAAGGAGCAGTGGGTCCAGACAAGAAAGCCGCCCATTAGATCGATTGATATGAGTACCTTTAGAGACCAACTGGCATCCGCATTGCTCGACACATCCACTGACACCACAACTACTACATGCCAACGAATTCAACTATTCCAACACAACGTATCTGAGGTCCTGGACAAGCACTGTCCAATGACAACCGTCAAACTACGTGGCAAATACAAACCTGCCCCTTGGGTAGATGACGAGCTCCGGAAATTGTTGTTCAGGAGGAAGCGTTCGCACAGGAAAATGAGAAAGAACCCAGCTGACCCGGAACTAGTCCAGAACTTCCGGACACTGCGGCGGCAATGCAAACTTCTCACGCGTCGCAAGCAAGCCACATTCTTTCAGAACGAATTTATTTACAATAGGAAGAACCCCAGAGGCCAATGGAATGTTCTAAACACTCTGCTTGGTCGAATCAAGATCCACCGTGAACCAGGTGCAGAGGTCAAAGCCATCACAGCTACATTCTCCGAAATAGTATCACCGGGTTCGCCAACTACACCAACCGCTACAACGCACACTACACTGCCACTAGGTCCGATGCCTGAACACAACTTTTGCACTTTCGACCGCATCCCGACAAGCCTCGTAGAATTCTACCTAAAGCGGTTGGACTGCCGTAAAGCGTGCGGCCCCGACAACGTACCCGCAGCAATCTACAAGTCTGCAGCTGACGGGATTGCCCCTGTTCTCGCTCCGCTATTTTCAGACTCACTACAATCTGGAACTTTCCCAACTCCGTACAAACAGGCTAACGTTCGGCCAATACATAAGCGAGGTGATCACAGCGATCCTACTAATTACAGGCCAATATCGCTCCTTCCGCAAATGTCAAAGCTGTTAGAACGCTGCGCCCTTGACCAGCTAATGGAATTCGTGCGTGACGCTCCACAAGCAAACCAAGCACTGCCGCCTGAACAGTTCGCCTACAGAAGACAACACTCCTGCGATGACTTGCTAGCCTTGGTGGCGAATGACTGGCAGCAAAGTCTGGATGCCGGTAAATTTGTGGTGGCAGCGTTTCTTGATATGTCGAAAGCATTTGACACGGTCAATCACAACATGCTCCTGCAGGAGCTTTTTGAGATCGGCGTCGGAGATAGCGCCCTGCAATGGTTTGCGAGCTACCTACGAGGCAGGCGGCAGCGAGTGGTAACACGTACGTCCAGAGGTGAACTGTACGAAGCTCACAGGGGAGTTCCTCAGGGATCCACCCTCGGACCTGTGCTCTTTAACCTATCTGTACGCAAATTGCCCTCGGCAGCATCTTCCAGCATGGTGCGCCAGTACGCTGACGATGTCGCCCTGTACCTAGCAGGCCGCAACCTACAACAAACTACCGAAGAACTGGCCCGAGATGTGTGTCGTATCAGGGACTTCCTCAGTGAACGAGGACTAATCCTGAATGCCAGCAAGACCCAGTTCATTGTGTTCCACTCCAGATCGAAAAAAGTATGCTCCTCCCTCCGACTAACCATTGACAATGTCTCAATTCCACCAGCGACCACCGTCAAGTACCTTGGTATGACCTTTGACCAGCACCTGACATTCGCTGACCACATCAGTGCCCTTGAGCGAAAGGTAGGCGACAAGCTAGCTGTGTTTCGTAGAATCCGTGACCGTCTAACAATTGATGCAAAGAGAACCTTCTACTGCGCGTTCATACAGGCTCAACTGGAGTACGGTTCCAATGCTTTTTATCACAGTCTGCAGGCTGGGCAACAAGATCGCTTGACTTGCCTCAGCAACCGTGCAGTTAGAACTGTTTTTGGTTATCCAAGGTTCTGTGACATTTCTACTATTCTAGCCAGATACCACCTAGCTTCTATCTCCTTACGTTTGAGATTCAAATTGTTCGTACTTATTTACAGATCATTACATAAGGTGTGCAGCCCGCTCTTAACAGACTGTTTTGTGACTAGAGTCCATGCCACACACACAGCGTCAATCACCCGCTCGCAGGTTACTCTGTCTCTTGCTCTTCCCCCGGCTAATAACCGCTATGGCTTGTACGCATTAAGCTTCTTAGGTGCAGATCGCTGGAATTCGCTCCCTGCTTCTGTTCGTATTTGCTCCACGCTATCAGACTTCCGCTCATCTATACAAAAACATATAGGGTACCCCGTAAGAAGGCCTTAGGCCTGTGGGAATGCCCTATTAAAAATTTAATAAATAATAATAATAATAATATTCCCAATCGAACATGGTTGAACAAGCGGTCACGTGCTCCTGCGGACACCAATCACCTGGTCACCGTGCGTGCAGGCCAGGGTACAACTAACTAGCCTGTTTGACCTTTTTTGGGTGCAGTCCTGTCACTCGAGTTGAACTCGAGTTGAACCTTGGTGTGTGAAAGTAACTGTCGCCTGCATGCTGGCGTGCACGCGTGGTGACTAGGGCCTGGTGTAATATGCCGAAAATGCTCCCAAACCTTGCCGAAAATGCTCGGAAAATGCTCACTTTTTTGCAAGAATCGCTCTCTACAGTATCTTCATCTTCATCACTGTCATCCGAAACACACTCAATAAGAGACTTGCTCGAGTCTGCCATGGTAAACAATTCATAAACTACTCAACAAGAAGCTAACCCGCGGAATGCGGAAGTGACGTTCTTGTTTGGGAAGTTTTTCTTCTCTCAATTATTTTGATACACAACGGCCAAGTGCTCCGTTTCCCCCAAAATGCTGCATCACGAGCCCAAAGTGCTGGGTTCGCGGATTGTACCGAAAATGCTCAAAAAATGCCGGCATATTACACGGGCTGCGGGGGCCTAGTGGTGACCAGGTGATTTATCGTGGCACGGAGGTTGCGGATGTAGATCAAGACGTTGATTGGTGCGTCGAATATCGAATGTGAACACCAAGAACAGCAATGGAGCCTTCTGGGATCCTGGAGAACGCCGGTCCGTACCCTTGTGTCCGTATACGGCCTGGGGGATTATCTTGGTACCGGTAGTACTCCTATCCTGGCGCTCACAATTTTGACACCACCATAATCATGTGTGATAATGGTGACCATAATATTATACCATGTACGACTCGTACCAATCGGCTTCATGAGCACCCAGTTGGCAGTATGGCTGTACAGTCGACTAGTCGTAGGTACTCGCTGAAAACTCTGCAAATCTACAAGACGTCATGTAGATGTATGTATCTCTCCCAAAGATCTGCGCTGCCAAGTTTGGCTAGATATCGCCCTAAAAAGCATTCATGCGCGCATGCATGTGCAGCAAAGTAAAGTTTGTACATCCACGCGTGCAGTGGACACCCATTTTGCCTATATCGTGCAACCAAGAGTCCATAAGAGTCCCCCGGTTATGGACTCTTGGTGACATACTGTCCATACCGCTCCGGTAGTGGCAGAATTGCGCCTGAGAGTGAGAAGTTAATGCAAATAGCTCAGGCACTTCAGCATTGCATTCATTTCCTGTGCAAGAAGAGGACGAGGAAGAAGAAGAAGAAGAGCTCTCGAAAGAAGTTGTAAGCGTTTACTAGTTTGTATGTTTTGACTCCCACTAGAAACAATGTACTAGTAGACAAGTGGAACAGCCTAGCCCTGTTTTTATTGCTCATTCTGTATGAAACGTGAAGTAACAGCAAACAAGCCTTGATCGTCCTTGTTGTTCTGTAGCATATCGGTATGCATGCAGTTTTCCTCACTGTGTATTTCTATTGCATGATATGCATCTGGAGATCCCCTCGCAGCTCGACAGGCCATCGCCTCTGCTGATCTGGGAGATCCTTTAAATAGAGATTATAAAGCGAGAAGACTGAGAGTTTGTGTTGCTGTTACAACCTGCTGTAGCAACATCTGTCAAGGAGGAAAACGTCCGTGAATCAGAATCTAAGAGCGGCAAAGCTAGCCACCAGAAATGGCCAAGGTATGTACTCAACCTATCAGTATGTGTATCAGTATTTCAGGATTATAGTGGTCGAGAGGCGGGGAGAGAGGCGGCGAGGCCATGCATTTATCAGATCTTCCCATACGAATCTTGTACCATTGTAGTGCGCTTTATCATTTGCCAGAGTGAAAAAAACCTGTAAGGGAGATTAAGGGTGCGTTCTTAAATTCTCTAGCTTCTAGGAGAAGAAGAAAAGAGAAGTCGAAGAAACTGGGATTCTTCAAGAACGGGTCTCGAAGAATTCGGAGATATTGTGCAGATGTCAAGCAAAATGAAGCGCCAAAGGGGCCGCGATCTTGAGTGCCACGAATATAGTATGCGCTGTGCGTATGCGAAAAGGGAAATGCGTACACTCATGATCAACACGTGGCTTTTAGCCTAGTTCGCATGCGCTGATCCCAAACCGCGGGAATCTCCAAGTTTCAACCACCTCTGAAGCTTGGAGAGCTTGGAGAGCTTTGGAGAGCCTCCTAAAACTCGGAGAGGATATAAGAACAGCTCTCGAACTTTTCGGAGAGTCTCCAACTTTTCTGAGAGGATTTAAGAACGCACCCTTAGGAAGGCAACAACTTTAATACAGCAATAAAGAGAACTAGCTCTGCCGTCATCATCATGCTTCAACGAAGTCAAAGGGAAATTATTTGTCTAAAGTCGTTAGGCAGGCCCTGGCCCATCCAGGATATCATGACGCGGTTCGTGCAGGGGCGTCACACACGGTACGACCACTACGACCAAGGTCGTACCACTTTTCGTCCAGGATGGTCCACCCAATTCATCCGAAAAAGCAATAAAAGAATTCAAGGATCTTCGGACTTGTACAAAACATCGCAACTGTTACTTTCATTGCAAGGAGCATACAGACTTGATGCCTAGCACTAGCAGCTAGCTATTGCCCAAGACTCCAGGCGGCTATCCATTACGATAGGCGGTTGGAGTCACGGTTAGAGACAACCAGACGATGGATTCCTCACGGACGCATTCACTGCAAACTTGACGGAAACAGAGCTGAGCTGGCGGCAATCACTGGGTCCAGAACTAAAAATTTCCAAGATCTACCATGTTACAATGGCGATCAGCACGTCAAGAGACACTACATGTATGTCACTTGTCAGCTACAACATAATAATTATATTCTTTCCACAACGACACCTACCTAGTACCTCTGGCTCCTGACGATCTACTGCAAGCGGATTCGAAAATGCATTACACCCGCGAACGCAGCGCTTGTCAACGGAAAAGGGAAGCGCTTCATTCTCCGAAGCTGAAAAGTGTTTGGACTGCTGCTCCACGGCGGCAGAATATTCTGCAGCTGTTCACCGACACGACCCGCTTCACCTATATTATAACGATTTACGATCGTTTCGTTCCCCGAGTTTTCCGGTAGCAGCAACAAGAATTTCGTCCGCGACGACAGGATGAAAGTCTCTCGCAAACTAAAGTCCTGTTGCCACGAAGACAGAGAAGATTCCGCAAGAGCTTTCTTCTGCTTCCATTGTTGTAGCTCTCCGGTCCACTGGCAGATCTTTCAATCCCACCGAACAAAAACAAAGGATCTTCTTCTCTCTCTAAAAACAACTAAAATTGTTTGCGACTGTCCAGGCCGAACGTGTACATAGTGTACGCGACGCGGCAGACTTTTGCAGGACACGACATACATGTACGTTTTTGCATAGCCGCTGGCGCTAGAACGCTCAGCACGCTGGTACTTCGGATTTTGCGATTTTTTCGAGGGCAATGGCCCTGAATCATTGAATCAATGGGTTCCAGTACTCAGTAGTATGTTTTTGGAGCTGGAGTGGGGTTGTCGAATAAGTGCTAGGGGAACCCTCCTTTGCGGCTGTAGAGTGCTAAAACGTGGTCTGTTAGCCGAAAAATCCTTATTTTTTTCTCCGGGGGACACCCCGGACCCCGGTCGTACCACTCCCAGCCACCCTGTGACGCCCCTGTCGTGTAGTGGTTGGTGGTGAAGTGGAGAGTAGAGTACAGTCGAACCTGACAATTACGGACACCCAAGGGACTGAGGCCAAATGTCCTCAATTTACAGGTGCCCCCCCCCCCCCCCCCCAGGCCTCAATTCTCCTTTGCACCCATCAACACAATCAGTCAAGTATGTACAGTGAACCTTGTCTAAGACGACCACTCAAGGGACCTTCAAAATGTCGTCTCTGTTACCAGGTGGTCTCCTTATCCAGGGTCATTTGACTGGAAATATTATCCCTTGATCCTGGTTTCAGTGGTCTTCTTGGACAGGTGGTCGCCTTATCTGAGTGTTCGCCTTGACAGGTTTTACTGTACGTCATTTTGTTCCTTGCAATGAATACAACCATCCTGTACACTTCTCCGGTGTGCTTTATGTACGTCATTAGCATGAGTTCCATCCACACTGCCACATTATGCCCACTGCACATAGTGTTCAGTCATGTACAAACTATGTAGTCATGTAAGATTTTATGACGCATGGCACAGAGTGCATGAACCCAAGTAGCGCATTTTCAAAAGACTAACTTTAGGTAGATTGACTTGGTTTTTTTTTACTACCATGGTCACGTTGTGCGGAGTCTCTGTTATGACAAGTAGTACTGCGCATTATGTGTGACATGTACATGACTGCTTTGTGCTTGTCTCTTGCTTGGCTTGTGAAGGTTTACCAATACATGTGTTTGGCTGTGGCATTGTATTGCATGATGTGTGCCCTATTTCCAGGCATTGTTGAGTATTTTGCTCATTGCGAGCGCATGGGTGCTCTTTACTGACGCCGCGCGACGTCACGCTTGGTCTTCTCCAAAGCCAGGTGAGTGAGTTGTAGTGCAGCGTATTGGAGGGGGGGGGACACTCCAGGTGTCTAGACCCTCTGGCAAAGACTACTGCTTCTTTGTGTTCTGTTTGCGCTGGTACTTCCAGCCTCTGTCTGGTCATTTGAGAGTAGCCTACGCTGCTGTTGTACCCAGGTGCAATGGAGATACGCTGTACCAAAGTTGATTTTGTCAAGATTGCAAGCCACACTGTTGTGTAAGATGCTCCTCAATTCATCATACCTATCAGAAGTTGATTGAGTATTTAAGTTTTTGCCTTGATTTGTATGCAGGTTTTTATTCCCAACGAAATATTCTTTAAACTCGGACACTGAGCCAGTCGTTCTCATGTGTTTCTTCTCTTTTTTTATATATTCTTTGTAAAATGAAAATTGTGGGCACAGGTTATGCGATCGAGTCCAGCAACTAACACGTCTGACTGTTCAAAATCTGGTTTAGTTGGTGGAATCTATCGCATAACTTGTGCCCACAATTTCCATGTTACAAATTTTTCCTTGGCTCACCATCTGAGTTCTTGAAATATTCTTTGAATCAACGTACCTGTACCAAGGCAGGTATACATCTACAATGCTTCAGTCAGAGTCAGTTTCATTTCTATGCCACAGAATATACTAGTCGTAGAAGTCCAGTGCGACCATTATATGCAGGTGATGAGCCCAGGATTCTTCCTATGATAAGTGACATTGGAAGTGATAGAATGTATATTTATCCATCTGCCTTTGCCTTTTATTTGTTTGGTCCAATGTTCGACTCTCCTTCACCATTACAGATGTATTTTACTTTTAACGGGAATTT
>NC_088647.1:32301310-32343810 GCF_964019385.1 Sycon ciliatum
TGTCATTTGGAAAAACACACCTCAAAATAATACCATACTTGCCGGAGTATAAGCCTCGCCTAGGTTTTTCGTCACGAAACGTAGACATCTAATTTTTTTCTTACTGTTGCACCGATGAATAAGACGAGAGTTAACATATTTTGGATTGGTTTTGACACCTGGCTTCTCTTCACATAATATGGTGTTGGTCCCACGTGTCTTCGACAAAGCGTTCTCTAGATATTTCCGTTTGAAAAACTGAGTTTCGGGGGCTGCGCCATGACGTCATGCGGCCGCGCCACACCCGCGCCACACCCTCCGCAATGTCATAGCGTGCAGCTAGGTCAAAAGGAGTGCGTGAAAGCAATAGTGTCAATGCTATTTCAAATGATTTGGCGACCGATAGTAGGTGGTGCAAGCGACCTCAGAGACGTAACTCCATGTGAGAGTGAGGATGCAGCCATGGCTGATCTTCATGACTTCGGTCTGGGGCCGAGAACCTCGATATTCAGCTGAAGAAATGGCCGCGCGGGCCGGTCAAGAGTGAGCGCTGCTGCTTTTCCGACTGATGAAGAAGCAGCAGCTATTGCAGAGGAGACAGATATACCGTAAAGTCCGTTGCAAACACCCACTTCGCTGCAAACGCCCACCCCAGCGGGTCCATACTATTTTCGTCTTTTCAGGTCAATATAGTCATAGAAAACTGGCATGAAGGTCGAATGCGTACGAGAACGACTTTAATGCCTACAAACTGGCTATGTCTTACCAAGAGGCTCTGCGAAAGCGATTGTCATTATCTTGCTGCAAAGAAAAAAACTTCGGTCGAGATTTCCTTTTATATGATGAATGAGTTGTCTTTGTTATTAGTTCGTTCTTCATGAAGTAATGCCGTAGAATCCATCTGGTTTTCAAATCATGAAATTTCTGCAGTGCCACGATGTCGCGCTTTCAGAATGGAACGGTGATTGTTCTGACGAATCCTCATTCAACGACTTGACCGGTCGCAGTATTGCAGTTGCAAGTCGAACAGGGGGGATGTCACAGAAGCTACACCTACAAAGTCGCTGCTAACTTGTTGAAAACTCTGAAGTGCTCGAGAAAAACCCTTGCCATTGCGCTTTGCGTGATTTGGAAATGATGACATGAAACACCGTCAGAAGTGCATTTTGGTTCCTGCAATAGTCTGTTCTTCGCTACCTTGTTATTCCGAAGTAACTCCCGTTCGGATTTGCGAAATTTAGCAACCAACATCATAAAATCACTAGGAGCTAGCTCGAAACTAGTGCCCAACATCATTTTGAAACCCGGAAAAAGGACATAGTTTACCGTAGCAAAGCACTCCTCGCACTACGGTGTGAGCTGCACTTTCATACAGTAGGGGTGAAAGTGCATGGGGTCAGTGAGGGAGAGAGGGAGAGTGAGAGAGAGAGAGAGCGGGGAGGGTTGGGGAGCAAGAGAGGAGGAGAAAACTAAATATAGTATAATTATATAATGCGTAAGGGGTGCACATTCAGATCCAGAGAAAAGGATAAGCAGGGCACGAGGCGTATGGCAATATGCAGCAGTGTGTAGGCAGATGTGCATACATATTACAGAGTGTCAGTGGCCCAGTGCCATTGCTGAGCACGGAGGTGCCGGAATACAGACACTTTGAAACTTTGCAGCCGTTTCCGGTCAGGTGGCTGGCTGAGGACGGCGGGTGGTAGTGTAGCAGGATAGCAGTGCGCATACTCGCACTGCCTTGTCTCTTCTTCTCCTTGTGAGACAATGAACGAATGATAACTACTTACATAACAAGCTTTGAGTGCTGAGAGTATACGAGTATACGAGTTATACGAGTTAAAGTAGGGCATTCCATACAGTGACAGCACAGGCGGGGAAGGCTCTATGGCAATTTTCCCGGCTGTTGACAGGTAGCCCTGTCTCAAGCTGGTAGTTATGCATGTCGAGCATACTCATTCTTCCAAGTTGCTTCACGTTATGATCTCGCATTTGACAGTCCTATTTGAATATTGTGGCCAGCTGTCTTTGATGGTACGGTACGGGACAGGTACGGGATAGCGCCAGGCATGCCGATGGCACAAACAAACAAACACGAAATTAAGGCTGCGTTTACACGGAGACAAAACGAAACGAAACGGAACGAAACGGAACGAAAACGGGCTGGCCTCGAATCGTTTTCAAACCGTTTACACGAGAACGGCAAATCGTTTTGAACTGTTCACACGAAAACGGAAAACGGGCGATCAGGCTGGAGTTAGCACGTGCTGACTTGGCGCAAGGGCGGGAAGTAACACGTTAGTTGGAGTTGGTACGTGCTGGTGGTCGCAAAGGTCAGGTATTTCCCGTGAAATACAGTCCCGCGCGGAATGGTTTCCATGACCGCGCTCCGTTTCCAATCGTTTTCACTGTTTTCACCGTTTACACGAGAACGAAAACGTTTTGAAAACGTTTTGAAAACGTTTCAAAACACTTTGAAGTGCGTTTCCATTTCGTTCCGTTTAGGTATCGTTTTCGGGCGTTGTCGTGTAAACGATAGTAGTAAACGCAATGATTTCGTTCCGTTTAGGTCCTACTTCGTTGTCGTGTAAACGCAAATCGTTTTTAATCGTTGTCGTGTAAACGCAGCCTAAAGCTGTGTGGACCCTGGCGAGCGCGAGACGTTACTGAAGTAACGTCTTTTGCATAGCCACGGGAGTAAACCTCAGTCGCTGTCTGGAGCTGTTGAGTGTAGTTTGTGTGTGGAGCGTAGTGTTTTGACGTTGGACAAATCCAAACGTTACAGATTGGTTGTGAGGAGTAGAACTTAGACCAAGCCAGCTATACTGCTTGCCCTTGGGCTGTGCTGGGCTTGTCGTGAGGCCACACGTCTATCCAGCCGCCGCTCATGATGGCTTCTGGGTTCAGCCACTGTTTGCATTGATGCGACAAAAGCCACTTCCCCTTCCCCTCCCCAACACACACACATCCAGCCTTGCGAATTGGGTTTGGTGGATAAGAGAGCGAAAGAGAAATAGAAAGACTGGCTGAATGTGTGCGTGTGTGTATGTGTGTGTGTGTGTGTGTAAATGGAAAAAATGAAAATTAGGATTCACTGGCCAGAAAAGGTCACTTCAATCAGCTGTGTGGTGGATACCAGGCTAAAATTAGCGGCGGTCAATCCATCAGCCTTGCAAGCTGTTGAGTAATGTTCTCCCAGCACAAATTGCTATGTCTAACATAGCTGTTCACTATCATCGTTTCCGGGATGGGCAGGTCTGAGGTCTGAAGGTGTGTGTGTGTGTGTCTGAGGTCTGAAGGTGTGTGTGTGTGTGTGTGTGTGTGTGTGTGTGTGTGTGTGTGTGTGTGTGTGTGTGTGTGTTTATTGCTTTTCTTCCCATTAGATTTTTACTCAGACGATAGGCATAACGATGGGATTCCAAATTGTCCAATTGGTGGATATATGGTCCTACCGCGGTCCACCTGTAATGTTCGCACAAAGCTGGTGTCATTACAGGAAGCCAGGACCGCCTGTCATGCCATGGGAGCAACAATTGCACCATTAAGGGCGAGCAATTGTGCCACTGCATTTGGTTATCAGTACCTGCAGGAAACTGCTGGTTACAATTTGAATTACCTATGGCGCAAGGCTGGCTATACAGCCTACTTGGGAAAAGATCAAAAAGAAGGGCAGGTAGCATGCTACGGTAAGGGATTTTTTCTGGTTTTAAAATGCAGTGTGAACTCACTTGACAAAACAATACTCAAATATGTTGTAGTACGTTATTTTGTGCACGTCATGTGTACATTGTGTGTACGTGGTGTTGCATGCGCATGTTGCTGTGGTGTGAAAAGCAGTCTTCGTCTTGAGTTCATCATGTCCAGTTGTGTTTCCGTAGTCGTCTTGCAATAAACAGTCTTTCTAAATGTAGTTATCGTCGTCCATTGTATAAGTGTGGAGATGACACGGGGCTAGGAGCAGGTGAAGAAAAGGCAGTTACAACATTGGTGTCAGCGATGGTGGAAATTTGTCGTATACGTAAACTTCTGGATTCGTCCTGCGTGGCCTTCGCTCCCAGTTTCCAATGTCATCTCGAGTCTTCCTCATAGTTTCGTCCGTCGTCATCGTCCTTTATCAATCATCTCTCCCGTCTCTCGTCGGTCGTCGTCATTGAGTGGTCCCGGACACGACGTAAAACTGTGCCCAGCATAACACCAGAAAAACCTGAAGGTGAAGACGTGAGCAGCCGCGGCTCCTTGAGATGGCGGACCACGTGACAGACGGCGTGATGACTTGAGATCGTCAGGCGAAATAGTACGTCATAGTACATTTGAGACCGGCGGGAAGAAGATGACGACGTTCACTAATTTAGTATCTGTGCACACGAATGTGCTGTGTGTGTGACTATGTGTGTCAGCTATGACATCAAACCCTGTGGTTCCATGCCTAGCATGTAGGTCAGAACCATCCTGCAAAGTATGAATGATGTAGGTTGAACGATCGCGCCTCGAACCATACTTTTTGAAATTCTCTTCATAGTACATCTTCCACCATTGAAATTTCGAATTTCTTGCTGAGAGGGGTGGCTTGCAACCTCGATATGACTTGTTCCAGGCATGCTTTGGAGCCAAGCCCTGTTGAAGTAGTCGCGGGGATTTGCCCTGCAACTGCTACAACAAAAAATGATTAGATCTGAGAAAGGGTGAGACCGCGAATCTCGGTTGAATATTGAGTATTTCAAGCCTTTTTAGACGACGATGGAGATCTTTTCGGAGATGGATGTCGCGGCAAAGGACATGGTTTCCGACTTCTGGCATCTTGTGAAGCCAGAGATCTTTTGTCCAGTCAGGCCGGCAGCCTAGCCGTCGTTAAGCTTGTGCTTGGATCTCGTTCTGCTCGATGTGGTAGGTCATGAACAATTTTGATATCGCACAAATTGAACTCTGCATCGTGCGTACGGTATTCTATAATCAGAAAATCGCAAAGTGTCTCTCTGTGGCCGTTCTATGCCATTAGATACTCCAATCAGGCTCTTACGTCCTCTGCCTTCTTGATTGAATGTCCATTTCGTTTGAACAACGAACACAACAATCGAGGACGGCTTTGCAATGAAAAATACAGCTATACTGGAGCTGAAAAAAAAGAAGAACAAGCGTGCTCAGGATGAGATTCGAGTACACGTGTACTCTCCCAGCAGGTTCTGTGGATGTCGCTCATAGATGCGTAATTTCGCGTGATGTGGCGGACGATATGATTGATGGCGTGAGGAGTTTCGTTGGTGAGAGGGTACGTGTGTCGTTTTGAACGTGATGAGTATGTGAGTTTTGCATTTTCTGTTCTCCAAACATTTTGTTTCTTATTATTTGCTCTCCTCGAGGGTAAAGAGGCACCCGCACAGCTCGTGTGTTCTGTTCGTTTTTTGATTTGCTCTTCTATGAGGATAACTAGAGGCCCCCACAGAGCCAGTAGATTTTGTTCCTTTTGTTATTCTTATGATTCGTGCTCTCACATTTTAGAATTTTTGCGTGGTTTGAGGTGGTGTATTGAGTGAAGTAGCTTAGAGTTTTTGAGGTTATCAGTTCCCACATGTATGACAGCGATCGTGGCATTTTTCTGGGTGGGCAGACAGATTTTTATAATCTGCGGTGCAGGCAGAAGTATTTTATTTCAGGGGGTGACTGGTGTGGTACGATTGAATGATTGGTGTGATCTTTTCCTCTTTTTCCTCTGTTTTATTATTAGAATCAAGGACGATTCTTCTCCTGGGAGGGAGTTATGTTGTAGTACGTTATTTTGTGTACGTGGTGTTGGTGCATGCGCGTGTTGCTGTGGTGTGAAAAGCAGTCTTCGTCTTGAGTTCGTCATGTCTAGTTGTGTTTCCGCAGTCGTCTTGTAATAAACAGTCTTCTAAATGTAGTTATCGTCGTCCAATTGTCTGAGTGTGGAGATATCACGGGGCTGGGAGCAGGTGGAGGTAAGCTAGTTACAACAAATACATGTAGTCATCTTCCGGCCGAGTTGTCAGCGGGTTTCGAAATACTGCAAGACTGGAGAGTTCGACAAATTTAACATGTGGGACAGTTGTCAATTTTTCCCAGTTAAATCGCCGTCAGCTAAGGTCACTCATCGGTGTGAAATGGCCACAAATAATACCGAATGATGCTCTCTATGCCAGATGCGAAGCTGAACCCTTGAGTGTCATGGTCAAGAGATCACACTGGAGGCTGTTTGGCCACATCCTGCGGATGGCAGATGAATCCCCAGCTGTTATGGCTATGTTCGCGTACTTCGCCAATCAGCAACAGGAATGCTGGAGGGGTAGACCACGGACGACCCTGCCGCAGGCATTGGTGGGAAATCTGCGCCAAGCCAATGCCGGATTGCTCGGGAACCTAGACGCTCTGCAGAGCCTACGAGCCATTGCCCATGACCGACCCGCATGGCGAGATCTATGTATGAAGATCTGTGCATCGTGATATTCCGACAGATCCTGAAACAGTCAAACTCAGGAAATAGCACTATTATTATCACTCAGGCTGCAATATTCAATGACATATACCGTATTATCTCTAATATAAGCACGGTCCTTTATTTTTTCAATGTAACTCCGCCCCATGCCATTAATGGAGACGTTCCTTTATTGGAGACTGTTCCATTATTATTTCAACCTCATTTCAGAGGCATGTTGCCATGCCAAATTCATCTGACACACACATTTCAGGGTTTTTTCGCCGGTACAGATAATGAATTTACACAGTGTGCTTATAATGGAGACTGAGCACTTTATTTTTTGAATGCTTCCCCAAGGTGTTCTTTTATTAGAGACGTGCTATTATTGGAGACTGTGCTTATATTAGATATAATACGGTAGACATATTCATAAATGACATATCTTCAATACCCATGAGCTACATTGTATATGATAATTATATGGCCCGATATCTGAGACTTTCGACCTTCGGGGCTACGCGGTTTTTTTGAGAAAACACTAAAAACAAATTTGTTCGCAAAAAAATCGATTCCGTCAAAGCAAAGTGCAGAGACGACAATGGCGGAAGAAAATTGAAGGCGATTCTTGTGTCAGTTGGTTATTGGGCTCACGGAGCACAGCAGCCGCGATCCCATTGACGGTGATGCATCGTTCTTTGTGGATATCCTGTCAAGCGGCGACAGCGCTTCTAGTTCTGAGAGCGCATGTCAGGCGAATCGATCGCAAGTGACACGCGGTACTTACCTGTCGGGGCCGACGATGATGAGGACTTGGCCTGGATGAGTATGATCAAGGCCAACCACAGTCTGCCTCAGCGATAGCTGCTACAGCTCCAGGCAAGGACAACCAGGTGGATTCCTGAGGGTACGCCGCTTGCAAGGTCGCTGGGCGCCCTTGCGCGAGTGGCAGAACTGTTTCCTGAGTGTCACGCCAGACCTGCTAAAACAGCACGAAATGATGCGAGTTTTCTTTGCGACGATGATCCTAAAATGTTTGGGATGGCAGGCTCGATACTCGAGCTAATAATGGCGAATCAGACCATCACGGAGCACATGAGGCTGGGCAATCTCGAGTAACATTCTGTTACTTTTGAGTTGGTGGTGTGAAACGCTTGTCAGGCTGGTTTACTGATGTTTGGAAATGGTCAGTCTCCACAAAGTGCAACAAGGCGAATCTGGACGCATTTGCTCTGTTTGACTCCTTCACAATGAGTATGTGAATGCTGTCACATGTATCATGGTGTTCCGTCAAAATCTGTTGCAGACTATCCTGTCAAGCATGTCCATCACCAGAAGAACAGATCAATCACCTCTCCTTCTAATGCTGCTATTGCTGCTGTTGCAACTACACAACCTCAATAAAGTCACGGAATGCTGGAAATGAAGTACCTGAACAGTCAAAACACTTTACTATATTAGTTGGCTATTGATATCACATGGAAACAATTTTTGGTGGCTCCAAACACACTGGTCTTTCAAAATTGTAAAAAAAGAACAATTCATTAACATGACTCCTGACTGTAGAATGCATTTCTACATGGTCAATATTGGTCTGATGGCCGTGTAACGAAGTCACAGTACTCTACAAAGGCAAGACATCAATTTGCAATAAAAAAATCAATTTCACCAAAACAGCCCCGAAGGTCGATTTTCTCAGATATTGGGCCATATCATTATATCATCGTTCTAGCTCAATTTCTTTCCCCTGTCATAGTCCTGTTTATCATGTTCAGGATAAGCGAAGTTGTGGATCATGCTTGCATGGTTGACTCCAACGCGTACATGCAACTGAGTAATAATAATAATAAATAGTGGGCACAAAGTTTACCTACCCTTCCACAATACACCTGTATTTTGTATTTCTCTAGCACAGAGGAGAGGATGAATAGCGTACGAGTAATAGGCTTTCCCCAAATCTGCCGGCCGAAAAATTCGCCAAAAACGAGACATATCCGGGAAAAAAATTGCTAAGCTTTTCGCCGATTTTGGAGGGTTCTTGGAGGGTTCCGAAAATCTACAAAATATTGTTGCAATATGCGTTTAGGAAGGAATGATGTTGCTGCGAGCATGACCACTCGAGCTCTCTACTTCAGTAATTGTAGTGCTAGTGCGTTGAGGTCGTGTGACTCGTGTCCTTTCACCTCCTCTCAGACAAACATTAGCCATTAGGCCTTGGAAAAATATAAAGTTGATTCTCAGGTCATGAGCCTGTGAAAATCGGTGCGAGCGAGCGATTTTTATTGTATTTCCCACAATTTTTTTATTTCCAAAGACAGGGTCACACATATGTACATGGTCACATGTTATATTCAGGCCAGGGAGTAGGAAAATGCCGGCATTTTATTACTCCCTGATTCATGCCTTTCGCATTGACCATTTTCATGCGAGCATATGCATGCATAGAATTTAAAAAAAATCGTCGATGCGCTGCCAAAAATCGGTGCGCACGTACTTGAGAATAAAAAGAATTTTTACCATGGCCTAAGGAAGATCATGACTAGTGAAATGCCCAAATCCTCCGGCCGAAAAATTCGCTGATTTTGGAGGATGCCTTTGAGAATTGACGAAAATCTACCAAATCTTCCATTATCTCACCAATTTTGAAGCATATTTTGGTCCTTTTTGACTCAAGATTAGGGAGGGCCCCAAATATGCTCAACAATTTCGCATATTATGCTTTTCACATATTGGCCACTTGCTTCAAAATATACTTCGAAATCACCCAAAAGCAGAAAAATATGCTCGAGATATGCTCGAAATATGCTCGAAATATGAACTGATATCAGTGATAATTATGCGAATTCTTTGCTCCTTGTAGCAAGATATGCTACATTTGGTACAATATGCTACATTTGCTACTTTATGCGACCTTAAGTCGCGGATCTTCTCTTCTCGGGTCAAAATTTCACCCCGTGTTTGGATGAGCATTTTTCCTTCCGGGCTAAGTTTGGAAGTGTTCCCTGACCGAGCGTGCCGTGGTAAGTTTCCTTGTCTATTCCCGCAATCTGCCCTATAATTATGCGAATTCTTCGCTCCTTGTAGCAAAATATGCTACATTTGGTACAATATGCTAGATTTGCTACTTTATGCGTGCGACCTTGCGAAAATATAGATATCAAATCTAGCATAATAATATTATTGTACCAAATGTGGCATATTTTGCTGCAAGGTGCAAAGAATTCGCATAATTATCACTGATATCAGTTCTGGTGATCAAGCATATTTCGAGCATATTTTTGCTTTTGTGTGATTTCGAAGCATATTTTGAAGCAAGTGGCCAATATACAAAAAGCATGATATGCGAAATTTTTGAGCATATTTGGGCCCTCCCTACCAATATGCCAACAATTCTCTTAGCCGATTTTTCAATATTATTCCAATTTTGCAGCCAATTTGTGAACCATCAGCTGATTTTGCAGCCGAGTGAAGAGCCCAATAGGCGAAACAACGGGCCAATTTGGGGAAAGCCTAACGAGTAACGTTTCTCGAGATACAAAACGAGGACATCAAATTGATTCCCGGAACAAGAAAATCGGGACGGCGCCAATTCACCGATTTCCCCAAACCCAACTTACAGACATGATTATCTCTTTATAATGCTGCTTCTTTGCTTCTGCACACAGCACAACTAGCTGGTACAATCAACATTTCAGGTATTGCTTATCATATTGTCGTGCACCCAAAACCAGTAGCTACTTTGGATGAGGCTTCCAAAACATGCCGCTTTGGAGCTCACCTCTATTCCAGTGTCCACAACAACACGGGTGTCAGCAGTTTCCTGCTGAATGTGTCTCGCATTGTGGATATCGAACCTACATACTGGTTTAACAGCACCAAGCATTCAATGATTGATCTAGGACCAAACTCCTCCGTTGCAACCAAGGCACCACACCTTGCGGCATGTTTCTGTGAGTGCCACTATTCTAGCCCTTTAACCTTTGATGATGACTATGTCTAATAATTATTATGATGTGTGGCATACTAGGCTAGTAACCGTTACTTGTACTGTGTTGGTTGCTTTGTGCAGCAAGTTACAGCTAAAAATCAGCTGAAAATCAGCTGTACTCCAGGTGCGGGGCTCTTTGAAGCGTGCTTGTTTACCAAGCAAAACTTACACTGTATCAGGTTGCAACACAGGATAACAATGTGGGGGGGGGGTAGGAAACAAACAGTGATTAATCCCATGTTGCACTATTGCATTGTCACACAAAATGCAAAGTACGAGCCCCTTGAGCGCAAGTAATGATCTATTTGTGGCAGCATTTCGTTGCTGTCATCATGAAAGCCTTCGAATGGCCAATGAAATGAAAATTGAACTTGCCAGTGGTCACTGGACATTCACTTGTTCTGTCAGAGGAAAGCTTCACGAAGATCGTGCTGTGTACGTGATGTGATAAGGCGCGCATGCGCGCCTGGGCTCGTGGCTGGTTTTGCATGCTTGCTGTGCTGGACTAGGTCCGAGAATGTAGGCTCTCTTCAAGTTCCTGGTCTTTCTGTTCCTTGATTATTACGATAACTGTACGAACCTGAGTAATGCTGTGTGTGGGCCCTTAGGGCCAGACATAACAATTTATCTTCATGAAGTTAGTACCCTCGGGGAGATACAGGAGCAGGAATAGGGCCTTTGTAAATAGCTGCTTTTCTCTGCCAGTATGGTAATGATATTGTTGGCTCTTTTACCTTTAGGTTTTTTTCCTTTCTTCTTTTGTGTTCCAATGGATTCACTAGTATTTGAATTGATTTTAAAGTTTACTGAATTCATTATGAGAGTTTGTTGAATGATTTGTGCAATTTATTTTGCCTGTACAAGAGGACCCTCAGGGAGTTACGTGTAGTACCTTCACACAGATATGTTAGTACTGTTGTTACGTGTAGTACCTTCACACAGATATGTTAATACTGTTGTTACGTGTAGTACCTTCACACAGATATGTTAATACTGTTGTTACGTGTAGTACCTTCACACAGATATGTTAGTACTGTTGAGTACGAAGAAGGGTCTTACCTTCCAAGACACAACCAACAACGGGAACAGGTAGTTGGCAAGACATTTATTATAGGAGACGAAGACAAGGACGAACCGGAAACGACTACATGGTGGAAGAGAGCGAGACAGATCGAGTGAGGGCGGCAAGATAAAGGGCCTGGGTAGCTATGGCAAATATGGGTGCGCAAGTAGCTACCCAGGCCAACAGAACAAAAGATGACAAAAGGAGACAAAAGGTGAGTACGACATAGTATGGGGTTCATGCAGGCCAGCTTGGAAAAGGTTGTAGAACGTACGGGAGGAGGTACCTAACAGTACCTTCACGGAGATAAGTGTAATGTCTTCCCAGAGATAGTAGCTGCACAGGATGGGCAATGCAATCATTGAATGGAGTAAGGAACTGGCTCAATGACAACTCTACCTGCATGAACAATGACGAATCAATGCAGCAGTTTTATTGACAATAGGGGCGTAGGAACTGGTTATGAAATATGAAACTATAACTACCTCACAGTGATGTGGGTAAATAGATCCGTCGCAGCGAGGCCCAGGGTAGCCTTCTCTAGCTTATGTTGACCGTCGCAGCGAGGCCCAGGGTAGCCTTCTCTAGCTAATGTTGACCGTCGCGTGAGGCCCAGGGTAGCCTTCTCTAGCTAATGTTGACCGTCGCAGTGAGGCCCAGGGTAGCCTTCTCTAGCTAATGTTGACCGTCGCAGTGAGGCCCAGGGTAGCCTTCTCTAGCTAATGTTGACCGTCGCAGTGAGGCCCAGGGTAGCCTTCTCTAGCTAATGTCGACCGTCGCAGTGAGGCCCAATGTAGCCTTCTCTAGCTAATGTTGACTGTCGCAGTGAGGCCCAGGGTAGCCACAATGTACTCATGCACACACACTCACAAGCAGGGTTGAGGGTTGTCATGACTTGTTTTCGAATAAAGATTTGAAAAGAATATGCTCAATGCAGGTCTATAGTCAATTTCGCTAATATTGACTGCGGATATAACGACAATTCATGAGTAACGACAGAATTTCCATGCCCAGAACAAAGTCCCGCCTACCTGTATGCATATAATAAGACTTCGTATAAGGACACTTCGCAAATAAGGACACTTTTCTGATGCCCCACCGAGTGTCGTTATACGCAAAGTTGACTGTATATGATACTGGCGTGGACATGAAAATGCGGACGAATTCCCGGGGCCGGCGCCGTCAGTGCGTACAGAACGTTGCATGCAATGCGCATGTTGATCACAGTACACATGTGCTAACCCCGGCTGCATGGCCAGCGCCCTGGGGCCGCTTGACCGCCAACCGGGTTTCCATGTCCACGACAGTAGTATGTGATGGTAGACTGGTTCCAAGAAAGCAAATGACAATAGCTGCGCAATGTCATCACATTGGAACGTCAGCGATTCACACTGCCTACCAGGGGCAGGTGCAGAAAATAGTTGCCCGCCAAGGGCTAGCCTGCTGCTGTTCACTGCAGACCGACGACACGAACCGCCACTGAGGCCAACAGCCAGCCCCCCCCCCCCCCCTCCCTCACCCAAGGGCTAAGCTGTCACTTTGAAGAAAAAACCCGGCCAAGAGTTCAAAATTCGGCTGCAAATTCCGGGGGGGGGGGAGGGGGTTTCTGCGGCATTTTCTGCAGTAAAATCAAAAATCTGTGGCACTTTCTGCAAATTGTTCACCTTCCTTGTAGACGATATGACAACTTGTTGCTTTAAGGAGTACTTTTCACACTATCCTTTGCAGTCACAAACCGTGAATGAGAGTGAAGAATCTTGGAGAGACCTGCACTCACCTACACTGGCAAGAGCAATGTGCTCAAACAGATCGCAAAGTAGTTTTTCTGCTGCTTTCTAAGTAGGAATTTTACTGATCTACCTTAAAATTCAGATTCCGCAGGCAAAAGTGTGGATTCCGTGATTTCCGTGGATGATGGGAACTTCTGTGAAATTTGCAGCGGCCGCAGAATTGCATTTTTCCAAGGGGACAGGCTTTGTAATCCTGCCCACCACGGGCGCACAAATGGCAACCTGCCAGCTGAGGGCGCATGAACGGCCGCCGAGGCCAACGACTTATCCATCAAGGGCTAAAGCATACAGCCCTACCGAGGGCGCATGAAAACCACACAGCCAAACAGAAGTTGTCTTTATTATACCTATTGATCACACTGAACTCAAAATCTCAATTTCTCATCTCGGCCGATTGTCGCGCTTTACATCCAAACTCTTCATATGGATATGAGTAAGTGTCCGCCACTGAAACTAGATACTAAATGCAGTCAGAAAGTGAAATAACTACGCGCAGAACTGACAGAGTATTGAGAGAAAGAGGGGTGTGTGTGCAAAAACAAACGAGTACAAGGCAGTCGTACAGTAACAAAGAATGTCGACTTTTACTGGATGGTGATGATACCAGTACTTGACTAAGCAGTCTAACTACAATTTGAAGCAGCAAAGTAGCACAACCAAGTTAGGTCCAGTTGCCTTTTCCGTTTTTAACAATGTGTAACTTCTGTTGCAGTTTGCTGTTGATCGTCTTGGTCTGACAATTGTTATATTGCATGGTTGGTTGTTGTGGGTTGCGTTGTTGGTGTTGGTGTTGGTGTTTTAGCTGGTCATACATCGGTAAGGCAGTTTGGTAATTGTAGTTTTAGTGCTTTTGTGAGTGTTTTGAGTGGCCTGATGCGGGTATGCTTCACTGCCGCAGACCCGAGCTCGCGTGATAGCAGTGTTGATTGTGTGTATGTGTGTGTGTATATGCGTGTGTGTGTGTATGCGTGCGTGCATGTGTGTATGTGTGTGTGTGTGTGTGTGTGAGTGTGTGTGAGTGTGTGTGTGTGTGAGTGTGTAAACCCATGTGTGTGCATATGTGTGCATGTGTGTTCATTTGCTTCATCACTACAGTACCTTTAACACATATCTGTAATTCCTACAAAGCCACCCTTCAGACCGACCGGAACGGTATTGTTTTAACTGCGAGCTGGACAGAAGCAAACAAGATGTGCAGAGATCAGGGTAGCTTTTTGCTTAAAGATAATGAAATGAAAGGTGACCATTGCGTGGCATCGACCCTTTACAGATTCACAGCATATGCTCACTATGGTTCGTACGGAATGTGGACTAACACGGAGGGTTTTGTCGGAAGGTATAACAACGTGGATAATATAATGCATATCGGCCACGAATTTAATACGCTTCACTACCGTCCGCATCGCTCGGTTGTATGCTTTGGTGAGTATTATCATTTCACCTTGTACATGTATACAGCATGATTGAATCATTTTAGACGTTCAGACGTAATTACGTTAGCATAAAGCGTAATCGATGTATGGATTGTTTTACGTT
Source organism: Sycon ciliatum (assembly GCF_964019385.1). NCBI lineage: Eukaryota > Metazoa > Porifera > Calcarea > Leucosolenida > Sycettidae > Sycon > Sycon ciliatum. The sequence continues at coordinate 32,316,094 of NC_088647.1, forward strand.
ACACTGCCTGCGAAGCCATGTTCCGCCATACATAGTTTTGAATCACGCACATGTAGTTGCCCTTGGCAACTCCCAACTTGACTGTGTATGACCTAGGGAGAGAGTCATAGGGAGAGAGTCATAAATGTACAACCCAATCGACTCACGAAGCGCCTCGTTAGAAGAGCGCCATGTACATACTCTGCACTCCACTTGTGGCTGCCGGATGACACCGCCAGCCGTTTCGGACTTTTTACCGTAGATGTTGACGTGTACGGGAGTCAGAGAACTAGGCCATTATCACACAACGTTCTCTGACTCCCGTACACGTGTATAGCATCACACGATGATTGTTACCACGTATAGTTCATAACGGCTCGTCAGGTGTGCAGTTAGAACTCCGGATTGTGCGCCAAGAAAATTATGTTAAATTTAGAACGTGGAAAATGGCTTTCCTTCCATCCCCTCTTTGGAATTACCACCAATATCCATGAACCTTCCAAGTTGGAGTTCAAAATCCGGTTTAGTTTGTGAACAGAGAAAGGTAGCTTTCAATTAAAAGAGATCAATAATTCATGGGACAGATTTCATATCAATTTTTCACGTCACTGAGCCTGGGCCACAAATTTCTTTGGCCTACTTATCAAGCTTTAGTGGCTGATTCGGGTTAATTACCCGCAAAACCTTTGGATTGAGCAGGAAGTGTTGCTTTCAGGCAGGTTTGCGGAGTGGACAGTTGGAAGTGCTTGTGGTGTGCTTGGCACTCAGCAGTCACTCCAATGTCAGTCTGACAGCATGTTTGTTTGTTTATTTATTTTGTTTGTTTGCTTGTTGTTGCTTGTTCGTTTGTTTATTTATTTTGTTTGTTTGTTTGTTTGTTTCTGTTGTGTTAGAGTCTGTCCAGAATTGAATATTCTGCGAAAGATGCTCTGCTGAATTTGTGAAGCCGCGGGTCTGTCCAGAGATTGAAGATTCTGTTTCTGAAATTCATATTGTGCATCCATCTAGTGTTTGTACGGTTCTGACTGCGTTACTGCTGACATAATTATCTTCCAGAATACCTCAATACAACTAAGTGAACACAATCTGGATCAACGATCAGACTTCAATATCTGCAAACCATTGCCATTTTTGTATTTCTATATTATTACTTAGGGACTCCCCGGAGGCTTCTCCGCGGCCTATTGAGGGGGTTTCAAAATGCATGAACCAAGTGCCAAGGTTTAATCTTGCTTGTTTTTTGAAGACAGTGAGGTTTTCCTCGAGGCTGGAGTATTTTGGAATGTTTATCTACTTTGATGTATGCAATATTCACTGGTTTGGTGTATGCCTACATATGTTTGGCATTCTCTTAAAGTTGCTTTGCTGGTGCTTATTATGGGACGCTGAAGGGAGTGCATGTATGCATGTATGCATTGGGGGTGCGTGCATGCATGCGTTTGTGGCGACATGTACGTGTGTACTAGTGTGTGGGTGTATGCACGCGTGCGTGCGTGTTTGTTTGTGTGAAATCTCCCAGCATGTGCTAATGACGAGCTTTGGATGGGTTGGTGACAAGTTCGTCACTGTGGATCGCTGGTGGCAGGGTTTGGGAGTGTGAGTGACTGCCAACACGGTTTAATCAAGCAAAAGGATAGTCAATATTTCTTTTTTTTAAGTACATGCAATAAGAATAAATACAAGGAAAGGGTTCTGGATAATAAATAATCAGGACAATGTGGATCTGGCCGCCATTCTTGGGCTCTCCCTCTCGATCTCCTCGACCTTGCGCAAGCATGCGCAAATATGTACAATTCTGTAGCTAAAACAAGTATCACATGAGACCTACGTCACTGGTCCAACACATGGCACTACTCCGGGTATGCCGAGTATGGGGAGAATGCGTACAGCAAGAACAGAGTACCAGTACTAGTACATTGACTATGCTTCTACTACGGTTCTTGTTTACTGAAGGCTTGTCATTAGGGAGGTTTTGCATTCCGAATTTCGGAATTATTTTCGACTGTGCTTTTCCGAAAAAAGCGCGTTCCGAAAAACGGTATTTTCAGTGTTTTGCATTCCGAAAATCTGATTCGACTTCGTTTCCAAGGGTTGCCATGCAAAACAAAATGGAGAGCGTCGAAGAGGTTGAGCAGGATCAGGGAGTCGTAAAATACCTGGTATTTTACGACTCCCTGAGCAGGATCAAATCCATGTGCGCAAGCCAAACTGTTTTTGGGTGCGGTTCGAAGACGAGGACGTACTGATGGTGGACCAAGTGATCCAACAGCTGAAGACGAGGTTGGCGAACTACTGTCTTGTACTGTCAGTAGGCTCCATGGCAAAGGAAGATAGAGTGTGGTGGAGTGTGAGAAGATTAGTCAACATGGCGAGATCAGCGAGAGCAGCAAAACCAGCAAAAATCAAACTGACTACATACGTGGAAATTTTTTCAAATAATCGAGAGCAGCAGAAAGCAAAAATACAAATATGAAAAATACACTTTTTTGTATTCAAATATGTACTCCCAAACATGAAAGAGCCGAAAATCCATTTTCGGAAAACCATGCACTTTCGCCACCACACTTCCGAAAGTTCGACTACTTTTTCGACTGCTGCCGCCACATTCCGAAAATAATTCCGAAATTCGGAATGCAAAACCTCTCTAATGAGACCAAACATACAAGACATCATGCATCATGCATCATACACATTATTAGATACAGTTCAGTGGGACTACCACAGGGTAGTCATAGCCCAAATTTGCTAGCAATTCTTTGAGCAAAATATCGGACGCGCAAGTTGCCGGCAAGTTTTGAGCAAAATATCGAGTTTTGGTTGGCTTTTCAGAAAATCCAAGGCTTCTCAGGGACTTTCTCAACGCAATCAGTCTTCAAAGTTGAAAACAGGCACAAAAGTGGGACAAAACTGACTCATGGCCACATTTTTGTAGAAAGTTGAGCAGCAGCAGGAGCTCAATCAAAAACATTCTCGTTATCAGCGACAATTATCGTTGAGTTTTCCTTGAAACTCATTTTTCTCGAGCAAAACCAAAGCAAAATACCGACGGAGAAAGGAAATGCCAAGCAGAATATCGAAAAATTTGTGGCAAAATTGTGCGGCAAAATATCGATGTGGGCAGAGAAAATTTGGGCCATGACTACCACAGGGGTGCGTGCATCCAGTCTTGCGTTTGTGGTGGCGTGTACATGTACGTGTGTACTAGTGTGTGGGTGGATGCACGCGTGCGTGCGTGTTTTTCTTTTTAATTAATTGTTTGTGTGAAATTCCAGCAGGACATGTTAAAGCCAAAAAAGGGGGAAGTTAAGCCTAAAATCAAATTTTCACCAGTTGTAGTATTCGGGGTGGTGAGTCGAATGGTCTTGGTCCGAGGAAGCTGAGACACTCCCTTCTTTTTTCCCAATCGAACTCGCGCACTTCCACCGAAACTGGGTGACTGCGCTGTAATGGGTAGCCGAGTGGTAGGCGCGGTGGATTCAACAAGTAATTCAACAAGAATTACTTTTATTCTACTTCTTTCAGGTACACACCTGAGATATAATTATTAGTGAAAGAATAAACGGCAAAATAACTGACTTTCTCTCCGGTGCACACCTAGAGGTTGAATAGCTCGTTATTATCAAAATCTCATCTTCATCAAAACAGAAATGCGCAGCCGCTTTTATGCAGCAGCTGCCGTACGCTTACATACGGAGATACACTAAATATACATCAGGCAAAGCTCCGTATTAGTTCCGTACTGCTTTCGTATTGGTCGGGCAGGGATACTACACCCTCCCTTCCTACAGATAATCACGCCCACGTGATTTTCAAAAAATTAGTGAAGAGTTACGAACACAGCGTCAACCGGAAGATGGCAAATTATATCGGAAATGATAACGTTTAGAGTAGACAGAAGAAATGAACTGATAACAAATCATAAAGTAGAAGTAAAAGCACACCAGGTTCACACCATCTCACGGGGTCAAAAGGGGAAAGAACTGTCCTCCAAATAGGACCTGAAAAACTACAGCACTCTTGCTGCACAACGCTGGCACAACCCGCCAGGAACATCGCAGGTCAAAAACCGAACTGAATACACTATACCTATAAGGGGCGTTGTCACACACATTGTCCCACGTTAGCTGGGTAAGCCGTGGCTCACCATGATCAGACGCCTACCAAACTAAACTGGATTCACACACTCGCATAAAGGAAGACTGAAGAGAACAGGGAGACTGAAGGAAAACAGGAAAGAAAATGCCATACCTGGAATCAGCGTTAGTAACCACGGCGGCGGCTGGAGCTATGGCGGAGGGCGAGCCAGGTTTTATCTTCATCTTGGTTGAGCCGGTCACTCAGAGCGGCTAGCTCGGCGTCAGACAAATGACCTCCCTCCTCGTCTTGAATCGTGGTCTTCACATTGTCGATAGCATTGCTTTGCGCGACGTAAAGAGTGATGGTATAGCCAGGAAGAGTGTTGACGAAAATCTGCATCCCACCACGGAGACGAAGTACCAAGTGAATAGTGGACTCCTGCTGAACGTTGTAGTCACTCAGGGTTCGGCCGTCTGCCAACTACGCGCCGGCAAAAATCAAACGCTGCTGGTCTTGGGGAATACCCTCCTTGTCTTGATCAGCAGCCTGCATGTCGTCGTCCTCATCAGCTTCGCCATCACCACCGGTAGTATACATGTAGGTAGCGGGTTGCTTGGAATCGCCATCGGAGTCTCCAATGGATGCCATGCGGAGGGAAGGGTGATCCACACTAGCACCTGACTGTGCTGCAAGCTAATAAGCATGGCCAGGCCCAGGAAAGCAAGAAACATGATTCTCATCTTGATTCGTCGCAGGGAGCTGCAGCGGGTTGAGCCATGGAGGTCTGGGGTCGAATCACGTTGTTTTATTTAAAACTACACCGCTGCCACCAATGTAATGGGTAGCCGAGTGGTAGGCGCGGTGAAATCAACAAGAATTACTTTTATTCTACTTCTTTCAGGTACACACCTGAGATATAATTATTAGTGAAAGAATAAACGGCAAAATAACTGACTTTCTCTCCGGTGCACACCTGGAGGTTGAATAGCTCGTTATTATCAAAATCTCATCTTCATCAAAACAGAAATGCGCAGCCGCTTTTATGCAGCAGCTGCCGTACGCTTACATACGGAGATACACTAAATATACATCAGGCAAAGCTCCGTATTAGTTCCGTACTGCTTTCGTATTGGTCGGGCAGGGATACTACATGCGCCCTACTAGATGGGGATTTGTATGCAAAATGTCACTAAAAGCGCCATGTCGTTCTTATAAAAGCCCGGATGACCGCGATTGGCCCATATGTTGTAGTCTTTTGGACGCTGAGTCGACTGGTCCGAAACGGCTGCGATGCAGCATTCCTCCTATATTCCCAATCGAACATGGTTGAACAAGCGGTCACGTGCTCCTGGGTGCCCAAGTCACCTGGTCACCGCGCCAGCACTCCCAGCAGGCGACAACCAGGGAGTCGTAAAATACCTTTTTTATTGTTTTATTTTACGACTCCCTGGCGACAACTTTCACACCAAGGTTCAACTCGAGTTCAACTCAAGTGACAGGACTGCACCCAAAAAAGGTCTAACAGGCTAGTAAGTTGTACCCTGCAGTGCAGGCACGGTGACCAGGTGACTGGTGTACGCAGGAGCACGTGACCGCTTGTTACACCATGTTCGATTGGGAAAAAAGGAGGAACGCTGCATCGCAGTGGGTCATAAAATATCAAAGATAAGTAGAGAAGGCGTGCACAATTTCGGCTTGTACAATTCGTTTTAGCAAAGCTTCCCCCTTCTTTACTTGTCTTTGATATTTATGACCCACCCAAGTTGGGTGGTGTGCTGCTTTGCTGCTTTGGATTGTAGTAAGACCGCTTTGTCAAATATCCTAGTACTCTCGGCATAGTCGATTGAAGACGCCGCAATTTCCAGAGGGGCGGGTGAAACCACATAATCCTGGAGTGATCTTTTGTCTACGCCTGCGCCTTTCACCGCCGGTGAGTGGTATGTAGGCAAGCTGAATATTATGAAGAACACGTCCCTGTGCAGAGTGGCGCAGTTATCACCCAGGACATCCGGGCAGACTGCCTGCGCAAACTGGCCTTGTGGAGGGCTCCGGGCCATGACAAGCTGCATGGGTACTGGTGGAAGAGGCTGGCAAGCCTGCATTCTTACCTTCGGAGAGCCTTACAGAGGGTGATAGATGGCCACAGTGACATTCCGGGATGGTTGACGTCTGGCGCTACTACTCTCCTGCTGACTTGGTTGCAAGGAGCACCTGATAGTGGATAAGATGATTCTGGAGGACGCCCATACGAAAGGGCGAAATTTGGTCATGGCATACCTGGATTTCAAAAAGGCGTTTGATAGTGTGTCGCATGAGTGGATTCTACATGCTTTGACGATGCATCGATTCCACCCGTCTCTGGTCGCAACTATTGCTCGTAGCATGCAGAACTGGAGAACGACAATGCACATATGCGACCAGGGAAGATGCAGGGTCACTACCGGCAACATATCTATAAGAAGAGGCATATTTCAAGGTGACACATTATCCCCATTACTGTTTTGCCAGGCGCTAGACCCAATCAGTTTTGAGCTCAACCGATTGCCTTTGGGATACAGAATCAGCTGCAGAGACGCCGAGTTGACTATCAATCACTCTTGGTACATGGACGACATTAAACTCTACGGGAAATCTACGAAGGATGTGACTACCCTCGTGTCTACCGTGGGTGGTGTTGGCGATGACATCCGCATGAATCTCAACCCGGCCAAGTGTGCCATGCTGCACGTCAGGAGAGGAAAACCAGATGAAGGATACTCTATCCAGGTTGGCGATGAGACCATTGCAGAGTCACTACAACTCAATGAAACATACAAGTACCATGGAGTAGTGCAAGCAGCCACGATACCTCACTCGTAGCTCAAGACGCAACTCACCGCAGAATACAAAAAGAGATTACATTTGCTTCTGACCAAATGCGAGAAACATGATCAAGGCCATCAATACGTATGCTTTGCCGGTTATGGCATAATATTAATAGTTATGGAATCGTAAATCGGACCGAGGCTGAAATAAAGACCACAGATCGAGCGACAAGATCAGTCTTGACTGCGTCTGGATTTCACCACCCCAAAGCCTCAGTCAACAGGCTCTACATGAAGAGGGGAGATGGAGGCCGGGGCTTGGTCTCTTGTGAGGATATGCACGGCCGGAGCATGTGTGGCCTGGCCCCCTACATGAGTACCAGCCCAATGGCCAGAATAAGCCTGTTTTATCAGTATCATCAACAAAAAATCCTACAACAAAAAGCCACTCAATAACTGCAAAGGCCGGGCGGCTAATTTCCTGTCGAATTTGGATCTTCCAGCAGCTGGACCAGCTTTACCCAATAAGCATACAATTAAGCAAGCGTGCGCAATGCGAAAATCCAAAGCACTTTCCACTGTGCCGCTGCATGGGAGATATTGGAGCCGCTTGGAGGAAAATCGCCTAGATAAGGAGCTTACCTTCATGTGGCTAAAATCAAGGACACTGAAACCTTCAACTGAAGGCATGATTATGGCAGCACACGACCAATCCCTCAAAACGAAAAAATTCCCGATACGCCAAAATGAAGTCAATTGCTCGAACTGATGCCAATTGCAGGCTTTGCAAGGGCAGCCCAGTTCTTGCTCGGACCAGTTACATCGAACGTCATAACCGGATAGTCAAGTAGTGTATGTGCACTTCGAAACGTGTAAAGCACGGGATCCACATACTGGTGCTTCACGATTCGACCACCAGCTCAAGGCATTGGTCAAAAGGGATCGGTATCGGCTCTATTGGGAGTATTCGGTCCCAACTCCCAAAAATGGCAACTTTGTCCGGTATACCCTATCCTTGGTCATGTACATACAATTATCCCTTCACTGTGCATAGTTCGAAACTTCCCCCCCCCCCCCCCCCCCCACACACACACAATGGTTGCCTGCTTTCCTTTGTCATCCACAACCATTCAACGCGGTGAACCCCTCGATAGGCGATTTGCCTTTGGGTCATCCTAATAGAGTTATTAACTGACCTGAAACTATCAGCAAACAGGCCAGATCTGCTCCTTGTTGATGACAAGGAGCGCATCGCATACATTATAGACATCAGCGTCCCTGGTGAGAACAACATCAATAAGGAAATGGCTGAAAAACGCTCGAAATATTATGACTTGAAGCGGGAGATTTCCAGAATTTGGTCCCTGACCCATGTTGACGTGGTCCCTGTGGTTGTCTGTGCCCTGGGAGGCTTGGTGAGAGAGACTCCTCAATGCCTTCGGACTGTGCAGGGAGGAGACCTGGCTATTGTGCAATAGGAGGCTATCCAAGGTTCCGTTAAAATTCTAAGAACTGTCCTTAAGATGTAGATGCACATCTGCTGCGTTTTCATGTTCAATAGCCAAGAGACTTGAATACCGATTGAAAAAGATATTTCCTTTGTTACTACCTTCATTGGTTGATGTACTTTGATTTAGTACTCGGACGCTGGCCAGTTTAGGCTTTTGCACTTGGCTACAATTTGCATAGGCCATACTTGAGTCCTGGTGTCGGCTTTTTCCCTTGTGCTACTTTAGAGCGGACTCTAGAGGCGTCAGTAATAGACTGGTACTGATTCCGAATCCCAATGTCAAAATAATCCCCATAACAACATCATTCGGCTCACCAAGTTTCGAGCTTTGACTGATCTCAACGTTCTTATCACTTGTAAAATACCTGTCGCTGCAAATTCTTTATTATTGTTTTGATGCTGGAGTTCGGATTGAGGTTCATTCCTTTCTTCCTCTTCCTTCCCCTATTTCCTGTCCCTTTGGTTTTTAGCTTTTTATTTTTCACTTTCTTTTTGCTGTCCCACCCATGGAAATATTTTCCCGGTGGGTCAGGCTTATCGCCTTCGAAAGAAGTGAATAAAGGAGACATAATAATAATAATGCATGGCCAATTTTGGCTGATGCTGCAGGATGCTGAGCTGGATCGAGGGCTCTCCTTTGCGTGGTTGCGGTCTTCTGCCTTGCGTCCGGCGACAAAAAGTATTGTCATGGCCATACAGGACCAGGCTATCGCAACACGGAACTTGCAAGAGATATTTAATCGAGGAACGGGTGTGTCAACGAAAACGAGCTGCAGGATGTGTGGAAAGGACGAGGAAACGGTTTTCCACCTTATTGGAGCATGCACGGCTTTTGCTGGAAGTCACTATGTCAATCGGCACAACAGGTTAAGCCTAGTTCACATTCGACGCAACGCCGACGGTACGGGACGTATTAGGGCTTGTCGGGAGGGCTGGGGTGAGCTGTAATTTACAAAGCAAAATATCTTCACTGGACGTTGTGCAGGAAGTATGGTGCATCGGACATTTCGAATAAGTACACAAGTCACCAACTCACTAACGTCGTGTACAGTGCTGAAACGGATGTGTCAATTTACTGGGAAGTGCCAATTCCAACAGCAGCGCCCGTTGGAGCAAACAGACCCGACATTGTTATCAAAGGCAAAGATGAAGCGTTGCTTGTGGACGTAAGTGTCCCTCTGGATAGGAACATCCGCCGAAAATCTGTAGAAAAGATACAGAAATATCAAGGCCTGACGCGTGAGGTGGAACAGCTGTGGCAGGTTCGGACCAAGATCGTGCCAGTGATTGAGGGGGCATTAGGTGGATTAACCCCCTCGACTGCTGACTTTGTGAGGGAACTGGATGCCAAAGCCAGCGTATCCATCTTGCAAAAGGAGGCGCTCCTTGGCACAGTTGTCATCATCAGGTCAATAACTCAGATGAATAACAATTACCCTCCAATAAGTTACATTGGTTTGCGAATGCCCATGGTTCGAACTATAGTATTAGTTGAAGCCCCTCTTTCCAGAAACTAATTATGATCATACTTCGAAATATTAATCAAATAATCTACGTGGAGATAAAAGTTTAATAATAGCTATGAAAAGTATGAATGCCGCAGACATCACCACGCAACATGACAATTAGTTCAGGATTTGAGAGCGTGTGTTTCCAGAATCGATTTTCAAGCTCCGATCATCAGTGGAAATACGGAACTAAAGTGATCAAGGGAAAAACAAAGGTTAAAAATCCAAAGAAGTGTGACACATGACGCGTAAGTATTACAAAAAGTGAGGGCTAAGGATAAAGAGTAAGTGTGACAAATGGGCATGAACAGTGCAGAAACAACTCATGAACACGGGGTGCAAACTCACCAAAATAACCAAAGTGCTACAACATGTTCTTTTTGCTCACACAAATCGGGCTTATGCGTACGAATACAAACAGCTTCAAGGACCTTCAACTACTGGACATACCGGGCACGACACAGTACAGAGAAGTGGGAATCATCATACACACTCAAACAATCGGGACGAGATAACAAATGCAAGTACACAGCTGACTTCTTTCGAATTTCACCCTCATCAGCTCCATCACCTTCCCTGCCACCTGACTCCTCCTCGTCCGTTTTATCACCATCACCACCAGCCGTCTCATCGTCATCCGCCTCGTCATCATCCGCCTCGTCGTCATCTGTATCTTCGTCATCCGCCGCATCATCACCCAACTCATATTCACCGCCAGTCAGTCGTCTGATACCATCCGTGTTCTCCTTCCTACGTCTGTCCCGTGCCACTGTCCTTAGCTCATCCACGTCTCGAGATTGTGTTCCGTTTAGCTTCTGGCTTCTGTTCTCCTTCGATGCTCCGCGTGGGCCTTGGCCATTCCTAGCATAATATACATACGTATTTCGGTTGAATAATTGGCGGTCGACCTCCGTGGTCTCTGGACACACCGATCAGGCGCCAGAGGGTGCTGCGGTAACATGTTGTAGCACTTAGGTTATTTTCGTGAGTTTGCACCCCGTGTTCATGAGTTGTTTCTGCACTTTTCATGCACATTTGTCACACTTACTCTTTATCCTTAGCCCTCACTTTTTGTAATACTTACGCGTCATGTGTCACACTTCTTTGGATTTTAACCTTTGTTTTTCCCTTGATCACTTTAGTTCCGTATTTCCACTGATGATCGGAGCTTGAAAATCGATTCTGGAAACACACGATCTCAAACCCTGAACAAATTGTCATGTTGCGTGGTGATGTCTGCGGCATTCATACTTTCAATAGTAATATTAATCACTTGCCAATAACAAACACAACAATAATACCATCAGCCCCCAAGGCCCCCCATTCACCGGTTTTGACGGTGCTTCCCTGATGTTGAATGAAAAGAATTATATCGCTGCCTTCAGTGCTATTTTGTCGCTGAAGGGCTCGATTTCAGGTTTGATGACGGTTACTTTTCAACGGATTTTGTTTTCTGATTTAGCTCTCTTGCTATTTCTGTACCTGCTTGTGTTAAGTCTCTTTCTAGCAGATTAGTTGAACATGTACAGTAGGTATCGGTTATAGCGTGGGTGTTTGAAAAACGACATTTGATTCTTATTGCCGATATTTCTTACACACGATAAATCACGTGTGACATATCTTATGCACGTGTGACATTATGACATATTCATATGCGCGCACGTTTGGCATGTGGACACGTACACATGATACACACGGATCAGACTCGCGGTTGTAGGCGCTAGGCGACTGCGGAGCAGCAGATACGAGAGAAGTCGGAAGAAAGAGTCCGACTGGACAGAAAAAGTGATTCTCCAATGCTCCCTTGGGCATAACTCTCTTTTTGTGTTGAATATTATTGTAATGAGTATGCACAGAGCACAGATGTTATTACTACAGGCGATACACTTTGCACTAATCTTGCATATTTTGGTACACAAAATCCATTCTTAGGGCCGATATATTCTACTATGCGATAATACTGCTTGTAAGAATAAATATACACATAAAATATGTGTTATGATTATGAAAAAATGAGTGTTCATTCTTGTAGGCAGTTTATTCTTGTATACGACCACACTATAACCGATACGCACTGTATAATAGATTGTACGTGCTTCTTTGTGGATTTGTTGTTCACAGTGCTTCTCTCTTTTTTCTTTCTTTTTTTCTCAGTCTCCTTTATTATAATATTATTATTTTCTTTACATACAACAGCAGTACTCTCCATGGTCTTAAGGTAGCAGCCTACCCATATATTTCATATGGCATTCAATTGACCGTAACTTTGGTGTCTCTCAATGGATTTGAGTGAACTTTTCGCCACACACTCCTGCCACTATGCTGGCCCTCTGGACATGATTTAAAAGTTCTTGCGCCTCACTGACAGGCTTTCCAGGTAGGCATGGCCCCGTAGGGTCCAGCGGATAATGCTCCGAAAATGTTCATATGATGCTAACCATAATGCTCCAAAAACTGCCTTATAATGCTGATTATATTGCTTACGTCGTGACAAACTGTTGACAGTTCTTGAGTCTTTCCTGATGGAGGATGATGTTCGGCTGGTTAGAGTGCTGTTGACCAACACAACTCTGCAGGTACGCATCGGCAGGGCAGTATCAGAGTCCCTTGAAACTACAATTGACACCCCGCAGGGTGATTCTCTCTCCCCGGTGTTGTTTGTTATATACTTAGAGGCAGCACTGGGAAATCTGAGGAGCACCCAGGTGGCACGAAACAGACCGCCAATGGATCAAAGCATCAACATTCCATTTGAGCTTGTCTACGCAGATGACACCGATTTCATAAGCCTTAGTCGTCAATGGCTCACAGAGCTCGAACCGGTCATAGACCACACTCTCGGGCAGTGGGCCCTGAGAGTCAACAACACCAAAACTGAGTGGACAGAGCTGGGTCGATCTGTAGACAGAATTGACGAGCGCTGGAGGACATCCCGAAAGCTGGGCTCACTCCTGGGTGACATTGAGGATGTGACACGTCGCAGGCAATTGGCCGAGGCTGCCTTCCGATCCATGTGGTCTCTTTGGAAGCGCCGAGGACTGATCCGAGAGCCTCTGCGTATGAGGTTGTACTGCGCCTTTATCATGCCGATACTTCTCTATAATTCAGGCACCTGGGGTCTGACGGTTGCTAGCGAACGCTCCCTGGACGCTTTCCATAGAAGGCAACTCAGGTCACTTCTCGGCATCACATGGCCACAGAAGATTAGTAATTTGGCGTTGTATGCCCGATGTGGAGTGGAGCCGGTGTCGGACTTGATCCGAAATTCACGCTGGAGTCTATTCGGGCATGTGCTTCGCCTGGGTAAGGACACGCCAGCACGATTGAGCATGGAGCAATACTTTCAGGCACCCGAGGGGAGGTACCGTGGGAGGCCGAGGGTGACACTACCAATAAAGCTCCACACCGATCTGTCCCAGTCGAACAATGGGCACCTGCGGAGTGTTGAGGACTTGCGCCGTCTGGAGCGGATTGCTGTGGACCGTCCAGCATGGAACGCGCTGGTGAAGAGTGTTTGTGCACACCCTCGTCACGAGTAGAAACAGCCATGGCACCCTTATAAACTCATAACAACCATTCTATAATAATATTACTATTTGAATCTTTTAATAATTATCTGGCAACTCAACCTCATACGTATAATTATCTGGCCACCCATTGACCATGATGCTACATGAGGAGACAATAGTGATGACATTTTTCCAATGAGACCAATTTTATGACGCTCCATGTTACTGAAGGACTAACTTCGATCATTGGTTTTGTAGAGCCCCATTCGTATAATAATAATAATAATATTGCTTCAGCAAGGGATATAATGCTCTTGGTTTAGGACAAAAATGGAAGAAAGTCTGCACATTGTCAAACTTCCAGGAAGTTATGCATATCGTTGATCTGCATCTGAAGCTGCCACCTTATCTCTCACGAGCTCCACCACTTCTTAGCACTATAAGACATGATCGCTTCTCCATTGATTGTTCTCCATTCCAACTTTGATGCAGGGTTGTGGTAGAATAGTCGGTGTATCAAATCTTTCCCTAAATATCCATGTAGTGAGAGATGAAACCATTATTGCAGGTAGTCATTCATTGTTGGGATGAAGTTAATCTTGGCAAATAGTATTCCTGCCTGCAGACAAGCTTTCACTGCGTCCACTCTGTGAATAATGTCTTCATCTGAAACACCAGACGTGAGGCCAGCTCCTGAGATCCGATCTCACATGGAGAGCCCTCGCATTTGCGGAAATCCTGAAATCACGTGGTCAGAAGTTAATTTGCCACTCTACATCCTTTTCTTGTGCTCTCATCTTCTCCTCGAGATGGTGTGTACCGTGTAGACGTACATATATGGCTTGCCACAATACTCTTCTTTTGTCTGATAGCATTTGACTGTATGCCTGGCATTACTACCGTCCACAACTAACTGTACGTGCTTCATCAGGAAAGTAAGACAGGCGCTGCTGAGCAATCAACTTGGTACTAAGTCCATGAGAAATTCTAGTTCTTTTCGAGCCTCCTGAGCTGGACTCGGCAAAGGCAGTTCTTTTGGAACGAGGTATTTCTGTTTTTAGGCGCTCCTTCATCCTGGTCCAAATTTAGCAATGCATCAGTGTCTACTTCAGTATCGCTAGAGATGCTATCGCCAGAGCCTCTGGCACAACTAGAAAACTCTGCTTCGTCTGTTTGGTATTCACTTCGCGTATGTCTCCTCCATAGCTCTCCATTATTCTAAAAGTAAAAGAAACCTATGGTTGATAAATATGGATTGGTGGTAAAGACACATCTGGCAATATGGCGGTAAACACACGCCTGCCCGCACACGCTCTCTAAGCTGCAAAGTTCTAGCACAGAGCTCTCCTTCTCACCACCACCACCATCAGTTCGCGCCTGGCGCCTAGTCGATGCATGGTTGGCGGTATCCGACATAGCAGGCTGGTACATCTAGTAGCGCATGGCACATAGAAGATGACACAGCAACGACATAGCTCGATTGCGACGTACGTTTCGTCCCCGCTGGACTCATCAGGCAATCTTCTTCTTGGATGTCTTCATACGAAGCTTGGCTCGGGAGAATGAAGTTGAAGACACCACTGCAGCTGTACTTATGGTTGATAAATATGGTGGTAAAGACACACCTGGCAATATGGCGGTAAACACACGCCTGCCCACACACGCTCTCTAAGCTGCAATGGTGGTGGTGGTGAGAAGGAGAGCTCTGTGCTAGAACTTTGCAGCTTAGAGAGCATTATTCAGCATATTTGTTGGCATAATTGTGGCATAATCAAAAGCATAATTAAATTTTGACGATTGGCCGAGCATAGTCCGCCAATGGCTAACACTGACACAATACATGTAGCAGAAGACTGATGGTGCAACGGTTGTGCAATCATAAAACCAAGATTCATGAGGTTTTCGTTCTGGAATTTGACATACGGACTGGTTGTTGTGATAAATGTAGTATTATTATTATTTGAAACTCGGATGTTGAGCCATAAATAAATGTAGAAAAGAAAAGGACATATGGATACGAGTTAAGAGTAACTCTCCATCACTGTAACATGATACTACATGTATATACAGTCAGAAAGAGCAATAACTAGGCACAAAACTGACAGAGTACTGAGACATTCGACGTCCTGACACCTAGCTTCAACACATCTCCGTAGCGCTAACCGACAGCCTTCCAACTTGGAAGGTTCAAGGTTATGAAAAGACCAAAGAGGGGAAGGCAAGCGCAACGAAAACGAGCAAAAGCTACAGTCCCAACGGAACAAAGAATGTCGATTGTTACTGGACGATGACGAGACCAGTACGATATTGACAAAGCGGTCTAACTACAATTCGAAGCAGCAAAGCAGCACACCACCCAACTTGGGTGGGTCATAAATATCAAAGATAAGTAAAGAAAGGGGAAGCTTTGCGAAAATGAATTGTACAAGCCGAAAGCCAAACTCCTACAGTGTTGAAGCTAGGTGTCAGGACGTCAATGTCTCAGTACTCTGTCAGTTTTGTGCCTAGTTATTGCTCTTTCTGACTGTATAATAGTTCCCAGTTACAGTGATGGAGAGTTACTCTTAACTCGTATCCATATGTCCTTTTCTTTTCTACATTATTATTATTATTTCAGAACTAAATATTGCGACAGAGCTTTCGGCCATATTTTCAATTCATTGCATTCCCAACTCATCACAACCACGCGCTCTTCAGCCGAACCATACAGACACCAGCAAGGACACTTCCGTTGAGAGATAATATTGCTCCACGCCTCTAGACAGCTGTTTCGCTCCCTGTCGGAGCTCATCAGTAGAGGATGATAATGATGATAATGGAGGAATGATCATTCTTATACACCAAAAATGGCGCAAGTGCGCGCTTTCCACATATATCAATGGCATATGCAAGCTGCTAAAATGGTAAAGTGTGAGAACAGCGATAAATAATCATAGTACGCGCACATTGGTGGAGAAACACACCACACAAGCGACGAAAATCTTACTCGGAATACTGATGCCAATGGAAAGTACATGTATGTTGTTTATTATTATGATGTTGCAATGTCCATGTATGCAGGCGAGGCGAGACTCACCGCCGAGATCCCCCAACGCGACAGGCTCGGTTGCCGTTCAGGATTCACACCGACCTGTCCGCCCGTCAACAGGATCGACAGCGGGAGGCCCCACTGATGCCGATGTCGATGCACACCAGGAAACCTAGTCGTGAGTGTGATACTAACAGGTCTAGTAGCAACCACTGACAAACGAGAGGCCAGCTGGGGCATTCACTCCAGTCAGGGATGCTTGGTCGACGCTTCGTATCAGCAGCTCAGCTCAGTTTGATCAAAGATGTTGCAGATGTGTCTTGCTTTCCTCCTTCCTTCTTCACCGACTCGTCTTGTCATCTCTCCTTCTTTCTTCACCGACTCTTCGTGTATTATCTCTCAACGGAAGTGTCCTTGCTGGTGTCTGTATGGTTCGGCTGAAGAGCGCGTGGTTGTGATGAGTTGGGAATTATTATTATTCCCGTAGCTATGCAGAAGACGTTAGTTCAGTAACGTCTGGCGCTAGCCAGGGTCCACACAGCTTTAATTTGGTGTTTGTTTATTTGTTTGTTTGTTTGTTTGTTTGTTTGTTTGTTTGTTTGAGTCACGCCTGGCGCTATCTCGTATCTGTCCCGTACCGTATCGCACAGCTGGCCATATATTTGCTGGCTCCCGTATCTGTCCCGTACCGTACCGTACCATCAAACACAGCTGGCTACAAACAGCTGGCCACAATATTATGTACATGTACATGTATACGACTCCCTGTGTGTTGCAACTGTGCTTGAAGGGGACGGTTGCACTTTTCTGGCTCTGGGTCCACCAGAGTTGCCCCTGGCGTATTTCTGAATTTGCTGGGGCGAGGGTTCCGCGACGCGGTCGCCAAGGCAGTATCTTTTCAGTCACGACCGTTGTCGTCCTCGTCTCTCCATTCGCGGTGGTGTAGCTGACCCCCGAATGGTTTCAAACTGCGAAGCTCGGAGGAGTACAGTGGTGGCAGAGGCATGAGCTGTGAGTGGAGACGGTTGCTGGAGATGGATGGTGATGCAGGGAGAAGAGTTACGCTGCCTGACGCCGCGTGGGAAATTGTTTGAACCTGCAATTTCAGTTCGAGCGCGGTGGACTTCTAGACGATGTGTCCTCATGGCTGTTTTTCAACGCTTGGCCTATCGCTGATATCCCTGCGTGGGATGTTCTTCCAGTGGAGTCCAGGTGGGACTTCGGGTGCCCACACTCCATCACCTGGTTGATTGTTTCGGAACTGCAAAAATAATTATTGTTTCCTATTTTTTGCGCATCTCTTGTCATCTCTCTTTTCTATACGTCGCACACCAGATGTACTACTATCGCCGTCTTTCTCTTGCTTTCTCTCCCTGCTTGCTGTTTTTTTGTTTCTGTTGCCACTGTCCCTCATCATACCCATGCTTGGGTGGTGGGCGGCGTGACCCGTTAGGGTAGCTGCCAATACAGTACGACTGCCTGATGTATAGAGAGACTTTCTGGAAAGAAATAGGGAGACGAGGAGGAAATGAAATTAGAATGGATGTTAGTTGCCGAATAGGTGATAGAATGCGTCAGTAAAAACATACTTTGGAAGAGACATCCCGTCGTCTCCAAAATAGGCGTGAACGGGCGAGTCAGCGCCGGTCACAGGAAACGTCGGCAGAGAGATCCCGTCGACTCCAGAACGCGCGTGCTCGGCAGAGTCAGCGCCGTTCCAGGAAACATTTCCATCAGTTCCCACAACATGCACGATGAGCTAAGTAACAAAGCATAGCGTAGGGCCCTGAGCTTCCAAGCTCTCTCGTTATTAATATTATGAAATGACCCAAAGGCAATGTGCCTATCGAGGGGTTCATTTGATTGAAAGAACAGTAGATGTAGATGTATGTACAAAGACAAGTAGGGATTGATGAGGAGAGAAATAGGGAAAATCAACTGCAAGTTGGCGGAATTCCGTTCATTGCATAAGCATGGTCAGATGTAAATTTCCTGAGTATTGACTTCGTACCTGGTCAGTATAGGAAATAAAACCTCGTAAAAGACCTCGGCTTCGCCTCGGTCTTTTACTCGGCTTTTATTTCCTATTGACCTCTTATCCCATGGTACGAAATGATTTGGGCCATTTCAGCCAATCAGCGACCGTTCTGAGCGGGGGTTGAGCGATATACCCCGCCGGGGTCAATAATATACCCCGCTGGGGTCACAATCGTGCGAATATTCCCCGGGTCACGCCAATAAAGGAGATTTTAGTGCTGGTCACGCTCTATTTGGGACAGTTATTATTATTATTTTGCTTGTTTGCGTTGGCATCAACCTGCATAAAGCAGGTATATAGCCTTCGCTTAAGCTGCCGTAAAAAAGGAAGCTCATCCTAAGCGAGAGGGCTAGAGCGGAGAGGGAAATATAACGATAACGAGATACAGAATACAAAGAAATCCAATGAGTTCAACGTACAATAGGGCTTGAAAGTGATGACGTCAAAAACGGCCAGGGAGTACTAAGTTGACATCAGATTTCTATTTTGGATCCACTAAGGTGTGACTTTGCTATTGCCTCAGTATGTAGGTGCATAGCAACCCACTCATGTCGTATGCAGGGGTGACTTTTACTTCGCCACCAGTTGTAACCCCGGCCCCAGTAGCCAAATCAGTCAGTTTCACTGGTAACATCACCTTGCTGAGAGTAAGACGGCTTGAAATGTGCTTGGATCCATACAAAAACTGGATCCAAGTGGATCCAATTTTTGAATTTTTGAAATTGTTGCTATGCTGTGACGTAGCACTTTCAAGCCCTATAGACCAATCCCGAAAAGATTGTCTGGGTTCGAAAGGGGGCATGTCACCTGAGAGTACACTGTACAACACATACATGGCACTACCTGATCAGCATGCGGCACAAGACGTGTTTGATAGTTCGCGTGTGAATGCGAGGGTAAGTACACGGTTTTCTCGTTAGTTGCATGCAAAAGAGACGATGCGACAGACAGCAAAGCCCTTTGTAGTTTTCTCTCTCGCACTGGTAATGGTCTGCTGTTGGAGTTGAAATGCTAAGACATAATCCTTGTTTCGCTCTTCTGGGTAGTGTGAAGAGGTCAACGAACATGTAGAGCTCACTTTGATGAAGTAGGCAAGGCTGTGAGCGCTGTGGCTCAAAGCGATAGGCCCTAAATCTTACGAGATATTTCGAGTGCTATTGCTTGTTGCGAGCGCTTCGTTTTCGATGAGTCCTGCCTCTTTCCTGGCCGCTGCCCTCCTATAGGATCAACCACGAAGTGACTGAACTCATCTGCGGCCGATCAATGTTATATTACACAAGAAGATATCGTTTTCGCCAAGCCAGTGCCCCACCAAAGACCATCGCCGTGTCACACCGTCGGAACGAGTTCATGATGAGAAACATCATTCGCGCGTGATGAAGAACTATTTCGAAAGACAACAATCATAGTCTTTACCCCCGGGACGACAACTATGCGCACGTCCTGCAAGGGGAGAATGTCACCAGCGACATCAACGAAGACGACGGCAGTATTTCGGAAACCTGGAGTCAGCAGAGGTCGTCAAGCTCCTCCGCGACCCGGTCCATGTACAGTATAGGTGACATGTCGACACGAGCGTGCGGAAACACTGCATACACTGTAGTAATGTTGCGAGAGTTTGCGGAAGGAGTCCAAGTCGGGAAATCCATCAGCTCCAAAAGCTACCTGTAGGCGGGCGATGAGACTCCAGCTTCAGACTACAACAGTCAGGACTTGTAAATAGTTGAACTTTGTGAAGCAGCAGATCGAGAAGTTAGCTGAAATCGTAGCTGTTGCAGTATGTCGGTGCTATGTAGCTTGCATTTTTTACGGAGAGTCGATCGCCACGCGAATGTTTCTCTCCTCACCGAGAGCTAGCTGGCCTCCAAACTCCGTCAGGGTCTGCCTAAGGTACCGAAGGTCCTTTGACTAGCTGCTGGCAGGACTCCATCAAATCCTTTCGCTTCAGCTCGGCGAGCAAAAGTCTCTCTCTCCTCCGCCATGAGCTGACACACACAAACTGAATAGGGCTTGAAAGTGCTACGTCACAGCATAGCAACAATTTCAAAAATTCAAAAATTGGATCCACTTGGATCCAGTTTTTGTATGGATCCAAGCACATTTCAAGCCGTCTTACTCTCACTCACAGTCTCAGCAAGGTGATGTAACCAGTGAAACTGACTGATTTGGCTACTGGGGGCGGGGTTACAACTGGTGGCGAAATAAAAGTCACACCTGCATGCGACATGAGTGGGTTGCTATGCACCCACATACTTAGGCAATAGCAAAGTCACACCTTAGTGGATCCAAAAATAGAAATCTGATGTCAACTTACTACTCCCTGGCCGTTTTGACGTCATCACTTTCAAGCCAAAACGATGCACTTCACACATTCTGGCTTGCACGCGTGCCCCCTTTCACGAACCCAGACAATCTTTTCGGGATTGGTCTATTCAAAACAAGAAAGAAAGGAAAGAAAAACAGAGCCGAATCTACCGATTGATCCATCAATCGACAAAGGGGACTAATGGGGCTGTTAAGTGATGACGTCACAGTTCCTTCGATACGCATAACAACGATCACACTGGGGACAAACAAAAGTAGCGTCGTCTCCACCGAACCAGTTGTCAGTGGCAACATATAGAATCGTGTACATTTCTTCGTTTCTTCTTTGCTGTTTTCAGTGAGTGTTTTGTTTTCTCTTTGTCCTTGATCTCGACGATGTTGTCGTGCTCACCTTACTGAGACGTCTCTTGTGACTGTAGCCAGTGTCACGGAGGATTTTATTGGCGTGACAAGGTAGATCGCCGAGATCGAGCGTGAAAAACGCTCTGCATTAGTAGCTCCTGTAGAATGTTTTCTGGGATGGCGTATCCATGGTCAACAAAGCAAAGGTGCAAGACAGCACGAGAGATCGTGTAAACGATGTGAACTCCAAAAGGTAAGCTCCTGAACAAGTGGAAAGATATGTGTATTTACAAACTCTCTCTTCATCCATCGATTGCCGCTATGCATTGCATTTTGTCTTCACAGATAATCTGGCCAAATTTATTGTAACTAGAGAGTGCAATCGTGCTTGGGGCCCATCCCAATGTCATCACATGGCTGTGGTGACTATACAACAGAGAAAGACCAAGGAACTACAAGTTACGCTATACTGTCCACTAACACTACCAGTCACTAAACAATCAGCTCATGCGATAACATTGCATGACACTCACCGACAGTACTGACGTTCTACAACTAACTGGCTAACAGTTCTAGCACATCTTGGATGCGCACTCCAACAGCCTTCCAACTTGGAAGGTTCTACGTTATAGAAATAACATAATAATCAGGTTCGGCCTCATTTCCTCTGTGCTGCGCTGATGAGTTTACAAAGAACGAAACAGCATGCTGTCCGCAGATTGAGTATTTTCGCTCCTGCTCTTGTAGTAGTTGAGCACTCTCATGTGGGGTAGTGCCTTTGCTGTTTGCATTACGCAGAGCTCACTGACTTGTCAGTTTGAGCACTCTGGCAAGGTACGTTCAGGCCTGATTGGAAATTTTTATTTCCATTGCTATCAGGTTCGGCCTCATTTCCTCTGTGCTGCGCTGATGAGTTCACAAAGAACGAAACAGCATGCTGTCCGCAGATTGAGAAATAACATAATTGTATAATTAAACCTCGGCTCTCCATCTGTGTTTATGGACTCTTGATATGATATCTCAGACTATACACTCGGTTCCTTGTTATAAGTAAAGAATAAGTATCTAATATTGACAGAGTACGAGGTCAATATAGGAAATAAAAGCCGAGTAAAAGACCGAGGCAAAGCCGAGGTCTTTTACGAGGTTTTTATTTCCTGCGTGCACATGCTACGAGATTGAGTTTAATAATAAAATTCCTATACTATACTGACCAAGTACGAAGTCAATATTAGATTTACCACGACAAACAGTCCGTATTTCAAATTCCAGAACGATAACCTCATGAATCCCGGTTTTATGATTGCACAACCGTTGCACCACCACCTACTCATGCAGTGACAATGCTGCACTAGGCACCGTTCAACTGCGCAACCCCTAGGCAGTCAAATAAGCAGTCAATATACAATGTAGCCCTAAGGAGTGAAATATGCAGGAATATTTGACTGCTTAGGTATGGCAAAAATCTTTGTGAGTCAATACCAAGGGAGTGGTATATATTATAACAAGGAACCGAATGTATATAGAGATATATACACCAGTATGAAAACCGAGGCGAAGCCGAGGTTTTTATAACTGGTGTATATATCTCGATATACACGAGGTTCCTTTGTTATAATATATTTATACCTCTCCATATTCACCGTGTGTGACCTCCTAATGGCTTGTTCCTCGCTGACAACTACTGCTAATTTCCCTTAGCGGTGTATATGGAGATATATACACCACTAAGGGAGAGCATGCCTAAGACTGTAAGTGTATATGGAGTGAGGTATAAATACTATTATAACAAGGAACCGAGTGTATATGTATAGATTATAGACCGGTTAGGAGGTCTATACAGGATATATAGACCGAGTAAAAGACCGAAGTCCCCCGAGGTCCCTTTGTTATACTAGTAATATATTTATACCTCTCCATATTCACCGTGTGTGACCTCCTAATGGCTTGTTCATCGCCGACAACTACTGCTAATTTCCCTTAGCGGTGTATATGGAGATTTATACCTCACTCCATATACACCCACACTCATATACCAGATCTCCCATGAAGTTTATAAATTTCCATATACACTGTTCAATATACACCACTAAGGAGGTATATACACCACTAAGGAGGTATATACACCACTGAGGAAAACCATCAGAAAAAAACTCACTGAGGAGCTTTCTTTCTCTAAAAGGAGTGTATATAGCTTTTATTAGTGCAATTAGGAGTATAATAGATGCAGACATGGCCAGACAACAACGAGTTCATGGAATTTTTAAGGATTTTTATGTTATTCAAAATCGATTTTCGTGTTCCGCTCATCAGTGAATAGTATCCTAATTGCACTAATAAAATTGCTTTCTCCACGCCGACTCTTTGTATATAGCTTTCTTTCTCTAAAGCTATATTCACTCCTTTTTGCTCTTGAGCTTGCGCATGGAGAGGTATAAATATATTATAACAAGGGACCTCGTGTATATCGAGAAATATCGACCAGTTATAAAAACCTCGGCTTCGCCTCGGTTTTTATACTGGTCTATATTTCTCGATATACACGAGGTCCCTTGTTATAATATATACATACATGTATACACCACTAAGGGAGAGCATGCCTAAGACTGTAAGTACATGGAGTGAGGTATAATTATTAGTCATACCGGTACGCGGTATCTTCGCTAGTGCTGCGCGATCAACGCCGATTTTCAATTATTTTTCAAAGGCGGCGAGCTCGCGAGATTCATTTTTGTTGCAACTCAGCATGACACTGACAAAACTGGAACATCAAACAAGACCTGTCATGTATACTCGTACTCGTAGCCGTAACTGCCTTTGACAGTTTGAGTAATGCACTAGCACTGGTCGTACTTGACCACTGGCACTGGCGCTTGACCACTGGCGCTTGAGTTTTGTACAGGTAGTAGTACTAATCTTGAACTAAGCTACTTACTTCTCATCAAACCAGCTTGGACGCTAGCACTTCCCACAGCGAATCACTTTACAAACCTGTTCTTCTTATCTGCCTAGCCTCTACACAGTACAGCTCTGGACTCTCTGGTGACACTGTTTATGTCTTGGTGTCAAGGCCAACTGCAGCTAGCCTAGCCCGTGCATCTGCACATGTAGCACTTCTACGGGATCCACCAGATTTTACAAGTCAAGAGTCTTGGGTTGCAGTGAAGTGATGATCCCCAACCTTGCACTACTTGCCAAAACTCATCCTCTTGTTCCCTCGAGAGTCTCAGTATTTGTCGCGACTAGCACACGAAGGACATTTGCACTGTCCAGCTCGAGCTCCCCCGTTCAAAAAAGTAGGACAGTTTGCTACGGTAGAGTCAATCAAACGTCCAGTTGCAAGCCAAATTTTCAGTTCTCTCGTTTCGGACCTGACACCCACCGGTTTCTTTCTTCAGGAGTACAAGGAGCAATGGGTGCGACCCAAGGAAAACCTGAATCGGGCGATGCAGCAGCAACTGCCTCTGCCGTGGCTGCTCAGCCATCCGCCAACGCCGTGGAGGCCGTCGTTGCCAAAGTCGGAGATTTGAAGGATGGAGAAATGAAGGAGGTTGAAGTTGGCTCCGGGAAAGCGTTGCTGGTGTACAGTGGTGGCGAATACAGTGCCATTGGGCACAAGTGCTCGCACTATGGTGCGCCGCTGATCAAGGGCTCTCTGTGCAACAATCGAGTGCGATGTCCATGGCATGGCGCCTGCTTCAACGTGAAAACTGGCGACATTGAGGATTTCCCGGGCCTGGACTCCGTGCCACGTTTCGGCGTGCGCATTGACGGCGAGGACGTGGTGGTTATCGCCGAGCCGAGCGCGCTGGCCAACTTCCGGCGCACGGCCGACATGGCCGAACCGAAGAGCGATGACGCGAGGGTGTTCGTTATCGTGGGCGGTGGTGGCGCCGCCATGTCGGCTGCAGAGTCGCTGCGTCAGGAGGGCTTTACCGGCCGCATACTGATGTTCAGCAAGGAGGATAGCCTGCCGTACGACCGTCCCAAGCTCAGCAAGGCCCTCAGCAGCACGGCGGAAGCACTTGCGCTGCGCAACGCTGATTTCTTCAAGCAGCACGGCATCGAGTTTGCCGGCGGCAAGGAAGTGGTGTCGGTGGACGCGGCGGCCAGCACGGTGACGTTTGCCGACGGCGCCAGCCAGAGCTACGACAAGGTGCTGTTCGCCACGGGAGGCGCGCCGCGCGCCTGCACATGCCCGGGCGCTGACCTGGATGGCATACACTTGCTGCGCACGGTGCCGGACGGAAACACCATCGCCGCCTCCGTGGAAGGCAAGCATCTCGTCGTCGTCGGCTCCTCGTTCATCGGCATGGAGGTGGCTGCTTGCTTGTGCAGCAAGGCGGCATCGGTCACTGTGGTGGGGCGCTCGCCGATACCGTTCGCTGCTGTCCTCGGCGAGAAGATTGGGCTGGGCATCAGGAAGATGCACGAGGACAAGGGCGTCAAGTTCCAGCTGGGTACGACCGTGACCGAGTTCAAGGGTGAGGGTGGTCATGTCACCAGCGCGGTCCTCGGCAACGGCCAGACTCTGCCGGCCGACATAGTCGTGTGCGGCCTGGGCGTGACGCCCACCACTTCGTACCTGAAGGGCGTCGACGGCATCACCTTCTCCGCGCACGGCTCCGTGCAGGTCGACAGCCGCATGCACGCCGCGGGCGACATCTATGTGGCCGGCGACATCGCTCACTTCCCACTGCCCATCGCCAACGGGCACGTGACCATCGGTCATTGGCAGCTGGCCGCTCGCCTGGGCCGTGCAGCCGCTCAGGGCATGCTGGACAAGACAGCCGCCGGAGCACCTCTGGATACAGTGCCCTTCTTCTGGACGCAGATGTTCGGTAAGAGCCTGCGCTACGCCGGTTATGGGCACGGCCACGATGACATTGTCGTCGAGGGCGATCCCGACGAGTTGAAGTTTGCCGCCGCCTACCTGAAGGGCGACAGCGTGATTGCGGTGGCTGCCATGGGTATGGACCCGCTGGTGTCGCGTGCCGCCGACCACCTGCTGGCCGGCACCATGCCGTCGGCAGCCGACGTCCGTGCTAACCCAGCGTCGCTGCTTGCCGCTTGAGAAGCCGCAGTGCGGCACTGATTGTACTGCGGTAAGAGTCCTGTTTTCGCGTCGCCGCCCGGATGCAGCCATTGTTCGCTGATGATGGGTGTTGTGCACAGCCGCTCCATACAGCGTGCCAGTATCTTTTTTTTGTGACTGCATGTTGCACATGCGCGCGTACTGTGTTTGTTTTTCCCTGGAAGGAATGCGTGACGGCGCGTGCTAGCAGTAATCTGTCGCTGGCTGTTCGTCCGTGTCTT
Source organism: Sycon ciliatum (assembly GCF_964019385.1). NCBI lineage: Eukaryota > Metazoa > Porifera > Calcarea > Leucosolenida > Sycettidae > Sycon > Sycon ciliatum. The sequence continues at coordinate 32,342,530 of NC_088647.1, forward strand.
TGTTTTTAGTCAGGCGTCATGGCAATAGCAGCAGCAGCAATCTTTATCAGTCTTGCCGTTGTTGCTGCGCCAAGCCTTTTTCTCGGGGATTGCCTTGAATTTAGTTTGGACGTATGCTTTCAGTATTTGACTTTTTAAGCTTTGTCTTCTATCCGACTTAGACATCGGTTTCACTAGTAGTATGGCTGTAACCATTCTGTTTTCAATGACGGAGCAGCCATGATTTGCGTTTTAAAGATTGATATCCGATACTAAGTCTTTTTTTTACATTTCTTTAATACTTCGGCTGTATTTTGTAGGGCATGGCAGTTCCTTCTGCACTATAAACATGTACCCTGACCACCTGGTGATGTTGTCTGGCTCTGGCAGTGTGATGTTGCCGTAACCCTTGGCAAATACGAGCACTGTAAACTGCCTAATGTTTGCGACCAAGAGTCCAACTGTTGATGGACTCTTGTTTGCGACGTATTAATGTTTGCTAGTTTTGCGAGAAGAGCAGAACGCACGCTTTTAATATCGACCATCGTGAAATCAAACTTCAACCGTGAGTGTACATGTATATGTGTGGCCGCAGTGCTCCACGAACATTTGCCAGCGTAAACTCGCTGGTTCTGAGAGATCGCAAAACTTTAGTGACCCGAACTTTGCTGTCCCCGGGGAAAATTGCGGAAAAAAATCGCAAAAAACGCGGCATAATATGGCATAATTTGCGGTGAATTTGCGGTAAATATGCGGTGAATGCGGCAATTTTCAGTGAGTATGTAGTGAAATCAATCAGTTACAAGTCTCTGGTGTATAAAGCACCCATTATTTGAGTAAAAAGTCGCCACGATGAGACGTTGCTGACCGAAAAGTGCCCTGTGTGTACGTGTAGTGCAACAAAAAAGTTCAAAAAACGCGGGAAAATCGCGGAAAACGCGGTCTTTTAAAAAATCGCAAAAAACGCGGAAAAAAACGCGGCCGCGGAATCGCAATTTTCCCCGGGGACAGACTTTGGGCAGTTTACAGTACATGCCATCAGTGTATGGATAGGCTGGGATATATCGTAGCCCGGTTGTCGTCAACATGGTAGGCTGGGGTATATCGTAGCCCGGTTGTCGTCAACATGGTAGGCTGGGGTATATCGTAACCCGGTTGTCGTCAACATGGTAGGCTGGGGTATATCGTAACCTGGTTGTAGTCAACATGGTAGGCTGGGATATATCGTAACCCGGTTGTCGTCAACATGGTAGGCTGGGATATATCGTAACCCGGTTGTCGTCAACATGGTAGGCTGGGATA